>NW_027207254.1:0-600000 GCF_963455315.2 Globicephala melas
TCTTATGATGTTTCTTTTTCTGTGTGACTTATTTCAGTTAGAATCATCGTACCTGAATCCACTCATTGTGCTGCTACGGGCCTGATGACATAGATTTCACTGCTGAGTGATACTGCATTGTACGTAAGTACCACAAGTTCTTTATCCATTTTTCACTTTCTGTGATATTGAACTTGTACGGTAAACGAGGTTCTTGTAAACAGAGGCGTCCCAAACTTTGGGGTGGCTGTGTCTTTTTGATTTTAATTTCCCTAAGCTATAGGACCATAAGTGGAAGTGCCCTAGGCTCTGTTGCTTTGTTTTTTAGATGTTTCAGGAAACACCATACACTTCTCCCGAGTGTCTGTTGGCAGTTTACATCCCGCCCATCAGCATAACAAGGCTCCCAGTTCTCCATGGCCTGTCCTGCCTTTCTGGATTTTACACTTTTTTCAGATGGCCCTTTTGACCGGGGGGAAGTGAGACTTCATTGTAGTGCAGATTTCCTTTGCAAGCTTGCTTGGTTGGCCAAAAAGGGCGTATGCGTTTTTTCCTGAATATATTCAGGAAAAAACGCATACGCCCTTTTTGGCCAAGTGCATCATTGTGGACGTTCTGCCTCTTTTCCTATGCTTTCAATGCAATTCCAGTCTACCTCCTGAAATCGGTTTCCTGCAATTCTGCCCCGCTTTCAAGTCCTCTTGGCAGCCTTACTTCAGTATATTTTTGGACGATAGTTGTCATTTATAACTCTGCAGGTTTGTGAATTACAGTGCCCCTGAGCTCCTTTCTTCAACTCGTTTTCTTGTGAGCTGGCCGCAACACCGCAGGATGGCTTCAGGCCCTAATCTGGTTCCGGCACGGCACGCTGAGCCTTTGGTTATTTCCTCTTCCTGGTGGGAAATGAGAGTTAAATTTGCCCGTCCAGACACCTCCAGCTAGTCTCTCATTGGTTCTCGCTATTCCCGTTCATCTTCCGCAGAAATTGCAAACTGGGCCAAACAGGAGGTTAAAGGGACTGACTCTCCAAGTCGGGAGAGTGTTAGTAAAGCGTCTGGAATGTTGCACCCGAGTACCAGGGTACGAAAACTGAGACATATTTGAACACGTCTCCCGATCACATGGTTGATCATACTCTAGGTTCCACATGCATGTTTTAGCTGAAGGAAGAATACCTTAAACCTGGGTAGTTGAAACCCGTGGAATGGGTACCATGCAATATGACTTCAAAGGGTCTTCATTTGCTCACCGAACCTCTCCAATCCTATCACTGCTGCGTTTATGTCCCTGTACACATGCTTGATTCTCTTTCGGAGACATAGCAATCCATACGTTTTAAGATACTTAAGAGTCAGGTACATTCTTAGGCGTTTAATATGCGGTGTTGTGTCCATTTCGTTGAGCAAGGAGTAGCTCTTGTCTATTCCATATTTGGCTTAAGGAACTTTATCTGTACTCATTTCAATCTCTGGTTTTATGCAGCACCCCAACTCACCTTTACCCTTAAACAAGCATAAGTTGGTTTTCTAAATTTGAGACCCTGTTCTGTTCTGTAATTCAGTTCCTGTGTAGCCAAGTTTACATTCCGTGTATTACTGATATCTTATGATGTTTCTTTTTCTGTGTGACTTATTTCAGTTAGAATCATCGTACCTGAATCCACTCATTGTGCTGCTACGGGCCTGATGACATAGATTTCACTGCTGAGTGATACTGCATTGTACGTAAGTACCACAAGTTCTTTATCCATTTTTCACTTTCTGTGATATTGAACTTGTACGGTAAACGAGGTTCTTGTAAACAGAGGCGTCCCAAACTTTGGGGTGGCTGTGTCTTTTTGATTTTAATTTCCCTAAGCTATAGGACCATAAGTGGAAGTGCCCTAGGCTCTGTTGCTTTGTTTTTTAGATGTTTCAGGAAACACCATACACTTCTCCCGAGTGTCTGTTGGCAGTTTACATCCCGCCCATCAGCATAACAAGGCTCCCAGTTCTCCATGGCCTGTCCTGCCTTTCTGGATTTTACACTTTTTTCAGATGGCCCTTTTGACCGGGGGGGAAGTGAGACTTCATTGTAGTGCAGATTTCCTTTGCAAGCTTGCTTGGTTGGCCAAAAAGGGCGTATGCGTGTTTTCCTGAATATATTCAGGAAAACACGCATACGCCCTTTTTGGCCAAGTGCATCATTGTGGACGTTCTGCCTCTTTTCCTATGCTTTCAATGCAATTCCAGTCTACCTCCTGAAATCGGTTTCCTGCAATTCTGCCCCGCTTTCAAGTCCTCTTGGCAGCCTTACTTCAGTATATTTTTGGACGATAGTTGTCATTTATAACTCTGCAGGTTTGTGAATTACAGTGCCCCTGAGCTCCTTTCTTCAACTCGTTTTCTTGTGAGCTGGCCGCAACACCGCAGGATGGCTTCAGGCCCTAATCTGGTTCCGGCACGGCACGCTGAGCCTTTGGTTATTTCCTCTTCCTGGTGGGAAATGAGAGTTAAATTTGCCCGTCCAGACACCTCCAGCTAGTCTCTCATTGGTTCTCGCTATTCCCGTTCATCTTCCGCAGAAATTGCAAACTGGGCCAAACAGGAGGTTAAAGGGACTGACTCTCCAAGTCGGGAGAGTGTTAGTAAAGCGTCTGGAATGTTGCACCCGAGTACCAGGGTACGAAAACTGAGACATATTTGAACACGTCTCCCGATCACATGGTTGATCATACTCTAGGTTCCACATGCATGTTTTAGCTGAAGGAAGAATACCTTAAACCTGGGTAGTTGAAACCCGTGGAATGGGTACCATGCAATATGACTTCAAAGGGTCTTCATTTGCTCACCGAACCTCTCCAATCCTATCACTGCTGCGTTTATGTCCCTGTACACATGCTTGATTCTCTTTCGGAGACATAGCAATCCATAGGTTTTAAGATACTTAAGAGTCAGGTACATTCTTAGGCGTTTAATATGCGGTGTTGAGTCCATTTCGTTGAGCAAGGAGTAGCTCTTGTCTATTCCATATTTGGCTTAAGGAACTTTATCTGTGCTCATTTCAATCTCTGGTTTTATGCAGCACCCCAACTCACCTTTACCCTTAAACAAGCATAAGTTGGTTTTCTAAATTTGAGACCCTGTTCTGTTCTGTAATTCAGTTCCTGTGTAGCCAAGTTTACATTCCGTGTATTACTGATATCTTATGATGTTTCTTTTTCTGTGTGACTTATTTCAGTTAGAATCATCGTACCTGAATCCACTCATTGTGCTGCTACGGGCCTGATGACATAGATTTCACTGCTGAGTGATACTGCATTGTACGTAAGTACCACAAGTTCTTTATCCATTTTTCACTTTCTGTGATATTGAACTTGTACGGTAAACGAGGTTCTTGTAAACAGAGGCGTCCCAAACATTGGGGTGGCTGTGTCTTTTTGATTTTAATTTCCCTAAGCTATAGGACCATAAGTGGAAGTGCCCTAGGCTCTGTTGCTTTGTTTTTTAGATGTTTCAGGAAACACCATACACTTCTCCCGAGTGTCTGTTGGCAGTTTACATCCCGCCCATCAGCATAACAAGGCTCCCAGTTCTCCATGGCCTGTCCTGCCTTTCTGGATTTTACACTTTTTTCAGATGGCCCTTTTGACCGGGGGGAAGTGAGACTTCATTGTAGTGCAGATTTCCTTTGCAAGCTTGCTTGGTTGGCCAAAAAGGGCGTATGCGTTTTTTCCTGAATATATTCAGGAAAAAACGCATACGCCCTTTTTGGCCAAGTGCATCATTGTGGACGTTCTGCCTCTTTTCCTATGCTTTCAATGCAATTCCAGTCTACCTCCTGAAATCGGTTTCCTGCAATTCTGCCCCGCTTTCAAGTCCTCTTGGCAGCCTTACTTCAGTATATTTTTGGACGATAGTTGTCATTTATAACTCTGCAGGTTTGTGAATTACAGTGCCCCTGAGCTCCTTTCTTCAACTCGTTTTCTTGTGAGCTGGCCGCAACACCGCAGGATGGCTTCAGGCCCTAATCTGGTTCCGGCACGGCACGCTGAGCCTTTGGTTATTTCCTCTTCCTGGTGGGAAATGAGAGTTAAATTTGCCCGTCCAGACACCTCCAGCTAGTCTCTCATTGGTTCTCGCTATTCCCGTTCATCTTCCGCAGAAATTGCAAACTGGGCCAAACAGGAGGTTAAAGGGACTGACTCTCCAAGTCGGGAGAGTGTTATTAAAGCGTCTGGAATGTTGCACCCGAGTACCAGGGTACGAAAACTGAGACATATTTGAACACGTCTCCCGATCACATGGTTGATCATACTCTAGGTTCCACATGCATGTTTTAGCTGAAGGAAGAATACCTTAAACCTGGGTAGTTGAAACCCGTGGAATGGGTACCATGCAATATGACTTCAAAGGGTCTTCATTTGCTCACCGAACCTCTCCAATCCTATCACTGCTGCGTTTATGTCCCTGTACACATGCTTGATTCTCTTTCGGAGACATAGCAATCCATAGGTTTTAAGATACTTAAGAGTCAGGTACATTCTTAGGCGTTTAATATGCGGTGTTGAGTCCATTTCGTTGAGCAAGGAGTAGCTCTTGTCTATTCCATATTTGGCTTAAGGAACTTTATCTGTGCTCATTTCAATCTCTGGTTTTATGCAGCACCCCAACTCACCTTTACCCTTAAACAAGCATAAGTTGGTTTTCTAAATTTGAGACCCTGTTCTGTTCTGTAATTCAGTTCCTGTGTAGCCAAGTTTACATTCCGTGTATTACTGATATCTTATGATGTTTCTTTTTCTGTGTGACTTATTTCAGTTAGAATCATCGTACCTGAATCCACTCATTGTGCTGCTACGGGCCTGATGACATAGATTTCACTGCTGAGTGATACTGCATTGTACGTAAGTACCACAAGTTCTTTATCCATTTTTCACTTTCTGTGATATTGAACTTGTACGGTAAACGAGGTTCTTGTAAACAGAGGCGTCCCAAACTTTGGGGTGGCTGTGTCTTTTTGATTTTAATTTCCCTAAGCTATAGGACCATAAGTGGAAGTGCCCTAGGCTCTGTTGCTTTGTTTTTTAGATGTTTCAGGAAACACCATACACTTCTCCCGAGTGTCTGTTGGCAATTTACATCCCGCCCATCAGCATAACAAGGCTCCCAGTTCTCCATGGCCTGTCCTGCCTTTCTGGATTTTACACTTTTTTCAGATGGCCCTTTTGACCGGGGGGAAGTGAGACTTCATTGTAGTGCAGATTTCCTTTGCAAGCTTGCTTGGTTGGCCAAAAAGGGCGTACGCGTTTTTTCCTGAATATATTCAGGAAAAAACGCATACGCCCTTTTTGGCCAAGTGCATCATTGTGGACGTTCTGCCTCTTTTCCTATGCTTTCAATGCAATTCCAGTCTACCTCCTGAAATCGGTTTCCTGCAATTCTGCCCCGCTTTCAAGTCCTCTTGGCAGCCTTACTTCAGTATATTTTTGGACGATAGTTGTCATTTATAACTCTGCAGGTTTGTGAATTACAGTGCCCCTGAGCTCCTTTCTTCAACTCGTTTTCTTGTGAGCTGGCCGCAACACCGCAGGATGGCTTCAGGCCCTAATCTGGTTCCGGCACGGCACGCTGAGCCTTTGGTTATTTCCTCTTCCTGGTGGGAAATGAGAGTTAAATTTGCCCGTCCAGACACCTCCAGCTAGTCTCTCATTGGTTCTCGCTATTCCCGTTCATCTTCCGCAGAAATTGCAAACTGGGCCAAACAGGAGGTTAAAGGGACTGACTCTCCAAGTCGGGAGAGTGTTAGTAAAGCGTCTGGAATGTTGCACCCGAGTACCAGGGTACGAAAACTGAGACATATTTGAACACGTCTCCCGATCACATGGTTGATCATACTCTAGGTTCCACATGCATGTTTTAGCTGAAGGAAGAATACCTTAAACCTGGGTAGTTGAAACCCGTGGAATGGGTACCATGCAATATGACTTCAAAGGGTCTTCATTTGCTCACCGAACCTCTCCAATCCTATCACTGCTGCGTTTATGTCCCTGTACACATGCTTGATTCTCTTTCGGAGACATAGCAATCCATAGGTTTTAAGATACTTAAGAGTCAGGTACATTCTTAGGCGTTTAATATGCGGTGTTGAGTCCATTTCGTTGAGCAAGGAGTAGCTCTTGTCTATTCCATATTTGGCTTAAGGAACTTTATCTGTGCTCATTTCAATCTCTGGTTTTATGCAGCACCCCAACTCACCTTTACCCTTAAACAAGCATAAGTTGGTTTTCTAAATTTGAGACCCTGTTCTGTTCTGTAATTCAGTTCCTGTGTAGCCAAGTTTACATTCCGTGTATTACTGATATCTTATGATGTTTCTTTTTCTGTGTGACTTATTTCAGTTAGAATCATCGTACCTGAATCCACTCATTGTGCTGCTACGGGCCTGATGACATAGATTTCACTGCTGAGTGATACTGCATTGTACGTAAGTACCACAAGTTCTTTATCCATTTTTCACTTTCTGTGATATTGAACTTGTACGGTAAACGAGGTTCTTGTAAACAGAGGCGTCCCAAACATTGGGGTGGCTGTGTCTTTTTGATTTTAATTTCCCTAAGCTATAGGACCATAAGTGGAAGTGCCCTAGGCTCTGTTGCTTTGTTTTTTAGATGTTTCAGGAAACACCATACACTTCTCCCGAGTGTCTGTTGGCAGTTTACATCCCGCCCATCAGCATAACAAGGCTCCCAGTTCTCCATGGCCTGTCCTGCCTTTCTGGATTTTACACTTTTTTCAGATGGCCCTTTTGACCGGGGGGAAGTGAGACTTCATTGTAGTGCAGATTTCCTTTGCAAGCTTGCTTGGTTGGCCAAAAAGGGCGTATGCGTTTTTTCCTGAATATATTCAGGAAAAAACGCATACGCCCTTTTTGGCCAAGTGCATCATTGTGGACGTTCTGCCTCTTTTCCTATGCTTTCAATGCAATTCCAGTCTACCTCCTGAAATCGGTTTCCTGCAATTCTGCCCCGCTTTCAAGTCCTCTTGGCAGCCTTACTTCAGTATATTTTTGGACGATAGTTGTCATTTATAACTCTGCAGGTTTGTGAATTACAGTGCCCCTGAGCTCCTTTCTTCAACTCGTTTTCTTGTGAGCTGGCCGCAACACCGCAGGATGGCTTCAGGCCCTAATCTGGTTCCGGCACGGCACGCTGAGCCTTTGGTTATTTCCTCTTCCTGGTGGGAAATGAGAGTTAAATTTGCCCGTCCAGACACCTCCAGCTGGTCTCTCATTGGTTCTCGCTATTCCCGTTCATCTTCCGCAGAAATTGCAAACTGGGCCAAACAGGAGGTTAAAGGGACTGACTCTCCAAGTCGGGAGAGTGTTAGTAAAGCGTCTGGAATGTTGCACCCGAGTACCAGGGTACGAAAACTGAGACATATTTGAACACGTCTCCCGATCACATGGTTGATCATACTCTAGGTTCCACATGCATGTTTTAGCTGAAGGAAGAATACCTTAAACCTGGGTAGTTGAAACCCGTGGAATGGGTACCATGCAATATGACTTCAAAGGGTCTTCATTTGCTCACCGAACCTCTCCAATCCTATCACTGCTGCGTTTATGTCCCTGTACACATGCTTGATTCTCTTTCGGAGACATAGCAATCCATAGGTTTTAAGATACTTAAGAGTCAGGTACATTCTTAGGCGTTTAATATGCGGTGTTGAGTCCATTTCGTTGAGCAAGGAGTAGCTCTTGTCTATTCCATATTTGGCTTAAGGAACTTTATCTGTGCTCATTTCAATCTCTGGTTTTATGCAGCACCCCAACTCACCTTTACCCTTAAACAAGCATAAGTTGGTTTTCTAAATTTGAGACCCTGTTCTGTTCTGTAATTCAGTTCCTGTGTAGCCAAGTTTACATTCCGTGTATTACTGATATCTTATGATGTTTCTTTTTCTGTGTGACTTATTTCAGTTAGAATCATCGTACCTGAATCCACTCATTGTGCTGCTACGGGCCTGATGACATAGATTTCACTGCTGAGTGATACTGCATTGTACGTAAGTACCACAAGTTCTTTATCCATTTTTCACTTTCTGTGATATTGAACTTGTACGGTAAACGAGGTTCTTGTAAACAGAGGCGTCCCAAACTTTGGGGTGGCTGTGTCTTTTTGATTTTAATTTCCCTAAGCTATAGGACCATAAGTGGAAGTGCCCTAGGCTCTGTTGCTTTGTTTTTTAGATGTTTCAGGAAACACCATACACTTCTCCCGAGTGTCTGTTGGCAATTTACATCCCGCCCATCAGCATAACAAGGCTCCCAGTTCTCCATGGCCTGTCCTGCCTTTCTGGATTTTACACTTTTTTCAGATGGCCCTTTTGACCGGGGGGAAGTGAGACTTCATTGTAGTGCAGATTTCCTTTGCAAGCTTGCTTGGTTGGCCAAAAAGGGCGTATGCGTTTTTTCCTGAATATATTCAGGAAAAAACGCATACGCCCTTTTTGGCCAAGTGCATCATTGTGGACGTTCTGCCTCTTTTCCTATGCTTTCAATGCAATTCCAGTCTACCTCCTGAAATCGGTTTCCTGCAATTCTGCCCCGCTTTCAAGTCCTCTTGGCAGCCTTACTTCAGTATATTTTTGGACGATAGTTGTCATTTATAACTCTGCAGGTTTGTGAATTACAGTGCCCCTGAGCTCCTTTCTTCAACTCGTTTTCTTGTGAGCTGGCCGCAACACCGCAGGATGGCTTCAGGCCCTAATCTGGTTCCGGCACGGCACGCTGAGCCTTTGGTTATTTCCTCTTCCTGGTGGGAAATGAGAGTTAAATTTGCCCGTCCAGACACCTCCAGCTAGTCTCTCATTGGTTCTCGCTATTCCCGTTCATCTTCCGCAGAAATTGCAAACTGGGCCAAACAGGAGGTTAAAGGGACTGACTCTCCAAGTCGGGAGAGTGTTAGTAAAGCGTCTGGAATGTTGCACCCGAGTACCAGGGTACGAAAACTGAGACATATTTGAACACGTCTCCCGATCACATGGTTGATCATACTCTAGGTTCCACATGCATGTTTTAGCTGAAGGAAGAATACCTTAAACCTGGGTAGTTGAAACCCGTGGAATGGGTACCATGCAATATGACTTCAAAGGGTCTTCATTTGCTCACCGAACCTCTCCAATCCTATCACTGCTGCGTTTATGTCCCTGTACACATGCTTGATTCTCTTTCGGAGACATAGCAATCCATAGGTTTTAAGATACTTAAGAGTCAGGTACATTCTTAGGCGTTTAATATGCGGTGTTGAGTCCATTTCGTTGAGCAAGGAGTAGCTCTTGTCTATTCCATATTTGGCTTAAGGAACTTTATCTGTGCTCATTTCAATCTCTGGTTTTATGCAGCACCCCAACTCACCTTTACCCTTAAACAAGCATAAGTTGGTTTTCTAAATTTGAGACCCTGTTCTGTTCTGTAATTCAGTTCCTGTGTAGCCAAGTTTACATTCCGTGTATTACTGATATCTTATGATGTTTCTTTTTCTGTGTGACTTATTTCAGTTAGAATCATCGTACCTGAATCCACTCATTGTGCTGCTACGGGCCTGATGACATAGATTTCACTGCTGAGTGATACTGCATTGTACGTAAGTACCACAAGTTCTTTATCCATTTTTCACTTTCTGTGATATTGAACTTGTACGGTAAACGAGGTTCTTGTAAACAGAGGCGTCCCAAACATTGGGGTGGCTGTGTCTTTTTGATTTTAATTTCCCTAAGCTATAGGACCATAAGTGGAAGTGCCCTAGGCTCTGTTGCTTTGTTTTTTAGATGTTTCAGGAAACACCATACACTTCTCCCGAGTGTCTGTTGGCAGTTTACATCCCGCCCATCAGCATAACAAGGCTCCCAGTTCTCCATGGCCTGTCCTGCCTTTCTGGATTTTACACTTTTTTCAGATGGCCCTTTTGACCGGGGGGAAGTGAGACTTCATTGTAGTGCAGATTTCCTTTGCAAGCTTGCTTGGTTGGCCAAAAAGGGCGTATGCGTTTTTTCCTGAATATATTCAGGAAAAAACGCATACGCCCTTTTTGGCCAAGTGCATCATTGTGGACGTTCTGTCTCTTTTCCTATGCTTTCAATGCAATTCCAGTCTACCTCCTGAAATCGGTTTCCTGCAATTCTGCCCCGCTTTCAAGTCCTCTTGGCAGCCTTACTTCAGTATATTTTTGGACGATAGTTGTCATTTATAACTCTGCAGGTTTGTGAATTACAGTGCCCCTGAGCTCCTTTCTTCAACTCGTTTTCTTGTGAGCTGGCCGCAACACCGCAGGATGGCTTCAGGCCCTAATCTGGTTCCGGCACGGCACGCTGAGCCTTTGGTTATTTCCTCTTCCTGGTGGGAAATGAGAGTTAAATTTGCCCGTCCAGACACCTCCAGCTAGTCTCTCATTGGTTCTCGCTATTCCCGTTCATCTTCCGCAGAAATTGCAAACTGGGCCAAACAGGAGGTTAAAGGGACTGACTCTCCAAGTCGGGAGAGTGTTAGTAAAGCGTCTGGAATGTTGCACCCGAGTACCAGGGTACGAAAACTGAGACATATTTGAACACGTCTCCCGATCACATGGTTGATCATACTCTAGGTTCCACATGCATGTTTTAGCTGAAGGAAGAATACCTTAAACCTGGGTAGTTGAAACCCGTGGAATGGGTACCATGCAATATGACTTCAAAGGGTCTTCATTTGCTCACCGAACCTCTCCAATCCTATCACTGCTGCGTTTATGTCCCTGTACACATGCTTGATTCTCTTTCGGAGACATAGCAATCCATAGGTTTTAAGATACTTAAGAGTCAGGTACATTCTTAGGCGTTTAATATGCGGTGTTGAGTCCATTTCGTTGAGCAAGGAGTAGCTCTTGTCTATTCCATATTTGGCTTAAGGAACTTTATCTGTGCTCATTTCAATCTCTGGTTTTATGCAGCACCCCAACTCACCTTTACCCTTAAACAAGCATAAGTTGGTTTTCTAAATTTGAGACCCTGTTCTGTTCTGTAATTCAGTTCCTGTGTAGCCAAGTTTACATTCCGTGTATTACTGATATCTTATGATGTTTCTTTTTCTGTGTGACTTATTTCAGTTAGAATCATCGTACCTGAATCCACTCATTGTGCTGCTACGGGCCTGATGACATAGATTTCACTGCTGAGTGATACTGCATTGTACGTAAGTACCACAAGTTCTTTATCCATTTTTCACTTTCTGTGATATTGAACTTGTACGGTAAACGAGGTTCTTGTAAACAGAGGCGTCCCAAACTTTGGGGTGGCTGTGTCTTTTTGATTTTAATTTCCCTAAACTATAGGACCATAAGTGGAAGTGCCCTAGGCTCTGTTGCTTTGTTTTTTAGATGTTTCAGGAAACACCATACACTTCTCCCGAGTGTCTGTTGGCAGTTTACATCCCGCCCATCAGCATAACAAGGCTCCCAGTTCTCCATGGCCTGTCCTGCCTTTCTGGATTTTACACTTTTTTCAGATGGCCCTTTTGACCGGGGGGAAGTGAGACTTCATTGTAGTGCAGATTTCCTTTGCAAGCTTGCTTGGTTGGCCAAAAAGGGCGTATGCGTTTTTTCCTGAATATATTCAGGAAAAAACGCATACGCCCTTTTTGGCCAAGTGCATCATTGTGGACGTTCTGCCTCTTTTCCTATGCTTTCAATGCAATTCCAGTCTACCTCCTGAAATCGGTTTCCTGCAATTCTGCCCCGCTTTCAAGTCCTCTTGGCAGCCTTACTTCAGTATATTTTTGGACGATAGTTGTCATTTATAACTCTGCAGGTTTGTGAATTACAGTGCCCCTGAGCTCCTTTCTTCAACTCGTTTTCTTGTGAGCTGGCCGCAACACCGCAGGATGGCTTCAGGCCCTAATCTGGTTCCGGCACGGCACGCTGAGCCTTTGGTTATTTCCTCTTCCTGGTGGGAAATGAGAGTTAAATTTGCCCGTCCAGACACCTCCAGCTAGTCTCTCATTGGTTCTCGCTATTCCCGTTCATCTTCCGCAGAAATTGCAAACTGGGCCAAACAGGAGGTTAAAGGGACTGACTCTCCAAGTCGGGAGAGTGTTAGTAAAGCGTCTGGAATGTTGCACCCGAGTACCAGGGTACGAAAACTGAGACATATTTGAACACGTCTCCCGATCACATGGTTGATCATACTCTAGGTTCCACATGCATGTTTTAGCTGAAGGAAGAATACCTTAAACCTGGGTAGTTGAAACCCGTGGAATGGGTACCATGCAATATGACTTCAAAGGGTCTTCATTTGCTCACCGAACCTCTCCAATCCTATCACTGCTGCGTTTATGTCCCTGTACACATGCTTGATTCTCTTTCGGAGACATAGCAATCCATAGGTTTTAAGATACTTAAGAGTCAGGTACATTCTTAGGCGTTTAATATGCGGTGTTGAGTCCATTTCGTTGAGCAAGGAGTAGCTCTTGTCTATTCCATATTTGGCTTAAGGAACTTTATCTGTACTCATTTCAATCTCTGGTTTTATGCAGCACCCCAACTCACCTTTACCCTTAAACAAGCATAAGTTGGTTTTCTAAATTTGAGACCCTGTTCTGTTCTGTAATTCAGTTCCTGTGTAGCCAAGTTTACATTCCGTGTATTACTGATATCTTATGATGTTTCTTTTTCTGTGTGACTTATTTCAGTTAGAATCATCGTACCTGAATCCACTCATTGTGCTGCTACGGGCCTGATGACATAGATTTCACTGCTGAGTGATACTGCATTGTACGTAAGTACCACAAGTTCTTTATCCATTTTTCACTTTCTGTGATATTGAACTTGTACGGTAAACGAGGTTCTTGTAAACAGAGGCGTCCCAAACATTGGGGTGGCTGTGTCTTTTTGATTTTAATTTCCCTAAGCTATAGGACCATAAGTGGAAGTGCCCTAGGCTCTGTTGCTTTGTTTTTTAGATGTTTCAGGAAACACCATACACTTCTCCCGAGTGTCTGTTGGCAGTTTACATCCCGCCCATCAGCATAACAAGGCTCCCAGTTCTCCATGGCCTGTCCTGCCTTTCTGGATTTTACACTTTTTTCAGATGGCCCTTTTGACCGGGGGGAAGTGAGACTTCATTGTAGTGCAGATTTCCTTTGCAAGCTTGCTTGGTTGGCCAAAAAGGGCGTACGCGTTTTTTCCTGAATATATTCAGGAAAAAACGCGTACGCCCTTTTTGGCCAAGTGCATCATTGTGGACGTTCTGCCTCTTTTCCTATGCTTTCAATGCAATTCCAGTCTACCTCCTGAAATCGGTTTCCTGCAATTCTGCCCCGCTTTCAAGTCCTCTTGGCAGCCTTACTTCAGTATATTTTTGGACGATAGTTGTCATTTATAACTCTGCAGGTTTGTGAATTACAGTGCCCCTGAGCTCCTTTCTTCAACTCGTTTTCTTGTGAGCTGGCCGCAACACCGCAGGATGGCTTCAGGCCCTAATCTGGTTCCGGCACGGCACGCTGAGCCTTTGGTTATTTCCTCTTCCTGGTGGGAAATGAGAGTTAAATTTGCCCGTCCAGACACCTCCAGCTAGTCTCTCATTGGTTCTCGCTATTCCCGTTCATCTTCCGCAGAAATTGCAAACTGGGCCAAACAGGAGGTTAAAGGGACTGACTCTCCAAGTCGGGAGAGTGTTAGTAAAGCGTCTGGAATGTTGCACCCGAGTACCAGGGTACGAAAACTGAGACATATTTGAACACGTCTCCCGATCACATGGTTGATCATACTCTAGGTTCCACATGCATGTTTTAGCTGAAGGAAGAATACCTTAAACCTGGGTAGTTGAAACCCGTGGAATGGGTACCATGCAATATGACTTCAAAGGGTCTTCATTTGCTCACCGAACCTCTCCAATCCTATCACTGCTGCGTTTATGTCCCTGTACACATGCTTGATTCTCTTTCGGAGACATAGCAATCCATAGGTTTTAAGATACTTAAGAGTCAGGTACATTCTTAGGCGTTTAATATGCGGTGTTGAGTCCATTTCGTTGAGCAAGGGGTAGCTCTTGTCTATTCCATATTTGGCTTAAGGAACTTTATCTGTGCTCATTTCAATCTCTGGTTTTATGCAGCACCCCAACTCACCTTTACCCTTAAACAAGCATAAGTTGGTTTTCTAAATTTGAGACCCTGTTCTGTTCTGTAATTCAGTTCCTGTGTAGCCAAGTTTACATTCCGTGTATTACTGATATCTTATGATGTTTCTTTTTCTGTGTGACTTATTTCAGTTAGAATCATCGTACCTGAATCCACTCATTGTGCTGCTACGGGCCTGATGACATAGATTTCACTGCTGAGTGATACTGCATTGTACGTAAGTACCACAAGTTCTTTATCCATTTTTCACTTTCTGTGATATTGAACTTGTACGGTAAACGAGGTTCTTGTAAACAGAGGCGTCCCAAACATTGGGGTGGCTGTGTCTTTTTGATTTTAATTTCCCTAAGCTATAGGACCATAAGTGGAAGTGCCCTAGGCTCTGTTGCTTTGTTTTTTAGATGTTTCAGGAAACACCATACACTTCTCCCGAGTGTCTGTTGGCAGTTTACATCCCGCCCATCAGCATAACAAGGCTCCCAGTTCTCCATGGCCTGTCCTGCCTTTCTGGATTTTACACTTTTTTCAGATGGCCCTTTTGACCGGGGGGAAGTGAGACTTCATTGTAGTGCAGATTTCCTTTGCAAGCTTGCTTGGTTGGCCAAAAAGGGCGTATGCGTTTTTTCCTGAATATATTCAGGAAAAAACGCATACGCCCTTTTTGGCCAAGTGCATCATTGTGGACGTTCTGCCTCTTTTCCTATGCTTTCAATGCAATTCCAGTCTACCTCCTGAAATCGGTTTCCTGCAATTCTGCCCCGCTTTCAAGTCCTCTTGGCAGCCTTACTTCAGTATATTTTTGGACGATAGTTGTCATTTATAACTCTGCAGGTTTGTGAATTACAGTGCCCCTGAGCTCCTTTCTTCAACTCGTTTTCTTGTGAGCTGGCCGCAACACCGCAGGATGGCTTCAGGCCCTAATCTGGTTCCGGCACGGCACGCTGAGCCTTTGGTTATTTCCTCTTCCTGGTGGGAAATGAGAGTTAAATTTGCCCGTCCAGACACCTCCAGCTAGTCTCTCATTGGTTCTCGCTATTCCCGTTCATCTTCCGCAGAAATTGCAAACTGGGCCAAACAGGAGGTTAAAGGGACTGACTCTCCAAGTCGGGAGAGTGTTAGTAAAGCGTCTGGAATGTTGCACCCGAGTACCAGGGTACGAAAACTGAGACATATTTGAACACGTCTCCCGATCACATGGTTGATCATACTCTAGGTTCCACATGCATGTTTTAGCTGAAGGAAGAATACCTTAAACCTGGGTAGTTGAAACCCGTGGAATGGGTACCATGCAATATGACTTCAAAGGGTCTTCATTTGCTCACCGAACCTCTCCAATCCTATCACTGCTGCGTTTATGTCCCTGTACACATGCTTGATTCTCTTTCGGAGACATAGCAATCCATAGGTTTTAAGATACTTAAGAGTCAGGTACATTCTTAGGCGTTTAATATGCGGTGTTGAGTCCATTTCGTTGAGCAAGGAGTAGCTCTTGTCTATTCCATATTTGGCTTAAGGAACTTTATCTGTACTCATTTCAATCTCTGGTTTTATGCAGCACCCCAACTCACCTTTACCCTTAAACAAGCATAAGTTGGTTTTCTAAATTTGAGACCCTGTTCTGTTCTGTAATTCAGTTCCTGTGTAGCCAAGTTTACATTCCGTGTATTACTGATATCTTATGATGTTTCTTTTTCTGTGTGACTTATTTCAGTTAGAATCATCGTACCTGAATCCACTCATTGTGCTGCTACGGGCCTGATGACATAGATTTCACTGCTGAGTGATACTGCATTGTACGTAAGTACCACAAGTTCTTTATCCATTTTTCACTTTCTGTGATATTGAACTTGTACGGTAAACGAGGTTCTTGTAAACAGAGGCGTCCCAAACATTGGGGTGGCTGTGTCTTTTTGATTTTAATTTCCCTAAGCTATAGGACCATAAGTGGAAGTGCCCTAGGCTCTGTTGCTTTGTTTTTTAGATGTTTCAGGAAACACCATACACTTCTCCCGAGTGTCTGTTGGCAGTTTACATCCCGCCCATCAGCATAACAAGGCTCCCAGTTCTCCATGGCCTGTCCTGCCTTTCTGGATTTTACACTTTTTTCAGATGGCCCTTTTGACCGGGGGGAAGTGAGACTTCATTGTAGTGCAGATTTCCTTTGCAAGCTTGCTTGATTGGCCAAAAAGGGCGTACGCGTTTTTTCCTGAATATATTCAGGAAAAAACGCGTACGCCCTTTTTGGCCAAGTGCATCATTGTGGACGTTCTGCCTCTTTTCCTATGCTTTCAATGCAATTCCAGTCTACCTCCTGAAATCGGTTTCCTGCAATTCTGCCCCGCTTTCAAGTCCTCTTGGCAGCCTTACTTCAGTATATTTTTGGACGATAGTTGTCATTTATAACTCTGCAGGTTTGTGAATTACAGTGCCCCTGAGCTCCTTTCTTCAACTCGTTTTCTTGTGAGCTGGCCGCAACACCGCAGGATGGCTTCAGGCCCTAATCTGGTTCCGGCACGGCACGCTGAGCCTTTGGTTATTTCCTCTTCCTGGTGGGAAATGAGAGTTAAATTTGCCCGTCCAGACACCTCCAGCTAGTCTCTCATTGGTTCTCGCTATTCCCGTTCATCTTCCGCAGAAATTGCAAACTGGGCCAAACAGGAGGTTAAAGGGACTGACTCTCCAAGTCGGGAGAGTGTTAGTAAAGCGTCTGGAATGTTGCACCCGAGTACCAGGGTACGAAAACTGAGACATATTTGAACACGTCTCCCGATCACATGGTTGATCATACTCTAGGTTCCACATGCATGTTTTAGCTGAAGGAAGAATACCTTAAACCTGGGTAGTTGAAACCCGTGGAATGGGTACCATGCAATATGACTTCAAAGGGTCTTCATTTGCTCACCGAACCTCTCCAATCCTATCACTGCTGCGTTTATGTCCCTGTACACATGCTTGATTCTCTTTCGGAGACATAGCAATCCATAGGTTTTAAGATACTTAAGAGTCAGGTACATTCTTAGGCGTTTAATATGCGGTGTTGAGTCCATTTCGTTGAGCAAGGGGTAGCTCTTGTCTATTCCATATTTGGCTTAAGGAACTTTATCTGTGCTCATTTCAATCTCTGGTTTTATGCAGCACCCCAACTCACCTTTACCCTTAAACAAGCATAAGTTGGTTTTCTAAATTTGAGACCCTGTTCTGTTCTGTAATTCAGTTCCTGTGTAGCCAAGTTTACATTCCGTGTATTACTGATATCTTATGATGTTTCTTTTTCTGTGTGACTTATTTCAGTTAGAATCATCGTACCTGAATCCACTCATTGTGCTGCTACGGGCCTGATGACATAGATTTCACTGCTGAGTGATACTGCATTGTACGTAAGTACCACAAGTTCTTTATCCATTTTTCACTTTCTGTGATATTGAACTTGTACGGTAAACGAGGTTCTTGTAAACAGAGGCGTCCCAAACATTGGGGTGGCTGTGTCTTTTTGATTTTAATTTCCCTAAGCTATAGGACCATAAGTGGAAGTGCCCTAGGCTCTGTTGCTTTGTTTTTTAGATGTTTCAGGAAACACCATACACTTCTCCCGAGTGTCTGTTGGCAGTTTACATCCCGCCCATCAGCATAACAAGGCTCCCAGTTCTCCATGGCCTGTCCTGCCTTTCTGGATTTTACACTTTTTTCAGATGGCCCTTTTGACCGGGGGGAAGTGAGACTTCATTGTAGTGCAGATTTCCTTTGCAAGCTTGCTTGGTTGGCCAAAAAGGGCGTATGCGTTTTTTCCTGAATATATTCAGGAAAAAACGCATACGCCCTTTTTGGCCAAGTGCATCATTGTGGACGTTCTGCCTCTTTTCCTATGCTTTCAATGCAATTCCAGTCTACCTCCTGAAATCGGTTTCCTGCAATTCTGCCCCGCTTTCAAGTCCTCTTGGCAGCCTTACTTCAGTATATTTTTGGACGATAGTTGTCATTTATAACTCTGCAGGTTTGTGAATTACAGTGCCCCTGAGCTCCTTTCTTCAACTCGTTTTCTTGTGAGCTGGCCGCAACACCGCAGGATGGCTTCAGGCCCTAATCTGGTTCCGGCACGGCACGCTGAGCCTTTGGTTATTTCCTCTTCCTGGTGGGAAATGAGAGTTAAATTTGCCCGTCCAGACACCTCCAGCTAGTCTCTCATTGGTTCTCGCTATTCCCGTTCATCTTCCGCAGAAATTGCAAACTGGGCCAAACAGGAGGTTAAAGGGACTGACTCTCCAAGTCGGGAGAGTGTTAGTAAAGCGTCTGGAATGTTGCACCCGAGTACCAGGGTACGAAAACTGAGACATATTTGAACACGTCTCCCGATCACATGGTTGATCATACTCTAGGTTCCACATGCATGTTTTAGCTGAAGGAAGAATACCTTAAACCTGGGTAGTTGAAACCCGTGGAATGGGTACCATGCAATATGACTTCAAAGGGTCTTCATTTGCTCACCGAACCTCTCCAATCCTATCACTGCTGCGTTTATGTCCCTGTACACATGCTTGATTCTCTTTCGGAGACATAGCAATCCATAGGTTTTAAGATACTTAAGAGTCAGGTACATTCTTAGGCGTTTAATATGCGGTGTTGAGTCCATTTCGTTGAGCAAGGAGTAGCTCTTGTCTATTCCATATTTGGCTTAAGGAACTTTATCTGTACTCATTTCAATCTCTGGTTTTATGCAGCACCCCAACTCACCTTTACCCTTAAACAAGCATAAGTTGGTTTTCTAAATTTGAGACCCTGTTCTGTTCTGTAATTCAGTTCCTGTGTAGCCAAGTTTACATTCCGTGTATTACTGATATCTTATGATGTTTCTTTTTCTGTGTGACTTATTTCAGTTAGAATCATCGTACCTGAATCCACTCATTGTGCTGCTACGGGCCTGATGACATAGATTTCACTGCTGAGTGATACTGCATTGTACGTAAGTACCACAAGTTCTTTATCCATTTTTCACTTTCTGTGATATTGAACTTGTACGGTAAACGAGGTTCTTGTAAACAGAGGCGTCCCAAACATTGGGGTGGCTGTGTCTTTTTGATTTTAATTTCCCTAAGCTATAGGACCATAAGTGGAAGTGCCCTAGGCTCTGTTGCTTTGTTTTTTAGATGTTTCAGGAAACACCATACACTTCTCCCGAGTGTCTGTTGGCAGTTTACATCCCGCCCATCAGCATAACAAGGCTCCCAGTTCTCCATGGCCTGTCCTGCCTTTCTGGATTTTACACTTTTTTCAGATGGCCCTTTTGACCGGGGGGAAGTGAGACTTCATTGTAGTGCAGATTTCCTTTGCAAGCTTGCTTGATTGGCCAAAAAGGGCGTACGCGTTTTTTCCTGAATATATTCAGGAAAAAACACGTACGCCCTTTTTGGCCAAGTGCATCATTGTGGACGTTCTGCCTCTTTTCCTATGCTTTCAATGCAATTCCAGTCTACCTCCTGAAATCGGTTTCCTGCAATTCTGCCCCGCTTTCAAGTCCTCTTGGCAGCCTTACTTCAGTATATTTTTGGACGATAGTTGTCATTTATAACTCTGCAGGTTTGTGAATTACAGTGCCCCTGAGCTCCTTTCTTCAACTCGTTTTCTTGTGAGCTGGCCGCAACACCGCAGGATGGCTTCAGGCCCTAATCTGGTTCCGGCACGGCACGCTGAGCCTTTGGTTATTTCCTCTTCCTGGTGGGAAATGAGAGTTAAATTTGCCCGTCCAGACACCTCCAGCTAGTCTCTCATTGGTTCTCGCTATTCCCGTTCATCTTCCGCAGAAATTGCAAACTGGGCCAAACAGGAGGTTAAAGGGACTGACTCTCCAAGTCGGGAGAGTGTTAGTAAAGCGTCTGGAATGTTGCACCCGAGTACCAGGGTACGAAAACTGAGACATATTTGAACACGTCTCCCGATCACATGGTTGATCATACTCTAGGTTCCACATGCATGTTTTAGCTGAAGGAAGAATACCTTAAACCTGGGTAGTTGAAACCCGTGGAATGGGTACCATGCAATATGACTTCAAAGGGTCTTCATTTGCTCACCGAACCTCTCCAATCCTATCACTGCTGCGTTTATGTCCCTGTACACATGCTTGATTCTCTTTCGGAGACATAGCAATCCATAGGTTTTAAGATACTTAAGAGTCAGGTACATTCTTAGGCGTTTAATATGCGGTGTTGAGTCCATTTCGTTGAGCAAGGGGTAGCTCTTGTCTATTCCATATTTGGCTTAAGGAACTTTATCTGTGCTCATTTCAATCTCTGGTTTTATGCAGCACCCCAACTCACCTTTACCCTTAAACAAGCATAAGTTGGTTTTCTAAATTTGAGACCCTGTTCTGTTCTGTAATTCAGTTCCTGTGTAGCCAAGTTTACATTCCGTGTATTACTGATATCTTATGATGTTTCTTTTTCTGTGTGACTTATTTCAGTTAGAATCATCGTACCTGAATCCACTCATTGTGCTGCTACGGGCCTGATGACATAGATTTCACTGCTGAGTGATACTGCATTGTACGTAAGTACCACAAGTTCTTTATCCATTTTTCACTTTCTGTGATATTGAACTTGTACGGTAAACGAGGTTCTTGTAAACAGAGGCGTCCCAAACATTGGGGTGGCTGTGTCTTTTTGATTTTAATTTCCCTAAGCTATAGGACCATAAGTGGAAGTGCCCTAGGCTCTGTTGCTTTGTTTTTTAGATGTTTCAGGAAACACCATACACTTCTCCCGAGTGTCTGTTGGCAGTTTACATCCCGCCCATCAGCATAACAAGGCTCCCAGTTCTCCATGGCCTGTCCTGCCTTTCTGGATTTTACACTTTTTTCAGATGGCCCTTTTGACCGGGGGGAAGTGAGACTTCATTGTAGTGCAGATTTCCTTTGCAAGCTTGCTTGGTTGGCCAAAAAGGGCGTATGCGTTTTTTCCTGAATATATTCAGGAAAAAACGCATACGCCCTTTTTGGCCAAGTGCATCATTGTGGACGTTCTGCCTCTTTTCCTATGCTTTCAATGCAATTCCAGTCTACCTCCTGAAATCGGTTTCCTGCAATTCTGCCCCGCTTTCAAGTCCTCTTGGCAGCCTTACTTCAGTATATTTTTGGACGATAGTTGTCATTTATAACTCTGCAGGTTTGTGAATTACAGTGCCCCTGAGCTCCTTTCTTCAACTCGTTTTCTTGTGAGCTGGCCGCAACACCGCAGGATGGCTTCAGGCCCTAATCTGGTTCCGGCACGGCACGCTGAGCCTTTGGTTATTTCCTCTTCCTGGTGGGAAATGAGAGTTAAATTTGCCCGTCCAGACACCTCCAGCTAGTCTCTCATTGGTTCTCGCTATTCCCGTTCATCTTCCGCAGAAATTGCAAACTGGGCCAAACAGGAGGTTAAAGGGACTGACTCTCCAAGTCGGGAGAGTGTTAGTAAAGCGTCTGGAATGTTGCACCCGAGTACCAGGGTACGAAAACTGAGACATATTTGAACACGTCTCCCGATCACATGGTTGATCATACTCTAGGTTCCACATGCATGTTTTAGCTGAAGGAAGAATACCTTAAACCTGGGTAGTTGAAACCCGTGGAATGGGTACCATGCAATATGACTTCAAAGGGTCTTCATTTGCTCACCGAACCTCTCCAATCCTATCACTGCTGCGTTTATGTCCCTGTACACATGCTTGATTCTCTTTCGGAGACATAGCAATCCATAGGTTTTAAGATACTTAAGAGTCAGGTACATTCTTAGGCGTTTAATATGCGGTGTTGAGTCCATTTCGTTGAGCAAGGAGTAGCTCTTGTCTATTCCATATTTGGCTTAAGGAACTTTATCTGTACTCATTTCAATCTCTGGTTTTATGCAGCACCCCAACTCACCTTTACCCTTAAACAAGCATAAGTTGGTTTTCTAAATTTGAGACCCTGTTCTGTTCTGTAATTCAGTTCCTGTGTAGCCAAGTTTACATTCCGTGTATTACTGATATCTTATGATGTTTCTTTTTCTGTGTGACTTATTTCAGTTAGAATCATCGTACCTGAATCCACTCATTGTGCTGCTACGGGCCTGATGACATAGATTTCACTGCTGAGTGATACTGCATTGTACGTAAGTACCACAAGTTCTTTATCCATTTTTCACTTTCTGTGATATTGAACTTGTACGGTAAACGAGGTTCTTGTAAACAGAGGCGTCCCAAACATTGGGGTGGCTGTGTCTTTTTGATTTTAATTTCCCTAAGCTATAGGACCATAAGTGGAAGTGCCCTAGGCTCTGTTGCTTTGTTTTTTAGATGTTTCAGGAAACACCATACACTTCTCCCGAGTGTCTGTTGGCAATTTACATCCCGCCCATCAGCATAACAAGGCTCCCAGTTCTCCATGGCCTGTCCTGCCTTTCTGGATTTTACACTTTTTTCAGATGGCCCTTTTGACCGGGGGGAAGTGAGACTTCATTGTAGTGCAGATTTCCTTTGCAAGCTTGCTTGATTGGCCAAAAAGGGCGTACGCGTTTTTTCCTGAATATATTCAGGAAAAAACGCGTACGCCCTTTTTGGCCAAGTGCATCATTGTGGACGTTCTGCCTCTTTTCCTATGCTTTCAATGCAATTCCAGTCTACCTCCTGAAATCGGTTTCCTGCAATTCTGCCCCGCTTTCAAGTCCTCTTGGCAGCCTTACTTCAGTATATTTTTGGACGATAGTTGTCATTTATAACTCTGCAGGTTTGTGAATTACAGTGCCCCTGAGCTCCTTTCTTCAACTCGTTTTCTTGTGAGCTGGCCGCAACACCGCAGGATGGCTTCAGGCCCTAATCTGGTTCCGGCACGGCACGCTGAGCCTTTGGTTATTTCCTCTTCCTGGTGGGAAATGAGAGTTAAATTTGCCCGTCCAGACACCTCCAGCTAGTCTCTCATTGGTTCTCGCTATTCCCGTTCATCTTCCGCAGAAATTGCAAACTGGGCCAAACAGGAGGTTAAAGGGACTGACTCTCCAAGTCGGGAGAGTGTTAGTAAAGCGTCTGGAATGTTGCACCCGAGTACCAGGGTACGAAAACTGAGACATATTTGAACACGTCTCCCGATCACATGGTTGATCATACTCTAGGTTCCACATGCATGTTTTAGCTGAAGGAAGAATACCTTAAACCTGGGTAGTTGAAACCCGTGGAATGGGTACCATGCAATATGACTTCAAAGGGTCTTCATTTGCTCACCGAACCTCTCCAATCCTATCACTGCTGCGTTTATGTCCCTGTACACATGCTTGATTCTCTTTCGGAGACATAGCAATCCATAGGTTTTAAGATACTTAAGAGTCAGGTACATTCTTAGGCGTTTAATATGCGGTGTTGAGTCCATTTCGTTGAGCAAGGGGTAGCTCTTGTCTATTCCATATTTGGCTTAAGGAACTTTATCTGTGCTCATTTCAATCTCTGGTTTTATGCAGCACCCCAACTCACCTTTACCCTTAAACAAGCATAAGTTGGTTTTCTAAATTTGAGACCCTGTTCTGTTCTGTAATTCAGTTCCTGTGTAGCCAAGTTTACATTCCGTGTATTACTGATATCTTATGATGTTTCTTTTTCTGTGTGACTTATTTCAGTTAGAATCATCGTACCTGAATCCACTCATTGTGCTGCTACGGGCCTGATGACATAGATTTCACTGCTGAGTGATACTGCATTGTACGTAAGTACCACAAGTTCTTTATCCATTTTTCACTTTCTGTGATATTGAACTTGTACGGTAAACGAGGTTCTTGTAAACAGAGGCGTCCCAAACATTGGGGTGGCTGTGTCTTTTTGATTTTAATTTCCCTAAGCTATAGGACCATAAGTGGAAGTGCCCTAGGCTCTGTTGCTTTGTTTTTTAGATGTTTCAGGAAACACCATACACTTCTCCCGAGTGTCTGTTGGCAGTTTACATCCCGCCCATCAGCATAACAAGGCTCCCAGTTCTCCATGGCCTGTCCTGCCTTTCTGGATTTTACACTTTTTTCAGATGGCCCTTTTGACCGGGGGGAAGTGAGACTTCATTGTAGTGCAGATTTCCTTTGCAAGCTTGCTTGGTTGGCCAAAAAGGGCGTATGCGTTTTTTCCTGAATATATTCAGGAAAAAACGCATACGCCCTTTTTGGCCAAGTGCATCATTGTGGACGTTCTGCCTCTTTTCCTATGCTTTCAATGCAATTCCAGTCTACCTCCTGAAATCGGTTTCCTGCAATTCTGCCCCGCTTTCAAGTCCTCTTGGCAGCCTTACTTCAGTATATTTTTGGACGATAGTTGTCATTTATAACTCTGCAGGTTTGTGAATTACAGTGCCCCTGAGCTCCTTTCTTCAACTCGTTTTCTTGTGAGCTGGCCGCAACACCGCAGGATGGCTTCAGGCCCTAATCTGGTTCCGGCACGGCACGCTGAGCCTTTGGTTATTTCCTCTTCCTGGTGGGAAATGAGAGTTAAATTTGCCCGTCCAGACACCTCCAGCTAGTCTCTCATTGGTTCTCGCTATTCCCGTTCATCTTCCGCAGAAATTGCAAACTGGGCCAAACAGGAGGTTAAAGGGACTGACTCTCCAAGTCGGGAGAGTGTTAGTAAAGCGTCTGGAATGTTGCACCCGAGTACCAGGGTACGAAAACTGAGACATATTTGAACACGTCTCCCGATCACATGGTTGATCATACTCTAGGTTCCACATGCATGTTTTAGCTGAAGGAAGAATACCTTAAACCTGGGTAGTTGAAACCCGTGGAATGGGTACCATGCAATATGACTTCAAAGGGTCTTCATTTGCTCACCGAACCTCTCCAATCCTATCACTGCTGCGTTTATGTCCCTGTACACATGCTTGATTCTCTTTCGGAGACATAGCAATCCATAGGTTTTAAGATACTTAAGAGTCAGGTACATTCTTAGGCGTTTAATATGCGGTGTTGAGTCCATTTCGTTGAGCAAGGAGTAGCTCTTGTCTATTCCATATTTGGCTTAAGGAACTTTATCTGTGCTCATTTCAATCTCTGGTTTTATGCAGCACCCCAACTCACCTTTACCCTTAAACAAGCATAAGTTGGTTTTCTAAATTTGAGACCCTGTTCTGTTCTGTAATTCAGTTCCTGTGTAGCCAAGTTTACATTCCGTGTATTACTGATATCTTATGATGTTTCTTTTTCTGTGTGACTTATTTCAGTTAGAATCATCGTACCTGAATCCACTCATTGTGCTGCTACGGGCCTGATGACATAGATTTCACTGCTGAGTGATACTGCATTGTACGTAAGTACCACAAGTTCTTTATCCATTTTTCACTTTCTGTGATATTGAACTTGTACGGTAAACGAGGTTCTTGTAAACAGAGGCGTCCCAAACATTGGGGTGGCTGTGTCTTTTTGATTTTAATTTCCCTAAGCTATAGGACCATAAGTGGAAGTGCCCTAGGCTCTGTTGCTTTGTTTTTTAGATGTTTCAGGAAACACCATACACTTCTCCCGAGTGTCTGTTGGCAGTTTACATCCCGCCCATCAGCATAACAAGGCTCCCAGTTCTCCATGGCCTGTCCTGCCTTTCTGGATTTTACACTTTTTTCAGATGGCCCTTTTGACCGGGGGGAAGTGAGACTTCATTGTAGTGCAGATTTCCTTTGCAAGCTTGCTTGGTTGGCCAAAAAGGGCGTATGCGTTTTTTCCTGAATATATTCAGGAAAAAACGCATACGCCCTTTTTGGCCAAGTGCATCATTGTGGACGTTCTGCCTCTTTTCCTATGCTTTCAATGCAATTCCAGTCTACCTCCTGAAATCGGTTTCCTGCAATTCTGCCCCGCTTTCAAGTCCTCTTGGCAGCCTTACTTCAGTATATTTTTGGACGATAGCTGACATTTATAACTCTGCAGGTTTGTGAATTACAGTGCCCCTGAGCTCCTTTCTTCAACTCGCTTTCTTGTGAGCTGGCCGCAACACCGCAGGATGGCTTCAGGCCCTAATCTGGTTCCGGCACGGCACGCTGAGCCTTTGGTTATTTCCTCTTCCTGGTGGGAAATGAGAGTTAAATTTGCCCGTCCAGACACCTCCAGCTAGTCTCTCATTGGTTCTCGCTATTCCCGTTCATCTTCCGCAGAAATTGCAAACTGGGCCAAACAGGAGGTTAAAGGGACAGACTCTCCAAGTCGGGAGAGTGTTAGTAAAGCGTCTGGAATGTTGCACCCGAGTACCAGGGTACGAAAACTGAGACATATTTGAACACGTCTCCCGATCACATGGTTGATCATACTCTAGGTTCCACATGCATGTTTTAGCTGAAGGAAGAATACCTTAAACCTGGGTAGTTGAAACCCGTGGAATGGGTACCATGCAATATGACTTCAAAGGGTCTTCATTTGCTCACCGAACCTCTCCAATCCTATCACTGCTGCGTTTATGTCCCTGTACACATGCTTGATTCTCTTTCGGAGACATAGCAATCCATAGGTTTTAAGATACTTAAGAGTCAGGTACATTCTTAGGCGTTTAATATGCGGTGTTGAGTCCATTTCGTTGAGCAAGGAGTAGCTCTTGTCTATTCCATATTTGGCTTAAGGAACTTTATCTGTGCTCATTTCAATCTCTGGTTTTATGCAGCACCCCAACTCACCTTTACCCTTAAACAAGCATAAGTTGGTTTTCTAAATTTGAGACCCTGTTCTGTTCTGTAATTCAGTTCCTGTGTAGCCAAGTTTACATTCCGTGTATTACTGATATCTTATGATGTTTCTTTTTCTGTGTGACTTATTTCAGTTAGAATCATCGTACCTGAATCCACTCATTGTGCTGCTACGGGCCTGATGACATAGATTTCACTGCTGAGTGATACTGCATTGTACGTAAGTACCACAAGTTCTTTATCCATTTTTCACTTTCTGTGATATTGAACTTGTACGGTAAACGAGGTTCTTGTAAACAGAGGCGTCCCAAACATTGGGGTGGCTGTGTCTTTTTGATTTTAATTTCCCTAAGCTATAGGACCATAAGTGGAAGTGCCCTAGGCTCTGTTGCTTTGTTTTTTAGATGTTTCAGGAAACACCATACACTTCTCCCGAGTGTCTGTTGGCAGTTTACATCCCGCCCATCAGCATAACAAGGCTCCCAGTTCTCCATGGCCTGTCCTGCCTTTCTGGATTTTACACTTTTTTCAGATGGCCCTTTTGACCGGGGGGAAGTGAGACTTCATTGTAGTGCAGATTTCCTTTGCAAGCTTGCTTGGTTGGACAAAAAGGGCGTACGCGTTTTTTCCTGAATATATTCAGGAAAAAACGCGTACGCCCTTTTTGGCCAAGTGCATCATTGTGGACGTTCTGCCTCTTTTCCTATGCTTTCAATGCAATTCCAGTCTACCTCCTGAAATCGGTTTCCTGCAATTCTGCCCCGCTTTCAAGTCCTCTTGGCAGCCTTACTTCAGTATATTTTTGGACGATAGTTGTCATTTATAACTCTGCAGGTTTGTGAATTACAGTGCCCCTGAGCTCCTTTCTTCAACTCGTTTTCTTGTGAGCTGGCCGCAACACCGCAGGATGGCTTCAGGCCCTAATCTGGTTCCGGCACGGCACGCTGAGCCTTTGGTTATTTCCTCTTCCTGGTGGGAAATGAGAGTTAAATTTGCCCGTCCAGACACCTCCAGCTAGTCTCTCATTGGTTCTCGCTATTCCCGTTCATCTTCCGCAGAAATTGCAAACTGGGCCAAACAGGAGGTTAAAGGGACTGACTCTCCAAGTCGGGAGAGTGTTAGTAAAGCGTCTGGAATGTTGCACCCGAGTACCAGGGTACGAAAACTGAGACATATTTGAACACGTCTCCCGATCACATGGTTGATCATACTCTAGGTTCCACATGCATGTTTTAGCTGAAGGAAGAATACCTTAAACCTGGGTAGTTGAAACCCGTGGAATGGGTACCATGCAATATGACTTCAAAGGGTCTTCATTTGCTCACCGAACCTCTCCAATCCTATCACTGCTGCGTTTATGTCCCTGTACACATGCTTGATTCTCTTTCGGAGACATAGCAATCCATAGGTTTTAAGATACTTAAGAGTCAGGTACATTCTTAGGCGTTTAATATGCGGTGTTGAGTCCATTTCGTTGAGCAAGGGGTAGCTCTTGTCTATTCCATATTTGGCTTAAGGAACTTTATCTGTGCTCATTTCAATCTCTGGTTTTATGCAGCACCCCAACTCACCTTTACCCTTAAACAAGCATAAGTTGGTTTTCTAAATTTGAGACCCTGTTCTGTTCTGTAATTCAGTTCCTGTGTAGCCAAGTTTACATTCCGTGTATTACTGATATCTTATGATGTTTCTTTTTCTGTGTGACTTATTTCAGTTAGAATCATCGTACCTGAATCCACTCATTGTGCTGCTACGGGCCTGATGACATAGATTTCACTGCTGAGTGATACTGCATTGTACGTAAGTACCACAAGTTCTTTATCCATTTTTCACTTTCTGTGATATTGAACTTGTACGGTAAACGAGGTTCTTGTAAACAGAGGCGTCCCAAACATTGGGGTGGCTGTGTCTTTTTGATTTTAATTTCCCTAAGCTATAGGACCATAAGTGGAAGTGCCCTAGGCTCTGTTGCTTTGTTTTTTAGATGTTTCAGGAAACACCATACACTTCTCCCGAGTGTCTGTTGGCAGTTTACATCCCGCCCATCAGCATAACAAGGCTCCCAGTTCTCCATGGCCTGTCCTGCCTTTCTGGATTTTACACTTTTTTCAGATGGCCCTTTTGACCGGGGGGAAGTGAGACTTCATTGTAGTGCAGATTTCCTTTGCAAGCTTGCTTGGTTGGCCAAAAAGGGCGTATGCGTTTTTTCCTGAATATATTCAGGAAAAAACGCATACGCCCTTTTTGGCCAAGTGCATCATTGTGGACGTTCTGCCTCTTTTCCTATGCTTTCAATGCAATTCCAGTCTACCTCCTGAAATCGGTTTCCTGCAATTCTGCCCCGCTTTCAAGTCCTCTTGGCAGCCTTACTTCAGTATATTTTTGGACGATAGCTGTCATTTATAACTCTGCAGGTTTGTGAATTACAGTGCCCCTGAGCTCCTTTCTTCAACTCGCTTTCTTGTGAGCTGGCCGCAACACCGCAGGATGGCTTCAGGCCCTAATCTGGTTCCGGCACGGCACGCTGAGCCTTTGGTTATTTCCTCTTCCTGGTGGGAAATGAGAGTTAAATTTGCCCGTCCAGACACCTCCAGCTAGTCTCTCATTGGTTCTCGCTATTCCCGTTCATCTTCCGCAGAAATTGCAAACTGGGCCAAACAGGAGGTTAAAGGGACAGACTCTCCAAGTCGGGAGAGTGTTAGTAAAGCGTCTGGAATGTTGCACCCGAGTACCAGGGTACGAAAACTGAGACATATTTGAACACGTCTCCCGATCACATGGTTGATCATACTCTAGGTTCCACATGCATGTTTTAGCTGAAGGAAGAATACCTTAAACCTGGGTAGTTGAAACCCGTGGAATGGGTACCATGCAATATGACTTCAAAGGGTCTTCATTTGCTCACCGAACCTCTCCAATCCTATCACTGCTGCGTTTATGTCCCTGTACACATGCTTGATTCTCTTTCGGAGACATAGCAATCCATAGGTTTTAAGATACTTAAGAGTCAGGTACATTCTTAGGCGTTTAATATGCGGTGTTGAGTCCATTTCGTTGAGCAAGGAGTAGCTCTTGTCTATTCCATATTTGGCTTAAGGAACTTTATCTGTGCTCATTTCAATCTCTGGTTTTATGCAGCACCCCAACTCACCTTTACCCTTAAACAAGCATAAGTTGGTTTTCTAAATTTGAGACCCTGTTCTGTTCTGTAATTCAGTTCCTGTGTAGCCAAGTTTACATTCCGTGTATTACTGATATCTTATGATGTTTCTTTTTCTGTGTGACTTATTTCAGTTAGAATCATCGTACCTGAATCCACTCATTGTGCTGCTACGGGCCTGATGACATAGATTTCACTGCTGAGTGATACTGCATTGTACGTAAGTACCACAAGTTCTTTATCCATTTTTCACTTTCTGTGATATTGAACTTGTACGGTAAACGAGGTTCTTGTAAACAGAGGCGTCCCAAACATTGGGGTGGCTGTGTCTTTTTGATTTTAATTTCCCTAAGCTATAGGACCATAAGTGGAAGTGCCCTAGGCTCTGTTGCTTTGTTTTTTAGATGTTTCAGGAAACACCATACACTTCTCCCGAGTGTCTGTTGGCAGTTTACATCCCGCCCATCAGCATAACAAGGCTCCCAGTTCTCCATGGCCTGTCCTGCCTTTCTGGATTTTACACTTTTTTCAGATGGCCCTTTTGACCGGGGGGAAGTGAGACTTCATTGTAGTGCAGATTTCCTTTGCAAGCTTGCTTGGTTGGCCAAAAAGGGCGTATGCGTTTTTTCCTGAATATATTCAGGAAAAAACGCATACGCCCTTTTTGGCCAAGTGCATCATTGTGGACGTTCTGCCTCTTTTCCTATGCTTTCAATGCAATTCCAGTCTACCTCCTGAAATCGGTTTCCTGCAATTCTGCCCCGCTTTCAAGTCCTCTTGGCAGCCTTACTTCAGTATATTTTTGGACGATAGCTGTCATTTATAACTCTGCAGGTTTGTGAATTACAGTGCCCCTGAGCTCCTTTCTTCAACTCGCTTTCTTGTGAGCTGGCCGCAACACCGCAGGATGGCTTCAGGCCCTAATCTGGTTCCGGCACGGCACGCTGAGCCTTTGGTTATTTCCTCTTCCTGGTGGGAAATGAGAGTTAAATTTGCCCGTCCAGACACCTCCAGCTAGTCTCTCATTGGTTCTCGCTATTCCTGTTCATCTTCCGCAGAAATTGCAAACTGGGCCAAACAGGAGGTTAAAGGGACAGACTCTCCAAGTCGGGAGAGTGTTAGTAAAGCGTCTGGAATGTTGCACCCGAGTACCAGGGTACGAAAACTGAGACATATTTGAACACGTCTCCCGATCACATGGTTGATCATACTCTAGGTTCCACATGCATGTTTTAGCTGAAGGAAGAATACCTTAAACCTGGGTAGTTGAAACCCGTGGAATGGGTACCATGCAATATGACTTCAAAGGGTCTTCATTTGCTCACCGAACCTCTCCAATCCTATCACTGCTGCGTTTATGTCCCTGTACACATGCTTGATTCTCTTTCGGAGACATAGCAATCCATAGGTTTTAAGATACTTAAGAGTCAGGTACATTCTTAGGCGTTTAATATGCGGTGTTGAGTCCATTTCGTTGAGCAAGGAGTAGCTCTTGTCTATTCCATATTTGGCTTAAGGAACTTTATCTGTGCTCATTTCAATCTCTGGTTTTATGCAGCACCCCAACTCACCTTTACCCTTAAACAAGCATAAGTTGGTTTTCTAAATTTGAGACCCTGTTCTGTTCTGTAATTCAGTTCCTGTGTAGCCAAGTTTACATTCCGTGTATTCCTGATATCTTATGATGTTTCTTTTTCTGTGTGAATTATTTCAGTTAGAATCATTGTACCTGAATCCACTCATTGTGCTGCTACGGGCCTGATGACATAGATTTCACTGCTGAGTGATACTGCATTGTACGTAAGTACCACAAGTTCTTTATCCATTTTTCACTTTCTGTGATATTGAACTTGTACGGTAAACGAGGTTCTTGTAAACAGAGGCGTCCCAAACATTGGGGTGGCTGTGGCTTTCTGATTTTAATTTCCCTAAGCTATAGGACCATAAGTGGAAGTGCCCTAGGCTCTGTTGCTTTGTTTTTTAGATGTTTCAGGAAACACCATACACTTCTCCCGAGTGTCTGTTGGCAATTTACATCCCGCCCATCAGCATAACAAGGCTCCCAGTTCTCCATGGCCTGTCCTGCCTTTCTGGATTTTACACTTTTTTCAGATGGCCCTTTTGACCGGGGGGAAGTGAGACTTCATTGTAGTGCAGATTTCCTTTGCAAGCTTGCTTGGTTGGCCAAAAAGGGCGTATGCGTTTTTTCCTGAATATATTCAGGAAAAAACGCATACGCCCTTTTTGGCCAAGTGCATCATTGTGGACGTTCTGCCTCTTTTCCTATGCTTTCAATGCAATTCCAGTCTACCTCCTGAAATCGGTTTCCTGCAATTCTGCCCCGCTTTCAAGTCCTCTTGGCAGCCTTACTTCAGTATATTTTTGGACGATAGTTGTCATTTATAACTCTGCAGGTTTGTGAATTACAGTGCCCCTGAGCTCCTTTCTTCAACTCGTTTTCTTGTGAGCTGGCCGCAACACCGCAGGATGGCTTCAGGCCCTAATCTGGTTCCGGCACGGCACGCTGAGCCTTTGGTTATTTCCTCTTCCTGGTGGGAAATGAGAGTTAAATTTGCCCGTCCAGACACCTCCAGCTAGTCTCTCATTGGTTCTCGCTATTCCCGTTCATCTTCCGCAGAAATTGCAAACTGGGCCAAACAGGAGGTTAAAGGGACAGACTCTCCAAGTCGGGAGAGTGTTAGTAAAGCGTCTGGAATGTTGCACCCGAGTACCAGGGTACGAAAACTGAGACATATTTGAACACGTCTCCCGATCACATGGTTGATCATACTCTAGGTTCCACATGCATGTTTTAGCTGAAGGAAGAATACCTTAAACCTGGGTAGTTGAAACCCGTGGAATGGGTACCATGCAATATGACTTCAAAGGGTCTTCATTTGCTCACCGAACCTCTCCAATCCTATCACTGCTGCGTTTATGTCCCTGTACACATGCTTGATTCTCTTTCGGAGACATAGCAATCCATAGGTTTTAAGATACTTAAGAGTCAGGTACATTCTTAGGCGTTTAATATGCGGTGTTGAGTCCATTTCGTTGAGCAAGGAGTAGCTCTTGTCTATTCCATATTTGGCTTAAGGAACTTTATCTGTGCTCATTTCAATCTCTGGTTTTATGCAGCACCCCAACTCACCTTTACCCTTAAACAAGCATAAGTTGGTTTTCTAAATTTGAGACCCTGTTCTGTTCTGTAATTCAGTTCCTGTGTAGCCAAGTTTATATTCCGTGTATTACTGATATCTTATGATGTTTCTTTTTCTGTGTGACTTATTTCAGTTAGAATCATCGTACCTGAATCCACTCATTGTGCTGCTACGGGCCTGATGACATAGATTTCACTGCTGAGTGATACTGCATTGTACGTAAGTACCACAAGTTCTTTATCCATTTTTCACTTTCTGTGATATTGAACTTGTACGGTAAACGAGGTTCTTGTAAACAGAGGCGTCCCAAACATTGGGGTGGCTGTGTCTTTTTGATTTTAATTTCCCTAAGCTATAGGACCATAAGTGGAAGTGCCCTAGGCTCTGTTGCTTTGTTTTTTAGATGTTTCAGGAAACACCATACACTTCTCCCGAGTGTCTGTTGGCAGTTTACATCCCGCCCATCAGCATAACAAGGCTCCCAGTTCTCCATGGCCTGTCCTGCCTTTCTGGATTTTACACTTTTTTCAGATGGCCCTTTTGACCGGGGGGAAGTGAGACTTCATTGTAGTGCAGATTTCCTTTGCAAGCTTGCTTGGTTGGCCAAAAAGGGCGTATGCGTTTTTTCCTGAATATATTCAGGAAAAAACGCATACGCCCTTTTTGGCCAAGTGCATCATTGTGGACGTTCTGCCTCTTTTCCTATGCTTTCAATGCAATTCCAGTCTACCTCCTGAAATCGGTTTCCTGCAATTCTGCCCCGCTTTCAAGTCCTCTTGGCAGCCTTACTTCAGTATATTTTTGGACGATAGTTGTCATTTATAACTCTGCAGGTTTGTGAATTACAGTGCCCCTGAGCTCCTTTCTTCAACTCGCTTTCTTGTGAGCTGGCCGCAACACCGCAGGATGGCTTCAGGCCCTAATCTGGTTCCGGCACGGCACGCTGAGCCTTTGGTTATTTCCTCTTCCTGGTGGGAAATGAGAGTTAAATTTGCCCGTCCAGACACCTCCAGCTAGTCTCTCATTGGTTCTCGCTATTCCTGTTCATCTTCCGCAGAAATTGCAAACTGGGCCAAACAGGAGGTTAAAGGGACAGACTCTCCAAGTCGGGAGAGTGTTAGTAAAGCGTCTGGAATGTTGCACCCGAGTACCAGGGTACGAAAACTGAGACATATTTGAACACGTCTCCCGATCACATGGTTGATCATACTCTAGGTTCCACATGCATGTTTTAGCTGAAGGAAGAATACCTTAAACCTGGGTAGTTGAAACCCGTGGAATGGGTACCATGCAATATGACTTCAAAGGGTCTTCATTTGCTCACCGAACCTCTCCAATCCTATCACTGCTGCGTTTATGTCCCTGTACACATGCTTGATTCTCTTTCGGAGACATAGCAATCCATAGGTTTTAAGATACTTAAGAGTCAGGTACATTCTTAGGCGTTTAATATGCGGTGTTGAGTCCATTTCGTTGAGCAAGGAGTAGCTCTTGTCTATTCCATATTTGGTTTAAGGAACTTTATCTGTGCTCATTTCAATCTCTGGTTTTATGCAGCACCCCAACTCACCTTTACCCTTAAACAAGCATAAGTTGGTTTTCTAAATTTGAGACCCTGTTCTGTTCTGTAATTCAGTTCCTGTGTAGCCAAGTTTACATTCCGTGTATTACTGATATCTTATGATGTTTCTTTTTCTGTGTGACTTATTTCAGTTAGAATCATCGTACCTGAATCCACTCATTGTGCTGCTACGGGCCTGATGACATAGATTTCACTGCTGAGTGATACTGCATTGTACGTAAGTACCACAAGTTCTTTATCCATTTTTCACTTTCTGTGATATTGAACTTGTACGGTAAACGAGGTTCTTGTAAACAGAGGCGTCCCAAACTTTGGGGTGGCTGTGTCTTTTTGATTTTAATTTCCCTAAGCTATAGGACCATAAGTGGAAGTGCCCTAGGCTCTGTTGCTTTGTTTTTTAGATGTTTCAGGAAACACCATACACTTCTCCCGAGTGTCTGTTGGCAGTTTACATCCCACCCATCAGCATAACAAGGCTCCCAGTTCTCCATGGCCTGTCCTGCCTTTCTGGATTTTACACTTTTTTCAGATGGCCCTTTTGACCGGGGGGAAGTGAGACTTCATTGTAGTGCAGATTTCCTTTGCAAGCTTGCTTGGTTGGCCAAAAAGGGCGTATGCGTTTTTTCCTGAATATATTCAGGAAAAAACGCATACGCCCTTTTTGGCCAAGTGCATCATTGTGGACGTTCTGCCTCTTTTCCTATGCTTTCAATGCAATTCCAGTCTACCTCCTGAAATCGGTTTCCTGCAATTCTGCCCCGCTTTCAAGTCCTCTTGGCAGCCTTACTTCAGTATATTTTTGGACGATAGTTGTCATTTATAACTCTGCAGGTTTGTGAATTACAGTGCCCCTGAGCTCCTTTCTTCAACTCGTTTTCTTGTGAGCTGGCCGCAACACCGCAGGATGGCTTCAGGCCCTAATCTGGTTCCGGCACGGCACGCTGAGCCTTTGGTTATTTCCTCTTCCTGGTGGGAAATGAGAGTTAAATTTGCCCGTCCAGACACCTCCAGCTAGTCTCTCATTGGTTCTCGCTATTCCCGTTCATCTTCCGCAGAAATTGCAAACTGGGCCAAACAGGAGGTTAAAGGGACTGACTCTCCAAGTCGGGAGAGTGTTAGTAAAGCGTCTGGAATGTTGCACCCGAGTACCAGGGTACGAAAACTGAGACATATTTGAACACGTCTCCCGATCACATGGTTGATCATACTCTAGGTTCCACATGCATGTTTTAGCTGAAGGAAGAATACCTTAAACCTGGGTAGTTGAAACCCGTGGAATGGGTACCATGCAATATGACTTCAAAGGGTCTTCATTTGCTCACCGAACCTCTCCAATCCTATCACTGCTGCGTTTATGTCCCTGTACACATGCTTGATTCTCTTTCGGAGACATAGCAATCCATAGGTTTTAAGATACTTAAGAGTCAGGTACATTCTTAGGCGTTTAATATGCGGTGTTGAGTCCATTTCGTTGAGCAAGGAGTAGCTCTTGTCTATTCCATATTTGGCTTAAGGAACTTTATCTGTGCTCATTTCAATCTCTGGTTTTATGCAGCACCCCAACTCACCTTTACCCTTAAACAAGCATAAGTTGGTTTTCTAAATTTGAGACCCTGTTCTGTTCTGTAATTCAGTTCCTGTGTAGCCAAGTTTACATTCCGTGTATTACTGATATCTTATGATGTTTCTTTTTCTGTGTGACTTATTTCAGTTAGAATCATCGTACCTGAATCCACTCATTGTGCTGCTACGGGCCTGATGACATAGATTTCACTGCTGAGTGATACTGCATTGTACGTAAGTACCACAAGTTCTTTATCCATTTTTCACTTTCTGTGATATTGAACTTGTACGGTAAACGAGGTCCTTGTAAACAGAGGCGTCCCAAACATTGGGGTGGCTGTGTCTTTTTGATTTTAATTTCCCTAAGCTATAGGACCATAAGTGGAAGTGCCCTAGGCTCTGTTGCTTTGTTTTTTAGATGTTTCAGGAAACACCATACACTTCTCCCGAGTGTCTGTTGGCAGTTTACATCCCGCCCATCAGCATAACAAGGCTCCCAGTTCTCCATGGCCTGTCCTGCCTTTCTGGATTTTACACTTTTTTCAGATGGCCCTTTTGACCGGGGGGAAGTGAGACTTCATTGTAGTGCAGATTTCCTTTGCAAGCTTGCTTGGTTGGCCAAAAAGGGCGTATGCGTTTTTTCCTGAATATATTCAGGAAAAAACGCATACGCCCTTTTTGGCCAAGTGCATCATTGTGGACGTTCTGCCTCTTTTCCTATGCTTTCAATGCAATTCCAGTCTACCTCCTGAAATCGGTTTCCTGCAATTCTGCCCCGCTTTCAAGTCCTCTTGGCAGCCTTACTTCAGTATATTTTTGGACGATAGCTGTCATTTATAACTCTGCAGGTTTGTGAATTACAGTGCCCCTGAGCTCCTTTCTTCAACTCGCTTTCTTGTGAGCTGGCCGCAACACCGCAGGATGGCTTCAGGCCCTAATCTGGTTCCGGCACGGCACGCTGAGCCTTTGGTTATTTCCTCTTCCTGGTGGGAAATGAGAGTTAAATTTGCCCGTCCAGACACCTCCAGCTAGTCTCTCATTGGTTCTCGCTATTCCCGTTCATCTTCCGCAGAAATTGCAAACTGGGCCAAACAGGAGGTTAAAGGGACTGACTCTCCAAGTCGGGAGAGTGTTAGTAAAGCGTCTGGAATGTTGCACCCGAGTACCAGGGTACGAAAACTGAGACATATTTGAACACGTCTCCCGATCACATGGTTGATCATACTCTAGGTTCCACATGCATGTTTTAGCTGAAGGAAGAATACCTTAAACCTGGGTAGTTGAAACCCGTGGAATGGGTACCATGCAATATGACTTCAAAGGGTCTTCATTTGCTCACCGAACCTCTCCAATCCTATCACTGCTGCGTTTATGTCCCTGTACACATGCTTGATTCTCTTTCGGAGACATAGCAATCCATAGGTTTTAAGATACTTAAGAGTCAGGTACATTCTTAGGCGTTTAATATGCGGTGTTGAGTCCATTTCGTTGAGCAAGGAGTAGCTCTTGTCTATTCCATATTTGGCTTAAGGAACTTTATCTGTGCTCATTTCAATCTCTGGTTTTATGCAGCACCCCAACTCACCTTTACCCTTAAACAAGCATAAGTTGGTTTTCTAAATTTGAGACCCTGTTCTGTTCTGTAATTCAGTTCCTGTTTAGCCAAGTTTACATTCCGTGTATTACTGATATCTTATGATGTTTCTTTTTCTGTGTGACTTATTTCAGTTAGAATCATCGTACCTGAATCCACTCATTGTGCTGCTACGGGCCTGATGACATAGATTTCACTGCTGAGTGATACTGCATTGTACGTAAGTACCACAAGTTCTTTATCCATTTTTCACTTTCTGTGATATTGAACTTGTACGGTAAACGAGGTTCTTGTAAACAGAGGCGTCCCAAACTTTGGGGTGGCTGTGTCTTTTTGATTTTAATTTCCCTAAGCTATAGGACCATAAGTGGAAGTGCCCTAGGCTCTGTTGCTTTGTTTTTTAGATGTTTCAGGAAACACCATACACTTCTCCCGAGTGTCTGTTGGCAATTTACATCCCGCCCATCAGCATAACAAGGCTCCCAGTTCTCCATGGCCTGTCCTGCCTTTCTGGATTTTACACTTTTTTCAGATGGCCCTTTTGACCGGGGGGAAGTGAGACTTCATTGTAGTGCAGATTTCCTTTGCAAGCTTGCTTGGTTGGCCAAAAAGGGCGTATGCGTTTTTTCCTGAATATATTCAGGAAAAAACGCATACGCCCTTTTTGGCCAAGTGCATCATTGTGGACGTTCTGCCTCTTTTCCTATGCTTTCAATGCAATTCCAGTCTACCTCCTGAAATCGGTTTCCTGCAATTCTGCCCCGCTTTCAAGTCCTCTTGGCAGCCTTACTTCAGTATATTTTTGGACGATAGTTGTCATTTATAACTCTGCAGGTTTGTGAATTACAGTGCCCCTGAGCTCCTTTCTTCAACTCGTTTTCTTGTGAGCTGGCCGCAACACCGCAGGATGGCTTCAGGCCCTAATCTGGTTCCGGCACGGCACGCTGAGCCTTTGGTTATTTCCTCTTCCTGGTGGGAAATGAGAGTTAAATTTGCCCGTCCAGACACCTCCAGCTAGTCTCTCGTTGGTTCTCGCTATTCCCGTTCATCTTCCGCAGAAATTGCAAACTGGGCCAAACAGGAGGTTAAAGGGACTGACTCTCCAAGTCGGGAGAGTGTTAGTAAAGCGTCTGGAATGTTGCACCCGAGTACCAGGGTACGAAAACTGAGACATATTTGAACACGTCTCCCGATCACATGGTTGATCATACTCTAGGTTCCACATGCATGTTTTAGCTGAAGGAAGAATACCTTAAACCTGGGTAGTTGAAACCCGTGGAATGGGTACCATGCAATATGACTTCAAAGGGTCTTCATTTGCTCACCGAACCTCTCCAATCCTATCACTGCTGCGTTTATGTCCCTGTACACATGCTTGATTCTCTTTCGGAGACATAGCAATCCATAGGTTTTAAGATACTTAAGAGTCAGGTACATTCTTAGGCGTTTAATATGCGGTGTTGAGTCCATTTCGTTGAGCAAGGAGTAGCTCTTGTCTATTCCATATTTGGCTTAAGGAACTTTATCTGTGCTCATTTCAATCTCTGGTTTTATGCAGCACCCCAACTCACCTTTACCCTTAAACAAGCATAAGTTGGTTTTCTAAATTTGAGACCCTGTTCTGTTCTGTAATTCAGTTCCTGTGTAGCCAAGTTTACATTCCGTGTATTACTGATATCTTATGATGTTTCTTTTTCTGTGTGACTTATTTCAGTTAGAATCATCGTACCTGAATCCACTCATTGTGCTGCTACGGGCCTGATGACATAGATTTCACTGCTGAGTGATACTGCATTGTACGTAAGTACCACAAGTTCTTTATCCATTTTTCACTTTCTGTGATATTGAACTTGTACGGTAAACGAGGTTCTTGTAAACAGAGGCGTCCCAAACTTTGGGGTGGCTGTGTCTTTTTGATTTTAATTTCCCTAAGCTATAGGACCATAAGTGGAAGTGCCCTAGGCTCTGTTGCTTTGTTTTTTAGATGTTTCAGGAAACACCATACACTTCTCCCGAGTGTCTGTTGGCAATTTACATCCCGCCCATCAGCATAACAAGGCTCCCAGTTCTCCATGGCCTGTCCTGCCTTTCTGGATTTTACACTTTTTTCAGATGGCCCTTTTGACCGGGGGGAAGTGAGACTTCATTGTAGTGCAGATTTCCTTTGCAAGCTTGCTTGGTTGGCCAAAAAGGGCGTATGCGTTTTTTCCTGAATATATTCAGGAAAAAACGCATACGCCCTTTTTGGCCAAGTGCATCATTGTGGACGTTCTGCCTCTTTTCCTATGCTTTCAATGCAATTCCAGTCTACCTCCTGAAATCGGTTTCCTGCAATTCTGCCCCGCTTTCAAGTCCTCTTGGCAGCCTTACTTCAGTATATTTTTGGACGATAGTTGTCATTTATAACTCTGCAGGTTTGTGAATTACAGTGCCCCTGAGCTCCTTTCTTCAACTCGTTTTCTTGTGAGCTGGCCGCAACACCGCAGGATGGCTTCAGGCCCTAATCTGGTTCCGGCACGGCACGCTGAGCCTTTGGTTATTTCCTCTTCCTGGTGGGAAATGAGAGTTAAATTTGCCCGTCCAGACACCTCCAGCTAGTCTCTCGTTGGTTCTCGCTATTCCCGTTCATCTTCCGCAGAAATTGCAAACTGGGCCAAACAGGAGGTTAAAGGGACTGACTCTCCAAGTCGGGAGAGTGTTAGTAAAGCGTCTGGAATGTTGCACCCGAGTACCAGGGTACGAAAACTGAGACATATTTGAACACGTCTCCCGATCACATGGTTGATCATACTCTAGGTTCCACATGCATGTTTTAGCTGAAGGAAGAATACCTTAAACCTGGGTAGTTGAAACCCGTGGAATGGGTACCATGCAATATGACTTCAAAGGGTCTTCATTTGCTCACCGAACCTCTCCAATCCTATCACTGCTGCGTTTATGTCCCTGTACACATGCTTGATTCTCTTTCGGAGACATAGCAATCCATAGGTTTTAAGATACTTAAGAGTCAGGTACATTCTTAGGCGTTTAATATGCGGTGTTGAGTCCATTTCGTTGAGCAAGGAGTAGCTCTTGTCTATTCCATATTTGGCTTAAGGAACTTTATCTGTGCTCATTTCAATCTCTGGTTTTATGCAGCACCCCAACTCACCTTTACCCTTAAACAAGCATAAGTTGGTTTTCTAAATTTGAGACCCTGTTCTGTTCTGTAATTCAGTTCCTGTGTAGCCAAGTTTACATTCCGTGTATTACTGATATCTTATGATGTTTCTTTTTCTGTGTGACTTATTTCAGTTAGAATCATCGTACCTGAATCCACTCATTGTGCTGCTACGGGCCTGATGACATAGATTTCACTGCTGAGTGATACTGCATTGTACGTAAGTACCACAAGTTCTTTATCCATTTTTCACTTTCTGTGATATTGAACTTGTACGGTAAACGAGGTCCTTGTAAACAGAGGCGTCCCAAACATTGGGGTGGCTGTGTCTTTTTGATTTTAATTTCCCTAAGCTATAGGACCATAAGTGGAAGTGCCCTAGGCTCTGTTGCTTTGTTTTTTAGATGTTTCAGGAAACACCATACACTTCTCCCGAGTGTCTGTTGGCAGTTTACATCCCGCCCATCAGCATAACAAGGCTCCCAGTTCTCCATGGCCTGTCCTGCCTTTCTGGATTTTACACTTTTTTCAGATGGCCCTTTTGACCGGGGGGAAGTGAGACTTCATTGTAGTGCAGATTTCCTTTGCAAGCTTGCTTGGTTGGCCAAAAAGGGCGTATGCGTTTTTTCCTGAATATATTCAGGAAAAAACGCATACGCCCTTTTTGGCCAAGTGCATCATTGTGGACGTTCTGCCTCTTTTCCTATGCTTTCAATGCAATTCCAGTCTACCTCCTGAAATCGGTTTCCTGCAATTCTGCCCCGCTTTCAAGTCCTCTTGGCAGCCTTACTTCAGTATATTTTTGGACGATAGTTGTCATTTATAACTCTGCAGGTTTGTGAATTACAGTGCCCCTGAGCTCCTTTCTTCAACTCGTTTTCTTGTGAGCTGGCCGCAACACCGCAGGATGGCTTCAGGCCCTAATCTGGTTCCGGCACGGCACGCTGAGCCTTTGGTTATTTCCTCTTCCTGGTGGGAAATGAGAGTTAAATTTGCCCGTCCAGACACCTCCAGCTAGTCTCTCGTTGGTTCTCGCTATTCCCGTTCATCTTCCGCAGAAATTGCAAACTGGGCCAAACAGGAGGTTAAAGGGACTGACTCTCCAAGTCGGGAGAGTGTTAGTAAAGCGTCTGGAATGTTGCACCCGAGTACCAGGGTACGAAAACTGAGACATATTTGAACACGTCTCCCGATCACATGGTTGATCATACTCTAGGTTCCACATGCATGTTTTAGCTGAAGGAAGAATACCTTAAACCTGGGTAGTTGAAACCCGTGGAATGGGTACCATGCAATATGACTTCAAAGGGTCTTCATTTGCTCACCGAACCTCTCCAATCCTATCACTGCTGCGTTTATGTCCCTGTACACATGCTTGATTCTCTTTCGGAGACATAGCAATCCATAGGTTTTAAGATACTTAAGAGTCAGGTACATTCTTAGGCGTTTAATATGCGGTGTTGAGTCCATTTCGTTGAGCAAGGAGTAGCTCTTGTCTATTCCATATTTGGCTTAAGGAACTTTATCTGTGCTCATTTCAATCTCTGGTTTTATGCAGCACCCCAACTCACCTTTACCCTTAAACAAGCATAAGTTGGTTTTCTAAATTTGAGACCCTGTTCTGTTCTGTAATTCAGTTCCTGTGTAGCCAAGTTTACATTCCGTGTATTACTGATATCTTATGATGTTTCTTTTTCTGTGTGACTTATTTCAGTTAGAATCATCGTACCTGAATCCACTCATTGTGCTGCTACGGGCCTGATGACATAGATTTCACTGCTGAGTGATACTGCATTGTACGTAAGTACCACAAGTTCTTTATCCATTTTTCACTTTCTGTGATATTGAACTTGTACGGTAAACGAGGTCCTTGTAAACAGAGGCGTCCCAAACATTGGGGTGGCTGTGTCTTTTTGATTTTAATTTCCCTAAGCTATAGGACCATAAGTGGAAGTGCCCTAGGCTCTGTTGCTTTGTTTTTTAGATGTTTCAGGAAACACCATACACTTCTCCCGAGTGTCTGTTGGCAGTTTACATCCCGCCCATCAGCATAACAAGGCTCCCAGTTCTCCATGGCCTGTCCTGCCTTTCTGGATTTTACACTTTTTTCAGATGGCCCTTTTGACCGGGGGGAAGTGAGACTTCATTGTAGTGCAGATTTCCTTTGCAAGCTTGCTTGGTTGGCCAAAAAGGGCGTATGCGTTTTTTCCTGAATATATTCAGGAAAAAACGCATACGCCCTTTTTGGCCAAGTGCATCATTGTGGACGTTCTGCCTCTTTTCCTATGCTTTCAATGCAATTCCAGTCTACCTCCTGAAATCGGTTTCCTGCAATTCTGCCCCGCTTTCAAGTCCTCTTGGCAGCCTTACTTCAGTATATTTTTGGACGATAGCTGTCATTTATAACTCTGCAGGTTTGTGAATTACAGTGCCCCTGAGCTCCTTTCTTCAACTCGCTTTTTTGTGAGCTGGCCGCAACACCGCAGGATGGCTTCAGGCCCTAATCTGGTTCCGGCACGGCACGCTGAGCCTTTGGTTATTTCCTCTTCCTGGTGGGAAATGAGAGTTAAATTTGCCCGTCCAGACACCTCCAGCTAGTCTCTCATTGGTTCTCGCTATTCCCGTTCATCTTCCGCAGAAATTGCAAACTGGGCCAAACAGGAGGTTAAAGGGACAGACTCTCCAAGTCGGGAGAGTGTTAGTAAAGCGTCTGGAATGTTGCACCCGAGTACCAGGGTACGAAAACTGAGACATATTTGAACACGTCTCCCGATCACATGGTTGATCATACTCTAGGTTCCACATGCATGTTTTAGCTGAAGGAAGAATACCTTAAACCTGGGTAGTTGAAACCCGTGGAATGGGTACCATGCAATATGACTTCAAAGGGTCTTCATTTGCTCACCGAACCTCTCCAATCCTATCACTGCTGCGTTTATGTCCCTGTACACATGCTTGATTCTCTTTCGGAGACATAGCAATCCATAGGTTTTAAGATACTTAAGAGTCAGGTACATTCTTAGGCGTTTAATATGCGGTGTTGAGTCCATTTCGTTGAGCAAGGAGTAGCTCTTGTCTATTCCATATTTGGCTTAAGGAACTTTATCTGTGCTCATTTCAATCTCTGGTTTTATGCAGCACCCCAACTCACCTTTACCCTTAAACAAGCATAAGTTGGTTTTCTAAATTTGAGACCCTGTTCTGTTCTGTAATTCAGTTCCTGTGTAGCCAAGTTTACATTCCGTGTATTACTGATATCTTATGATGTTTCTTTTTCTGTGTGACTTATTTCAGTTAGAATCATCGTACCTGAATCCACTCATTGTGCTGCTACGGGCCTGATGACATAGATTTCACTGCTGAGTGATACTGCATTGTACGTAAGTACCACAAGTTCTTTATCCATTTTTCACTTTCTGTGATATTGAACTTGTACGGTAAACGAGGTTCTTGTAAACAGAGGCGTCCCAAACTTTGGGGTGGCTGTGTCTTTTTGATTTTAATTTCCCTAAGCTATAGGACCATAAGTGGAAGTGCCCTAGGCTCTGTTGCTTTGTTTTTTAGATGTTTCAGGAAACACCATACACTTCTCCCGAGTGTCTGTTGGCAATTTACATCCCGCCCATCAGCATAACAAGGCTCCCAGTTCTCCATGGCCTGTCCTGCCTTTCTGGATTTTACACTTTTTTCAGATGGCCCTTTTGACCGGGGGGAAGTGAGACTTCATTGTAGTGCAGATTTCCTTTGCAAGCTTGCTTGGTTGGCCAAAAAGGGCGTATGCGTTTTTTCCTGAATATATTCAGGAAAAAACGCATACGCCCTTTTTGGCCAAGTGCATCATTGTGGACGTTCTGCCTCTTTTCCTATGCTTTCAATGCAATTCCAGTCTACCTCCTGAAATCGGTTTCCTGCAATTCTGCCCCGCTTTCAAGTCCTCTTGGCAGCCTTACTTCAGTATATTTTTGGACGATAGTTGTCATTTATAACTCTGCAGGTTTGTGAATTACAGTGCCCCTGAGCTCCTTTCTTCAACTCGTTTTCTTGTGAGCTGGCCGCAACACCGCAGGATGGCTTCAGGCCCTAATCTGGTTCCGGCACGGCACGCTGAGCCTTTGGTTATTTCCTCTTCCTGGTGGGAAATGAGAGTTAAATTTGCCCGTCCAGACACCTCCAGCTAGTCTCTCGTTGGTTCTCGCTATTCCCGTTCATCTTCCGCAGAAATTGCAAACTGGGCCAAACAGGAGGTTAAAGGGACTGACTCTCCAAGTCGGGAGAGTGTTAGTAAAGCGTCTGGAATGTTGCACCCGAGTACCAGGGTACGAAAACTGAGACATATTTGAACACGTCTCCCGATCACATGGTTGATCATACTCTAGGTTCCACATGCATGTTTTAGCTGAAGGAAGAATACCTTAAACCTGGGTAGTTGAAACCCGTGGAATGGGTACCATGCAATATGACTTCAAAGGGTCTTCATTTGCTCACCGAACCTCTCCAATCCTATCACTGCTGCGTTTATGTCCCTGTACACATGCTTGATTCTCTTTCGGAGACATAGCAATCCATAGGTTTTAAGATACTTAAGAGTCAGGTACATTCTTAGGCGTTTAATATGCGGTGTTGAGTCCATTTCGTTGAGCAAGGAGTAGCTCTTGTCTATTCCATATTTGGCTTAAGGAACTTTATCTGTGCTCATTTCAATCTCTGGTTTTATGCAGCACCCCAACTCACCTTTACCCTTAAACAAGCATAAGTTGGTTTTCTAAATTTGAGACCCTGTTCTGTTCTGTAATTCAGTTCCTGTGTAGCCAAGTTTACATTCCGTGTATTACTGATATCTTATGATGTTTCTTTTTCTGTGTGACTTATTTCAGTTAGAATCATCGTACCTGAATCCACTCATTGTGCTGCTACGGGCCTGATGACATAGATTTCACTGCTGAGTGATACTGCATTGTACGTAAGTACCACAAGTTCTTTATCCATTTTTCACTTTCTGTGATATTGAACTTGTACGGTAAACGAGGTTCTTGTAAACAGAGGCGTCCCAAACTTTGGGGTGGCTGTGTCTTTTTGATTTTAATTTCCCTAAGCTATAGGACCATAAGTGGAAGTGCCCTAGGCTCTGTTGCTTTGTTTTTTAGATGTTTCAGGAAACACCATACACTTCTCCCGAGTGTCTGTTGGCAGTTTACATCCCGCCCATCAGCATAACAAGGCTCCCAGTTCTCCATGGCCTGTCCTGCCTTTCTGGATTTTACACTTTTTTCAGATGGCCCTTTTGACCGGGGGGGAAGTGAGACTTCATTGTAGTGCAGATTTCCTTTGCAAGCTTGCTTGGTTGGCCAAAAAGGGCGTATGCGTGTTTTCCTGAATATATTCAGGAAAACACGCATACGCCCTTTTTGGCCAAGTGCATCATTGTGGACGTTCTGCCTCTTTTCCTATGCTTTCAATGCAATTCCAGTCTACCTCCTGAAATCGGTTTCCTGCAATTCTGCCCCGCTTTCAAGTCCTCTTGGCAGCCTTACTTCAGTATATTTTTGGACGATAGTTGTCATTTATAACTCTGCAGGTTTGTGAATTACAGTGCCCCTGAGCTCCTTTCTTCAACTCGTTTTCTTGTGAGCTGGCCGCAACACCGCAGGATGGCTTCAGGCCCTAATCTGGTTCCGGCACGGCATGCTGAGCCTTTGGTTATTTCCTCTTCCTGGTGGGAAATGAGAGTTAAATTTGCCCGTCCAGACACCTCCAGCTAGTCTCTCATTGGTTCTCGCTATTCCCGTTCATCTTCCGCAGAAATTGCAAACTGGGCCAAACAGGAGGTTAAAGGGACTGACTCTCCAAGTCGGGAGAGTGTTAGTAAAGCGTCTGGAATGTTGCACCCGAGTACCAGGGTACGAAAACTGAGACATATTTGAACACGTCTCCCGATCACATGGTTGATCATACTCTAGGTTCCACATGCATGTTTTAGCTGAAGGAAGAATACCTTAAACCTGGGTAGTTGAAACCCGTGGAATGGGTACCATGCAATATGACTTCAAAGGGTCTTCATTTGCTCACCGAACCTCTCCAATCCTATCACTGCTGCGTTTATGTCCCTGTACACATGCTTGATTCTCTTTCGGAGACCTAGCAATCCATAGGTTTTAAGATACTTAAGAGTCAGGTACATTCTTAGGCGTTTAATATGCGGTGTTGAGTCCATTTCGTTGAGCAAGGGGTAGCTCTTGTCTATTCCATATTTGGCTTAAGGAACTTTATCTGTGCTCATTTCAATCTCTGGTTTTATGCAGCACCCCAACTCACCTTTACCCTTAAACAAGCATAAGTTGGTTTTCTAAATTTGAGACCCTGTTCTGTTCTGTAATTCAGTTCCTGTGTAGCCAAGTTTACATTCCGTGTATTACTGATATCTTATGATGTTTCTTTTTCTGTGTGACTTATTTCAGTTAGAATCATCGTACCTGAATCCACTCATTGTGCTGCTACGGGCCTGATGACATAGATTTCACTGCTGAGTGATACTGCATTGTACGTAAGTACCACAAGTTCTTTATCCATTTTTCACTTTCTGTGATATTGAACTTGTACAGTAAACGAGGTTCTTGTAAACAGAGGCGTCCCAAACTTTGGGGTGGCTGTGTCTTTTTGATTTTAATTTCCCTAAGCTATAGGACCATAAGTGGAAGTGCCCTAGGCTCTGTTGCTTTGTTTTTTAGATGTTTCAGGAAACACCATACACTTCTCCCGAGTGTCTGTTGGCAGTTTACATCCCGCCCATCAGCATAACAAGGCTCCCAGTTCTCCATGGCCTGTCCTGCCTTTCTGGATTTTACACTTTTTTCAGATGGCCCTTTTGACCGGGGGGAAGTGAGACTTCATTGTAGTGCAGATTTCCTTTGCAAGCTTGCTTGGTTGGCCAAAAAGGGCGTATGCGTTTTTTCCTGAATATATTCAGGAAAAAACGCATACGCCCTTTTTGGCCAAGTGCATCATTGTGGACGTTCTGCCTCTTTTCCTATGCTTTCAATGCAATTCCAGTCTACCTCCTGAAATCGGTTTCCTGCAATTCTGCCCCGCTTTCAAGTCCTCTTGGCAGCCTTACTTCAGTATATTTTTGGACGATAGTTGTCATTTATAACTCTGCAGGTTTGTGAATTACAGTGCCCCTGAGCTCCTTTCTTCAACTCGTTTTCTTGTGAGCTGGCCGCAACACCGCAGGATGGCTTCAGGCCCTAATCTGGTTCCGGCACGGCACGCTGAGCCTTTGGTTATTTCCTCTTCCTGGTGGGAAATGAGAGTTAAATTTGCCCGTCCAGACACCTCCAGCTAGTCTCTCATTGGTTCTCGCTATTCCCGTTCATCTTCCGCAGAAATTGCAAACTGGGCCAAACAGGAGGTTAAAGGGACTGACTCTCCAAGTCGGGAGAGTGTTAGTAAAGCGTCTGGAATGTTGCACCCGAGTACCAGGGTACGAAAACTGAGACATATTTGAACACGTCTCCCGATCACATGGTTGATCATACTCTAGGTTCCACATGCATGTTTTAGCTGAAGGAAGAATACCTTAAACCTGGGTAGTTGAAACCCGTGGAATGGGTACCATGCAATATGACTTCAAAGGGTCTTCATTTGCTCACCGAACCTCTCCAATCCTATCACTGCTGCGTTTATGTCCCTGTACACATGCTTGATTCTCTTTCGGAGACATAGCAATCCATAGGTTTTAAGATACTTAAGAGTCAGGTACATTCTTAGGCGTTTAATATGCGGTGTTGAGTCCATTTCGTTGAGCAAGGAGTAGCTCTTGTCTATTCCATATTTGGCTTAAGGAACTTTATCTGTGCTCATTTCAATCTCTGGTTTTATGCAGCACCCCAACTCACCTTTACCCTTAAACAAGCATAAGTTGGTTTTCTAAATTTGAGACCCTGTTCTGTTCTGTAATTCAGTTCCTGTGTAGCCAAGTTTACATTCCGTGTATTACTGATATCTTATGATGTTTCTTTTTCTGTGTGACTTATTTCAGTTAGAATCATCGTACCTGAATCCACTCATTGTGCTGCTACGGGCCTGATGACATAGATTTCACTGCTGAGTGATACTGCATTGTACGTAAGTACCACAAGTTCTTTATCCATTTTTCACTTTCTGTGATATTGAACTTGTACGGTAAACGAGGTTCTTGTAAACAGAGGCGTCCCAAACATTGGGGTGGCTGTGTCTTTTTGATTTTAATTTCCCTAAGCTATAGGACCATAAGTGGAAGTGCCCTAGGCTCTGTTGCTTTGTTTTTTAGATGTTTCAGGAAACACCATACACTTCTCCCGAGTGTCTGTTGGCAGTTTACATCCCGCCCATCAGCATAACAAGGCTCCCAGTTCTCCATGGCCTGTCCTGCCTTTCTGGATTTTACACTTTTTTCAGATGGCCCTTTTGACCGGGGGGAAGTGAGACTTCATTGTAGTGCAGATTTCCTTTGCAAGCTTGCTTGGTTGGCCAAAAAGGGCGTATGCGTTTTTTCCTGAATATATTCAGGAAAAAACGCATACGCCCTTTTTGGCCAAGTGCATCATTGTGGACGTTCTGCCTCTTTTCCTATGCTTTCAATGCAATTCCAGTCTACCTCCTGAAATCGGTTTCCTGCAATTCTGCCCCGCTTTCAAGTCCTCTTGGCAGCCTTACTTCAGTATATTTTTGGACGATAGCTGTCATTTATAACTCTGCAGGTTTGTGAATTACAGTGCCCCTGAGCTCCTTTCTTCAACTCGCTTTCTTGTGAGCTGGCCGCAACACCACAGGATGGCTTCAGGCCCTAATCTGGTTCCGGCACGGCACGCTGAGCCTTTGGTTATTTCCTCTTCCTGGTGGGAAATGAGAGTTAAATTTGCCCGTCCAGACACCTCCAGCTAGTCTCTCATTGGTTCTCGCTATTCCCGTTCATCTTCCGCAGAAATTGCAAACTGGGCCAAACAGGAGGTTAAAGGGACAGACTCTCCAAGTCGGGAGAGTGTTAGTAAAGCGTCTGGAATGTTGCACCCGAGTACCAGGGTACGAAAACTGAGACATATTTGAACATGTCTCCCGATCACATGGTTGATCATACTCTAGGTTCCACATGCATGTTTTAGCTGAAGGAAGAATACCTTAAACCTGGGTAGTTGAAACCCGTGGAATGGGTACCATGCAATATGACTTCAAAGGGTCTTCATTTGCTCACCGAACCTCTCCAATCCTATCACTGCTGCGTTTATGTCCCTGTACACATGCTTGATTCTCTTTCGGAGACATAGCAATCCATAGGTTTTAAGATACTTAAGAGTCAGGTACATTCTTAGGCGTTTAATATGCGGTGTTGAGTCCATTTCGTTGAGCAAGGAGTAGCTCTTGTCTATTCCATATTTGGCTTAAGGAACTTTATCTGTACTCATTTCAATCTCTGGTTTTATGCAGCACCCCAACTCACCTTTACCCTTAAACAAGCATAAGTTGGTTTTCTAAATTTGAGACCCTGTTCTGTTCTGTAATTCAGTTCCTGTGTAGCCAAGTTTACATTCCGTGTATTACTGATATCTTATGATGTTTCTTTTTCTGTGTGACTTATTTCAGTTAGAATCATCGTACCTGAATCCACTCATTGTGCTGCTACGGGCCTGATGACATAGATTTCACTGCTGAGTGATACTGCATTGTACGTAAGTACCACAAGTTCTTTATCCATTTTTCACTTTCTGTGATATTGAACTTGTACGGTAAACGAGGTTCTTGTAAACAGAGGCGTCCCAAACTTTGGGGTGGCTGTGTCTTTTTGATTTTAATTTCCCTAAGCTATAGGACCATAAGTGGAAGTGCCCTAGGCTCTGTTGCTTTGTTTTTTAGATGTTTCAGGAAACACCATACACTTCTCCCGAGTGTCTGTTGGCAGTTTACATCCCGCCCATCAGCATAACAAGGCTCCCAGTTCTCCATGGCCTGTCCTGCCTTTCTGGATTTTACACTTTTTTCAGATGGCCCTTTTGACCGGGGGGGAAGTGAGACTTCATTGTAGTGCAGATTTCCTTTGCAAGCTTGCTTGGTTGGCCAAAAAGGGCGTATGCGTGTTTTCCTGAATATATTCAGGAAAACACGCATACGCCCTTTTTGGCCAAGTGCATCATTGTGGACGTTCTGCCTCTTTTCCTATGCTTTCAATGCAATTCCAGTCTACCTCCTGAAATCGGTTTCCTGCAATTCTGCCCCGCTTTCAAGTCCTCTTGGCAGCCTTACTTCAGTATATTTTTGGACGATAGTTGTCATTTATAACTCTGCAGGTTTGTGAATTACAGTGCCCCTGAGCTCCTTTCTTCAACTCGTTTTCTTGTGAGCTGGCCGCAACACCGCAGGATGGCTTCAGGCCCTAATCTGGTTCCGGCACGGCACGCTGAGCCTTTGGTTATTTCCTCTTCCTGGTGGGAAATGAGAGTTAAATTTGCCCGTCCAGACACCTCCAGCTAGTCTCTCATTGGTTCTCGCTATTCCCGTTCATCTTCCGCAGAAATTGCAAACTGGGCCAAACAGGAGGTTAAAGGGACTGACTCTCCAAGTCGGGAGAGTGTTAGTAAAGCGTCTGGAATGTTGCACCCGAGTACCAGGGTACGAAAACTGAGACATATTTGAACACGTCTCCCGATCACATGGTTGATCATACTCTAGGTTCCACATGCATGTTTTAGCTGAAGGAAGAATACCTTAAACCTGGGTAGTTGAAACCCGTGGAATGGGTACCATGCAATATGACTTCAAAGGGTCTTCATTTGCTCACCGAACCTCTCCAATCCTATCACTGCTGCGTTTATGTCCCTGTACACATGCTTGATTCTCTTTCGGAGACATAGCAATCCATAGGTTTTAAGATACTTAAGAGTCAGGTACATTCTTAGGCGTTTAATATGCGGTGTTGAGTCCATTTCGTTGAGCAAGGGGTAGCTCTTGTCTATTCCATATTTGGCTTAAGGAACTTTATCTGTGCTCATTTCAATCTCTGGTTTTATGCAGCACCCCAACTCACCTTTACCCTTAAACAAGCATAAGTTGGTTTTCTAAATTTGAGACCCTGTTCTGTTCTGTAATTCAGTTCCTGTGTAGCCAAGTTTACATTCCGTGTATTACTGATATCTTATGATGTTTCTTTTTCTGTGTGACTTATTTCAGTTAGAATCATCGTACCTGAATCCACTCATTGTGCTGCTACGGGCCTGATGACATAGATTTCACTGCTGAGTGATACTGCATTGTACGTAAGTACCACAAGTTCTTTATCCATTTTTCACTTTCTGTGATATTGAACTTGTACGGTAAACGAGGTTCTTGTAAACAGAGGCGTCCCAAACTTTGGGGTGGCTGTGTCTTTTTGATTTTAATTTCCCTAAGCTATAGGACCATAAGTGGAAGTGCCCTAGGCTCTGTTGCTTTGTTTTTTAGATGTTTCAGGAAACACCATACACTTCTCCCGAGTGTCTGTTGGCAGTTTACATCCCGCCCATCAGCATAACAAGGCTCCCAGTTCTCCATGGCCTGTCCTGCCTTTCTGGATTTTACACTTTTTTCAGATGGCCCTTTTGACCGGGGGGAAGTGAGACTTCATTGTAGTGCAGATTTCCTTTGCAAGCTTGCTTGGTTGGCCAAAAAGGGCGTATGCGTTTTTTCCTGAATATATTCAGGAAAAAACGCATACGCCCTTTTTGGCCAAGTGCATCATTGTGGACGTTCTGCCTCTTTTCCTATGCTTTCAATGCAATTCCAGTCTACCTCCTGAAATCGGTTTCCTGCAATTCTGCCCCGCTTTCAAGTCCTCTTGGCAGCCTTACTTCAGTATATTTTTGGACGATAGTTGTCATTTATAACTCTGCAGGTTTGTGAATTACAGTGCCCCTGAGCTCCTTTCTTCAACTCGTTTTCTTGTGAGCTGGCCGCAACACCGCAGGATGGCTTCAGGCCCTAATCTGGTTCCAGCACGGCACGCTGAGCCTTTGGTTATTTCCTCTTCCTGGTGGGAAATGAGAGTTAAATTTGCCCGTCCAGACACCTCCAGCTAGTCTCTCATTGGTTCTCGCTATTCCCGTTCATCTTCCGCAGAAATTGCAAACTGGGCCAAACAGGAGGTTAAAGGGACTGACTCTCCAAGTCGGGAGAGTGTTAGTAAAGCGTCTGGAATGTTGCACCCGAGTACCAGGGTACGAAAACTGAGACATATTTGAACACGTCTCCCGATCACATGGTTGATCATACTCTAGGTTCCACATGCATGTTTTAGCTGAAGGAAGAATACCTTAAACCTGGGTAGTTGAAACCCGTGGAATGGGTACCATGCAATATGACTTCAAAGGGTCTTCATTTGCTCACCGAACCTCTCCAATCCTATCACTGCTGCGTTTATGTCCCTGTACACATGCTTGATTCTCTTTCGGAGACATAGCAATCCATAGGTTTTAAGATACTTAAGAGTCAGGTACATTCTTAGGCGTTTAATATGCGGTGTTGAGTCCATTTCGTTGAGCAAGGAGTAGCTCTTGTCTATTCCATATTTGGCTTAAGGAACTTTATCTGTGCTCATTTCAATCTCTGGTTTTATGCAGCACCCCAACTCACCTTTACCCTTAAACAAGCATAAGTTGGTTTTCTAAATTTGAGACCCTGTTCTGTTCTGTAATTCAGTTCCTGTGTAGCCAAGTTTACATTCCGTGTATTACTGATATCTTATGATGTTTCTTTTTCTGTGTGACTTATTTCAGTTAGAATCATCGTACCTGAATCCACTCATTGTGCTGCTACGGGCCTGATGACATAGATTTCACTGCTGAGTGATACTGCATTGTACGTAAGTACCACAAGTTCTTTATCCATTTTTCACTTTCTGTGATATTGAACTTGTACGGTAAACGAGGTTCTTGTAAACAGAGGCGTCCCAAACATTGGGGTGGCTGTGTCTTTTTGATTTTAATTTCCCTAAGCTATAGGACCATAAGTGGAAGTGCCCTAGGCTCTGTTGCTTTGTTTTTTAGATGTTTCAGGAAACACCATACACTTCTCCCGAGTGTCTGTTGGCAGTTTACATCCCGCCCATCAGCATAACAAGGCTCCCAGTTCTCCATGGCCTGTCCTGCCTTTCTGGATTTTACACTTTTTTCAGATGGCCCTTTTGACCGGGGGGAAGTGAGACTTCATTGTAGTGCAGATTTCCTTTGCAAGCTTGCTTGGTTGGCCAAAAAGGGCGTATGCGTTTTTTCCTGAATATATTCAGGAAAAAACGCATACGCCCTTTTTGGCCAAGTGCATCATTGTGGACGTTCTGCCTCTTTTCCTATGCTTTCAATGCAATTCCAGTCTACCTCCTGAAATCGGTTTCCTGCAATTCTGCCCCGCTTTCAAGTCCTCTTGGCAGCCTTACTTCAGTATATTTTTGGACGATAGCTGTCATTTATAACTCTGCAGGTTTGTGAATTACAGTGCCCCTGAGCTCCTTTCTTCAACTCGCTTTCTTGTGAGCTGGCCGCAACACCGCAGGATGGCTTCAGGCCCTAATCTGGTTCCGGCACGGCACGCTGAGCCTTTGGTTATTTCCTCTTCCTGGTGGGAAATGAGAGTTAAATTTGCCCGTCCAGACACCTCCAGCTAGTCTCTCATTGGTTCTCGCTATTCCCGTTCATCTTCCGCAGAAATTGCAAACTGGGCCAAACAGGAGGTTAAAGGGACAGACTCTCCAAGTCGGGAGAGTGTTAGTAAAGCGTCTGGAATGTTGCACCCGAGTACCAGGGTACGAAAACTGAGACATATTTGAACACGTCTCCCGATCACATGGTTGATCATACTCTAGGTTCCACATGCATGTTTTAGCTGAAGGAAGAATACCTTAAACCTGGGTAGTTGAAACCCGTGGAATGGGTACCATGCAATATGACTTCAAAGGGTCTTCATTTGCTCACCGAACCTCTCCAATCCTATCACTGCTGCGTTTATGTCCCTGTACACATGCTTGATTCTCTTTCGGAGACATAGCAATCCATAGGTTTTAAGATACTTAAGAGTCAGGTACATTCTTAGGCGTTTAATATGCGGTGTTGAGTCCATTTCGTTGAGCAAGGAGTAGCTCTTGTCTATTCCATATTTGGCTTAAGGAACTTTATCTGTGCTCATTTCAATCTCTGGTTTTATGCAGCACCCCAACTCACCTTTACCCTTAAACAAGCATAAGTTGGTTTTCTAAATTTGAGACCCTGTTCTGTTCTGTAATTCAGTTCCTGTGTAGCCAAGTTTACATTCCGTGTATTACTGATATCTTATGATGTTTCTTTTTCTGTGTGACTTATTTCAGTTAGAATCATCGTACCTGAATCCACTCATTGTGCTGCTACGGGCCTGATGACATAGATTTCACTGCTGAGTGATACTGCATTGTACGTAAGTACCACAAGTTCTTTATCCATTTTTCACTTTCTGTGATATTGAACTTGTACGGTAAACGAGGTTCTTGTAAACAGAGGCGTCCCAAACATTGGGGTGGCTGTGGCTTTCTGATTTTAATTTCCCTAAGCTATAGGACCATAAGTGGAAGTGCCCTAGGCTCTGTTGCTTTGTTTTTTAGATGTTTCAGGAAACACCATACACTTCTCCCGAGTGTCTGTTGGCAATTTACATCCCGCCCATCAGCATAACAAGGCTCCCAGTTCTCCATGGCCTGTCCTGCCTTTCTGGATTTTACACTTTTTTCAGATGGCCCTTTTGACCGGGGGGAAGTGAGACTTCATTGTAGTGCAGATTTCCTTTGCAAGCTTGCTTGGTTGGCCAAAAAGGGCGTATGCGTTTTTTCCTGAATATATTCAGGAAAAAACGCATACGCCCTTTTTGGCCAAGTGCATCATTGTGGACGTTCTGCCTCTTTTCCTATGCTTTCAATGCAATTCCAGTCTACCTCCTGAAATCGGTTTCCTGCAATTCTGCCCCGCTTTCAAGTCCTCTTGGCAGCCTTACTTCAGTATATTTTTGGACGATAGCTGTCATTTATAACTCTGCAGGTTTGTGAATTACAGTGCCCCTGAGCTCCTTTCTTCAACTCGTTTTCTTGTGAGCTGGCCGCAACACCGCAGGATGGCTTCAGGCCCTAATCTGGTTCCAGCACGGCACGCTGAGCCTTTGGTTATTTCCTCTTCCTGGTGGGAAATGAGAGTTAAATTTGCCCGTCCAGACACCTCCAGCTAGTCTCTCATTGGTTCTCGCTATTCCCGTTCATCTTCCGCAGAAATTGCAAACTGGGCCAAACAGGAGGTTAAAGGGACTGACTCTCCAAGTCGGGAGAGTGTTAGTAAAGCGTCTGGAATGTTGCACCCGAGTACCAGGGTACGAAAACTGAGACATATTTGAACACGTCTCCCGATCACATGGTTGATCATACTCTAGGTTCCACATGCATGTTTTAGCTGAAGGAAGAATACCTTAAACCTGGGTAGTTGAAACCCGTGGAATGGGTACCATGCAATATGACTTCAAAGGGTCTTCATTTGCTCACCGAACCTCTCCAATCCTATCACTGCTGCGTTTATGTCCCTGTACACATGCTTGATTCTCTTTCGGAGACATAGCAATCCATAGGTTTTAAGATACTTAAGAGTCAGGTACATTCTTAGGCGTTTAATATGCGGTGTTGAGTCCATTTCGTTGAGCAAGGAGTAGCTCTTGTCTATTCCATATTTGGCTTAAGGAACTTTATCTGTGCTCATTTCAATCTCTGGTTTTATGCAGCACCCCAACTCACCTTTACCCTTAAACAAGCATAAGTTGGTTTTCTAAATTTGAGACCCTGTTCTGTTCTGTAATTCAGTTCCTGTGTAGCCAAGTTTATATTCCGTGTATTACTGATATCTTATGATGTTTCTTTTTCTGTGTGACTTATTTCAGTTAGAATCATCGTACCTGAATCCACTCATTGTGCTGCTACGGGCCTGATGACATAGATTTCACTGCTGAGTGATACTGCATTGTACGTAAGTACCACAAGTTCTTTATCCATTTTTCACTTTCTGTGATATTGAACTTGTACGGTAAACGAGGTTCTTGTAAACAGAGGCGTCCCAAACATTGGGGTGGCTGTGTCTTTTTGATTTTAATTTCCCTAAGCTATAGGACCATAAGTGGAAGTGCCCTAGGCTCTGTTGCTTTGTTTTTTAGATGTTTCAGGAAACACCATACACTTCTCCCGAGTGTCTGTTGGCAGTTTACATCCCGCCCATCAGCATAACAAGGCTCCCAGTTCTCCATGGCCTGTCCTGCCTTTCTGGATTTTACACTTTTTTCAGATGGCCCTTTTGACCGGGGGGAAGTGAGACTTCATTGTAGTGCAGATTTCCTTTGCAAGCTTGCTTGGTTGGCCAAAAAGGGCGTATGCGTTTTTTCCTGAATATATTCAGGAAAAAACGCATACGCCCTTTTTGGCCAAGTGCATCATTGTGGACGTTCTGCCTCTTTTCCTATGCTTTCAATGCAATTCCAGTCTACCTCCTGAAATCGGTTTCCTGCAATTCTGCCCCGCTTTCAAGTCCTCTTGGCAGCCTTACTTCAGTATATTTTTGGACGATAGCTGTCATTTATAACTCTGCACGTTTGTGAATTACAGTGCCCCTGAGCTCCTTTCTTCAACTCGCTTTCTTGTGAGCTGGCCGCAACACCGCAGGATGGCTTCAGGCCCTAATCTGGTTCCGGCACGGCACGCTGAGCCTTTGGTTATTTCCTCTTCCTGGTGGGAAATGAGAGTTAAATTTGCCCGTCCAGACACCTCCAGCTAGTCTCTCATTGGTTCTCGCTATTCCCGTTCATCTTCCGCAGAAATTGCAAACTGGGCCAAACAGGAGGTTAAAGGGACAGACTCTCCAAGTCGGGAGAGTGTTAGTAAAGCGTCTGGAATGTTGCACCCGAGTACCAGGGTACGAAAACTGAGACATATTTGAACACGTCTCCCGATCACATGGTTGATCATACTCTAGGTTCCACATGCATGTTTTAGCTGAAGGAAGAATACCTTAAACCTGGGTAGTTGAAACCCGTGGAATGGGTACCATGCAATATGACTTCAAAGGGTCTTCATTTGCTCACCGAACCTCTCCAATCCTATCACTGCTGCGTTTATGTCCCTGTACACATGCTTGATTCTCTTTCGGAGACATAGCAATCCATAGGTTTTAAGATACTTAAGAGTCAGGTACATTCTTAGGCGTTTAATATGCGGTGTTGAGTCCATTTCGTTGAGCAAGGAGTAGCTCTTGTCTATTCCATATTTGGTTTAAGGAACTTTATCTGTGCTCATTTCAATCTCTGGTTTTATGCAGCACCCCAACTCACCTTTACCCTTAAACAAGCATAAGTTGGTTTTCTAAATTTGAGACCCTGTTCTGTTCTGTAATTCAGTTCCTGTGTAGCCAAGTTTACATTCCGTGTATTACTGATATCTTATGATGTTTCTTTTTCTGTGTGACTTATTTCAGTTAGAATCATCGTACCTGAATCCACTCATTGTGCTGCTACGGGCCTGATGACATAGATTTCACTGCTGAGTGATACTGCATTGTACGTAAGTACCACAAGTTCTTTATCCATTTTTCACTTTCTGTGATATTGAACTTGTACGGTAAACGAGGTTCTTGTAAACAGAGGCGTCCCAAACTTTGGGGTGGCTGTGTCTTTTTGATTTTAATTTCCCTAAGCTATAGGACCATAAGTGGAAGTGCCCTAGGCTCTGTTGCTTTGTTTTTTAGATGTTTCAGGAAACACCATACACTTCTCCGGAGTGTCTGTTGGCAATTTACATCCCGCCCATCAGCATAACAAGGCTCCCAGTTCTCCATGGCCTGTCCTGCCTTTCTGGATTTTACACTTTTTTCAGATGGCCCTTTTGACCGGGGGGAAGTGAGACTTCATTGTAGTGCAGATTTCCTTTGCAAGCTTGCTTGGTTGGCCAAAAAGGGCGTATGCGTTCTTTCCTGAATATATTCAGGAAAAAACGCATACGCCCTTTTTGGCCAAGTGCATCATTGTGGACGTTCTGCCTCTTTTCCTATGCTTTCAATGCAATTCCAGTCTACCTCCTGAAATCGGTTTCCTGCAATTCTGCCCCGCTTTCAAGTCCTCTTGGCAGCCTTACTTCAGTATATTTTTGGACGATAGTTGTCATTTATAACTCTGCAGGTTTGTGAATTACAGTGCCCCTGAGCTCCTTTCTTCAACTCGTTTTCTTGTGAGCTGGCCGCAACACCGCAGGATGGCTTCAGGCCCTAATCTGGTTCCGGCACGGCACGCTGAGCCTTTGGTTCTATCCTCTTCCTGGTGGGAAATGGGAGTTAAATTTGCCCGTCCAGACACCTCCAGCTAGTCTCTCATTGGTTCTCGCTATTCCTGTTCATCTTCCGCAGAAATTGCAAACTGGGCCAAACAGGAGGTTAAAGGGACTGACTCTCCAAGTCGGGAGAGTGTTAGTAAAGCGTCTGGAATGTTGCACCCGAGTACCAGGGTACGAAAACTGAGACATATTTGAACACGTCTCCCGATCACATGGTTGATCATACTCTAGGTTCCACATGCATGTTTTAGCTGAAGGAAGAATACCTTAAACCTGGGTAGTTGAAACCCGTGGAATGGGTACCATGCAATATGACTTCAAAGGCTCTTCATTTGCTCACCGAACCTCTCCAATCCTATCACTGCTGCGTTTATGTCCCTGTACACATGCTTGATTCTCTTTCGGAGACATAGCAATCCATAGGTTTTAAGATACTTAAGAGTCAGGTACATTCTTAGGCGTTTAATATGCGGTGTTGAGTCCATTTCGTTGAGCAAGGAGTAGCTCTTGTCTATTCCATATTTGGCTTAAGGAACTTTATCTGTGCTCATTTCAATCTCTGGTTTTATGCAGCACCCCAACTCACCTTTACCCTTAAACAAGCATAAGTTGGTTTTCTAAATTTGAGACCCTGTTCTGTTCTGTAATTCAGTTCCTGTGTAGCCAAGTTGACATTCCGTGTATTACTGATATCGTATGATGTTTCTTTTTCTGTGTGACTTATTTCAGTTAGAATCATCGTACCTGAATCCACTCATTGTGCTGCTACGGGCCTGATGGCATAGATTTCACTGCTGAGTGATACTGCATTGTACGTAAGTACCACAAGTTCTTTATCCATTTTTCACTTTCTGTGATATTGAACTTGTACGGTAAACGAGGTTCTTGTAAACAGAGGCGTCCCAAACATTGGGGTGGCTGTGTCTTTTTGATTTTAATTTCCCTAAGCTATAGGACCATAAGTGGAAGTGCCCTAGGCTCTGTTGCTTTGTTTTTTAGATGTTTCAGGAAACACCATACACTTCTCCCGAGTGTCTGTTGGCAGTTTACATCCCGCCCATCAGCATAACAAGGCTCCCAGTTCTCCATGGCCTGTCCTGCCTTTCTGGATTTTACACTTTTTTCAGATGGCCCTTTTGACCGGGGGGAAGTGAGACTTCATTGTAGTGCAGATTTCCTTTGCAAGCTTGCTTGGTTGGCCAAAAAGGGCGTATGCGTTCTTTCCTGAATATATTCAGGAAAAAACGCATACGCCCTTTTTGGCCAAGTGCATCATTGTGGACGTTCTGCCTCTTTTCCTATGCTTTCAATGCAATTCCAGTCTACCTCCTGAAATCGGTTTCCTGCAATTCTGCCCCGCTTTCAAGTCCTCTTGGCAGCCTTACTTCAGTATATTTTTGGACGATAGTTGTCATTTATAACTCTGCAGGTTTGTGAATTACAGTGCCCCTGAGCTCCTTTCTTCAACTCGTTTTCTTGTGAGCTGGCCGCAACACCGCAGGATGGCTTCAGGCCCTAATCTGGTTCCGGCACGGCACGCTGAGCCTTTGGTTCTATCCTCTTCCTGGTGGGAAATGGGAGTTAAATTTGCCCGTCCAGACACCTCCAGCTAGTCTCTCATTGGTTCTCGCTATTCCTGTTCATCTTCCGCAGAAATTGCAAACTGGGCCAAACAGGAGGTTAAAGGGACTGACTCTCCAAGTCGGGAGAGTGTTAGTAAAGCGTCTGGAATGTTGCACCCGAGTACCAGGGTACGAAAACTGAGACATATTTGAACACGTCTCCCGATCACATGGTTGATCATACTCTAGGTTCCACATGCATGTTTTAGCTGAAGGAAGAATACCTTAAACCTGGGTAGTTGAAACCCGTGGAATGGGTACCATGCAATATGACTTCAAAGGCTCTTCATTTGCTCACCGAACCTCTCCAATCCTATCACTGCTGCGTTTATGTCCCTGTACACATGCTTGATTCTCTTTCGGAGACATAGCAATCCATAGGTTTTAAGATACTTAAGAGTCAGGTACATTCTTAGGCGTTTAATATGCGGTGTTGAGTCCATTTCGTTGAGCAAGGAGTAGCTCTTGTCTATTCCATATTTGGCTTAAGGAACTTTATCTGTGCTCATTTCAATCTCTGGTTTTATGCAGCACCCCAACTCACCTTTACCCTTAAGCAAGCATAAGTTGGTTTTCTAAATTTGAGACCCTGTTCTGTTCTGTAATTCAGTTCCTGTGTAGCCAAGTTTACATTCCGTGTATTACTGATATCTTATGATGTTTCTTTTTCTGTGTGACTTATCTCAGTTAGAATCATCGTACCTGAATCCACTCATTGTGCTGCTACGGGCCTGATGACATAGATTTCACTGCTGAGCGATACTGCATTGTACGTAAGTACCACAAGTTCTTTATCCATTTTTCACTTTCTGTGATATTGAACTTGTACGGTAAACGAGGTTCTTGTAAACAGAGGCGTCCCAAACATTGGGGTGGCTGTGTCTTTTTGATTTTAATTTCCCTAAGCTATAGGACCATAAGTGGAAGTGCCCTAGGCTCTGTTGCTTTGTTTTTTAGATGTTTCAGGAAACACCATACACTTCTCCCGAGTGTCTGTTGGCAGTTTACATCCCGCCCATCAGCATAACAAGGCTCCCAGTTCTCCATGGCCTGTCCTGCCTTTCTGGATTTTACACTTTTTTCAGATGGCCCTTTTGACCGGGGGGAAGTGAGACTTCATTGTAGTGCAGATTTCCTTTGCAAGCTTGCTTGGTTGGCCAAAAAGGGCGTATGCGTTCTTTCCTGAATATATTCAGGAAAAAACGCATACGCCCTTTTTGGCCAAGTGCATCATTGTGGACGTTCTGCCTCTTTTCCTATGCTTTCAATGCAATTCCAGTCTACCTCCTGAAATCGGTTTCCTGCAATTCTGCCCCGCTTTCAAGTCCTCTTGGCAGCCTTACTTCAGTATATTTTTGGACGATAGTTGTCATTTATAACTCTGCAGGTTTGTGAATTACAGTGCCCCTGAGCTCCTTTCTTCAACTCGTTTTCTTGTGAGCTGGCCGCAACACCGCAGGATGGCTTCAGGCCCTAATCTGGTTCCGGCACGGCACGCTGAGCCTTTGGTTATTTCCTCTTCCTGGTGGGAAATGAGAGTTAAATTTGCCCGTCCAGACACCTCCAGCTAGTCTCTCATTGGTTCTCGCTATTCCTGTTCATCTTCCGCAGAAATTGCAAACTGGGCCAAACAGGAGGTTAAAGGGACTGACTCTCCAAGTCGGGAGAGTGTTAGTAAAGCGTCTGGAATGTTGCACCCGAGTACCAGGGTACGAAAACTGAGACATATTTGAACACGTCTCCCGATCACATGGTTGATCATACTCTAGGTTCCACATGCATGTTTTAGCTGAAGGAAGAATACCTTAAACCTGGGTAGTTGAAACCCGTGGAATGGGTACCATGCAATATGACTTCAAAGGGTCTTCATTTGCTCACCGAACCTCTCCAATCCTATCACTGCTGCGTTTATGTCCCTGTACACATGCTTGATTCTCTTTCGGAGACATAGCAATCCATAGGTTTTAAGATACTTAAGAGTCAGGTACATTCTTAGGCGTTTAATATGCGGTGTTGAGTCCATTTCGTTGAGCAAGGAGTAGCTCTTGTCTATTCCATATTTGGCTTAAGGAACTTTATCTGTGCTCATTTCAATCTCTGGTTTTATGCAGCACCCCAACTCACCTTTACCCTTAAGCAAGCATAAGTTGGTTTTCTAAATTTGAGACCCTGTTCTGTTCTGTAATTCAGTTCCTGTGTAGCCAAGTTTACATTCCGTGTATTACTGATATCTTATGATGTTTCTTTTTCTGTGTGACTTATTTCAGTTAGAATCATCGTACCTGAATCCACTCATTGTGCTGCTACGGGCCTGATGACATAGATTTCACTGCTGAGTGATACTGCATTGTACGTAAGTACCACAAGTTCTTTATCCATTTTTCACTTTCTGTGATATTGAACTTGTACGGTAAACGAGGTTCTTGTAAACAGAGGCGTCCCAAACATTGGGGTGGCTGTGTCTTTTTGATTTTAATTTCCCTAAGCTATAGGACCATAAGTGGAAGTGCCCTAGGCTCTGTTGCTTTGTTTTTTAGATGTTTCAGGAAACACCATACACTTCTCCCGAGTGTCTGTTGGCAGTTTACATCCCGCCCATCAGCATAACAAGGCTCCCAGTTCTCCATGGCCTGTCCTGCCTTTCTGGATTTTACACTTTTTTCAGATGGCCCTTTTGACCGGGGGGAAGTGAGACTTCATTGTAGTGCAGATTTCCTTTGCAAGCTTGCTTGGTTGGCCAAAAAGGGCGTATGCGTTCTTTCCTGAATATATTCAGGAAAAAACGCATACGCCCTTTTTGGCCAAGTGCATCATTGTGGACGTTCTGCCTCTTTTCCTATGCTTTCAATGCAATTCCAGTCTACCTCCTGAAATCGGTTTCCTGCAATTCTGCCCCGCTTTCAAGTCCTCTTGGCAGCCTTACTTCAGTATATTTTTGGACGATAGCTGTCATTTATAACTCTGCAGGTTTGTGAATTACAGTGCCCCTGAGCTCCTTTCTTCAACTCGTTTTCTTGTGAGCTGGCCGCAACACCGCAGGATGGCTTCAGGCCCTAATCTGGTTCCGGCACGGCACGCTGAGCCTTTGGTTATTTCCTCTTCCTGGTGGGAAATGAGAGTTAAATTTGCCCGTCCAGACACCTCCAGCTAGTCTCTCATTGGTTCTCGCTATTCCTGTTCATCTTCCGCAGAAATTGCAAACTGGGCCAAACAGGAGGTTAAAGGGACTGACTCTCCAAGTCGGGAGAGTGTTAGTAAAGCGTCTGGAATGTTGCACCCGAGTACCAGGGTACGAAAACTGAGACATATTTGAACACGTCTCCCGATCACATGGTTGATCATACTCTAGGTTCCACATGCATGTTTTAGCTGAAGGAAGAATACCTTAAACCTGGGTAGTTGAAACCCGTGGAATGGGTACCATGCAATATGACTTCAAAGGCTCTTCATTTGCTCACCGAACCTCTCCAATCCTATCACTGCTGCGTTTATGTCCCTGTACACATGCTTGATTCTCTTTCGGAGACATAGCAATCCATAGGTTTTAAGATACTTAAGAGTCAGGTACATTCTTAGGCGTTTAATATGCGGTGTTGAGTCCATTTCGTTGAGCAAGGAGTAGCTCTTGTCTATTCCATATTTGGCTTAAGGAACTTTATCTGTGCTCATTTCAATCTCTGGTTTTATGCAGCACCCCAACTCACCTTTACCCTTAAACAAGCATAAGTTGGTTTTCTAAATTTGAGACCCTGTTCTGTTCTGTAATTCAGTTCCTGTGTAGCCAAGTTTACATTCCGTGTATTACTGATATCTTATGATGTTTCTTTTTCTGTGTGACTTATTTCAGTTAGAATCATCGTACCTGAATCCACTCATTGTGCTGCTACGGGCCTGATGGCATAGATTTCACTGCTGAGCGATACTGCATTGTACGTAAGTACCACAAGTTCTTTATCCATTTTTCACTTTCTGTGATATTGAACTTGTACGGTAAACGAGGTTCTTGTAAACAGAGGCGTCCCAAACATTGGGGTGGCTGTGTCTTTTTGATTTTAATTTCCCTAAGCTATAGGACCATAAGTGGAAGTGCCCTAGGCTCTGTTGCTTTGTTTTTTAGATGTTTCAGGAAACACCATACACTTCTCCCGAGTGTCTGTTGGCAGTTTACATCCCGCCCATCAGCATAACAAGGCTCCCAGTTCTCCATGGCCTGTCCTGCCTTTCTGGATTTTACACTTTTTTCAGATGGCCCTTTTGACCGGGGGGAAGTGAGACTTCATTGTAGTGCAGATTTCCTTTGCAAGCTTGCTTGGTTGGCCAAAAAGGGCGTATGCGTTCTTTCCTGAATATATTCAGGAAAAAACGCATACGCCCTTTTTGGCCAAGTGCATCATTGTGGACGTTCTGCCTCTTTTCCTATGCTTTCAATGCAATTCCAGTCTACCTCCTGAAATCGGTTTCCTGCAATTCTGCCCCGCTTTCAAGTCCTCTTGGCAGCCTTACTTCAGTATATTTTTGGACGATAGTTGTCATTTATAACTCTGCAGGTTTGTGAATTACAGTGCCCCTGAGCTCCTTTCTTCAACTCGTTTTCTTGTGAGCTGGCCGCAACACCGCAGGATGGCTTCAGGCCCTAATCTGGTTCCGGCACGGCATGCTGAGCCTTTGGTTATTTCCTCTTCCTGGTGGGAAATGAGAGTTAAATTTGCCCGTCCAGACACCTCCAGCTAGTCTCTCATTGGTTCTCGCTATTCCTGTTCATCTTCCGCAGAAATTGCAAACTGGGCCAAACAGGAGGTTAAAGGGACTGACTCTCCAAGTCGGGAGAGTGTTAGTAAAGCGTCTGGAATGTTGCACCCGAGTACCAGGGTACGAAAACTGAGACATATTTGAACACGTCTCCCGATCACATGGTTGATCATACTCTAGGTTCCACATGCATGTTTTAGCTGAAGGAAGAATACCTTAAACCTGGGTAGTTGAAACCCGTGGAATGGGTACCATGCAATATGACTTCAAAGGGTCTTCATTTGCTCACCGAACCTCTCCAATCCTATCACTTCTGCGTTTATGTCCCTGTACACATGCTTGATTCTCTTTCGGAGACATAGCAATCCATAGGTTTTAAGATACTTAAGAGTCAGGTACATTCTTAGGCGTTTAATATGCGGTGTTGAGTCCATTTCGTTGAGCAAGGAGTAGCTCTTGTCTATTCCATATTTGGCTTAAGGAACTTTATCTGTGCTCATTTCAATCTCTGGTTTTATGCAGCACCCCAACTCACCTTTCCCCTTAAACAAGCATAAGTTGGTTTTCTAAATTTGAGACCCTGTTCTGTTCTGTAATTCAGTTCCTGTGTAGCCAAGTTTACATTCCGTGTATTACTGATATCTTATGATGTTTCTTTTTCTGTGTGACTTATTTCAGTTAGAATCATCGTACCTGAATCCACTCATTGTGCTGCTACGGGCCTGATGGCATAGATTTCACTGCTGAGCGATACTGCATTGTACGTAAGTACCACAAGTTCTTTATCCATTTTTCACTTTCTGTGATATTGAACTTGTACGGTAAACGAGGTTCTTGTAAACAGAGGCGTCCCAAACATTGGGGTGGCTGTGTCTTTTTGATTTTAATTTCCCTAAGCTATAGGACCATAAGTGGAAGTGCCCTAGGCTCTGTTGCTTTGTTTTTTAGATGTTTCAGGAAACACCATACACTTCTCCCGAGTGTCTGTTGGCAGTTTACATCCCGCCCATCAGCATAACAAGGCTCCCAGTTCTCCATGGCCTGTCCTGCCTTTCTGGATTTTACACTTTTTTCAGATGGCCCTTTTGACCGGGGGGAAGTGAGACTTCATTGTAGTGCAGATTTCCTTTGCAAGCTTGCTTGGTTGGCCAAAAAGGGCGTATGCGTTCTTTCCTGAATATATTCAGGAAAAAACGCATACGCCCTTTTTGGCCAAGTGCATCATTGTGGACGTTCTGCCTCTTTTCCTATGCTTTCAATGCAATTCCAGTCTACCTCCTGAAATCGGTTTCCTGCAATTCTGCCCCGCTTTCAAGTCCTCTTGGCAGCCTTACTTCAGTATATTTTTGGACGATAGTTGTCATTTATAACTCTGCAGGTTTGTGAATTACAGTGCCCCTGAGCTCCTTTCTTCAACTCGTTTTCTTGTGAGCTGGCCGCAACACCGCAGGATGGCTTCAGGCCCTAATCTGGTTCCGGCACGGCATGCTGAGCCTTTGGTTATTTCCTCTTCCTGGTGGGAAATGAGAGTTAAATTTGCCCGTCCAGACACCTCCAGCTAGTCTCTCATTGGTTCTCGCTATTCCTGTTCATCTTCCGCAGAAATTGCAAACTGGGCCAAACAGGAGGTTAAAGGGACTGACTCTCCAAGTCGGGAGAGTGTTAGTAAAGCGTCTGGAATGTTGCACCCGAGTACCAGGGTACGAAAACTGAGACATATTTGAACACGTCTCCCGATCACATGGTTGATCATACTCTAGGTTCCACATGCATGTTTTAGCTGAAGGAAGAATACCTTAAACCTGGGTAGTTGAAACCCGTGGAATGGGTACCATGCAATATGACTTCAAAGGGTCTTCATTTGCTCACCGAACCTCTCCAATCCTATCACTTCTGCGTTTATGTCCCTGTACACATGCTTGATTCTCTTTCGGAGACATAGCAATCCATACGTTTTAAGATACTTAAGAGTCAGGTACATTCTTAGGCGTTTAATATGCGGTGTTGAGTCCATTTCGTTGAGCAAGGAGTAGCTCTTGTCTATTCCATATTTGGCTTAAGGAACTTTATCTGTGCTCATTTCAATCTCTGGTTTTATGCAGCACCCCAACTCACCTTTACCCTTAAACAAGCATAAGTTGGTTTTCTAAATTTGAGACCCTGTTCTGTTCTGTAATTCAGTTCCTGTGTAGCCAAGTTTACATTCCGTGTATTACTGATATCTTATGATGTTTCTTTTTCTGTGTGACTTATTTCAGTTAGAATCATCGTACCTGAATCCACTCATTGTGCTGCTACGGGCCTGATGGCATAGATTTCACTGCTGAGCGATACTGCATTGTACGTAAGTACCACAAGTTCTTTATCCATTTTTCACTTTCTGTGATATTGAACTTGTACGGTAAACGAGGTTCTTGTAAACAGAGGCGTCCCAAACATTGGGGTGGCTGTGTCTTTTTGATTTTAATTTCCCTAAGCTATAGGACCATAAGTGGAAGTGCCCTAGGCTCTGTTGCTTTGTTTTTTAGATGTTTCAGGAAACACCATACACTTCTCCCGAGTGTCTGTTGGCAGTTTACATCCCGCCCATCAGCATAACAAGGCTCCCAGTTCTCCATGGCCTGTCCTGCCTTTCTGGATTTTACACTTTTTTCAGATGGCCCTTTTGACCGGGGGGAAGTGAGACTTCATTGTAGTGCAGATTTCCTTTGCAAGCTTGCTTGGTTGGCCAAAAAGGGCGTATGCGTTTTTTCCTGAATATATTCAGGAAAAAACGCATACGCCCTTTTTGGCCAAGTGCATCATTGTGGACGTTCTGCCTCTTTTCCTATGCTTTCAATGCAATTCCAGTCTACCTCCTGAAATCGGTTTCCTGCAATTCTGCCCCGCTTTCAAGTCCTCTTGGCAGCCTTACTTCAGTATATTTTTGGACGATAGCTGTCATTTATAACTCTGCAGGTTTGTGAATTACAGTGCCCCTGAGCTCCTTTCTTCAACTCGTTTTCTTGTGAGCTGGCCGCAACACCGCAGGATGGCTTCAGGCCCTAATCTGGTTCCGGCACGGCACGCTGAGCCTTTGGTTATTTCCTCTTCCTGGTGGGAAATGAGAGTTAAATTTGCCCGTCCAGACACCTCCAGCTAGTCTCTCATTGGTTCTCGCTATTCCTGTTCATCTTCCGCAGAAATTGCAAACTGGGCCAAACAGGAGGTTAAAGGGACTGACTCTCCAAGTCGGGAGAGTGTTAGTAAAGCGTCTGGAATGTTGCACCCGAGTACCAGGGTACGAAAACTGAGACATATTTGAACACGTCTCCCGATCACATGGTTGATCATACTCTAGGTTCCACATGCATGTTTTAGCTGAAGGAAGAATACCTTAAACCTGGGTAGTTGAAACCCGTGGAATGGGTACCATGCAATATGACTTCTAAGGGTCTTCATTTGCTCACCGAACCTCTCCAATCCTATCACTGCTGCGTTTATGTCCCTGTACACATGCTTGATTCTCTTTCGGAGACATAGCAATCCATAGGTTTTAAGATACTTAAGAGTCAGGTACATTCTTAGGCGTTTAATATGCGGTGTTGAGTCCATTTCGTTGAGCAAGGAGTAGCTCTTGTCTATTCCATATTTGGCTTAAGGAACTTTATCTGTGCTCATTTCAATCTCTGGTTTTATGCAGCACTCCAACTCACCTTTACCCTTAAACAAGCATAAGTTGGTTTTCTAAATTTGAGACCCTGTTCTGTTCTGTAATTCAGTTCCTGTGTAGCCAAGTTGACATTCCATGTATTACTGATATCTTATGATGTTTCTTCTTCTGTGTGACTTATTTCAGTTAGAATCATCGTACCTGAATCCACTCATTGTGCTGCTACGGGCCTGATGACATAGATTTCACTGCTCAGCGATACTGCATTGTACGTAAGTACCACAAGTTCTTTATCCATTTTTCACTTTCTGTGATATTGAACTTGTATGGTAAACGAGGTTCTTGTAAACAGAGGCGTCCCAAACATTGGGGTGGCTGTGTCTTTTTGATTTTAATTTCCCTAAGCTATAGGACCATAAGTGGAAGTGCCCTAGGCTCTGTTGCTTTGTTTTTTAGATGTTTCAGGAAACACCATACACTTCTCCCGAGTGTCTGTTGGCAGTTTACATCCCGCCCATCAGCATAACAAGGCTCCCAGTTCTCCATGGCCTGTCCTGCCTTTCTGGATTTTACACTTTTTTCAGATGGCCCTTTTGACCGGGGGGAAGTGAGACTTCATTGTAGTGCAGATTTCCTTTGCAAGCTTGCTTGGTTGGCCAAAAAGGGCGTATGCGTTCTTTCCTGAATATATTCAGGAAAAAACGCATACGCCCTTTTTGGCCAAGTGCATCATTGTGGACGTTCTGCCTCTTTTCCTATGCTTTCAATGCAATTCCAGTCTACCTCCTGAAATCGGTTTCCTGCAATTCTGCCCCGCTTTCAAGTCCTCTTGGCAGCCTTACTTCAGTATATTTTTGGACGATAGCTGTCATTTATAACTCTGCAGGTTTGTGAATTACAGTGCCCCTGAGCTCCTTTCTTCAACTCGTTTTCTTGTGAGCTGGCCGCAACACCGCAGGATGGCTTCAGGCCCTAATCTGGTTCCGGCACGGCACGCTGAGCCTTTGGTTATTTCCTCTTCCTGGTGGGAAATGAGAGTTAAATTTGCCCGTCCAGACACCTCCAGCTAGTCTCTCATTGGTTCTCGCTATTCCTGTTCATCTTCCGCAGAAATTGCAAACTGGGCCAAACAGGAGGTTAAAGGGACTGACTCTCCAAGTCGGGAGAGTGTTAGTAAAGCGTCTGGAATGTTGCACCCGAGTACCAGGGTACGAAAACTGAGACATATTTGAACACGTCTCCCGATCACATGGTTGATCATACTCTAGGTTCCACATGCATGTTTTAGCTGAAGGAAGAATACCTTAAACCTGGGTAGTTGAAACCCGTGGAATGGGTACCATGCAATATGACTTCAAAGGGTCTTCATTTGCTCACCGAACCTCTCCAATCCTATCACTTCTGCGTTTATGTCCCTGTACACATGCTTGATTCTCTTTCGGAGACATAGCAATCCATACGTTTTAAGATACTTAAGAGTCAGGTACATTCTTAGGCGTTTAATATGCGGTGTTGAGTCCATTTCGTTGAGCAAGGAGTAGCTCTTGTCTATTCCATATTTGGCTTAAGGAAATTTATCTGTGCTCATTTCAATCTCTGGTTTTATGCAGCACCCCAACTCACCTTTACCCTTAAACAAGCATAAGTTGGTTTTCTAAATTTGAGACCCTGTTCTGTTCTGTAATTCAGTTCCTGTGTAGCCAAGTTTACATTCCGTGTATTACTGATATCTTATGATGTTTCTTTTTCTGTGTGACTTATTTCAGTTAGAATCATCGTACCTGAATCCACTCATTGTGCTGCTACGGGCCTGATGGCATAGATTTCACTGCTGAGCGATACTGCATTGTACGTAAGTACCACAAGTTCTTTATCCATTTTTCACTTTCTGTGATATTGAACTTGTACGGTAAACGAGGTTCTTGTAAACAGAGGCGTCCCAAACATTGGGGTGGCTGTGTCTTTTTGATTTTAATTTCCCTAAGCTATAGGACCATAAGTGGAAGTGCCCTAGGCTCTGTTGCTTTGTTTTTTAGATGTTTCAGGAAACACCATACACTTCTCCCGAGTGTCTGTTGGCAGTTTACATCCCGCCCATCAGCATAACAAGGCTCCCAGTTCTCCATGGCCTGTCCTGCCTTTCTGGATTTTACACTTTTTTCAGATGGCCCTTTTGACCGGGGGGAAGTGAGACTTCATTGTAGTGCAGATTTCCTTTGCAAGCTTGCTTGGTTGGCCAAAAAGGGCGTATGCGTTTTTTCCTGAATATATTCAGGAAAAAACGCATACGCCCTTTTTGGCCAAGTGCATCATTGTGGACGTTCTGCCTCTTTTCCTATGCTTTCAATGCAATTCCAGTCTACCTCCTGAAATCGGTTTCCTGCAATTCTGCCCCGCTTTCAAGTCCTCTTGGCAGCCTTACTTCAGTATATTTTTGGACGATAGCTGTCATTTATAACTCTGCAGGTTTGTGAATTACAGTGCCCCTGAGCTCCTTTCTTCAACTCGTTTTCTTGTGAGCTGGCCGCAACACCGCAGGATGGCTTCAGGCCCTAATCTGGTTCCGGCACGGCACGCTGAGCCTTTGGTTATTTCCTCTTCCTGGTGGGAAATGAGAGTTAAATTTGCCCGTCCAGACACCTCCAGCTAGTCTCTCATTGGTTCTCGCTATTCCTGTTCATCTTCCGCAGAAATTGCAAACTGGGCCAAACAGGAGGTTAAAGGGACTGACTCTCCAAGTCGGGAGAGTGTTAGTAAAGCGTCTGGAATGTTGCACCCGAGTACCAGGGTACGAAAACTGAGACATATTTGAACACGTCTCCCGATCACATGGTTGATCATACTCTAGGTTCCACATGCATGTTTTAGCTGAAGGAAGAATACCTTAAACCTGGGTAGTTGAAACCCGTGGAATGGGTACCATGCAATATGACTTCTAAGGGTCTTCATTTGCTCACCGAACCTCTCCAATCCTATCACTGCTGCGTTTATGTCCCTGTACACATGCTTGATTCTCTTTCGGAGACATAGCAATCCATAGGTTTTAAGATACTTAAGAGTCAGGTACATTCTTAGGCGTTTAATATGCGGTGTTGAGTCCATTTCGTTGAGCAAGGAGTAGCTCTTGTCTATTCCATATTTGGCTTAAGGAACTTTATCTGTGCTCATTTCAATCTCTGGTTTTATGCAGCACCCCAACTCACCTTTACCCTTAAACAAGCATAAGTTGGTTTTCTAAATTTGAGACCCTGTTCTGTTCTGTAATTCAGTTCCTGTGTAGCCAAGTTTACATTCCGTGTATTACTGATATCTTATGATGTTTCTTTTTCTGTGTGACTTATTTCAGTTAGAATCATCGTACCTGAATCCACTCATTGTGCTGCTACGGGCCTGATGACATAGATTTCACTGCTGAGTGATACTGCATTGTACGTAAGTACCACAAGTTCTTTATCCATTTTTCACTTTCTGTGATATTGAACTTGTACGGTAAACGAGGTTCTTGTAAACAGAGGCGTCCCAAACATTGGGGTGGCTGTGTCTTTTTGATTTTAATTTCCCTAAGCTATAGGACCATAAGTGGAAGTGCCCTAGGCTCTGTTGCTTTGTTTTTTAGATGTTTCAGGAAACACCATACACTTCTCCCGAGTGTCTGTTGGCAGTTTACATCCCGCCCATCAGCATAACAAGGCTCCCAGTTCTCCATGGCCTGTCCTGCCTTTCTGGATTTTACACTTTTTTTCAGATGGCCCTTTTGACCGGGGGGAAGTGAGACTTCATTGTAGTGCAGATTTCCTTTGCAAGCTTGCTTCGTTGGCCAAAAAGGGCGTATGCGTTCTTTCCTGAATATATTCAGGAAAGAACGCATACGCCCTTTTTGGCCAAGTGCATCATTGTGGACGTTCTGCCTCTTTTCCTATGCTTTCAATGCAATTCCAGTCTACCTCCTGAAATCGGTTTCCTGCAATTCTGCCCCGCTTTCAAGTCCTCTTGGCAGCCTTACTTCAGTATATTTTTGGACGATAGTTGTCATTTATAACTCTGCAGGTTTGTGAATTACAGTGCCCCTGAGCTCCTTTCTTCAACTCGTTTTCTTGTGAGCTGGCCGCAACACCGCAGGATGGCTTCAGGCCCTAATCTGGTTCCGGCACGGCACGCTGAGCCTTTGGTTATTTCCTCTTCCTGGTGGGAAATGAGAGTTAAATTTGCCCGTCCAGACACCTCCAGCTAGTCTCTCATTGGTTCTCGCTATTCCTGTTCATCTTCCGCAGAAATTGCAAACTGGGCCAAACAGGAGGTTAAAGGGACTGACTCTCCAAGTCGGGAGAGTGTTAGTAAAGCGTCTGGAATGTTGCACCCGAGTACCAGGGTACGAAAACTGAGACATATTTGAACACGTCTCCCGATCACATGGTTGATCATACTCTAGGTTCCACATGCATGTTTTAGCTGAAGGAAGAATACCTTAAACCTGGGTAGTTGAAACCCGTGGAATGGGTACCATGCAATATGACTTCAAAGGGTCTTCATTTGCTCACCGAACCTCTCCAATCCTATCACTTCTGCGTTTATGTCCCTGTACACATGCTTGATTCTCTTTCGGAGACATAGCAATCCATACGTTTTAAGATACTTAAGAGTCAGGTACATTCTTAGGCGTTTAATATGCGGTGTTGAGTCCATTTCGTTGAGCAAGGAGTAGCTCTTGTCTATTCCATATTTGGCTTAAGGAACTTTATCTGTGCTCATTTCAATCTCTGGTTTTATGCAGCACCCCAACTCACCTTTACCCTTAAACAAGCATAAGTTGGTTTTCTAAATTTGAGACCCTGTTCTGTTCTGTAATTCAGTTCCTGTGTAGCCAAGTTTACATTCCGTGTATTACTGATATCTTATGATGTTTCTTTTTCTGTGTGACTTATTTCAGTTAGAATCATCGTACCTGAATCCACTCATTGTGCTGCTACGGGCCTGATGGCATAGATTTCACTGCTGAGCGATACTGCATTGTACGTAAGTACCACAAGTTCTTTATCCATTTTTCACTTTCTGTGATATTGAACTTGTACGGTAAACGAGGTTCTTGTAAACAGAGGCGTCCCAAACATTGGGGTGGCTGTGTCTTTTTGATTTTAATTTCCCTAAGCTATAGGACCATAAGTGGAAGTGCCCTAGGCTCTGTTGCTTTGTTTTTTAGATGTTTCAGGAAACACCATACACTTCTCCCGAGTGTCTGTTGGCAGTTTACATCCCGCCCATCAGCATAACAAGGCTCCCAGTTCTCCATGGCCTGTCCTGCCTTTCTGGATTTTACACTTTTTTCAGATGGCCCTTTTGACCGGGGGGAAGTGAGACTTCATTGTAGTGCAGATTTCCTTTGCAAGCTTGCTTGGTTGGCCAAAAAGGGCGTATGCGTTTTTTCCTGAATATATTCAGGAAAAAACGCATACGCCCTTTTTGGCCAAGTGCATCATTGTGGACGTTCTGCCTCTTTTCCTATGCTTTCAATGCAATTCCAGTCTACCTCCTGAAATCGGTTTCCTGCAATTCTGCCCCGCTTTCAAGTCCTCTTGGCAGCCTTACTTCAGTATATTTTTGGACGATAGCTGTCATTTATAACTCTGCAGGTTTGTGAATTACAGTGCCCCTGAGCTCCTTTCTTCAACTCGTTTTCTTGTGAGCTGGCCGCAACACCGCAGGATGGCTTCAGGCCCTAATCTGGTTCCGGCACGGCACGCTGAGCCTTTGGTTATTTCCTCTTCCTGGTGGGAAATGAGAGTTAAATTTGCCCGTCCAGACACCTCCAGCTAGTCTCTCATTGGTTCTCGCTATTCCTGTTCATCTTCCGCAGAAATTGCAAACTGGGCCAAACAGGAGGTTAAAGGGACTGACTCTCCAAGTCGGGAGAGTGTTAGTAAAGCGTCTGGAATGTTGCACCCGAGTACCAGGGTACGAAAACTGAGACATATTTGAACACGTCTCCCGATCACATGGTTGATCATACTCTAGGTTCCACATGCATGTTTTAGCTGAAGGAAGAATACCTTAAACCTGGGTAGTTGAAACCCGTGGAATGGGTACCATGCAATATGACTTCAAAGGGTCTTCATTTGCTCACCGAACCTCTCCAATCCTATCACTGCTGCGTTTATGTCCCTGTACACATGCTTGATTCTCTTTCGGAGACATAGCAATCCATAGGTTTTAAGATACTTAAGAGTCAGGTACATTCTTAGGCGTTTAATATGTGGTGTTGAGTCCATTTCGTTGAGCAAGGAGTAGCTCTTGTCTATTCCATATTTGGCTTAAGGAACTTTATCTGTGCTCATTTCAATCTCTGGTTTTATGCAGCACCCCAACTCACCTTTACCCTTAAACAAGCATAAGTTGGTTTTCTAAATTTGAGACCCTGTTCTGTTCTGTAATTCAGTTCCTGTGTAGCCAAGTTTACATTCCGTGTATTACTGATATCTTATGATGTTTCTTTTTCTGTGTGACTTATTTCAGTTAGAATCATCGTACCTGAATCCACTCATTGTGCTGCTACGGGCCTGATGACATAGATTTCACTGCTGAGTGATACTGCATTGTACGTAAGTACCACAAGTTCTTTATCCATTTTTCACTTTCTGTGATATTGAACTTGTACGGTAAACGAGGTTCTTGTAAACAGAGGCGTCCCAAACATTGGGGTGGCTGTGTCTTTTTGATTTTAATTTCCCTAAGCTATAGGACCATAAGTGGAAGTGCCCTAGGCTCTGTTGCTTTGTTTTTTAGATGTTTCAGGAAACACCATACACTTCTCCCGAGTGTCTGTTGGCAGTTTACATCCCGCCCATCAGCATAACAAGGCTCCCAGTTCTCCATGGCCTGTCCTGCCTTTCTGGATTTTACACTTTTTTCAGATGGCCCTTTTGACCGGGGGGAAGTGAGACTTCATTGTAGTGCAGATTTCCTTTGCAAGCTTGCTTCGTTGGCCAAAAAGGGCGTATGCGTTCTTTCCTGAATATATTCAGGAAAAAACGCATACGCCCTTTTTGGCCAAGTGCATCATTGTGGACGTTCTGCCTCTTTTCCTATGCTTTCAATGCAATTCCAGTCTACCTCCTGAAATCGGTTTCCTGCAATTCTGCCCCGCTTTCAAGTCCTCTTGGCAGCCTTACTTCAGTATATTTTTGGACGATAGTTGTCATTTATAACTCTGCAGGTTTGTGAATTACAGTGCCCCTGAGCTCCTTTCTTCAACTCGTTTTCTTGTGAGCTGGCCGCAACACCGCAGGATGGCTTCAGGCCCTAATCTGGTTCCGGCACGGCACGCTGAGCCTTTGGTTATTTCCTCTTCCTGGTGGGAAATGAGAGTTAAATTTGCCCGTCCAGACACCTCCAGCTAGTCTCTCATTGGTTCTCGCTATTCCTGTTCATCTTCCGCAGAAATTGCAAACTGGGCCAAACAGGAGGTTAAAGGGACTGACTCTCCAAGTCGGGAGAGTGTTAGTAAAGCGTCTGGAATGTTGCACCCGAGTACCAGGGTACGAAAACTGAGACATATTTGAACACGTCTCCCGATCACATGGTTGATCATACTCTAGGTTCCACATGCATGTTTTAGCTGAAGGAAGAATACCTTAAACCTGGGTAGTTGAAACCCGTGGAATGGGTACCATGCAATATGACTTCAAAGGGTCTTCATTTGCTCACCGAACCTCTCCAATCCTATCACTGCTGCGTTTATGTCCATGTACACATGCTTGATTCTCTTTCGGAGACATAGCAATCCATAGGTTTTAAGATACTTAAGAGTCAGGTACATTCTTAGGCGTTTAATATGCGGTGTTGAGTCCATTTCGTTGAGCAAGGAGTAGCTCTTGTCTATTCCATATTTGGCTTAAGGAACTTTATCTGTGCTCATTTCAATCTCTGGTTTTATGCAGCACCCCAACTCACCTTTACCCTTAAACAAGCATAAGTTGGTTTTCTAAATTTGAGACCCTGTTCTGTTCTGTAATTCAGTTCCTGTGTAGCCAAGTTTACATTCCGTGTATTACTGATATCTTATGATGTTTCTTTTTCTGTGTGACTTATTTCAGTTAGAATCATCGTACCTGAATCCACTCATTGTGCTGCTACGGGCCTGATGACATAGATTTCACTGCTGAGTGATACTGCATTGTACGTAAGTACCACAAGTTCTTTATCCATTTTTCACTTTCTGTGATATTGAACTTGTACGGTAAACGAGGTTCTTGTAAACAGAGGCGTCCCAAACATTGGGGTGGCTGTGTCTTTTTGATTTTAATTTCCCTAAGCTATAGGACCATAAGTGGAAGTGCCCTAGGCTCTGTTGCTTTGTTTTTTAGATGTTTCAGGAAACACCATACACTTCTCCCGAGTGTCTGTTGGCAGTTTACATCCCGCCCATCAGCATAACAAGGCTCCCAGTTCTCCATGGCCTGTCCTGCCTTTCTGGATTTTACACTTTTTTCAGATGGCCCTTTTGACCGGGGGGAAGTGAGACTTCATTGTAGTGCAGATTTCCTTTGCAAGCTTGCTTCGTTGGCCAAAAAGGGCGTATGCGTTCTTTCCTGAATATATTCAGGAAAAAACGCATACGCCCTTTTTGGCCAAGTGCATCATTGTGGACGTTCTGCCTCTTTTCCTATGCTTTCAATGCAATTCCAGTCTACCTCCTGAAATCGGTTTCCTGCAATTCTGCCCCGCTTTCAAGTCCTCTTGGTAGCCTTACTTCAGTATATTTTTGGACGATAGTTGTCATTTATAACTCTGCAGGTTTGTGAATTACAGTGCCCCTGAGCTCCTTTCTTCAACTCGTTTTCTTGTGAGCTGGCCGCAACACCGCAGGATGGCTTCAGGCCCTAATCTGGTTCTGGCACGGCACGCTGAGCCTTTGGTTATTTCCTCTTCCTGGTGGGAAATGAGAGTTAAATTTGCCCGTTCAGACACCTCCAGCTAGTCTCTCATTGGTTCTCGCTATTCCTGTTCATCTTCCGCAGAAATTGCAAACTGGGCCAAACAGGAGGTTAAAGGGACTGACTCTCCAAGTCGGGAGAGTGTTAGTAAAGCGTCTGGAATGTTGCACCCGAGTACCAGGGTACGAAAACTGAGACATATTTGAACACGTCTCCCGATCACATGGTTGATCATACTCTAGGTTCCACATGCATGTTTTAGCTGAAGGAAGAATACCTTAAACCTGGGTAGTTGAAACCCGTGGAATGGGTACCATGCAATATGACTTCAAAGGGTCTTCATTTGCTCACCGAACCTCTCCAATCCTATCACTGCTGCGTTTATGTCCCTGTACACATGCTTGATTCTCTTTCGGAGACATAGCAATCCATAGGTTTTAAGATACTTAAGAGTCAGGTACATTCTTAGGCGTTTAATATGCGGTGTTGAGTCCATTTCGTTGAGCAAGGAGTAGCTCTTGTCTATTCCATATTTGGCTTAAGGAACTTTATCTGTGCTCATTTCAATCTCTGGTTTTATGCAGCACCCCAACTCACCTTTACCCTTAAGCAAGCATAAGTTGGTTTTCTAAATTTGAGACCCTGTTCTGTTCTGTAATTCAGTTCCTGTGTAGCCAAGTTTACATTCCGTGTATTACTGATATCTTATGATGTTTCTTTTTCTGTGTGACTTATTTCAGTTAGAATCATCGTACCTGAATCCACTCATTGTGCTGCTACGGGCCTGATGACATAGATTTCACTGCTGAGTGATACTGCATTGTACGTAAGTACCACAAGTTCTTTATCCATTTTTCACTTTCTGTGATATTGAACTTGTACGGTAAACGAGGTTCTTGTAAACAGAGGCGTCCCAAACATTGGGGTGGCTGTGTCTTTTTGATTTTAATTTCCCTAAGCTATAGGACCATAAGTGGAAGTGCCCTAGGCTCTGTTGCTTTGTTTTTTAGATGTTTCAGGAAACACCATACACTTCTCCCGAGTGTCTGTTGGCAGTTTACATCCCGCCCATCAGCATAACAAGGCTCCCAGTTCTCCATGGCCTGTCCTGCCTTTCTGGATTTTACACTTTTTTCAGATGGCCCTTTTGACCGGGGGGAAGTGAGACTTCATTGTAGTGCAGATTTCCTTTGCAAGCTTGCTTGGTTGGCCAAAAAGGGCGTATGCGTTCTTTCCTGAATATATTCAGGAAAAAACGCATACGCCCTTTTTGGCCAAGTGCATCATTGTGGACGTTCTGCCTCTTTTCCTATGCTTTCAATGCAATTCCAGTCTACCTCCTGAAATCGGTTTCCTGCAATTCTGCCCCGCTTTCAAGTCCTCTTGGCAGCCTTACTTCAGTATATTTTTGGACGATAGTTGTCATTTATAACTCTGCAGGTTTGTGAATTACAGTGCCCCTGAGCTCCTTTCTTCAACTCGCTTTCTTGTGAGCTGGCCGCAACACCGCAGGATGGCTTCAGGCCCTAATCTGGTTCCGGCACGGCACGCTGAGCCTTTGGTTATTTCCTCTTCCTGGTGGGAAATGAGAGTTAAATTTGCCCGTCCAGACACCTCCAGCTAGTCTCTCATTGGTTCTCGCTATTCCTGTTCATCTTCCGCAGAAATTGCAAACTGGGCCAAACAGGAGGTTAAAGGGACTGACTCTCCAAGTCGGGAGAGTGTTAGTAAAGCGTCTGGAATGTTGCACCCGAGTACCAGGGTACGAAAACTGAGACATATTTGAACACGTCTCCCGATCACATGGTTGATCATACTCTAGGTTCCACATGCATGTTTTAGCTGAAGGAAGAATACCTTAAACCTGGGTAGTTGAAACCCGTGGAATGGGTACCATGCAATATGACTTCAAAGGGTCTTCATTTGCTCACCGAACCTCTCCAATCCTATCACTGCTGCGTTTATGTCCCTGTACACATGCTTGATTCTCTTTCGGAGACATAGCAATCCATAGGTTTTAAGATACTTAAGAGTCAGGTACATTCTTAGGCGTTTAATATGCGGTGTTGAGTCCATTTCGTTGAGCAAGGAGTAGCTCTTGTCTATTCCATATTTGGCTTAAGGAACTTTATCTGTGCTCATTTCAATCTCTGGTTTTATGCAGCACTCCAACTCACCTTTACCCTTAAACAAGCATAAGTTGGTTTTCTAAATTTGAGACCCTGTTCTGTTCTGTAATTCAGTTCCTGTGTAGCCAAGTTTACATTCCGTGTATTACTGATATCTTATGATGTTTCTTTTTCTGTGTGACTTATTTCAGTTAGAATCATCGTACCTGAATCCACTCATTGTGCTGCTACGGGCCTGATGACATAGATTTCACTGCTGAGCGATACTGCATTGTACGTAAGTACCACAAGTTCTTTATCCATTTTTCACTTTCTGTGATATTGAACTTGTACGGTAAACGAGGTTCTTGTAAACAGAGGCGTCCCAAACATTGGGGTGGCTGTGTCTTTTTGATTTTAATTTCCCTAAGCTATAGGACCATAAGTGGAAGTGCCCTAGGCTCTGTTGCTTTGTTTTTTAGATGTTTCAGGAAACACCATACACTTCTCCCGAGTGTCTGTTGGCAGTTTACATCCCGCCCATCAGCATAACAAGGCTCCCAGTTCTCCATGGCCTGTCCTGCCTTTCTGGATTTTACACTTTTTTCAGATGGCCCTTTTGACCGGGGGGAAGTGAGACTTCATTGTAGTGCAGATTTCCTTTGCAAGCTTGCTTGGTTGGCCAAAAAGGGTGTATGCGTTTTTTCCTGAATATATTCAGGAAAAAACGCATACGCCCTTTTTGGCCAAGTGCATCATTGTGGACGTTCTGCCTCTTTTCCTATGCTTTCAATGCAATTCCAGTCTACCTCCTGAAATCGGTTTCCTGCAATTCTGCCCCGCTTTCAAGTCCTCTTGGCAGCCTTAGTTCAGTATATTTTTGGACGATAGCTGTCATTTATAACTCTGCAGGTTTGTGAATTACAGTGCCCCTGAGCTCCTTTCTTCAACTCGTTTTCTTGTGAGCTGGCCGCAACACCGCAGGATGGCTTCAGGCCCTAATCTGGTTCCGGCACGGCACGCTGAGCCTTTGGTTATTTCCTCTTCCTGGTGGGAAATGAGAGTTAAATTTGCCCGTCCAGACACCTCCAGCTAGTCTCTCATTGGTTCTCGCTATTCCTGTTCATCTTCCGCAGAAATTGCAAACTGGGCCAAACAGGAGGTTAAAGGGACTGACTCTCCAAGTCGGGAGAGTGTTAGTAAAGCGTCTGGAATGTTGCACCCGAGTACCAGGGTACGAAAACTGAGACATATTTGAACACGTCTCCCGATCACATGGTTGATCATACTCTAGGTTCCACATGCATGTTTTAGCTGAAGGAAGAATACCTTAAACCTGGGTAGTTGAAACCCGTGGAATGGGTACCATGCAATATGACTTCAAAGGGTCTTCATTTGCTCACCGAACCTCTCCAATCCTATCACTGCTGCGTTTATGTCCCTGTACACATGCTTGATTCTCTTTCGGAGACATAGCAATCCATAGGTTTTAAGATACTTAAGAGTCAGGTACATTCTTAGGTGTTTAATATGCGGTGTTGAGTCCATTTCGTTGAGCAAGGAGTAGCTCTTGTCTATTCCATATTTGGCTTAAGGAACTTTATCTGTGCTCATTTCAATCTCTGGTTTTATGCAGCACCCCAACTCACCTTTACCCTTAAACAAGCATAAGTTGGTTTTCTAAATTTGAGACCCTGTTCTGTTCTGTAATTCAGTTCCTGTGTAGCCAAGTTTACATTCCGTGTATTACTGATATCTTATGATGTTTCTTTTTCTGTGTGACTTATTTCAGTTAGAATCATCGTACCTGAATCCACTCATTGTGCTGCTACGGGCCTGATGGCATAGATTTCACTGCTGAGTGATACTGCATTGTACGTAAGTACCACAAGTTCTTTATCCATTTTTCACTTTCTGTGATATTGAACTTGTACGGTAAACGAGGTTCTTGTAAACAGAGGCGTCCCAAACATTGGGGTGGCTGTGTCTTTTTGATTTTAATTTCCCTAAGCTATAGGACCATAAGTGGAAGTGCCCTAGGCTCTGTTGCTTTGTTTTTTAGATGTTTCAGGAAACACCATACACTTCTCCCGAGTGTCTGTTGGCAGTTTACATCCCGCCCATCAGCATAACAAGGCTCCCAGGTCTCCATGGCCTGTCCTGCCTTTCTGGATTTTACACTTTTTTCAGATGGCCCTTTTGACCGGGGGGAAGTGAGACTTCATTGTAGTGCAGATTTCCTTTGCAAGCTTGCTTGGTTGGCCAAAAAGGGCGTATGCGTTTTTTCCTGAATATATTCAGGAAAAAACGCATACGCCCTTTTTGGCCAAGTGCATCATTGTGGACGTTCTGCCTCTTTTCCTATGCTTTCAATGCAATTCCAGTCTACCTCCTGAAATCGGTTTCCTGCAATTCTGCCCCGCTTTCAAGTCCTCTTGGCAGCCTTACTTCAGTATATTTTTGGACGATAGCTGTCATTTATAACTCTGCAGGTTTGTGAATTACAGTGCCCCTGAGCTCCTTTCTTCAACTCGTTTTCTTGTGAGCTGGCCGCAACACCGCAGGATGGCTTCAGGCCCTAATCTGGTTCCGGCACGGCACGCTGAGCCTTTGGTTATTTCCTCTTCCTGGTGGGAAATGAGAGTTAAATTTGCCCGTCCAGACACCTCCAGCTAGTCTCTCATTGGTTCTCGCTATTCCTGTTCATCTTCCGCAGAAATTGCAAACTGGGCCAAACAGGAGGTTAAAGGGACTGACTCTCCAAGTCGGGAGAGTGTTAGTAAAGCGTCTGGAATGTTGCACCCGAGTACCAGGGTACGAAAACTGAGACATATTTGAACACGTCTCCCGATCACATGGTTGATCATACTCTAGGTTCCACATGCATGTTTTAGCTGAAGGAAGAATACCTTAAACCTGGGTAGTTGAAACCCGTGGAATGGGTACCATGCAATATGATTTCTAAGGGTCTTCATTTGCTCACCGAACCTCTCCAATCCTATCACTGCTGCGTTTATGTCCCTGTACACATGCTTGATTCTCTTTCGGAGACATAGCAATCCATACGTTTTAAGATACTTAAGAGTCAGGTACATTCTTAGGCGTTTAATATGCGGTGTTGAGTCCATTTCGTTGAGCAAGGAGTAGCTCTTGTCTATTCCATATTTGGCTTAAGGAACTTTATCTGTGCTCATTTCAATCTCTGGTTTTATGCAGCACCCCAACTCACCTTTACCCTTAAACAAGCATAAGTTGGTTTTCTAAATTTGAGACCCTGTTCTGTTCTGTAATTCAGTTCCTGTGTAGCCAAGTTTACATTCCGTGTATTACTGATATCTTATGATGTTTCTTTTTCTGTGTGACTTATTTCAGTTAGAATCATCGTACCTGAATCCACTCATTGTGCCGCTACGGGCCTGATGACATAGATTTCACTGCTGAGTGATACTGCATTGTACGTAAGTACCAGAAGTTCTTTATCCATTTTTCACTTTCTGTGATATTGAACTTGTACGGTAAACGAGGTTCTTGTAAACAGAGGCGTCCCAAACTTTGGGGTGGCTGTGTCTTTTTGATTTTAATTTCCCTAAGCTATAGGACCATAAGTGGAAGTGCCCTAGGCTCTGTTGCTTTGTTTTTTAGATGTTTCAGGAAACACCATACACTTCTCCCGAGTGTCTGTTGGCAGTTTACATCCCGCCCATCAGCATAACAAGGCTCCCAGTTCTCCATGGCCTGTCCTGCCTTTCTGGATTTTACACTTTTTTCAGATGGCCCTTTTGACCGGGGGGAAGTGAGACTTCATTGTAGTGCAGATTTCCTTTGCAAGCTTGCTTGGTTGGCCAAAAAGGGCGTATGCGTTTTTTCCTGAATATATTCAGGAAAACATGCATACGCCCTTTTTGGCCCAGTGCATCATTGTTGACGTTCTGCCTCTTTTCCTATGCTTTCAATGCAATTCCAGTCTACCTCCTGAAATCGGTTTCCTGCAATTCTGCCCCGCTTTCAAGTCCTCTTGGCAGCCTTACTTCAGTATATTTTTGGACGATAGCTGTCATTTATAACTCTGCAGGTTTGTGAATTACAGTGCCCCTGAGCTCCTTTCTTCAACTCGCTTTCTTGTGAGCTGGCCGCAACACCGCAGGATGGCCTCAGGCCCTAATCTGGTTCCGGCACGGCACGCTGAGCCTTTGGTTATTTCCTCTTCCTGGTGGGAAATGAGAGTTAAATTTGCCCGTCCAGACACCTCCAGCTAGTCTCTCATTGGTTCTCGCTATTCCTGTTCATCTTCCGCAGAAATTGCAAACTGGGCCAAACAGGAGGTTAAAGGGACTGACTCTCCAAGTCGGGAGAGTGTTAGTAAAGCGTCTGGAATGTTGCACCCGAGTACCAGGGTACGAAAACTGAGACATATTTGAACACGTCTCCCGATCACATGGTTGATCATACTCTAGGTTCCACATGCATGTTTTAGCTGAAGGAAGAATACCTTAAACCTGGGTAGTTGAAACCCGTGGAATGGGTACCATGCAATATGACTTCAAAGGGTCTTCATTTGCTCACCGAACCTCTCCAATCCTATCACTGCTGCGTTTATGTCCCTGTACACATGCTTGATTCTCTTTCGGAGACATAGCAATCCATAGGTTTTAAGATACTTAAGAGTCAGGTACATTCTTAGGCGTTTAATATGCGGTGTTGAGTCCATTTCGTTGAGCAAGGAGTAGCTCTTGTCTATTCCATATTTGGCTTAAGGAACTTTATCTGTGCTCATTTCAATCTCTGGTTTTATGCAGCACCCCAACTCACCTTTACCCTTAAACAAGCATAAGTTGGTTTTCTAAATTTGAGACCCTGTTCTGTTCTGTAATTCAGTTCCTGTGTAGCCAAGTTTACATTCCGTGTATTACTGATATCTTATGATGTTTCTTTTTCTGTGTGACTTATTTCAGTTAGAATCATCGTACCTGAATCCACTCATTGTGCTGCTACGGGCCTGATGACATAGATTTCACTGCTGAGTGATACTGCATTGTACGTAAGTACCACAAGTTCTTTATCCATTTTTCACTTTCTGTGATATTGAACTTGTACGGTAAACGAGGTTCTTGTAAACAGAGGCGTCCCAAACATTGGGGTGGCTGTGTCTTTTTGATTTTAATTTCCCTAAGCTATAGGACCATAAGTGGAAGTGCCCTAGGCTCTGTTGCTTTGTTTTTTAGATGTTTCAGGAAACACCATACACTTCTCCCGAGTGTCTGTTGGCAGTTTACATCCCGCCCATCAGCATAACAAGGCTCCCAGGTCTCCATGGCCTGTCCTGCCTTTCTGGATTTTACACTTTTTTCAGATGGCCCTTTTGACCGGGGGGAAGTGAGACTTCATTGTAGTGCAGATTTCCTTTGCAAGCTTGCTTGGTTGGCCAAAAAGGGCGTATGCGTTCTTTCCTGAATATATTCAGGAAAAAACGCATACGCCCTTTTTGGCCAAGTGCATCATTGTGGACGTTCTGCCTCTTTTCCTATGCTTTCAATGCAATTCCAGTCTACCTCCTGAAATCGGTTTCCTGCAATTCTGCCCCGCTTTCAAGTCCTCTTGGCAGCCTTACTTCAGTATATTTTTGGACGATAGTTGTCATTTATAACTCTGCAGGTTTGTGAATTACAGTGCCCCTGAGCTCCTTTCTTCAACTCGTTTTCTTGTGAGCTGGCCGCAACACCGCAGGATGGCTTCAGGCCCTAATCTGGTTCCGGCACGGCACGCTGAGCCTTTGGTTATTTCCTCTTCCTGGTGGGAAATGAGAGTTAAATTTGCCCGTCCAGACACCTCCAGCTAGTCTCTCATTGGTTCTCGCTATTCCTGTTCATCTTCCGCAGAAATTGCAAACTGGGCCAAACAGGAGGTTAAAGGGACTGACTCTCCAAGTCGGGAGAGTGTTAGTAAAGCGTCTGGAATGTTGCACCCGAGTACCAGGGTACGAAAACTGAGACATATTTGAACACGTCTCCCGATCACATGGTTGATCATACTCTAGGTTCCACATGCATGTTTTAGCTGAAGGAAGAATACCTTAAACCTGGGTAGTTGAAACCCGTGGAATGGGTACCATGCAATATGATTTCTAAGGGTCTTCATTTGCTCACCGAACCTCTCCAATCCTATCACTGCTGCGTTTATGTCCCTGTACACATGCTTGATTCTCTTTCGGAGACATAGCAATCCATACGTTTTAAGATACTTAAGAGTCAGGTACATTCTTAGGCGTTTAATATGCGGTGTTGAGTCCATTTCGTTGAGCAAGGAGTAGCTCTTGTCTATTCCATATTTGGCTTAAGGAACTTTATCTGTGCTCATTTCAATCTCTGGTTTTATGCAGCACCCCAACTCACCTTTACCCTTAAACAAGCATAAGTTGGTTTTCTAAATTTGAGACCCTGTTCTGTTCTGTAATTCAGTTCCTGTGTAGCCAAGTTTACATTCCGTGTATTACTGATATCTTATGATGTTTCTTTTTCTGTGTGACTTATTTCAGTTAGAATCATCGTACCTGAATCCACTCATTGTGCCGCTACGGGCCTGATGACATAGATTTCACTGCTGAGTGATACTGCATTGTACGTAAGTACCAGAAGTTCTTTATCCATTTTTCACTTTCTGTGATATTGAACTTGTACGGTAAACGAGGTTCTTGTAAACAGAGGCGTCCCAAACTTTGGGGTGGCTGTGTCTTTTTGATTTTAATTTCCCTAAGCTATAGGACCATAAGTGGAAGTGCCCTAGGCTCTGTTGCTTTGTTTTTTAGATGTTTCAGGAAACACCATACACTTCTCCCGAGTGTCTGTTGGCAGTTTACATCCCGCCCATCAGCATAACAAGGCTCCCAGTTCTCCATGGCCTGTCCTGCCTTTCTGGATTTTACACTTTTTTCAGATGGCCCTTTTGACCGGGGGGAAGTGAGACTTCATTGTAGTGCAGATTTCCTTTGCAAGCTTGCTTGGTTGGCCAAAAAGGGCGTATGCGTTTTTTCCTGAATATATTCAGGAAAACATGCATACGCCCTTTTTGGCCCAGTGCATCATTGTTGACGTTCTGCCTCTTTTCCTATGCTTTCAATGCAATTCCAGTCTACCTCCTGAAATCGGTTTCCTGCAATTCTGCCCCGCTTTCAAGTCCTCTTGGCAGCCTTACTTCAGTATATTTTTGGACGATAGCTGTCATTTATAACTCTGCAGGTTTGTGAATTACAGTGCCCCTGAGCTCCTTTCTTCAACTCGCTTTCTTGTGAGCTGGCCGCAACACCGCAGGATGGCCTCAGGCCCTAATCTGGTTCCGGCACGGCACGCTGAGCCTTTGGTTATTTCCTCTTCCTGGTGGGAAATGAGAGTTAAATTTGCCCGTCCAGACACCTCCAGCTAGTCTCTCATTGGTTCTCGCTATTCCTGTTCATCTTCCGCAGAAATTGCAAACTGGGCCAAACAGGAGGTTAAAGGGACTGACTCTCCAAGTCGGGAGAGTGTTAGTAAAGCGTCTGGAATGTTGCACCCGAGTACCAGGGTACGAAAACTGAGACATATTTGAACACGTCTCCCGATCACATGGTTGATCATACTCTAGGTTCCACATGCATGTTTTAGCTGAAGGAAGAATACCTTAAACCTGGGTAGTTGAAACCCGTGGAATGGGTACCATGCAATATGACTTCAAAGGGTCTTCATTTGCTCACCGAACCTCTCCAATCCTATCACTGCTGCGTTTATGTCCCTGTACACATGCTTGATTCTCTTTCGGAGACATAGCAATCCATAGGTTTTAAGATACTTAAGAGTCAGGTACATTCTTAGGCGTTTAATATGCGGTGTTGAGTCCATTTCGTTGAGCAAGGAGTAGCTCTTGGCTATTCCATATTTGGCTTAAGGAACTTTATCTGTGCTCATTTCAATCTCTGGTTTTATGCAGCACCCCAACTCACCTTTACCCTTAAACAAGCATAAGTTGGTTTTCTAAATTTGAGACCCTGTTCTGTTCTGTAATTCAGTTCCTGTGTAGCCAAGTTTACATTCCGTGTATTACTGATATCTTATGATGTTTCTTTTTCTGTGTGACTTATTTCAGTTAGAATCATCGTACCTGAATCCACTCATTGTGCTGCTACGGGCCTGATGACATAGATTTCACTGCTGAGTGATACTGCATTGTACGTAAGTACCACAAGTTCTTTATCCATTTTTCACTTTCTGTGATATTGAACTTGTACGGTAAACGAGGTTCTTGTAAACAGAGGCGTCCCAAACATTAGGGTGGCTGTGTCTTTTTGATTTTAATTTCCCTAAGCTATAGGACCATAAGTGGAAGTGCCCTAGGCTCTGTTGCTTTGTTTTTTAGATGTTTCAGGAAACACCATACACTTCTCCCGAGTGTCTGTTGGCAGTTTACATCCCGCCCATCAGCATAACAAGGCTCCCAGGTCTCCATGGCCTGTCCTGCCTTTCTGGATTTTACACTTTTTTCAGATGGCCCTTTTGACCGGGGGGAAGTGAGACTTCATTGTAGTGCAGATTTCCTTTGCAAGCTTGCTTGGTTGGCCAAAAAGGGCGTATGCGTTCTTTCCTGAATATATTCAGGAAAAAACGCATACGCCCTTTTTGGCCAAGTGCATCATTGTGGACGTTCTGCCTCTTTTCCTATGCTTTCAATGCAATTCCAGTCTACCTCCTGAAATCGGTTTCCTGCAATTCTGCCCCGCTTTCAAGTCCTCTTGGCAGCCTTACTTCAGTATATTTTTGGACGATAGTTGTCATTTATAACTCTGCAGGTTTGTGAATTACAGTGCCCCTGAGCTCCTTTCTTCAACTCGTTTTCTTGTGAGCTGGCCGCAACACCGCAGGATGGCTTCAGGCCCTAATCTGGTTCCGGCACGGCACGCTGAGCCTTTGGTTATTTCCTCTTCCTGGTGGGAAATGAGAGTTAAATTTGCCCGTCCAGACACCTCCAGCTAGTCTCTCATTGGTTCTCGCTATTCCTGTTCATCTTCCGCAGAAATTGCAAACTGGGCCAAACAGGAGGTTAAAGGGACTGACTCTCCAAGTCGGGAGAGTGTTAGTAAAGCGTCTGGAATGTTGCACCCGAGTACCAGGGTACGAAAACTGAGACATATTTGAACACGTCTCCCGATCACATGGTTGATCATACTCTAGGTTCCACATGCATGTTTTAGCTGAAGGAAGAATACCTTAAACCTGGGTAGTTGAAACCCGTGGAATGGGTACCATGCAATATGATTTCTAAGGGTCTTCATTTGCTCACCGAACCTCTCCAATCCTATCACTGCTGCGTTTATGTCCCTGTACACATGCTTGATTCTCTTTCGGAGACATAGCAATCCATACGTTTTAAGATACTTAAGAGTCAGGTACATTCTTAGGCGTTTAATATGCGGTGTTGAGTCCATTTCGTTGAGCAAGGAGTAGCTCTTGTCTATTCCATATTTGGCTTAAGGAACTTTATCTGTGCTCATTTCAATCTCTGGTTTTATGCAGCACCCCAACTCACCTTTACCCTTAAACAAGCATAAGTTGGTTTTCTAAATTTGAGACCCTGTTCTGTTCTGTAATTCAGTTCCTGTGTAGCCAAGTTTACATTCCGTGTATTACTGATATCTTATGATGTTTCTTTTTCTGTGTGACTTATTTCAGTTAGAATCATCGTACCTGAATCCACTCATTGTGCCGCTACGGGCCTGATGACATAGATTTCACTGCTGAGTGATACTGCATTGTACGTAAGTACCAGAAGTTCTTTATCCATTTTTCACTTTCTGTGATATTGAACTTGTACGGTAAACGAGGTTCTTGTAAACAGAGGCGTCCCAAACTTTGGGGTGGCTGTGTCTTTTTGATTTTAATTTCCCTAAGCTATAGGACCATAAGTGGAAGTGCCCTAGGCTCTGTTGCTTTGTTTTTTAGATGTTTCAGGAAACACCATACACTTCTCCCGAGTGTCTGTTGGCAGTTTACATCCCGCCCATCAGCATAACAAGGCTCCCAGTTCTCCATGGCCTGTCCTGCCTTTCTGGATTTTACACTTTTTTCAGATGGCCCTTTTGACCGGGGGGAAGTGAGACTTCATTGTAGTGCAGATTTCCTTTGCAAGCTTGCTTGGTTGGCCAAAAAGGGCGTATGCGTTTTTTCCTGAATATATTCAGGAAAACATGCATACGCCCTTTTTGGCCCAGTGCATCATTGTTGACGTTCTGCCTCTTTTCCTATGCTTTCAATGCAATTCCAGTCTACCTCCTGAAATCGGTTTCCTGCAATTCTGCCCCGCTTTCAAGTCCTCTTGGCAGCCTTACTTCAGTATATTTTTGGACGATAGCTGTCATTTATAACTCTGCAGGTTTGTGAATTACAGTGCCCCTGAGCTCCTTTCTTCAACTCGCTTTCTTGTGAGCTGGCCGCAACACCGCAGGATGGCCTCAGGCCCTAATCTGGTTCCGGCACGGCACGCTGAGCCTTTGGTTATTTCCTCTTCCTGGTGGGAAATGAGAGTTAAATTTGCCCGTCCAGACACCTCCAGCTAGTCTCTCATTGGTTCTCGCTATTCCTGTTCATCTTCCGCAGAAATTGCAAACTGGGCCAAACAGGAGGTTAAAGGGACTGACTCTCCAAGTCGGGAGAGTGTTAGTAAAGCGTCTGGAATGTTGCACCCGAGTACCAGGGTACGAAAACTGAGACATATTTGAACACGTCTCCCGATCACATGGTTGATCATACTCTAGGTTCCACATGCATGTTTTAGCTGAAGGAAGAATACCTTAAACCTGGGTAGTTGAAACCCGTGGAATGGGTACCATGCAATATGACTTCAAAGGGTCTTCATTTGCTCACCGAACCTCTCCAATCCTATCACTGCTGCGTTTATGTCCCTGTACACATGCTTGATTCTCTTTCGGAGACATAGCAATCCATAGGTTTTAAGATACTTAAGAGTCAGGTACATTCTTAGGCGTTTAATATGCGGTGTTGAGTCCATTTCGTTGAGCAAGGAGTAGCTCTTGTCTATTCCATATTTGGCTTAAGGAACTTTATCTGTGCTCATTTCAATCTCTGGTTTTATGCAGCACCCCAACTCACCTTTACCCTTAAACAAGCATAAGTTGGTTTTCTAAATTTGAGACCCTGTTCTGTTCTGTAATTCAGTTCCTGTGTAGCCAAGTTTACATTCCGTGTATTACTGATATCTTATGATGTTTCTTTTTCTGTGTGACTTATTTCAGTTAGAATCATCGTACCTGAATCCACTCATTGTGCTGCTACGGGCCTGATGACATAGATTTCACTGCTGAGTGATACTGCATTGTACGTAAGTACCACAAGTTCTTTATCCATTTTTCACTTTCTGTGATATTGAACTTGTACGGTAAACGAGGTTCTTGTAAACAGAGGCGTCCCAAACATTGGGGTGGCTGTGTCTTTTTGATTTTAATTTCCCTAAGCTATAGGACCATAAGTGGAAGTGCCCTAGGCTCTGTTGCTTTGTTTTTTAGATGTTTCAGGAAACACCATACACTTCTCCCGAGTGTCTGTTGGCAGTTTACATCCCGCCCATCAGCATAACAAGGCTCCCAGGTCTCCATGGCCTGTCCTGCCTTTCTGGATTTTACACTTTTTTCAGATGGCCCTTTTGACCGGGGGGAAGTGAGACTTCATTGTAGTGCAGATTTCCTTTGCAAGCTTGCTTGGTTGGCCAAAAAGGGCGTATGCGTTCTTTCCTGAATATATTCAGGAAAAAACGCATACGCCCTTTTTGGCCAAGTGCATCATTGTGGACGTTCTGCCTCTTTTCCTATGCTTTCAATGCAATTCCAGTCTACCTCCTGAAATCGGTTTCCTGCAATTCTGCCCCGCTTTCAAGTCCTCTTGGCAGCCTTACTTCAGTATATTTTTGGACGATAGTTGTCATTTATAACTCTGCAGGTTTGTGAATTACAGTGCCCCTGAGCTCCTTTCTTCAACTCGTTTTCTTGTGAGCTGGCCGCAACACCGCAGGATGGCTTCAGGCCCTAATCTGGTTCCGGCACGGCACGCTGAGCCTTTGGTTATTTCCTCTTCCTGGTGGGAAATGAGAGTTAAATTTGCCCGTCCAGACACCTCCAGCTAGTCTCTCATTGGTTCTCGCTATTCCTGTTCATCTTCCGCAGAAATTGCAAACTGGGCCAAACAGGAGGTTAAAGGGACTGACTCTCCAAGTCGGGAGAGTGTTAGTAAAGCGTCTGGAATGTTGCACCCGAGTACCAGGGTACGAAAACTGAGACATATTTGAACACGTCTCCCGATCACATGGTTGATCATACTCTAGGTTCCACATGCATGTTTTAGCTGAAGGAAGAATACCTTAAACCTGGGTAGTTGAAACCCGTGGAATGGGTACCATGCAATATGACTTCAAAGGGTCTTCATTTGCTCACCGAACCTCTCCAATCCTATCACTGCTGCGTTTATGTCCCTGTACACATGCTTGATTCTCTTTTGGAGACATAGCAATCCATAGGTTTTAAGATACTTAAGAGTCAGGTACATTCTTAGGCGTTTAATATGCGGTGTTGAGTCCATTTCGTTGAGCAAGGAGTAGCTCTTGTCTATTCCATATTTGGCTTAAGGAACTTTATCTGTGCTCATTTCAATCTCTGGTTTTATGCAGCACCCCAACTCACCTTTACCCTTAAGCAAGCATAAGTTGGTTTTCTAAATTTGAGACCCTGTTCTGTTCTGTAATTCAGTTCCTGTGTAGCCAAGTTTACATTCCGTGTATTACTGATATCTTATGATGTTTCTTTTTCTGTGTGACTTATTTCAGTTAGAATCATCGTACCTGAATCCACTCATTGTGCTGCTACGGGCCTGATGACATAGATTTCACTGCTGAGTGATACTGCATTGTACGTAAGTACCACAAGTTCTTTATCCATTTTTCACTTTCTGTGATATTGAACTTGTACGGTAAACGAGGTTCTTGTAAACAGAGGCGTCCCAAACATTGGGGTGGCTGTGTCTTTTTGATTTTAATTTCCCTAAGCTATAGGACCATAAGTGGAAGTGCCCTAGGCTCTGTTGCTTTGTTTTTTAGATGTTTCAGGAAACACCATACACTTCTCCCGAGTGTCTGTTGGCAGTTTACATCCCGCCCATCAGCATAACAAGGCTCCCAGTTCTCCATGGCCTGTCCTGCCTTTCTGGATTTTACACTTTTTTCAGATGGCCCTTTTGACCGGGGGGAAGTGAGACTTCATTGTAGTGCAGATTTCCTTTGCAAGCTTGCTTGGTTGGCCAAAAAGGGCGTATGCGTTTTTTCCTGAATATATTCAGGAAAACATGCATACGCCCTTTTTGGCCCAGTGCATCATTGTTGACGTTCTGCCTCTTTTCCTATGCTTTCAATGCAATTCCAGTCTACCTCCTGAAATCGGTTTCCTGCAATTCTGCCCCGCTTTCAAGTCCTCTTGGCAGCCTTACTTCAGTATATTTTTGGACGATAGCTGTCATTTATAACTCTGCAGGTTTGTGAATTACAGTGCCCCTGAGCTCCTTTCTTCAACTCGCTTTCTTGTGAGCTGGCCGCAACACCGCAGGATGGCCTCAGGCCCTAATCTGGTTCCGGCACGGCACGCTGAGCCTTTGGTTATTTCCTCTTCCTGGTGGGAAATGAGAGTTAAATTTGCCCGTCCAGACACCTCCAGCTAGTCTCTCATTGGTTCTCGCTATTCCTGTTCATCTTCCGCAGAAATTGCAAACTGGGCCAAACAGGAGGTTAAAGGGACTGACTCTCCAAGTCGGGAGAGTGTTAGTAAAGCGTCTGGAATGTTGCACCCGAGTACCAGGGTACGAAAACTGAGACATATTTGAACACGTCTCCCGATCACATGGTTGATCATACTCTAGGTTCCACATGCATGTTTTAGCTGAAGGAAGAATACCTTAAACCTGGGTAGTTGAAACCCGTGGAATGGGTACCATGCAATATGACTTCAAAGGGTCTTCATTTGCTCACCGAACCTCTCCAATCCTATCACTGCTGCGTTTATGTCCCTGTACACATGCTTGATTCTCTTTCGGAGACATAGCAATCCATAGGTTTTAAGATACTTAAGAGTCAGGTACATTCTTAGGCGTTTAATATGCGGTGTTGAGTCCATTTCGTTGAGCAAGGAGTAGCTCTTGTCTATTCCATATTTGGCTTAAGGAACTTTATCTGTGCTCATTTCAATCTCTGGTTTTATGCAGCACCCCAACTCACCTTTACCCTTAAACAAGCATAAGTTGGTTTTCTAAATTTGAGACCCTGTTCTGTTCTGTAATTCAGTTCCTGTGTAGCCAAGTTTACATTCCGTGTATTACTGATATCTTATGATGTTTCTTTTTCTGTGTGACTTATTTCAGTTAGAATCATCGTACCTGAATCCACTCATTGTGCTGCTACGGGCCTGATGACATAGATTTCACTGCTGAGTGATACTGCATTGTACGTAAGTACCACAAGTTCTTTATCCATTTTTCACTTTCTGTGATATTGAACTTGTACGGTAAACGAGGTTCTTGTAAACAGAGGCGTCCCAAACATTGGGGTCGCTGTGTCTTTTTGATTTTAATTTCCCTAAGCTATAGGACCATAAGTGGAAGTGCCCTAGGCTCTGTTGCTTTGTTTTTTAGATGTTTCAGGAAACACCATACACTTCTCCCGAGTGTCTGTTGGCAGTTTACATCCCGCCCATCAGCATAACAAGGCTCCCAGGTCTCCATGGCCTGTCCTGCCTTTCTGGATTTTACACTTTTTTCAGATGGCCCTTTTGACCGGGGGGAAGTGAGACTTCATTGTAGTGCAGATTTCCTTTGCAAGCTTGCTTGGTTGGCCAAAAAGGGCGTATGCGTTCTTTCCTGAATATATTCAGGAAAAAACGCATACGCCCTTTTTGGCCAAGTGCATCATTGTGGACGTTCTGCCTCTTTTCCTATGCTTTCAATGCAATTCCAGTCTACCTCCTGAAATCGGTTTCCTGCAATTCTGCCCCGCTTTCAAGTCCTCTTGGCAGCCTTACTTCAGTATATTTTTGGACGATAGTTGTCATTTATAACTCTGCAGGTTTGTGAATTACAGTGCCCCTGAGCTCCTTTCTTCAACTCGTTTTCTTGTGAGCTGGCCGCAACACCGCAGGATGGCTTCAGGCCCTAATCTGGTTCCGGCACGGCACGCTGAGCCTTTGGTTATTTCCTCTTCCTGGTGGGAAATGAGAGTTAAATTTGCCCGTCCAGACACCTCCAGCTAGTCTCTCATTGGTTCTCGCTATTCCTGTTCATCTTCCGCAGAAATTGCAAACTGGGCCAAACAGGAGGTTAAAGGGACTGACTCTCCAAGTCGGGAGAGTGTTAGTAAAGCGTCTGGAATGTTGCACCCGAGTACCAGGGTACGAAAACTGAGACATATTTGAACACGTCTCCCGATCACATGGTTGATCATACTCTAGGTTCCACATGCATGTTTTAGCTGAAGGAAGAATACCTTAAACCTGGGTAGTTGAAACCCGTGGAATGGGTACCATGCAATATGACTTCAAAGGGTCTTCATTTGCTCACCGAACCTCTCCAATCCTATCACTGCTGCGTTTATGTCCCTGTACACATGCTTGATTCTCTTTTGGAGACATAGCAATCCATAGGTTTTAAGATACTTAAGAGTCAGGTACATTCTTAGGCGTTTAATATGCGGTGTTGAGTCCATTTCGTTGAGCAAGGAGTAGCTCTTGTCTATTCCATATTTGGCTTAAGGAACTTTATCTGTGCTCATTTCAATCTCTGGTTTTATGCAGCACCCCAACTCACCTTTACCCTTAAGCAAGCATAAGTTGGTTTTCTAAATTTGAGACCCTGTTCTGTTCTGTAATTCAGTTCCTGTGTAGCCAAGTTTACATTCCGTGTATTACTGATATCTTATGATGTTTCTTTTTCTGTGTGACTTATTTCAGTTAGAATCATCGTACCTGAATCCACTCATTGTGCTGCTACGGGCCTGATGACATAGATTTCACTGCTGAGTGATACTGCATTGTACGTAAGTACCACAAGTTCTTTATCCATTTTTCACTTTCTGTGATATTGAACTTGTACGGTAAACGAGGTTCTTGTAAACAGAGGCGTCCCAAACATTGGGGTGGCTGTGTCTTTTTGATTTTAATTTCCCTAAGCTATAGGACCATAAGTGGAAGTGCCCTAGGCTCTGTTGCTTTGTTTTTTAGATGTTTCAGGAAACACCATACACTTCTCCCGAGTGTCTGTTGGCAGTTTACATCCCGCCCATCAGCATAACAAGGCTCCCAGTTCTCCATGGCCTGTCCTGCCTTTCTGGATTTTACACTTTTTTCAGATGGCCCTTTTGACCGGGGGGAAGTGAGACTTCATTGTAGTGCAGATTTCCTTTGCAAGCTTGCTTGGTTGGCCAAAAAGGGCGTATGCGTTCTTTCCTGAATATATTCAGGAAAAAACGCATACGCCCTTTTTGGCCAAGTGCATCATTGTGGACGTTCTGCCTCTTTTCCTATGCTTTCAATGCAATTCCAGTCTACCTCCTGAAATCGGTTTCCTGCAATTCTGCCCCGCTTTCAAGTCCTCTTGGCAGCCTTACTTCAGTATATTTTTGGACGATAGTTGTCATTTATAACTCTGCAGGTTTGTGAATTACAGTGCCCCTGAGCTCCTTTCTTCAACTCGTTTTCTTGTGAGCTGGCCGCAACACCGCAGGATGGCTTCAGGCCCTAATCTGGTTCCGGCACGGCACGCTGAGCCTTTGGTTATTTCCTCTTCCTGGTGGGAAATGAGAGTTAAATTTGCCCGTCCAGACACCTCCAGCTAGTCTCTCATTGGTTCTCGCTATTCCTGTTCATCTTCCGCAGAAATTGCAAACTGGGCCAAACAGGAGGTTAAAGGGACTGACTCTCCAAGTCGGGAGAGTGTTAGTAAAGCGTCTGGAATGTTGCACCCGAGTACCAGGGTACGAAAACTGAGACATATTTGAACACGTCTCCCGATCACATGGTTGATCATACTCTAGGTTCCACATGCATGTTTTAGCTGAAGGAAGAATACCTTAAACCTGGGTAGTTGAAACCCGTGGAATGGGTACCATGCAATATGACTTCAAAGGGTCTTCATTTGCTCACCGAACCTCTCCAATCCTATCACTGCTGCGTTTATGTCCCTGTACACATGCTTGATTCTCTTTCGGAGACATAGCAATCCATAGGTTTTAAGATACTTAAGAGTCAGGTACATTCTTAGGCGTTTAATATGCGGTGTTGAGTCCATTTCGTTGAGCAAGGAGTAGCTCTTGTCTATTCCATATTTGGCTTAAGGAACTTTATCTGTGCTCATTTCAATCTCTGGTTTTATGCAGCACCCCAACTCACCTTTACCCTTAAGCAAGCATAAGTTGGTTTTCTAAATTTGAGACCCTGTTCTGTTCTGTAATTCAGTTCCTGTGTAGCCAAGTTTACATTCCGTGTATTACTGATATCTTATGATGTTTCTTTTTCTGTGTGACTTATTTCAGTTAGAATCATCGTACCTGAATCCACTCATTGTGCTGCTACGGGCCTGATGACATAGATTTCACTGCTGAGCGATACTGCATTGTACGTAAGTACCACAAGTTCTTTATCCATTTTTCACTTTCTGTGATATTGAACTTGTACGGTAAACGAGGTTCTTGTAAACAGAGGCGTCCCAAACATTGGGGTGGCTGTGTCTTTTTGATTTTAATTTCCCTAAGCTATAGGACCATAAGTGGAAGTGCCCTAGGCTCTGTTGCTTTGTTTTTTAGATGTTTCAGGAAACACCATACACTTCTCCCGAGTGTCTGTTGGCAGTTTACATCCCGCCCATCAGCATAACAAGGCTCCCAGTTCTCCATGGCCTGTCCTGCCTTTCTGGATTTTACACTTTTTTCAGATGGCCCTTTTGACCGGGGGGAAGTGAGACTTCATTGTAGTGCAGATTTCCTTTGCAAGCTTGCTTGGTTGGCCAAAAAGGGCGTATGCGTTTTTTCCTGAATATATTCAGGAAAAAACGCATACGCCCTTTTTGGCCAAGTGCATCATTGTGGACGTTCTGCCTCTTTTCCTATGCTTTCAATGCAATTCCAGTCTACCTCCTGAAATCGGTTTCCTGCAATTCTGCCCCGCTTTCAAGTCCTCTTGGCAGCCTTACTTCAGTATATTTTTGGACGATAGCTGTCATTTATAACTCTGCAGGTTTGTGAATTACAGTGCCCCTGAGCTCCTTTCTTCAACTCGTTTTCTTGTGAGCTGGCCGCAACACCGCAGGATGGCTTCAGGCCCTAATCTGGTTCCGGCACGGCACGCTGAGCCTTTGGTTATTTCCTCTTCCTGGTGGGAAATGAGAGTTAAATTTGCCCGTCCAGACACCTCCAGCTAGTCTCTCATTGGTTCTCGCTATTCCTGTTCATCTTCCGCAGAAATTGCAAACTGGGCCAAACAGGAGGTTAAAGGGACTGACTCTCCAAGTCGGGAGAGTGTTAGTAAAGCGTCTGGAATGTTGCACCCGAGTACCAGGGTACGAAAACTGAGACATATTTGAACACGTCTCCCGATCACATGGTTGATCATACTCTAGGTTCTACATGCATGTTTTAGCTGAAGGAAGAATACCTTAAACCTGGGTAGTTGAAACCCGTGGAATGGGTACCATGCAATATGACTTCAAAGGGTCTTCATTTGCTCACCGAACCTCTCCAATCCTATCACTGCTGCGTTTATGTCCCTGTACACATGCTTGATTCTCTTTCGGAGACATAGCAATCCATAGGTTTTAAGATACTTAAGAGTCAGGTACATTCTTAGGCGTTTAATATGCGGTGTTGAGTCCATTTCGTTGAGCAAGGAGTAGCTCTTGTCTATTCCATATTTGGCTTAAGGAACTTTATCTGTGCTCATTTCAATCTCTGGTTTTATGCAGCACCCCAACTCACCTTTACCCTTAAACAAGCATAAGTTGGTTTTCTAAATTTGAGACCCTGTTCTGTTCTGTAATTCAGTTCCTGTGTAGCCAAGTTTACATTCCGTGTATTACTGATATCTTATGATGTTTCTTTTTCTGTGTGACTTATTTCAGTTAGATTCATCGTACCTGAATCCACTCATTGTGCTGCTACGGGCCTGATGACATAGATTTCACTGCTGAGTGATACTGCATTGTACGTAAGTACCACAAGTTCTTTATCCATTTTTCACTTTCTGTGATATTGAACTTGTACGGTAAACGAGGTTCTTGTAAACAGAGGCGTCCCAAACATTGGGGTGGTTGTGTCTTTTTGATTTTAATTTCCCTAAGCTATAGGACCATAAGTGGAAGTGCCCTAGGCTCTGTTGCTTTGTTTTTTAGATGTTTCAGGAAACACCATACACTTCTCCCGAGTGTCTGTTGGCAGTTTACATCCCGCCCATCAGCATAACAAGGCTCCCAGTTCTCCATGGCCTGTCCTGCCTTTCTGGATTTTACACTTTTTTCAGATGGCCCTTTTGACCGGGGGGAAGTGAGACTTCATTGTAGTGCAGATTTCCTTTGCAAGCTTGCTTGGTTGGCCAAAAAGGGCGTATGCGTTTTTTCCTGAATATATTCAGGAAAAAACGCATACGCCCTTTTGGGCCAAGTGCATCATTGTGGACGTTCTGCCTCTTTTCCTATGCTTTCAATGCAATTCCAGTCTACCTCCTGAAATCGGTTTCCTGCAATTCTGCCCCGCTTTCAAGTCCTCTTGGGATCCTTACTTCAGTATATTTTTGGACGATAGCTGTCATTTATAACTCTGCAGGTTTGTGAATTACAGTGCCCCTGAGCTCCTTTCTTCAACTCGTTTTCTTGTGAGCTGGCCGCAACACCGCAGGATGGCTTCAGGCCCTAATCTGGTTCCGGCACGGCACGCTGAGCCTTTGGTTATTTCCTCTTCCTGGTGGGAAATGAGAGTTAAATTTGCCCGTCCAGACACCTCCAGCTAGTCTCTCATTGGTTCTCGCTATTCCTGTTCATCTTCCGCAGAAATTGCAAACTGGGCCAAACAGGAGGTTAAAGGGACTGACTCTCCAAGTCGGGAGAGTGTTAGTAAAGCGTCTGGAATGTTGCACCCGAGTACCAGGGTACGAAAACTGAGACATATTTGAACACGTCTCCCGATCACATGGTTGATCATACTCTAGGTTCCACATGCATGTTTTAGCTGAAGGAAGAATACCTTAAACCTGGGTAGTTGAAACCCGTGGAATGGGTACCATGCAATATGACTTCAAAGGGTCTTCATTTGCTCACCGAACCTCTCCAATCCTATCACTGCTGCGTTTATGTCCCTGTACACATGCTTGATTCTCTTTTGGAGACATAGCAATCCATAGGTTTTAAGATACTTAAGAGTCAGGTACATTCTTAGGCGTTTAATATGCGGTGTTGAGTCCATTTCGTTGAGCAAGGAGTAGCTCTTGTCTATTCCATATTTGGCTTAAGGAACTTTATCTGTGCTCATTTCAATCTCTGGTTTTATGCAGCACCCCAACTCACCTTTACCCTTAAGCAAGCATAAGTTGGTTTTCTAAATTTGAGACCCTGTTCTGTTCTGTAATTCAGTTCCTGTGTAGCCAAGTTTACATTCCGTGTATTACTGATATCTTATGATGTTTCTTTTTCTGTGTGACTTATTTCAGTTAGAATCATCGTACCTGAATCCACTCATTGTGCTGCTACGGGCCTGATGACATAGATTTCACTGCTGAGTGATACTGCATTGTACGTAAGTACCACAAGTTCTTTATCCATTTTTCACTTTCTGTGATATTGAACTTGTACGGTAAACGAGGTTCTTGTAAACAGAGGCGTCCCAAACATTGGGGTGGCTGTGTCTTTTTGATTTTAATTTCCCTAAGCTATAGGACCATAAGTGGAAGTGCCCTAGGCTCTGTTGCTTTGTTTTTTAGATGTTTCAGGAAACACCATACACTTCTCCCGAGTGTCTGTTGGCAGTTTACATCCCGCCCATCAGCATAACAAGGCTCCCAGTTCTCCATGGCCTGTCCTGCCTTTCTGGATTTTACACTTTTTTCAGATGGCCCTTTTGACCGGGGGGAAGTGAGACTTCATTGTAGTGCAGATTTCCTTTGCAAGCTTGCTTGGTTGGCCAAAAAGGGCGTATGCGTTCTTTCCTGAATATATTCAGGAAAAAACGCATACGCCCTTTTTGGCCAAGTGCATCATTGTGGACGTTCTGCCTCTTTTCCTATGCTTTCAATGCAATTCCAGTCTACCTCCTGAAATCGGTTTCCTGCAATTCTGCCCCGCTTTCAAGTCCTCTTGGCAGCCTTACTTCAGTATATTTTTGGACGATAGTTGTCATTTATAACTCTGCAGGTTTGTGAATTACAGTGCCCCTGAGCTCCTTTCTTCAACTCGTTTTCTTGTGAGCTGGCCGCAACACCGCAGGATGGCTTCAGGCCCTAATCTGGTTCCGGCACGGCACGCTGAGCCTTTGGTTATTTCCTCTTCCTGGTGGGAAATGAGAGTTAAATTTGCCCGTCCAGACACCTCCAGCTAGTCTCTCATTGGTTCTCGCTATTCCTGTTCATCTTCCGCAGAAATTGCAAACTGGGCCAAACAGGAGGTTAAAGGGACTGACTCTCCAAGTCGGGAGAGTGTTAGTAAAGCGTCTGGAATGTTGCACCCGAGTACCAGGGTACGAAAACTGAGACATATTTGAACACGTCTCCCGATCACATGGTTGATCATACTCTAGGTTCCACATGCATGTTTTAGCTGAAGGAAGAATACCTTAAACCTGGGTAGTTGAAACCCGTGGAATGGGTACCATGCAATATGACTTCAAAGGGTCTTCATTTGCTCACCGAACCTCTCCAATCCTATCACTGCTGCGTTTATGTCCCTGTACACATGCTTGATTCTCTTTCGGAGACATAGCAATCCATAGGTTTTAAGATACTTAAGAGTCAGGTACATTCTTAGGCGTTTAATATGCGGTGTTGAGTCCATTTCGTTGAGCAAGGAGTAGCTCTTGTCTATTCCATATTTGGCTTAAGGAACTTTATCTGTGCTCATTTCAATCTCTGGTTTTATGCAGCACCCCAACTCACCTTTACCCTTAAGCAAGCATAAGTTGGTTTTCTAAATTTGAGACCCTGTTCTGTTCTGTAATTCAGTTCCTGTGTAGCCAAGTTTACATTCCGTGTATTACTGATATCTTATGATGTTTCTTTTTCTGTGTGACTTATTTCAGTTAGAATCATCGTACCTGAATCCACTCATTGTGCTGCTACGGGCCTGATGACATAGATTTCACTGCTGAGCGATACTGCATTGTACGTAAGTACCACAAGTTCTTTATCCATTTTTCACTTTCTGTGATATTGAACTTGTACGGTAAACGAGGTTCTTGTAAACAGAGGCGTCCCAAACATTGGGGTGGCTGTGTCTTTTTGATTTTAATTTCCCTAAGCTATAGGACCATAAGTGGAAGTGCCCTAGGCTCTGTTGCTTTGTTTTTTAGATGTTTCAGGAAACACCATACACTTCTCCCGAGTGTCTGTTGGCAGTTTACATCCCGCCCATCAGCATAACAAGGCTCCCAGTTCTCCATGGCCTGTCCTGCCTTTCTGGATTTTACACTTTTTTCAGATGGCCCTTTTGACCGGGGGGAAGTGAGACTTCATTGTAGTGCAGATTTCCTTTGCAAGCTTGCTTGGTTGGCCAAAAAGGGCGTATGCGTTTTTTCCTGAATATATTCAGGAAAAAACGCATACGCCCTTTTTGGCCAAGTGCATCATTGTGGACGTTCTGCCTCTTTTCCTATGCTTTCAATGCAATTCCAGTCTACCTCCTGAAATCGGTTTCCTGCAATTCTGCCCCGCTTTCAAGTCCTCTTGGCAGCCTTACTTCAGTATATTTTTGGACGATAGCTGTCATTTATAACTCTGCAGGTTTGTGAATTACAGTGCCCCTGAGCTCCTTTCTTCAACTCGTTTTCTTGTGAGCTGGCCGCAACACCGCAGGATGGCTTCAGGCCCTAATCTGGTTCCGGCACGGCACGCTGAGCCTTTGGTTATTTCCTCTTCCTGGTGGGAAATGAGAGTTAAATTTGCCCGTCCAGACACCTCCAGCTAGTCTCTCATTGGTTCTCGCTATTCCTGTTCATCTTCCGCAGAAATTGCAAACTGGGCCAAACAGGAGGTTAAAGGGACTGACTCTCCAAGTCGGGAGAGTGTTAGTAAAGCGTCTGGAATGTTGCACCCGAGTACCAGGGTACGAAAACTGAGACATATTTGAACACGTCTCCCGATCACATGGTTGATCATACTCTAGGTTCTACATGCATGTTTTAGCTGAAGGAAGAATACCTTAAACCTGGGTAGTTGAAACCCGTGGAATGGGTACCATGCAATATGACTTCAAAGGGTCTTCATTTGCTCACCGAACCTCTCCAATCCTATCACTGCTGCGTTTATGTCCCTGTACACATGCTTGATTCTCTTTCGGAGACATAGCAATCCATAGGTTTTAAGATACTTAAGAGTCAGGTACATTCTTAGGCGTTTAATATGCGGTGTTGAGTCCATTTCGTTGAGCAAGGAGTAGCTCTTGTCTATTCCATATTTGGCTTAAGGAACTTTATCTGTGCTCATTTCAATCTCTGGTTTTATGCAGCACCCCAACTCACCTTTACCCTTAAACAAGCATAAGTTGGTTTTCTAAATTTGAGACCCTGTTCTGTTCTGTAATTCAGTTCCTGTGTAGCCAAGTTTACATTCCGTGTATTACTGATATCTTATGATGTTTCTTTTTCTGTGTGACTTATTTCAGTTAGATTCATCGTACCTGAATCCACTCATTGTGCTGCTACGGGCCTGATGACATAGATTTCACTGCTGAGTGATACTGCATTGTACGTAAGTACCACAAGTTCTTTATCCATTTTTCACTTTCTGTGATATTGAACTTGTACGGTAAACGAGGTTCTTGTAAACAGAGGCGTCCCAAACATTGGGGTGGTTGTGTCTTTTTGATTTTAATTTCCCTAAGCTATAGGACCATAAGTGGAAGTGCCCTAGGCTCTGTTGCTTTGTTTTTTAGATGTTTCAGGAAACACCATACACTTCTCCCGAGTGTCTGTTGGCAGTTTACATCCCGCCCATCAGCATAACAAGGCTCCCAGTTCTCCATGGCCTGTCCTGCCTTTCTGGATTTTACACTTTTTTCAGATGGCCCTTTTGACCGGGGGGAAGTGAGACTTCATTGTAGTGCAGATTTCCTTTGCAAGCTTGCTTGGTTGGCCAAAAAGGGCGTATGCGTTTTTTCCTGAATATATTCAGGAAAAAACGCATACGCCCTTTTGGGCCAAGTGCATCATTGTGGACGTTCTGCCTCTTTTCCTATGCTTTCAATGCAATTCCAGTCTACCTCCTGAAATCGGTTTCCTGCAATTCTGCCCCGCTTTCAAGTCCTCTTGGGATCCTTACTTCAGTATATTTTTGGACGATAGCTGTCATTTATAACTCTGCAGGTTTGTGAATTACAGTGCCCCTGAGCTCCTTTCTTCAACTCGTTTTCTTGTGAGCTGGCCGCAACACCGCAGGATGGCTTCAGGCCCTAATCTGGTTCCGGCACGGCACGCTGAGCCTTTGGTTATTTCCTCTTCCTGGTGGGAAATGAGAGTTAAATTTGCCCGTCCAGACACCTCCAGCTAGTCTCTCATTGGTTCTCGCTATTCCTGTTCATCTTCCGCAGAAATTGCAAACTGGGCCAAACAGGAGGTTAAAGGGACTGACTCTCCAAGTCGGGAGAGTGTTAGTAAAGCGTCTGGAATGTTGCACCCGAGTACCAGGGTACGAAAACTGAGACATATTTGAACACGTCTCCCGATCACATGGTTGATCATACTCTAGGTTCCACATGCATGTTTTAGCTGAAGGAAGAATACCTTAAACCTGGGTAGTTGAAACCCGTGGAATGGGTACCATGCAATATGACTTCAAAGGGTCTTCATTTGCTCACCGAACCTCTCCAATCCTATCACTGCTGCGTTTATGTCCCTGTACACATGCTTGATTCTCTTTCGGAGACATAGCAATCCATAGGTTTTAAGATACTTAAGAGTCAGGTACATTCTTAGGCGTTTAATATGCGGTGTTGAGTCCATTTCGTTGAGCAAGGAGTAGCTCTTGTCTATTCCATATTTGGCTTAAGGAACTTTATCTGTGCTCATTTCAATCTCCGGTTTTATGCAGCACCCCAACTCACCTTTACCCTTAAACAAGCATAAGTTGGTTTTCTAAATTTGAGACCCTGTTCTGTTCTGTAATTCAGTTCCTGTGTAGCCAAGTTTACATTCCGTGTATTACTGATATCTTATGATGTTTCTTTTTCTGTGTGACTTATTTCAGTTAGAATCATCGTACCTGAATCCACTCATTGTGCCGCTACGGGCCTGATGACATAGATTTCACTGCTGAGTGATACTGCATTGTACGTAAGTACCAGAAGTTCTTTATCCATTTTTCACTTTCTGTGATATTGAACTTGTACGGTAAACGAGGTTCTTGTAAACAGAGGCGTCCCAAACTTTGGGGTGGCTGTGTCTTTTTGATTTTAATTTCCCTAAGCTATAGGACCATAAGTGGAAGTGCCCTAGGCTCTGTTGCTTTGTTTTTTAGATGTTTCAGGAAACACCATACACTTCTCCCGAGTGTCTGTTGGCAGTTTACATCCCGCCCATCAGCATAACAAGGCTCCCAGTTCTCCATGGCCTGTCCTGCCTTTCTGGATTTTACACTTTTTTCAGATGGCCCTTTTGACCGGGGGGAAGTGAGACTTCATTGTAGTGCAGATTTCCTTTGCAAGCTTGCTTGGTTGGCCAAAAAGGGCGTATGCGTTCTTTCCTGAATATATTCAGGAAAAAACGCATACGCCCTTTTTGGCCAAGTGCATCATTGTGGACGTTCTGCCTCTTTTCCTATGCTTTCAATGCAATTCCAGTCTACCTCCTGAAATCGGTTTCCTGCAATTCTGCCCCGCTTTCAAGTCCTCTTGGCAGCCTTACTTCAGTATATTTTTGGACGATAGTTGTCATTTATAACTCTGCAGGTTTGTGAATTACAGTGCCCCTGAGCTCCTTTCTTCAACTCGCTTTCTTGTGAGTTGGCCGCAGCACCGCAGGATGGCTTCAGGCCCTAATCTGGTTCCGGCACGGCACGCTGAGCCTTTGGTTATTTCCTCTTCCTGGTGGGAAATGAGAGTTAAATTTGCCCGTCCAGACACCTCCAGCTAGTCTCTCATTGGTTCTCGCTATTCCTGTTCATCTTCCGCAGAAATTGCAAACTGGGCCAAACAGGAGGTTAAAGGGACTGACTCTCCAAGTCGGGAGAGTGTTAGTAAAGCGTCTGGAATGTTGCACCCGAGTACCAGGGTACGAAAACTGAGACATATTTGAACACGTCTCCCGATCACATGGTTGATCATACTCTAGGTTCCACATGCATGTTTTAGCTGAAGGAAGAATACCTTAAACCTGGGTAGTTGAAACCCGTGGAATGGGTACCATGCAATATGACTTCAAAGGGTCTTCATTTGCTCACCGAACCTCTCCAATCCTATCACTGCTGCGTTTATGTCCCTGTACACATGCTTGATTCTCTTTCGGAGACATAGCAATCCATAGGTTTTAAGATACTTAAGAGTCAGGTACATTCTTAGGCGTTTAATATGCGGTGTTGAGTCCATTTCGTTGAGCAAGGAGTAGCTCTTGTCTATTCCATATTTGGCTTAAGGAACTTTATCTGTGCTCATTTCAATCTCTGGTTTTATGCAGCACCCCAACTCACCTTTACCCTTAAACAAGCATAAGTTGGTTTTCTAAATTTGAGACCCTGTTCTGTTCTGTAATTCAGTTCCTGTGTAGCCAAGTTTACATTCCGTGTATTACTGATATCTTATGATGTTTCTTTTTCTGTGTGACTTATTTCAGTTAGAATCATCGTACCTGAATCCACTCATTGTGCTGCTACGGGCCTGATGACATAGATTTCACTGCTGAGCGATACTGCATTGTACGTAAGTACCACAAGTTCTTTATCCATTTTTCACTTTCTGTGATATTGAACTTGTACGGTAAACGAGGTTCTTGTAAACAGAGGCGTCCCAAACATTGGGGTGGCTGTGTCTTTTTGATTTTAATTTCCCTAAGCTATAGGACCATAAGTGGAAGTGCCCTAGGCTCTGTTGCTTTGTTTTTTAGATGTTTCAGGAAACACCATACACTTCTCCCGAGTGTCTGTTGGCAGTTTACATCCCGCCCATCAGCATAACAAGGCTCCCAGTTCTCCATGGCCTGTCCTGCCTTTCTGGATTTTACACTTTTTTCAGATGGCCCTTTTGACCGGGGGGAAGTGAGACTTCATTGTAGTGCAGATTTCCTTTGCAAGCTTGCTTGGTTGGCCAAAAAGGGTGTATGCGTTTTTTCCTGAATATATTCAGGAAAAAACGCATACGCCCTTTTTGGCCAAGTGCATCATTGTGGACGTTCTGCCTCTTTTCCTATGCTTTCAATGCAATTCCAGTCTACCTCCTGAAATCGGTTTCCTGCAATTCTGCCCCGCTTTCAAGTCCTCTTGGCAGCCTTAGTTCAGTATATTTTTGGACGATAGCTGTCATTTATAACTCTGCAGGTTTGTGAATTACAGTGCCCCTGAGCTCCTTTCTTCAACTCGTTTTCTTGTGAGCTGGCCGCAACACCGCAGGATGGCTTCAGGCCCTAATCTGGTTCCGGCACGGCACGCTGAGCCTTTGGTTATTTCCTCTTCCTGGTGGGAAATGAGAGTTAAATTTGCCCGTCCAGACACCTCCAGCTAGTCTCTCATTGGTTCTCGCTATTCCTGTTCATCTTCCGCAGAAATTGCAAACTGGGCCAAACAGGAGGTTAAAGGGACTGACTCTCCAAGTCGGGAGAGTGTTAGTAAAGCGTCTGGAATGTTGCACCCGAGTACCAGGGTACGAAAACTGAGACATATTTGAACACGTCTCCCGATCACATGGTTGATCATACTCTAGGTTCCACATGCATGTTTTAGCTGAAGGAAGAATACCTTAAACCTGGGTAGTTGAAACCCGTGGAATGGGTACCATGCAATATGACTTCAAAGGGTCTTCATTTGCTCACCGAACCTCTCCAATCCTATCACTGCTGCGTTTATGTCCCTGTACACATGCTTGATTCTCTTTCGGAGACATAGCAATCCATAGGTTTTAAGATACTTAAGAGTCAGGTACATTCTTAGGCGTTTAATATGCGGTGTTGAGTCCATTTCGTTGAGCAAGGAGTAGCTCTTGTCTATTCCATATTTGGCTTAAGGAACTTTATCTGTGCTCATTTCAATCTCTGGTTTTATGCAGCACCCCAACTCACCTTTACCCTTAAACAAGCATAAGTTGGTTTTCTAAATTTGAGACCCTGTTCTGTTCTGTAATTCAGTTCCTGTGTAGCCAAGTTTACATTCCGTGTATTACTGATATCTTATGATGTTTCTTTTTCTGTGTGACTTATTTCAGTTAGAATCATCGTACCTGAATCCACTCATTGTGCTGCTACGGGCCTGATGGCATAGATTTCACTGCTGAGTGATACTGCATTGTACGTAAGTACCACAAGTTCTTTATCCATTTTTCACTTTCTGTGATATTGAACTTGTACGGTAAACGAGGTTCTTGTAAACAGAGGCGTCCCAAACATTGGGGTGGCTGTGTCTTTTTGATTTTAATTTCCCTAAGCTATAGGACCATAAGTGGAAGTGCCCTAGGCTCTGTTGCTTTGTTTTTTAGATGTTTCAGGAAACACCATACACTTCTCCCGAGTGTCTGTTGGCAGTTTACATCCCGCCCATCAGCATAACAAGGCTCCCAGGTCTCCATGGCCTGTCCTGCCTTTCTGGATTTTACACTTTTTTCAGATGGCCCTTTTGACCGGGGGGAAGTGAGACTTCATTGTAGTGCAGATTTCCTTTGCAAGCTTGCTTGGTTGGCCAAAAAGGGCGTATGCGTTTTTTCCTGAATATATTCAGGAAAAAACGCATACGCCCTTTTTGGCCAAGTGCATCATTGTGGACGTTCTGCCTCTTTTCCTATGCTTTCAATGCAATTCCAGTCTACCTCCTGAAATCGGTTTCCTGCAATTCTGCCCCGCTTTCAAGTCCTCTTGGCAGCCTTACTTCAGTATATTTTTGGACGATAGCTGTCATTTATAACTCTGCAGGTTTGTGAATTACAGTGCCCCTGAGCTCCTTTCTTCAACTCGTTTTCTTGTGAGCTGGCCGCAACACCGCAGGATGGCTTCAGGCCCTAATCTGGTTCCGGCACGGCACGCTGAGCCTTTGGTTATTTCCTCTTCCTGGTGGGAAATGAGAGTTAAATTTGCCCGTCCAGACACCTCCAGCTAGTCTCTCATTGGTTCTCACTATTCCTGTTCATCTTCCGCAGAAATTGCAAACTGGGCCAAACAGGAGGTTAAAGGGACTGACTCTCCAAGTCGGGAGAGTGTTAGTAAAGCGTCTGGAATGTTGCACCCGAGTACCAGGGTACGAAAACTGAGACATATTTGAACACGTCTCCCGATCACATGGTTGATCATACTCTAGGTTCCACATGCATGTTTTAGCTGAAGGAAGAATACCTTAAACCTGGGTAGTTGAAACCCGTGGAATGGGTACCATGCAATATGATTTCTAAGGGTCTTCATTTGCTCACCGAACCTCTCCAATCCTATCACTGCTGCGTTTATGTCCCTGTACACATGCTTGATTCTCTTTCGGAGACATAGCAATCCATACGTTTTAAGATACTTAAGAGTCAGGTACATTCTTAGGCGTTTAATATGCGGTGTTGAGTCCATTTCGTTGAGCAAGGAGTAGCTCTTGTCTATTCCATATTTGGCTTAAGGAACTTTATCTGTGCTCATTTCAATCTCTGGTTTTATGCAGCACCCCAACTCACCTTTACCCTTAAACAAGCATAAGTTGGTTTTCTAAATTTGAGACCCTGTTCTGTTCTGTAATTCAGTTCCTGTGTAGCCAAGTTTACATTCCGTGTATTACTGATATCTTATGATGTTTCTTTTTCTGTGTGACTTATTTCAGTTAGAATCATCGTACCTGAATCCACTCATTGTGCCGCTACGGGCCTGATGACATAGATTTCACTGCTGAGTGATACTGCATTGTACGTAAGTACCAGAAGTTCTTTATCCATTTTTCACTTTCTGTGATATTGAACTTGTACGGTAAACGAGGTTCTTGTAAACAGAGGCGTCCCAAACTTTGGGGTGGCTGTGTCTTTTTGATTTTAATTTCCCTAAGCTATAGGACCATAAGTGGAAGTGCCCTAGGCTCTGTTGCTTTGTTTTTTAGATGTTTCAGGAAACACCATACACTTCTCCCGAGTGTCTGTTGGCAGTTTACATCCCGCCCATCAGCATAACAAGGCTCCCAGTTCTCCATGGCCTGTCCTGCCTTTCTGGATTTTACACTTTTTTCAGATGGCCCTTTTGACCGGGGGGAAGTGAGACTTCATTGTAGTGCAGATTTCCTTTGCAAGCTTGCTTGGTTGGCCAAAAAGGGCGTATGCGTTTTTTCCTGAATATATTCAGGAAAACATGCATACGCCCTTTTTGGCCCAGTGCATCATTGTTGACGTTCTGCCTCTTTTCCTATGCTTTCAATGCAATTCCAGTCTACCTCCTGAAATCGGTTTCCTGCAATTCTGCCCCGCTTTCAAGTCCTCTTGGCAGCCTTACTTCAGTATATTTTTGGACGATAGCTGTCATTTATAACTCTGCAGGTTTGTGAATTACAGTGCCCCTGAGCTCCTTTCTTCAACTCGCTTTCTTGTGAGCTGGCCGCAACACCGCAGGATGGCCTCAGGCCCTAATCTGGTTCCGGCACGGCACGCTGAGCCTTTGGTTATTTCCTCTTCCTGGTGGGAAATGAGAGTTAAATTTGCCCGTCCAGACACCTCCAGCTAGTCTCTCATTGGTTCTCGCTATTCCTGTTCATCTTCCGCAGAAATTGCAAACTGGGCCAAACAGGAGGTTAAAGGGACTGACTCTCCAAGTCGGGAGAGTGTTAGTAAAGCGTCTGGAATGTTGCACCCGAGTACCAGGGTACGAAAACTGAGACATATTTGAACACGTCTCCCGATCACATGGTTGATCATACTCTAGGTTCCACATGCATGTTTTAGCTGAAGGAAGAATACCTTAAACCTGGGTAGTTGAAACCCGTGGAATGGGTACCATGCAATATGACTTCAAAGGGTCTTCATTTGCTCACCGAACCTCTCCAATCCTATCACTGCTGCGTTTATGTCCCTGTACACATGCTTGATTCTCTTTCGGAGACATAGCAATCCATAGGTTTTAAGATACTTAAGAGTCAGGTACATTCTTAGGCGTTTAATATGCGGTGTTGAGTCCATTTCGTTGAGCAAGGAGTAGCTCTTGTCTATTCCATATTTGGCTTAAGGAACTTTATCTGTGCTCATTTCAATCTCTGGTTTTATGCAGCACCCCAACTCACCTTTACCCTTAAACAAGCATAAGTTGGTTTTCTATATTTGAGACCCTGTTCTGTTCTGTAATTCAGTTCCTGTGTAGCCAAGTTTACATTCCGTGTATTACTGATATCTTATGATGTTTCTTTTTCTGTGTGACTTATTTCAGTTAGAATCATCGTACCTGAATCCACTCATTGTGCTGCTACGGGCCTGATGACATAGATTTCACTGCTGAGTGATACTGCATTGTACGTAAGTACCACAAGTTCTTTATCCATTTTTCACTTTCTGTGATATTGAACTTGTACGGTAAACGAGGTTCTTGTAAACAGAGGCGTCCCAAACATTGGGGTGGCTGTGTCTTTTTGATTTTAATTTCCCTAAGCTATAGGACCATAAGTGGAAGTGCCCTAGGCTCTGTTGCTTTGTTTTTTAGATGTTTCAGGAAACACCATACACTTCTCCCGAGTGTCTGTTGGCAGTTTACATCCCGCCCATCAGCATAACAAGGCTCCCAGGTCTCCATGGCCTGTCCTGCCTTTCTGGATTTTACACTTTTTTCAGATGGCCCTTTTGACCGGGGGGAAGTGAGACTTCATTGTAGTGCAGATTTCCTTTGCAAGCTTGCTTGGTTGGCCAAAAAGGGCGTATGCGTTCTTTCCTGAATATATTCAGGAAAAAACGCATACGCCCTTTTTGGCCAAGTGCATCATTGTGGACGTTCTGCCTCTTTTCCTATGCTTTCAATGCAATTCCAGTCTACCTCCTGAAATCGGTTTCCTGCAATTCTGCCCCGCTTTCAAGTCCTCTTGGCAGCCTTACTTCAGTATATTTTTGGACGATAGTTGTCATTTATAACTCTGCAGGTTTGTGAATTACAGTGCCCCTGAGCTCCTTTCTTCAACTCGTTTTCTTGTGAGCTGGCCGCAACACCGCAGGATGGCTTCAGGCCCTAATCTGGTTCCGGCACGGCACGCTGAGCCTTTGGTTATTTCCTCTTCCTGGTGGGAAATGAGAGTTAAATTTGCCCGTCCAGACACCTCCAGCTAGTCTCTCATTGGTTCTCGCTATTCCTGTTCATCTTCCGCAGAAATTGCAAACTGGGCCAAACAGGAGGTTAAAGGGACTGACTCTCCAAGTCGGGAGAGTGTTAGTAAAGCGTCTGGAATGTTGCACCCGAGTACCAGGGTACGAAAACTGAGACATATTTGAACACGTCTCCCGATCACATGGTTGATCATACTCTAGGTTCCACATGCATGTTTTAGCTGAAGGAAGAATACCTTAAACCTGGGTAGTTGAAACCCGTGGAATGGGTACCATGCAATATGACTTCAAAGGGTCTTCATTTGCTCACCGAACCTCTCCAATCCTATCACTGCTGCGTTTATGTCCCTGTACACATGCTTGATTCTCTTTCGGAGACATAGCAATCCATAGGTTTTAAGATACTTAAGAGTCAGGTACATTCTTAGGCGTTTAATATGCGGTGTTGAGTCCATTTCGTTGAGCAAGGAGTAGCTCTTGTCTATTCCATATTTGGCTTAAGGAACTTTATCTGTGCTCATTTCAATCTCTGGTTTTATGCAGCACCCCAACTCACCTTTACCCTTAAGCAAGCATAAGTTGGTTTTCTAAATTTGAGACCCTGTTCTGTTCTGTAATTCAGTTCCTGTGTAGCCAAGTTTACATTCCGTGTATTACTGATATCTTATGATGTTTCTTTTTCTGTGTGACTTATTTCAGTTAGAATCATCGTACCTGAATCCACTCATTGTGCTGCTACGGGCCTGATGACATAGATTTCACTGCTGAGCGATACTGCATTGTACGTAAGTACCACAAGTTCTTTATCCATTTTTCACTTTCTGTGATATTGAACTTGTACGGTAAACGAGGTTCTTGTAAACAGAGGCGTCCCAAACATTGGGGTGGCTGTGTCTTTTTGATTTTAATTTCCCTAAGCTATAGGACCATAAGTGGAAGTGCCCTAGGCTCTGTTGCTTTGTTTTTTAGATGTTTCAGGAAACACCATACACTTCTCCCGAGTGTCTGTTGGCAGTTTACATCCCGCCCATCAGCATAACAAGGCTCCCAGTTCTCCATGGCCTGTCCTGCCTTTCTGGATTTTACACTTTTTTCAGATGGCCCTTTTGACCGGGGGGAAGTGAGACTTCATTGTAGTGCAGATTTCCTTTGCAAGCTTGCTTGGTTGGCCAAAAAGGGCGTATGCGTTTTTTCCTGAATATATTCAGGAAAAAACGCATACGCCCTTTTTGGCCAAGTGCATCATTGTGGACGTTCTGCCTCTTTTCCTATGCTTTCAATGCAATTCCAGTCTACCTCCTGAAATCGGTTTCCTGCAATTCTGCCCCGCTTTCAAGTCCTCTTGGCAGCCTTACTTCAGTATATTTTTGGACGATAGCTGTCATTTATAACTCTGCAGGTTTGTGAATTACAGTGCCCCTGAGCTCCTTTCTTCAACTCGTTTTCTTGTGAGCTGGCCGCAACACCGCAGGATGGCTTCAGGCCCTAATCTGGTTCCGGCACGGCACGCTGAGCCTTTGGTTATTTCCTCTTCCTGGTGGGAAATGAGAGTTAAATTTGCCCGTCCAGACACCTCCAGCTAGTCTCTCATTGGTTCTCGCTATTCCTGTTCATCTTCCGCAGAAATTGCAAACTGGGCCAAACAGGAGGTTAAAGGGACTGACTCTCCAAGTCGGGAGAGTGTTAGTAAAGCGTCTGGAATGTTGCACCCGAGTACCAGGGTACGAAAACTGAGACATATTTGAACACGTCTCCCGATCACATGGTTGATCATACTCTAGGTTCTACATGCATGTTTTAGCTGAAGGAAGAATACCTTAAACCTGGGTAGTTGAAACCCGTGGAATGGGTACCATGCAATATGACTTCAAAGGGTCTTCATTTGCTCACCGAACCTCTCCAATCCTATCACTGCTGCGTTTATGTCCCTGTACACATGCTTGATTCTCTTTCGGAGACATAGCAATCCATAGGTTTTAAGATACTTAAGAGTCAGGTACATTCTTAGGCGTTTAATATGCGGTGTTGAGTCCATTTCGTTGAGCAAGGAGTAGCTCTTGTCTATTCCATATTTGGCTTAAGGAACTTTATCTGTGCTCATTTCAATCTCTGGTTTTATGCAGCACCCCAACTCACCTTTACCCTTAAACAAGCATAAGTTGGTTTTCTAAATTTGAGACCCTGTTCTGTTCTGTAATTCAGTTCCTGTGTAGCCAAGTTTACATTCCGTGTATTACTGATATCTTATGATGTTTCTTTTTCTGTGTGACTTATTTCAGTTAGAATCATCGTACCTGAATCCACTCATTGTGCTGCTACGGGCCTGATGACATAGATTTCACTGCTGAGTGATACTGCATTGTACGTAAGTACCACAAGTTCTTTATCCATTTTTCACTTTCTGTGATATTGAACTTGTACGGTAAACGAGGTTCTTGTAAACAGAGGCGTCCCAAACATTGGGGTGGCTGTGTCTTTTTGATTTTAATTTCCCTAAGCTATAGGACCATAAGTGGAAGTGCCCTAGGCTCTGTTGCTTTGTTTTTTAGATGTTTCAGGAAACACCATACACTTCTCCCGAGTGTCTGTTGGCAGTTTACATCCCGCCCATCAGCATAACAAGGCTCCCAGTTCTCCATGGCCTGTCCTGCCTTTCTGGATTTTACACTTTTTTCAGATGGCCCTTTTGACCGGGGGGAAGTGAGACTTCATTGTAGTGCAGATTTCCTTTGCAAGCTTGCTTGGTTGGCCAAAAAGGGCGTATGCGTTCTTTCCTGAATATATTCAGGAAAAAACGCATACGCCCTTTTTGGCCAAGTGCATCATTGTGGACGTTCTGCCTCTTTTCCTATGCTTTCAATGCAATTCCAGTCTACCTCCTGAAATCGGTTTCCTGCAATTCTGCCCCGCTTTCAAGTCCTCTTGGCAGCCTTACTTCAGTATATTTTTGGACGATAGTTGTCATTTATAACTCTGCAGGTTTGTGAATTACAGTGCCCCTGAGCTCCTTTCTTCAACTCGTTTTCTTGTGAGCTGGCCGCAACACCGCAGGATGGCTTCAGGCCCTAATCTGGTTCCGGCACGGCACGCTGAGCCTTTGGTTATTTCCTCTTCCTGGTGGGAAATGAGAGTTAAATTTGCCCGTCCAGACACCTCCAGCTAGTCTCTCATTGGTTCTCGCTATTCCTGTTCATCTTCCGCAGAAATTGCAAACTGGGCCAAACAGGAGGTTAAAGGGACTGACTCTCCAAGTCGGGAGAGTGTTAGTAAAGCGTCTGGAATGTTGCACCCGAGTACCAGGGTACGAAAACTGAGACATATTTGAACACGTCTCCCGATCACATGGTTGATCATACTCTAGGTTCCACATGCATGTTTTAGCTGAAGGAAGAATACCTTAAACCTGGGTAGTTGAAACCCGTGGAATGGGTACCATGCAATATGACTTCAAAGGGTCTTCATTTGCTCACCGAACCTCTCCAATCCTATCACTGCTGCGTTTATGTCCCTGTACACATGCTTGATTCTCTTTCGGAGACATAGCAATCCATAGGTTTTAAGATACTTAAGAGTCAGGTACATTCTTAGGCGTTTAATATGCGGTGTTGAGTCCATTTCGTTGAGCAAGGAGTAGCTCTTGTCTATTCCATATTTGGCTTAAGGAACTTTATCTGTGCTCATTTCAATCTCTGGTTTTATGCAGCACCCCAACTCACCTTTACCCTTAAGCAAGCATAAGTTGGTTTTCTAAATTTGAGACCCTGTTCTGTTCTGTAATTCAGTTCCTGTGTAGCCAAGTTTACATTCCGTGTATTACTGATATCTTATGATGTTTCTTTTTCTGTGTGACTTATTTCAGTTAGAATCATCGTACCTGAATCCACTCATTGTGCCGCTACGGGCCTGATGACATAGATTTCACTGCTGAGTGATACTGCATTGTACGTAAGTACCAGAAGTTCTTTATCCATTTTTCACTTTCTGTGATATTGAACTTGTACGGTAAACGAGGTTCTTGTAAACAGAGGCGTCCCAAACTTTGGGGTGGCTGTGTCTTTTTGATTTTAATTTCCCTAAGCTATAGGACCATAAGTGGAAGTGCCCTAGGCTCTGTTGCTTTGTTTTTTAGATGTTTCAGGAAACACCATACACTTCTCCCGAGTGTCTGTTGGCAGTTTACATCCCGCCCATCAGCATAACAAGGCTCCCAGTTCTCCATGGCCTGTCCTGCCTTTCTGGATTTTACACTTTTTTCAGATGGCCCTTTTGACCGGGGGGAAGTGAGACTTCATTGTAGTGCAGATTTCCTTTGCAAGCTTGCTTGGTTGGCCAAAAAGGGCGTATGCGTTCTTTCCTGAATATATTCAGGAAAAAACGCATACGCCCTTTTTGGCCAAGTGCATCATTGTGGACGTTCTGCCTCTTTTCCTATGCTTTCAATGCAATTCCAGTCTACCTCCTGAAATCGGTTTCCTGCAATTCTGCCCCGCTTTCAAGTCCTCTTGGCAGCCTTACTTCAGTATATTTTTGGACGATAGTTGTCATTTATAACTCTGCAGGTTTGTGAATTACAGTGCCCCTGAGCTCCTTTCTTCAACTCGCTTTCTTGTGAGTTGGCCGCAACACCGCAGGATGGCTTCAGGCCCTAATCTGGTTCCGGCACGGCACGCTGAGCCTTTGGTTATTTCCTCTTCCTGGTGGGAAATGAGAGTTAAATTTGCCCGTCCAGACACCTCCAGCTAGTCTCTCATTGGTTCTCGCTATTCCTGTTCATCTTCCGCAGAAATTGCAAACTGGGCCAAACAGGAGGTTAAAGGGACTGACTCTCCAAGTCGGGAGAGTGTTAGTAAAGCGTCTGGAATGTTGCACCCGAGTACCAGGGTACGAAAACTGAGACATATTTGAACACGTCTCCCGATCACATGGTTGATCATACTCTAGGTTCCACATGCATGTTTTAGCTGAAGGAAGAATACCTTAAACCTGGGTAGTTGAAACCCGTGGAATGGGTACCATGCAATATGACTTCAAAGGGTCTTCATTTGCTCACCGAACCTCTCCAATCCTATCACTGCTGCGTTTATGTCCCTGTACACATGCTTGATTCTCTTTCGGAGACATAGCAATCCATAGGTTTTAAGATACTTAAGAGTCAGGTACATTCTTAGGCGTTTAATATGCGGTGTTGAGTCCATTTCGTTGAGCAAGGAGTAGCTCTTGTCTATTCCATATTTGGCTTAAGGAACTTTATCTGTGCTCATTTCAATCTCTGGTTTTATGCAGCACCCCAACTCACCTTTACCCTTAAACAAGCATAAGTTGGTTTTCTAAATTTGAGACCCTGTTCTGTTCTGTAATTCAGTTCCTGTGTAGCCAAGTTTACATTCCGTGTATTACTGATATCTTATGATGTTTCTTTTTCTGTGTGACTTATTTCAGTTAGAATCATCGTACCTGAATCCACTCATTGTGCTGCTACGGGCCTGATGACATAGATTTCACTGCTGAGCGATACTGCATTGTACGTAAGTACCACAAGTTCTTTATCCATTTTTCACTTTCTGTGATATTGAACTTGTACGGTAAACGAGGTTCTTGTAAACAGAGGCGTCCCAAACATTGGGGTGGCTGTGTCTTTTTGATTTTAATTTCCCTAAGCTATAGGACCATAAGTGGAAGTGCCCTAGGCTCTGTTGCTTTGTTTTTTAGATGTTTCAGGAAACACCATACACTTCTCCCGAGTGTCTGTTGGCAGTTTACATCCCGCCCATCAGCATAACAAGGCTCCCAGTTCTCCATGGCCTGTCCTGCCTTTCTGGATTTTACACTTTTTTCAGATGGCCCTTTTGACCGGGGGGAAGTGAGACTTCATTGTAGTGCAGATTTCCTTTGCAAGCTTGCTTGGTTGGCCAAAAAGGGTGTATGCGTTTTTTCCTGAATATATTCAGGAAAAAACGCATACGCCCTTTTTGGCCAAGTGCATCATTGTGGACGTTCTGCCTCTTTTCCTATGCTTTCAATGCAATTCCAGTCTACCTCCTGAAATCGGTTTCCTGCAATTCTGCCCCGCTTTCAAGTCCTCTTGGCAGCCTTAGTTCAGTATATTTTTGGACGATAGCTGTCATTTATAACTCTGCAGGTTTGTGAATTACAGTGCCCCTGAGCTCCTTTCTTCAACTCGTTTTCTTGTGAGCTGGCCGCAACACCGCAGGATGGCTTCAGGCCCTAATCTGGTTCCGGCACGGCACGCTGAGCCTTTGGTTATTTCCTCTTCCTGGTGGGAAATGAGAGTTAAATTTGCCCGTCCAGACACCTCCAGCTAGTCTCTCATTGGTTCTCGCTATTCCTGTTCATCTTCCGCAGAAATTGCAAACTGGGCCAAACAGGAGGTTAAAGGGACTGACTCTCCAAGTCGGGAGAGTGTTAGTAAAGCGTCTGGAATGTTGCACCCGAGTACCAGGGTACGAAAACTGAGACATATTTGAACACGTCTCCCGATCACATGGTTGATCATACTCTAGGTTCCACATGCATGTTTTAGCTGAAGGAAGAATACCTTAAACCTGGGTAGTTGAAACCCGTGGAATGGGTACCATGCAATATGACTTCAAAGGGTCTTCATTTGCTCACCGAACCTCTCCAATCCTATCACTGCTGCGTTTATGTCCCTGTACACATGCTTGATTCTCTTTCGGAGACATAGCAATCCATAGGTTTTAAGATACTTAAGAGTCAGGTACATTCTTAGGTGTTTAATATGCGGTGTTGAGTCCATTTCGTTGAGCAAGGAGTAGCTCTTGTCTATTCCATATTTGGCTTAAGGAACTTTATCTGTGCTCATTTCAATCTCTGGTTTTATGCAGCACCCCAACTCACCTTTACCCTTAAACAAGCATAAGTTGGTTTTCTAAATTTGAGACCCTGTTCTGTTCTGTAATTCAGTTCCTGTGTAGCCAAGTTTACATTCCGTGTATTACTGATATCTTATGATGTTTCTTTTTCTGTGTGACTTATTTCAGTTAGAATCATCGTACCTGAATCCACTCATTGTGCTGCTACGGGCCTGATGGCATAGATTTCACTGCTGAGTGATACTGCATTGTACGTAAGTACCACAAGTTCTTTATCCATTTTTCACTTTCTGTGATATTGAACTTGTACGGTAAACGAGGTTCTTGTAAACAGAGGCGTCCCAAACATTGGGGTGGCTGTGTCTTTTTGATTTTAATTTCCCTAAGCTATAGGACCATAAGTGGAAGTGCCCTAGGCTCTGTTGCTTTGTTTTTTAGATGTTTCAGGAAACACCATACACTTCTCCCGAGTGTCTGTTGGCAGTTTACATCCCGCCCATCAGCATAACAAGGCTCCCAGGTCTCCATGGCCTGTCCTGCCTTTCTGGATTTTACACTTTTTTCAGATGGCCCTTTTGACCGGGGGGAAGTGAGACTTCATTGTAGTGCAGATTTCCTTTGCAAGCTTGCTTGGTTGGCCAAAAAGGGCGTATGCGTTTTTTCCTGAATATATTCAGGAAAAAACGCATACGCCCTTTTGGGCCAAGTGCATCATTGTGGACGTTCTGCCTCTTTTCCTATGCTTTCAATGCAATTCCAGTCTACCTCCTGAAATCGGTTTCCTGCAATTCTGCCCCGCTTTCAAGTCCTCTTGGGATCCTTACTTCAGTATATTTTTGGACGATAGCTGTCATTTATAACTCTGCAGGTTTGTGAATTACAGTGCCCCTGAGCTCCTTTCTTCAACTCGTTTTCTTGTGAGCTGGCCGCAACACCGCAGGATGGCTTCAGGCCCTAATCTGGTTCCGGCACGGCACGCTGAGCCTTTGGTTATTTCCTCTTCCTGGTGGGAAATGAGAGTTAAATTTGCCCGTCCAGACACCTCCAGCTAGTCTCTCATTGGTTCTCGCTATTCCTGTTCATCTTCCGCAGAAATTGCAAACTGGGCCAAACAGGAGGTTAAAGGGACTGACTCTCCAAGTCGGGAGAGTGTTAGTAAAGCGTCTGGAATGTTGCACCCGAGTACCAGGGTACGAAAACTGAGACATATTTGAACACGTCTCCCGATCACATGGTTGATCATACTCTAGGTTCCACATGCATGTTTTAGCTGAAGGAAGAATACCTTAAACCTGGGTAGTTGAAACCCGTGGAATGGGTACCATGCAATATGACTTCTAAGGGTCTTCATTTGCTCACCGAACCTCTCCAATCCTATCACTGCTGCGTTTATGTCCCTGTACACATGCTTGATTCTCTTTCGGAGACATAGCAATCCATAGGTTTTAAGATACTTAAGAGTCAGGTACATTCTTAGGCGTTTAATATGCGGTGTTGAGTCCATTTCGTTGAGCAAGGAGTAGCTCTTGTCTATTCCATATTTGGCTTAAGGAACTTTATCTGTGCTCATTTCAATCTCCGGTTTTATGCAGCACCCCAACTCACCTTTACCCTTAAACAAGCATAAGTTGGTTTTCTAAATTTGAGACCCTGTTCTGTTCTGTAATTCAGTTCCTGTGTAGCCAAGTTTACATTCCGTGTATTACTGATATCTTATGATGTTTCTTTTTCTGTGTGACTTATTTCAGTTAGAATCATCGTACCTGAATCCACTCATTGTGCCGCTACGGGCCTGATGACATAGATTTCACTGCTGAGTGATACTGCATTGTACGTAAGTACCAGAAGTTCTTTATCCATTTTTCACTTTCTGTGATATTGAACTTGTACGGTAAACGAGGTTCTTGTAAACAGAGGCGTCCCAAACTTTGGGGTGGCTGTGTCTTTTTGATTTTAATTTCCCTAAGCTATAGGACCATAAGTGGAAGTGCCCTAGGCTCTGTTGCTTTGTTTTTTAGATGTTTCAGGAAACACCATACACTTCTCCCGAGTGTCTGTTGGCAGTTTACATCCCGCCCATCAGCATAACAAGGCTCCCAGTTCTCCATGGCCTGTCCTGCCTTTCTGGATTTTACACTTTTTTCAGATGGCCCTTTTGACCGGGGGGAAGTGAGACTTCATTGTAGTGCAGATTTCCTTTGCAAGCTTGCTTGGTTGGCCAAAAAGGGCGTATGCGTTTTTTCCTGAATATATTCAGGAAAAAACGCATACGCCCTTTTTGGCCAAGTGCATCATTGTGGACGTTCTGCCTCTTTTCCTATGCTTTCAATGCAATTCCAGTCTACCTCCTGAAATCGGTTTCCTGCAATTCTGCCCCGCTTTCAAGTCCTCTTGGCAGCCTTACTTCAGTATATTTTTGGACGATAGTTGTCATTTATAACTCTGCAGGTTTGTGAATTACAGTGCCCCTGAGCTCCTTTCTTCAACTCGTTTTCTTGTGAGCTGGCCGCAACACCGCAGGATGGCTTCAGGCCCTAATCTGGTTCCGGCACGGCACGCTGAGCCTTTGGTTATTTCCTCTTCCTGGTGGGAAATGAGAGTTAAATTTGCCCGTCCAGACACCTCCAGCTAGTCTCTCATTGGTTCTCGCTATTCCTGTTCATCTTCCGCAGAAATTGCAAACTGGGCCAAACAGGAGGTTAAAGGGACTGACTCTCCAAGTCGGGAGAGTGTTAGTAAAGCGTCTGGAATGTTGCACCCGAGTACCAGGGTACGAAAACTGAGACATATTTGAACACGTCTCCCGATCACATGGTTGATCATACTCTAGGTTCCACATGCATGTTTTAGCTGAAGGAAGAATACCTTAAACCTGGGTAGTTGAAACCCGTGGAATGGGTACCATGCAATATGACTTCAAAGGGTCTTCATTTGCTCACCGAACCTCTCCAATCCTATCACTTCTGCGTTTATGTCCCTGTACACATGCTTGATTCTCTTTCGGAGACATAGCAATCCATAGGTTTTAAGATACTTAAGAGTCAGGTACATTCTTAGGCGTTTAATATGCGGTGTTGAGTCCATTTCGTTGAGCAAGGAGTAGCTCTTGTCTATTCCATATTTGGCTTAAGGAACTTTATCTGTGCTCATTTCAATCTCTGGTTTTATGCAGCACCCCAACTCACCTTTACCCTTAAACAAGCATAAGTTGGTTTTCTAAATTTGAGACCCTGTTCTGTTCTGTAATTCAGTTCCTGTGTAGCCAAGTTTACATTCCGTGTATTACTGATATCTTATGATGTTTCTTTTTCTGTGTGACTTATTTCAGTTAGAATCATCGTACCTGAATCCACTCATTGTGCTGCTACGGGCCTGATGACATAGATTTCACTGCTGAGTGATACTGCATTGTACGTAAGTACCACAAGTTCTTTATCCATTTTTCACTTTCTGTGATATTGAACTTGTACGGTAAACGAGGTTCTTGTAAACAGAGGCGTCCCAAACATTGGGGTGGCTGTGTCTTTTTGATTTTAATTTCCCTAAGCTATAGGACCATAAGTGGAAGTGCCCTAGGCTCTGTTGCTTTGTTTTTTAGATGTTTCAGGAAACACCATACACTTCTCCCGAGTGTCTGTTGGCAGTTTACATCCCGCCCATCAGCATAACAAGGCTCCCAGTTCTCCATGGCCTGTCCTGCCTTTCTGGATTTTACACTTTTTTCAGATGGCCCTTTTGACCGGGGGGAAGTGAGACTTCATTGTAGTGCAGATTTCCTTTGCAAGCTTGCTTGGTTGGCCAAAAAGGGCGTATGCGTTTTTTCCTGAATATATTCAGGAAAAAACGCATACGCCCTTTTTGGCCAAGTGCATCATTGTGGACGTTCTGCCTCTTTTCCTATGCTTTCAATGCAATTCCAGTCTACCTCCTGAAATCGGTTTCCTGCAATTCTGCCCCGCTTTCAAGTCCTCTTGGCAGCCTTACTTCAGTATATTTTTGGACGATAGCTGTCATTTATAACTCTGCAGGTTTGTGAATTACAGTGCCCCTGAGCTCCTTTCTTCAACTCGCTTTCTTGTGAGCTGGCCGCAACACCGCAGGATGGCTTCAGGCCCTAATCTGGTTCCGGCACGGCACGCTGAGCCTTTGGTTATTTCCTCTTCCTGGTGGGAAATGAGAGTTAAATTTGCCCGTCCAGACACCTCCAGCTAGTCTCTCATTGGTTCTCGCTATTCCTGTTCATCTTCCGCAGAAATTGCAAACTGGGCCAAACAGGAGGTTAAAGGGACTGACTCTCCAAGTCGGGAGAGTGTTAGTAAAGCGTCTGGAATGTTGCACCCGAGTACCAGGGTACGAAAACTGAGACATATTTGAACACGTCTCCCGATCACATGGTTGATCATACTCTAGGTTCCACATGCATGTTTTAGCTGAAGGAAGAATACCTTAAACCTGGGTAGTTGAAACCCGTGGAATGGGTACCATGCAATATGACTTCAAAGGGTCTTCATTTGCTCACCGAACCTCTCCAATCCTATCACTGCTGCGTTTATGTCCCTGTACACATGCTTGATTCTCTTTCGGAGACATAGCAATCCATAGGTTTTAAGATACTTAAGAGTCAGGTACATTCTTAGGCGTTTAATATGCGGTGTTGAGTCCATTTCGTTGAGCAAGGAGTAGCTCTTGTCTATTCCATATTTGGCTTAAGGAACTTTATCTGTGCTCATTTCAATCTCTGGTTTTATGCAGCACCCCAACTCACCTTTACCCTTAAGCAAGCATAAGTTGGTTTTCTAAATTTGAGACCCTGTTCTGTTCTGTAATTCAGTTCCTGTGTAGCCAAGTTTACATTCCGTGTATTACTGATATCTTATGATGTTTCTTTTTCTGTGTGACTTATTTCAGTTAGAATCATCGTACCTGAATCCACTCATTGTGCTGCTACGGGCCTGATGACATAGATTTCACTGCTGAGTGATACTGCATTGTACGTAAGTACCACAAGTTCTTTATCCATTTTTCACTTTCTGTGATATTGAACTTGTACGGTAAACGAGGTTCTTGTAAACAGAGGCGTCCCAAACATTGGGGTGGCTGTGTCTTTTTGATTTTAATTTCCCTAAGCTATAGGACCATAAGTGGAAGTGCCCTAGGCTCTGTTGCTTTGTTTTTTAGATGTTTCAGGAAACACCATACACTTCTCCCGAGTGTCTGTTGGCAGTTTACATCCCGCCCATCAGCATAACAAGGCTCCCAGTTCTCCATGGCCTGTCCTGCCTTTCTGGATTTTACACTTTTTTCAGATGGCCCTTTTGACCGGGGGGAAGTGAGACTTCATTGTAGTGCAGATTTCCTTTGCAAGCTTGCTTGGTTGGCCAAAAAGGGCGTATGCGTTCTTTCCTGAATATATTCAGGAAAAAACGCATACGCCCTTTTTGGCCAAGTGCATCATTGTGGACGTTCTGCCTCTTTTCCTATGCTTTCAATGCAATTCCAGTCTACCTCCTGAAATCGGTTTCCTGCAATTCTGCCCCGCTTTCAAGTCCTCTTGGCAGCCTTACTTCAGTATATTTTTGGACGATAGTTGTCATTTATAACTCTGCAGGTTTGTGAATTACAGTGCCCCTGAGCTCCTTTCTTCAACTCGTTTTCTTGTGAGCTGGCCGCAACACCGCAGGATGGCTTCAGGCCCTAATCTGGTTCCGGCACGGCACGCTGAGCCTTTGGTTATTTCCTCTTCCTGGTGGGAAATGAGAGTTAAATTTGCCCGTCCAGACACCTCCAGCTAGTCTCTCATTGGTTCTCGCTATTCCTGTTCATCTTCCGCAGAAATTGCAAACTGGGCCAAACAGGAGGTTAAAGGGACTGACTCTCCAAGTCGGGAGAGTGTTAGTAAAGCGTCTGGAATGTTGCACCCGAGTACCAGGGTACGAAAACTGAGACATATTTGAACACGTCTCCCGATCACATGGTTGATCATACTCTAGGTTCCACATGCATGTTTTAGCTGAAGGAAGAATACCTTAAACCTGGGTAGTTGAAACCCGTGGAATGGGTACCATGCAATATGACTTCAAAGGGTCTTCATTTGCTCACCGAACCTCTCCAATCCTATCACTGCTGCGTTTATGTCCCTGTACACATGCTTGATTCTCTTTCGGAGACATAGCAATCCATAGGTTTTAAGATACTTAAGAGTCAGGTACATTCTTAGGCGTTTAATATGCGGTGTTGAGTCCATTTCGTTGAGCAAGGAGTAGCTCTTGTCTATTCCATATTTGGCTTAAGGAACTTTATCTGTGCTCATTTCAATCTCTGGTTTTATGCAGCACCCCAACTCACCTTTACCCTTAAGCAAGCATAAGTTGGTTTTCTAAATTTGAGACCCTGTTCTGTTCTGTAATTCAGTTCCTGTGTAGCCAAGTTTACATTCCGTGTATTACTGATATCTTATGATGTTTCTTTTTCTGTGTGACTTATTTCAGTTAGAATCATCGTACCTGAATCCACTCATTGTGCTGCTACGGGCCTGATGACATAGATTTCACTGCTGAGCGATACTGCATTGTACGTAAGTACCACAAGTTCTTTATCCATTTTTCACTTTCTGTGATATTGAACTTGTACGGTAAACGAGGTTCTTGTAAACAGAGGCGTCCCAAACATTGGGGTGGCTGTGTCTTTTTGATTTTAATTTCCCTAAGCTATAGGACCATAAGTGGAAGTGCCCTAGGCTCTGTTGCTTTGTTTTTTAGATGTTTCAGGAAACACCATACACTTCTCCCGAGTGTCTGTTGGCAGTTTACATCCCGCCCATCAGCATAACAAGGCTCCCAGTTCTCCATGGCCTGTCCTGCCTTTCTGGATTTTACACTTTTTTCAGATGGCCCTTTTGACCGGGGGGAAGTGAGACTTCATTGTAGTGCAGATTTCCTTTGCAAGCTTGCTTGGTTGGCCAAAAAGGGCGTATGCGTTTTTTCCTGAATATATTCAGGAAAAAACGCATACGCCCTTTTTGGCCAAGTGCATCATTGTGGACGTTCTGCCTCTTTTCCTATGCTTTCAATGCAATTCCAGTCTACCTCCTGAAATCGGTTTCCTGCAATTCTGCCCCGCTTTCAAGTCCTCTTGGCAGCCTTACTTCAGTATATTTTTGGACGATAGCTGTCATTTATAACTCTGCAGGTTTGTGAATTACAGTGCCCCTGAGCTCCTTTCTTCAACTCGTTTTCTTGTGAGCTGGCCGCAACACCGCAGGATGGCTTCAGGCCCTAATCTGGTTCCGGCACGGCACGCTGAGCCTTTGGTTATTTCCTCTTCCTGGTGGGAAATGAGAGTTAAATTTGCCCGTCCAGACACCTCCAGCTAGTCTCTCATTGGTTCTCGCTATTCCTGTTCATCTTCCGCAGAAATTGCAAACTGGGCCAAACAGGAGGTTAAAGGGACTGACTCTCCAAGTCGGGAAAGTGTTAGTAAAGCGTCTGGAATGTTGCACCCGAGTACCAGGGTACGAAAACTGAGACATATTTGAACACGTCTCCCGATCACATGGTTGATCATACTCTAGGTTCTACATGCATGTTTTAGCTGAAGGAAGAATACCTTAAACCTGGGTAGTTGAAACCCGTGGAATGGGTACCATGCAATATGACTTCAAAGGGTCTTCATTTGCTCACCGAACCTCTCCAATCCTATCACTGCTGTGTTTATGTCCCTGTACACATGCTTGATTCTCTTTCGGAGACATAGCAATCCATAGGTTTTAAGATACTTAAGAGTCAGGTACATTCTTAGGCGTTTAATATGCGGTGTTGAGTCCATTTCGTTGAGCAAGGAGTAGCTCTTGTCTATTCCATATTTGGCTTAAGGAACTTTATCTGTGCTCATTTCAATCTCTGGTTTTATGCAGCACCCCAACTCACCTTTACCCTTAAACAAGCATAAGTTGGTTTTCTAAATTTGAGACCCTGTTCTGTTCTGTAATTCAGTTCCTGTGTAGCCAAGTTTACATTCCGTGTATTACTGATATCTTATGATGTTTCTTTTTCTGTGTGACTTATTTCAGTTAGATTCATCGTACCTGAATCCACTCATTGTGCTGCTACGGGCCTGATGACATAGATTTCACTGCTGAGTGATACTGCATTGTACGTAAGTACCACAAGTTCTTTATCCATTTTTCACTTTCTGTGATATTGAACTTGTACGGTAAACGAGGTTCTTGTAAACAGAGGCGTCCCAAACATTGGGGTGGTTGTGTCTTTTTGATTTTAATTTCCCTAAGCTATAGGACCATAAGTGGAATTGCCCTAGGCTCTGTTGCTTTGTTTTTTAGATGTTTCAGGAAACACCATACACTTCTCCCGAGTGTCTGTTGGCAGTTTACATCCCGCCCATCAGCATAACAAGGCTCCCAGTTCTCCATGGCCTGTCCTGCCTTTCTGGATTTTACACTTTTTTCAGATGGCCCTTTTGACCGGGGGGAAGTGAGACTTCATTGTAGTGCAGATTTCCTTTGCAAGCTTGCTTGGTTGGCCAAAAAGGGCGTATGCGTTTTTTCCTGAATATATTCAGGAAAAAACGCATACGCCCTTTTTGGCCAAGTGCATCATTGTGGACGTTCTGCCTCTTTTCCTATGCTTTCAATGCAATTCCAGTCTACCTCCTGAAATCGGTTTCCTGCAATTCTGCCCCGCTTTCAAGTCCTCTTGGGATCCTTACTTCAGTATATTTTTGGACGATAGCTGTCATTTATAACTCTGCAGGTTTGTGAATTACAGTGCCCCTGAGCTCCTTTCTTCAACTCGTTTTCTTGTGAGCTGGCCGCAACACCGCAGGATGGCTTCAGGCCCTAATCTGGTTCCGGCACGGCACGCTGAGCCTTTGGTTATTTCCTCTTCCTGGTGGGAAATGAGAGTTAAATTTGCCCGTCCAGACACCTCCAGCTAGTCTCTCATTGGTTCTCGCTATTCCTGTTCATCTTCCGCAGAAATTGCAAACTGGGCCAAACAGGAGGTTAAAGGGACTGACTCTCCAAGTCGGGAGAGTGTTAGTAAAGCGTCTGGAATGTTGCACCCGAGTACCAGGGTACGAAAACTGAGACATATTTGAACACGTCTCCCGATCACATGGTTGATCATACTCTAGGTTCCACATGCATGTTTTAGCTGAAGGAAGAATACCTTAAACCTGGGTAGTTGAAACCCGTGGAATGGGTACCATGCAATATGACTTCTAAGGGTCTTCATTTGCTCACCGAACCTCTCCAATCCTATCACTGCTGCGTTTATGTCCCTGTACACATGCTTGATTCTCTTTCGGAGACATAGCAATCCATAGGTTTTAAGATACTTAAGAGTCAGGTACATTCTTAGGCGTTTAATATGCGGTGTTGAGTCCATTTCGTTGAGCAATGAGTAGCTCTTGTCTATTCCATATTTGGCTTAAGGAACTTTATCTGTGCTCATTTCAATCTCCGGTTTTATGCAGCACCCCAACTCACCTTTACCCTTAAACAAGCATAAGTTGGTTTTCTAAATTTGAGACCCTGTTCTGTTCTGTAATTCAGTTCCTGTGTAGCCAAGTTTACATTCCGTGTATTACTGATATCTTATGATGTTTCTTTTTCTGTGTGACTTATTTCAGTTAGAATCATCGTACCTGAATCCACTCATTGTGCCGCTACGGGCCTGATGACATAGATTTCACTGCTGAGTGATACTGCATTGTACGTAAGTACCAGAAGTTCTTTATCCATTTTTCACTTTCTGTGATATTGAACTTGTACGGTAAACGAGGTTCTTGTAAACAGAGGCGTCCCAAACATTGGGGTGGCTGTGTCTTTTTGATTTTAATTTCCCTAAGCTATAGGACCATAAGTGGAAGTGCCCTAGGCTCTGTTGCTTTGTTTTTTAGATGTTTCAGGAAACACCATACACTTCTCCCGAGTGTCTGTTGGCAGTTTACATCCCGCCCATCAGCATAACAAGGCTCCCAGTTCTCCATGGCCTGTCCTGCCTTTCTGGATTTTACACTTTTTTCAGATGGCCCTTTTGACCGGGGGGAAGTGAGACTTCATTGTAGTGCAGATTTCCTTTGCAAGCTTGCTTGGTTGGCCAAAAAGGGCGTATGCGTTTTTTCCTGAATATATTCAGGAAAAAACGCATACGCCCTTTTTGGCCAAGTGCATCATTGTGGACGTTCTGCCTCTTTTCCTATGCTTTCAATGCAATTCCAGTCTACCTCCTGAAATCGGTTTCCTGCAATTCTGCCCCGCTTTCAAGTCCTCTTGGCAGCCTTACTTCAGTATATTTTTGGACGATAGCTGTCATTTATAACTCTGCAGGTTTGTGAATTACAGTGCCCCTGAGCTCCTTTCTTCAACTCGCTTTCTTGTGAGCTGGCCGCAACACCGCAGGATGGCTTCAGGCCCTAATCTGGTTCCGGCACGGCACGCTGAGCCTTTGGTTATTTCCTCTTCCTGGTGGGAAATGAGAGTTAAATTTGCCCGTCCAGACACCTCCAGCTAGTCTCTCATTGGTTCTCGCTATTCCTGTTCATCTTCCGCAGAAATTGCAAACTGGGCCAAACAGGAGGTTAAAGGGACTGACTCTCCAAGTTGGGAGAGTGTTAGTAAAGCGTCTGGAATGTTGCACCCGAGTACCAGGGTACGAAAACTGAGACATATTTGAACACGTCTCCTGATCACATGGTTGATCATACTCTAGGTTCCACATGCATGTTTTAGCTGAAGGAAGAATACCTTAAACCTGGGTAGTTGAAACCCGTGGAATGGGTACCATGCAATATGACTTCAAAGGGTCTTCATTTGCTCACCGAACCTCTCCAATCCTATCACTTCTGCGTTTATGTCCCTGTACACATGCTTGATTCTCTTTCGGAGACATAGCAATCCATACGTTTTAAGATACTTAAGAGTCAGGTACATTCTTAGGCGTTTAATATGCGGTGTTGAGTCCATTTCGTTGAGCAAGGAGTAGCTCTTGTCTATTCCATATTTGGCTTAAGGAACTTTATCTGTGCTCATTTCAATCTCTGGTTTTATGCAGCACCCCAACTCACCTTTACCCTTAAACAAGCATAAGTTGGTTTTCTAAATTTGAGACCCTGTTCTGTTCTGTAATTCAGTTCCTGTGTAGCCAAGTTTACATTCCGTGTATTACTGATATCTTATGATGTTTCTTTTTCTGTGTGACTTATTTCAGTTAGAATCATTGTACCTGAATCCACTCATTGTGCTGCTACGGGCCTGATGACATAGATTTCACTGCTGAGTGATACTGCATTGTACGTAAGTACCACAAGTTCTTTATCCATTTTTCACTTTCTGTGATATTGAACTTGTACGGTAAACGAGGTTCTTGTAAACAGAGGCGTCCCAAACATTGGGGTGGCTGTGTCTTTTTGATTTTAATTTCCCTAAGCTATAGGACCATAAGTGGAAGTGCCCTAGGCTCTGTTGCTTTGTTTTTTAGATGTTTCAGGAAACACCATACACTTCTCCCGAGTGTCTGTTGGCAGTTTACATCCCGCCCATCAGCATAACAAGGCTCCCAGTTCTCCATGGCCTGTCCTGCCTTTCTGGATTTTACACTTTTTTCAGATGGCCCTTTTGACCGGGGGGAAGTGAGACTTCATTGTAGTGCAGATTTCCTTTGCAAGCTTGCTTGGTTGGCCAAAAAGGGCGTATGCGTTCTTTCCTGAATATATTCAGGAAAAAACGCATACGCCCTTTTTGGCCAAGTGCATCATTGTGGACGTTCTGCCTCTTTTCCTATGCTTTCAATGCAATTCCAGTCTACCTCCTGAAATCGGTTTCCTGCAATTCTGCCCCGCTTTCAAGTCCTCTTGGCAGCCTTACTTCAGTATATTTTTGGACGATAGCTGTCATTTATAACTCTGCAGGTTTGTGAATTACAGTGCCCCTGAGCTCCTTTCTTCAACTCGCTTTCTTGTGAGCTGGCCGCAACACCACAGGATGGCTTCAGGCCCTAATCTGGTTCCGGCACAGCACGCTGAGCCTTTGGTTAATTCCTCTTCCTGGTGGGAAATGAGAGTTAAATTTGCCCGTCCAGACACCTCCAGCTAGTCTCTCATTGCTTCTCCCTATTCCTGTTCATCTTCCGCAGAAATTGCAACCTGGGCCAAACAGGAGGTTAAAGGGACTGACTCTCCAAGTCGGGAGAGTGTTAGTAAAGCGTCTGGAATGTTGCACCCGAGTACCAGGGTACGAAAACTGAGACATATTTGAACACGTCTCCCGATCACATGGTTGATCATACTCTAGGTTCCACATGCATGTTTTAGCTGAAGGAAGAATACCTTAAACCTGGGTAGTTGAAACCCGTGGAATGGGCACCATGCAATATGACTTCAAAGGGTCTTCATTTGCTCACCGAACCTCTCCAATCCTATCACTGCTGCGTTTATGCCCCTGTACAGACGCTTGATTCTCTTTCAGACATAGCCATCCATACGTTTTAAGATTCTTACTAGTCAGGTATATTCTTAGGCGTTTTATATGGGGTGTTGAGTCCATTTCGTTGAGCAAGGAGTAGCTCTTGTCTATTCCATATTTGGCTTAAGGAACTTTATCTGTGCTCATTTCAATCTCTGGTTTTATGCAGCACCCCAACTCACCTTTACCCTTAAACAAGCATAAGTTGGTTTTCTAAATTTGAGACCCTGTTCTGTTCTGTAATTCAGTTCCTGTGTAGCCAAGTGTACATTCCGTGTATTACTGATATCTTATGATGTTTCTTTTTCGGTGTGACTTATTTCAGTTAGAATCATCATACCTGAATCCACTCATTGTGCTGCTAAGGGCCTGATGACATAGATTTCATTGCTGAGTGATATTGCCTTGTATGTAAGTACCACAACTTCTTTATCCATTTTTCACTTTCTGCGATATTGAACTTGTACCGTAAACGAGGTTCTTGTAAACAGAGCCGTCCCAAACTTTGGGGTGGCTGTGTCTTTTTAATTTTAATTTCCCTAATCTATAGGACCATAAGTGGAAGTGCCCTAGGCTCTGTTGCTTTGTTTTTTAGATGTTTCAGGAAACACCATACACTTCTCCAGAGTGGCTGTTGGCAATTTACATCCCGCCCATCAGCATAAGAAGGCTCCCAGTTCTCCATGCCCTGTCGTGCTTTTATGGATTTTACACTTTTTTCAGATGGCCCTTTTGACCAGGTGGAAGTGAGACTTCATTGTAGTGCACATTTCCTTTGCAAGCTTGCTTGGTTGGCCAAAAAGTATGTATGCGTTTTTTCCTGAATATATTCAGGAAAAAACACATACGCCCTTTTTGGCCAAGTGCATCATTGTCGAGGTTCTGACTCTCTTCATATGTTTTCAATGCAATTCCAGTCTACCTCCTGAAATCGGTTTCCTGCAATTCTGCCTTGCTTTCAATGTCTCTTCATAGCCTTACCTCAATATATTTTTTGAAAATAGTTGGCCTTTATAACTCTGCAGGTTTTTGAATTGCAGTGGCCCTTAGCCCCACTTTTCAGCTCTTATTTTTGTGGTCTTGCCCCATAACCACAGGATTCCTTGAAGCCCTATTTTTCTTCTGGGGCACCTTGCTGTGCCTTTGGTTAATTCTTCTTACTGATGTGGCATTAGAGTGACATGTGCCCATTTAACCGCTACAGCTTGTTTCTCACTGGTTCCCCCTATTCCCATTCATCCTCCACACTAACTGCAGACTGTGCGATACCAGAACTTAAAGGCATTGACTCCATGTGGGGATGTTGTTAGTAAAGCGGCTGGAATGTCGATCCGCAGCCCCAGGAGAGGAAAAATGAGGTGCGTTTTAGAAACCTTTCCCGATCATATGGTATACCAGTCGCTGGGTTTCCCAAGCATGGTCTAGCTGTAGGAAGATTCCCTTCAACCTGGAGTGTTGGGACCCTTGGACTGAGTAGCATGAAGTATTGCATTAAACTTTCGGCAGTTGCTCACCAAAGCTCACCAATCCTCTCAGCCCCAAGTGTCCAGCCTTATGTCTTATCCAGCTGTGGGTTTATATGTGGTCAATCCAGGTTGCATCACATCCCCTGAGCGAATTTTGTAAGAATTTTTCTCTCTTTCATTGTTTCAGCGTTTTCTTTTTAAAATTTATTTCTATAATGGGGTTTAGCTCATTTTCACTGCTGTGTTTGTGCCGCTCTGCACACACTTGATTCCCTTATGGAGATATATCAATACATGGGTTTTAAGATTCTTATTACTCAGATATATTTCTCTGCGGTGTATAGGGTGTGTTGAGGCCAGTTCATTGAGCAAGGTGTAGATCTTGTCTAATACCTATTTGGTTTATTGAACGGTATCTGTGCTAATTTCAAACTCTGGTTTTATGCATCACCCCACCTCTCCTTTCCCCTTAAGCTGACATAAGTGTGTTTTCTAAATGTGAGACACTGTTCTGTTCTGTAATTCATTTCTTGTGCAGCCATATTTACCCTCCCTCTATAAGTGATATCTTATGATATGTTTCTTTTTCTGTTTGACTTATTTCAAGTAGTATTATCGGACCTAAATCCATTCTTTATCCTTCTACTAGCCTTATTACATTGATTTCATGGTGAAGAGATATTCCATTGTACATAAGTACCACATCTTCTTTATCCATTGTTCTCTTTCCTGGGATATTTAAGGTGTACTGAAGTTGAGGTTCTTGTAAACAGAGTAGCCCTAAACTGTGGTGTGCTTGTGTCTTGTTGATTTTTAGACTTCCCTAGATATACTCCCATGATTGGAAGTGTCCTATGCTCTGTAGCTCTGTTTTTTAGATGATTTAGGAACCACCATACACTTCTCCAGAGTGGCTCTCAGCAGTTCACACACTGCCCATCAGCGTATAAAGGCTCCCTGTTCTCCATGGCCTGTCCTGCCTTTCTGGATTTTACACTTTTTTAGGATGGCCCTTTTGACCGGTGGGAAGTGAGACTTCTTTGTTGTGCACATTTACATTGCTTACTTGCTTCGTTGCCCATAAAGTGCGTATGCGTTTTTTCCTGGATATAATCAGGAAAAAACGCATACGCCCTTTTGGGCCAACTGCATCATTGTCGAAATTCTGCCGCTTTTCATGTGCATTAAAGACGAGTCCAATCTATCTCTTGAAATCTGTTTCTTGCAATTCTGTCTTGCATTCAGATCCTCTTCTTTGCCTTACCTCAACATATTTTTGGACATTAGTTTTCATTTATAACTCTGCAGGTTTGTGAATTGCAGTGACCCTGAGCTCCATTTTTTAAGTTGCTCTTTTGTGAGCTGTCCTCAAACCCGCAGGATTGCTTCAGGCCCTATTTTGGCTCCGGCGAGGCAGGCTGAGCCTTTCTTTAATTCTTATTCTTAATGGGAAATTAGAGTGATATGTGCCCGTCCAAACCCCTACAACTATTCTCTCATTGGTTCCCCCTCTTCCCGTTCATCCTCCTCACAATTTGCAAAATGTGTGAAACAGAAGTTTAAATGTGCTGATTCTCCAAGTGGGGAGATTCTAAGTAACATGGCTGGAATGGTGAACAGGAGCACCAGGAGAGGATAAATGAGGTGCATTTTAGACACATCTCCCGATCACATGGTGTACAGTCCTCTGGGTTTTCCATGCATGTTTTAGCTGTAGGAAGATCCCTTGAACCTGCAGATTTGGGACCCATTGAATGGGTACCAGGTAGTATTACTTTAAAGGGTGTGCATTTCCTCACCCAACCTCACATTTCTCTTAGCGCAAACAGTTTCCAGCCTTATGTCTCATCCTGCTGTGGGTCTAGATGTGTTCAATCCATGTTGCATCACCGTCCCTGAGGAAAAGTTGTAAGAGGTTTTCTCTGTCTCTCTGTCGTTTATTTTTTTCAATTTATTACTATATTGGTTACAGCTGATTTTCAAAGCTCTGTTTCTTGCTGCTGTACATCCACTTGATTCACGTACAGAGAGTCATCAATAAATTCTTTTTCAGATTCTTACCAGTCGTATATATTCTTTTCCGGTGACTTGAGTGTGCTGAGTGCAGTTCTTTTAGCTACCGTGTAGGCCTTGTTGATTATCAGTTTGGTATTTGGAATGGTATCTTTGCTAATTTCAACCTCCTGGATGATGCCTCACCCCTCCCCACCTTTCCCGTTTAGCAGCCTTATGCGTGTTTTCTACATATTTGACTATGTTTTTGTTTTGTAATTTATTTCATGTGTAGCCATTTTGGATTCCACCTTTAAGTGATATCTTATGATATGTGTCTTTTTCTTTTTGAATTCTGTCACTTAGAATGATCATACGTAACTCCTCCGGAGTTGTTACAACTGGCCATATTTCATTGATTTCCAGGCTGAATAATATTCCACTCTACCTAAGTACCACATCTCTATCCATTTTTTCCCTCCAGAGACATTTAAGTTATATCCTAGTCGAGGATCTTTTAAACAGAGAGGGGGTAAACATTGGGGTGCCTGTGTCCTCTCAATTTTTGTTTTTCCCAAGATATACGCCCATGAGTGCAAGTGCCCTATGCTCTGTAGCTCATTTTTTAGATGCTTTAGTAAACACAATACACTTCTCCAGAATGGCCGTTGGCAATATACATTTCCACTATAAGTCTCACAGGGCTCCCTCTTCTCGTTGCCCTGTCCTGCATTTCTGTTGTTTACGCTTTATGAGGATGGCTCTTCTGACTGATGCGAAGTGATATCTTTTGTAGTATTGACTTCCAGTGCCCACCTGTTTGGTTGGCTAAAAAAGTGTATGCCCTTTTCTTGAATATATACAGAAAAAAACGCATACACCCTTTTTGGCCAACCGCAATGTTGGCAATGTTGGCAATGTTCAGCTCCTTTTCTTGTGCTTAATGGCGAGTCCTTTCTACCTCCTCAAATCCCTTTCCTGCCATTCTCCCTTGCTTACAAGTCCTTTTCTCTGACTTTCCTCAAGACATTTTTCAGTGATGGATATTTTCAACTCTGCAGTTTTGTGAATTTTACTGCCCCTGAGTTCCATTGTTCAACTTGTGTTTATGGGAACTGGCCACAAAGCAGTGGGATTTCCTCAAGCCCTATACTGTTTCCATGGGCAACCCTAGCCTTTGGTCAATTCGTCTTCCTGATTGGAAATTAGAGTGACATGTGCCTGTCTGAACACCTAGGACTTGTCTCTCATTGTTCCTCATCCTTCCGCTTCATCCTCTGGACAAATTCCAAACTGTACGCAACAGGATGTTGACAGTGCTGACATCTCCAAGTGGGGAGACTGTTAGTAAAGACGCTGGAGGGGTGAACCCGAGCACCAGGAGATGAGGAGATGAGATGCCTTTTCCAAACTCTTCCCGATCAGACGGTATACCATCCTCTGGGTGTGACAGACATGTTTTAGCAGTAGGAAGAGTCCCATTCATGTAAGGAGAACACCAGGGCTTTTTCAAAATCAGTGTCTCCCCGAAACCCAAACTGGGGAAGTTTTTAAGCTACGGCTACACATATGTTCATTAAGGGCCTTGGGAAGTAGGCAGAGTCCAAACTTTAGATGATTGAAGTCTTCAGGGTCAGAAGCACTCACCACCAGCTTCCCTTAGGCTACACTTTAACTATCATTGATAGATGATGTCAATAAAAATATCTATTCTTTTTCAGATTATTTCCCCTTATAGGTTATTGCAAAATGTTGAGTGTAGTTCCCTGTGCTATACAGTAGTTCCTTGTTGATGATCTATTTTATACATAGCAGTGTGTATGTGTTAATTCCAAACTGTTAATTTATCCCTCCTCCCACCTTTCCCCTTTGGTAATAATAAATTATAAGATTTTATACTTCTCAGAAATGGGGGAGCTGAAAGAGAGGTATCATTTTCAATGGAAAAGCATTTAAAACAAGATTGAAGGTTTAACCAAGATTATTAGATGTACATCCTTGGAAAGAAATCACTTCGTTTCTCTAATATTGACCTGACGAATAAGACAAACCTTTTCACTGAACTTGCTTATAAAAAGTGATGGAAATATCAAATGGAAGTGTTAGAAACATCTTATTTTACCCGAGCCTTATACACTGTTCTATGTTAACTACAGTTTGGCTCACACATCTGTTCATTGAGGTTACAATAGTCTCAATTTCTGTTACTGATCCTCCAGAGTGGACCCCAACAAGTGTCCCCCTGCCCAGTGTCATTGGGGCCAACAGATCGAGACTGAGTTTGGTTCACAAGCAAAGGAAACTTTATATTTTGATCAGAGAATGGAGAGGTGAGAGCATGCACTACCCCGTGGGCTGTGGGCTGGGCTGCTGTGTAGAGATCCTGTCAGAGTCAGTGGGAGGGAGGGAGGCGGCAGAGCTCTCGAGGGCCGGGTTGGCTGTAGCTCAGGCTCTATATCGTGGAGTCTGCACTGGGCCCCAGGAGCTGAGGTGTCGACCCAGCCATTCTGCACTAGGAAATCTGGTCTGAAGTGCCGGGTGTGGAACCTCTGCATGCGGGACCCTAGGAGCACGTGAAATTAGACAAAGCACAAAGGATAAAAAAGGTTAGACTTGACTTTATTGCCCAGATTCTATTTTTATCTCCCAGGGATTTTTAATGGGCTTTGCTGGGGACAAACCCCTCCTCTGCCTTTTGTCCCGTTCCTCATTCTTGGAGTGCTGAGGGTGCAGACCCTTCTTCTGTAACTGCTGAGTGCTGAGTTGGGAGCCCTCATACCCTGGGGCGAGGGTCAGAGCTTCTCCCCAGCAGCCTCCCGGTGACGTTGATTGTCCCCAGGACCCCTGCCTCCCTGCTCGTCCACCTGAGCACCAGCATTGGAAGTGTTATAGATTCTAATGACCTTTAAGGGTCCAGGAAAGAGATGTGCAGAGACGCTGTGGGGGCCGGTTTCACCCCGCCCCACATTTGTTCGGCCACCTTAGGCTGACCGTTTCTGCCAGCCTAGATGCTCTGACCAGTAGTCTGAGCTTTCTTCAATTAGGCCCCTGAATTAACGTACAAACAGCACCAGGTGTCAGAGCCCTGCCCGCTCAACTCCCAGACAGTCCAGGGTCAGTGGTGATAAGGACCATGATGGCTACTGAGTCAACAGCCTTTTGAAGTAAACAGGAGTCCAGCCGGTCTTATTGGCCACCATCATCACGGTGTCTGTAGGCTTTTCTATGGTGACAGTGTGGTATACTGTTCCCCCGCCAAGATTATTAGCTCCCCTCTGGGTGCAGTAAGTCCTGCAAGCAGTAGTCTACTCTTTTGGGACACACTCTTGTTGTTTTATGAGAGAAACTCCAGGTCAAGTGATGTTCACACGAGTCGTCATGGTGCCCTGTTGCCCCCGGTTATCTCTCTGGATGTTGGAGTTGGAGGGCCTCCTCACTCGAGGTCGGTGTGCCCACGGAGCGAACCCTGCAACTTCAGGGCATGGTTGGTGGTTAGGATCACCACGTGGGGTCCTTTTCCCGTAGGAGGGAGGTGGCCTTTTGGGCTGCTGATTTCCAGGTTTTTAGATACCGCCAGTATCTTGGCCAGATGTGGCAGTGGGCCAAGCTCCTTAGTGACCGTAGTTTATCCTACCTGGATGGCATTCTTGCATTGTTCCATTTCAAGTGGTCCCAGTTTTTGCACTAATTCTCCAATGGCGATTCACCTTTCACCGGGAATGTAAAGGTCAAAGGGTTTAGCTAAATTAGGGAGTTCCAGGGCAAGGGTCTGAATTGACTGCTCTTTCCATTCTTGAAAGGCCACTTCTGGATTCTATTCAAAAGGATCATCATCTTTTCCTTTCAGTGTTTCATATAGAGGCCCAGCTAGTAGACTGTAGTTAGGGATCCAGAAGCAGCAAACCCTGGCCTCCCCAGGAACCCCTAAGCTGTCTTCTAGTTTTAGAAAGGGGTAAGGCTGAAAATGGTTTCTTCCCTTTCCTGGGATGGGCTTCTCTGACCTTGTGTGAGAATGAAGCCCAGGCAGGTCACCGCAGTCTGTGATATTTGAGCTTTTTCTTGGACAACTTCTATCCTTTATTGGCTTGGTAGTTCAGAGGCCTCCTTAGTAGGGCTGGCGATCAGAATGTCGTCTGCATATTGAAGGAGGGTTTCCTTTTCCAGAGGTAGAACTTTTAGGTCTTTAGCTAAGCTTTCCCCAAAGACGGTGTGGGAATTTTTGCACCCTTGGGGCCAGACGGCCCGGAAGTATTGTTTTAGTTGTATGTTGAGTCCTGCCACTCACAAGCCAAAATTTCTTGTGACTCTGGGACTAATGGAATACAAAAGAAGGCATCATTGAAGACTAATACAGAATACCATGTCCTGGTGGTTGGTAGAATGACCAGCAGGGTGTAGGAATTAGGAGCAACTGGAGGTATATCCTCGGTGGCTTCACTGACTGTCCTGACATCCTTTACCAGGTCCCCAGCAGCCCATGGGGCTCTCGTGGTCAGACCAATCGCAGAATATGGAGCTCACCTGGGCAGGTACCCCACCCCCACCCCAGCCCACGGGGCTCTCGTGATCAGGCCCCTCCCAGGATACAGAGCTACCCTTGCAGGTACCGTGGCAGGGCTGGGCACACAGGAACCGTGCACATAGCCCTCATTGCAGAGCACCCCCAGCTCACCTGTCGCTCAGAGCTGACACAGAGCACCTCAGAGCAGGACTTGAACTAACAAACAGCAGCTGCGACAGGTCTGTGACCCTGGGCATCACTCCGTGAGGCCTCCCTCCACCTGGTCTTCCAGAGACTTCCACTGCACCCGGGGCACCAGGCCTCTGTCTCCAACCACCACCCACCCCTCCTCTCCCTGACTCCTGGGTTCCTCTCATTAGGAGAGGGTTTTCTTGAAGTTGTCTCCCACTCATGGGCCAGATAAAATGATTAGAAAACAAGCCAAAGCTGCAGCCCCTTGTCTATCCTGACTCTCAGGAGCCCACACCTGTTCCTTGGACCTGGCCGGTTCAGCAAGTTCCATTTTCTGCAACTGTGAGCCCCTGAGGGGTGATGATTGGCTGACCTGGGCAGCCTTACCGTGCCAGCCAGCCCTCCCCAGGTGTGCCTGGGTTGAGATCAATATAAATACCACTCCAGGCAGCAAGAGCCCCTGCAGCCGTGCCTGACGCCATTTTCTCTGCCCTGTCAGCAGTCTCGGGGCTGGGCTGGTGGGAGGGAGTGAGAGGCCACGGCTTTGTGGGTGGCCCAGTGTGAGTGGGGCTCTGCTGGACTTTCTGCAGCAGTTGCCAGGCTGCCACCTGCTAAAGAAGAGGATGTGTCACCCATACCTGCTGCTGGAATTTCTCCCTGGGCAGAGGTGAAGAAGGAAAAAAGCAGTGGGGGCAGGGACAGGACGGGTATCTCAGGCAGGGAAATGGAAATCTTCCAGAAGAGCACCCAGGGCCAGGACCATCCTGGCTGGCCTGCAGGCACCAAGTCGGCCGGCATGCTGTCACTCGTGTGGCTCTATGGCCCTTCCTCTAGGCTTTCAAGTCCTTGTATATATTCAGGTGTTTTACCTGGGACGGGTGGGAATAGTTCAGCAGCAACTGGCCTGGGGCTCAGCTCACGTTTACTCACAGATGCCTCGGCACAGTGTCCCAGCTTTGCAATGAGGACGCTTGTTGCGTGGGGGCTGCTGGCTGAATGGGAGACGATTCCCCACCACTGACCAACTTCAGAATTGTTTACAACTGGAGCAAGTACCCTGATACGGTTTTCCTCTGTGTAACTGGTGGGTTCTGTGTTTTTTTCTCTTTTTCGTTTTTGGTTCAAGGTAGATTTTATTCCTCTTTTTTGTATTTACAGATATAAGCATGGAAATAATTTATTCATATAAATACATGTATGTGCAGGGAATAATTGTTTTTTCTGTTTTATTTTTTAAATTTTATTTCTTTTTAATTTTGAATTTTATTTTATATTTTTATACAGCAGGTTCTTATTGGTTATCTATTTTATACATATAAATGTATACATGCCAATCCCAGTCTCTCAACTCCTCCCACCACCACCCCCCCAACAGCTTTCCCCCCTTGTTGTCCATACGTTTGTTGTCTACATCTGTTGCTCTATTTATGCCTTGCAAAATGGTTAATCTGTACAGTTTTTCTAGGTTCCACATATATGCATGAATATACAAGATTTGTTTTTCTCTTTCTGACTTACTTCACTCTGTATGACAGTCTCTAGATCCATCGACGTCTCTACAAATGACCCAATTTCATTCCTTTTCATGGCTTAGTAATATTCCATTTTATATATGTACCACAGCTTTATGCATTCGTCTGTCTGTGGGCATTTAGGTTGCTTCCATTACCTCGATATTGTAAATAGTGATGCAATGAACATTGCGGTGAATGACTCTTTTTGATTTATGGTTTTGTCTGGGTATATGTCCAGTACTGGGATTGCTGTATCATATGGTAATTCTATTGTTAGTTTCTTAAGAAATTCCATATTGTTCTCCATAATGACTGTATCAATTTATATTCCCAACAATAGTGGAAGAGGGTTCCTTTTCTCCACACCCTTTCCAGCATTTTTTGTTTGTAGATTTTCTATGATGCCTATTCTACCAGGTGTGAGGTGATACCTCATTGTTGAATCCATTTTGTTGAGCAAGGGGTAGGTCTTGTCTATTACATATTTGGCTTATGGAACGGTATCTGTGCTAATTTCAAACTCTGCTTTTATGCAGCACCCCAACTCACCTTCCCCCTTAAGCAAGCATAAGTTGGTTTTCTAAATTTGAGACCCTGTTCTGTTTTGTAATTCAGTTCATGTGTAGCCAAGTTCACATTCCGTGTATTAGTGATACCTTATGATGTTTCTTTTTCTGTGTGACTTATTTCACTTAGAATCATCGTGCCTCAATCCACTCATTATGCTGGTACGGGCCTGGTGACATAGATTTCATTGCTGAGTGGTATTCTGTTGTACATAAGTACCGCAACTTCTTTATCCATTATTTGCTCTCTGGGATATTTAACTTGTGCCGCAGAAGAGATTCCTGTAAAAAGAGCCGTCCCAAATTTTGGGGTGGCTGTGTCTTTTTGATTTTAATTTCCCTAAGCTATAGGACCATAAGTGGAAGTGCCCTAGGCTCTGTTGCTTTGTTTTTTAGATGTTTCAGGAAACACCATACACTTCTCCCGAGTGTCTGTTGGCAATTTACATCCCGCCCATCAGCATAACAAGGCTCCCAGTTCTCCATGGCCTGTCCTGCCTTTCTGGATTTTACACTTTTTTCAGATGGCCCTTTTGACCGGGGGAAGTCAGACTTCATTGTAGTGCAGATTTCCTTTGCAAACTTGCTTGGTTGGCCAAAAAGGGCGTATGCGTTTTTTCCTGAATATATTCAGGAAAAAACGCATACGCCCTTTTTGGCCAAGTGCATCATTGTGGACGTTCTGCCTCTTTTCCTATGCTTTCAATGCAATTCCAGTCTACCTCCTGAAATCGGTTTCCTGCAATTCTGCCCCGCTTTCAAGTCCTCTTGGCAGCCTTACTTCAGTATATTTTTGGACGATAGTTGTCATTTATAACTCTGCAGGTTTGTGAATTACAGTGCCCCTGAGCTCCTTTCTTCAACTCGCTTTCTTTTGAGCTGGCCGCAACACCGCAGGATGGCTTCAGGCCCTAATCTGGTTCCGGCACGGCACGCTGAGCCTTTGGTTAATTCCGCTTCCTGGTGGGAAATGAGAGTTAAATTTGCCCGTCCAGACACCTCCAGCTAGTCTCTCATTGGTTCTCACTATTCCTGTTCATCTTCAGCAGAAATTGCAAACTGGGCCAAACAGGAGGTTAAAGGGACTGACTCTCCAAGTCGGGAGAGTGTTAGTAAAGCGTCTGGAATGTTGCACCCGAGTACCAGGGTACGAAAACTGAGACATATTTGAACACATCTCCCGATCACATGTTTGATCATACTCTAGGTTCCACATGCATGTTTTAGCTGAAGGAAGAATACCTTAAACCTGGATAGTTGAAACCCGTGGAATGGGTACCATGCAATATGACTTCAAAGGGTCTTCATTAGCTCACCGAACCTCTCCAATCCTATCACTGCTGCGTTTATGCCCCTGTACACATGCTGATTCTCTTTCAGAGACATAGCAATCCATAGGTTTTAAGATACTTACTAGTCAGGTACATTCTTAGGCGTTTAATATGCGGTGTTGAGTCCATTTCGTTGAGCAAGGAGTAGCTCTTGTCTATTCCATATTTGGGTTAAGGAACTTTATCTGTGCTCATTTCAATCTCTGGTTTTATGCAGCACCCCAACTCACCTTTCCCCTTAAGCAAGCATAAGTTGGTTTTCTAAATTTGAGACCCTGTTCTGTTCTGTAATTCAGTTCCTGTGTAGCCAAGTTTACATTCCGTGTATTACTGATATCTTATGATGTTTCTTTCTCTGGGTGACTTATTTCAGTTAGAATCATCGTACCTGAATCCACTCATTGTGCTGCTACGGGCCTGATGACATAGATTTCACTGCTGAGTGATACTGCATTGTACGTAAGTACCACAAGTTCTTTATCCATTTTTCACTTTCTGTGATATTGAACTTGTACGGTAAACGAGGTTCTTGTAAACAGAGGCGTCCCAAATTGGGGTGGCTGTGTCTTTTTGATTTTAATTTCCCTAAGCTATAGGACCATAAGTGGAAGTGCCCTAGGCTCTGTTGCTTTGTTTCTTAGATGTTTCAGGAAACACCATACACTTCTCCCAAGTGTCTGTTTGCAATTTACATCCCGCCCATCAGCATAACAAGGCTCCCAGTTCTCCATGGCCTGTCCTGCCTTTCTGGATTTTACACTTTTTCAGATGGCTCTTTTGACCGGGGGGAAGTGAGACTTCATTGTAGTGCAGATTTCCTTTGCAAGTTTGCTTGGTTGGCCAAAAAGGGCATATGCGTTTTTTCCTGAATATATTCAGGAAAAAACGCATACGCCCTTTTGGGCCAAGTGCATCATTGTGGACGTTCTGCCTCTTTTCCTATGCTTTCAATGCAATTCCAGTCTACCTCCTGAAATCGGTTTCCTGCAATTCTGCCCCGCTTTCAAGTCCTCTTGGCAGCCTTACTTCAGTATATTTTTGGACGATAGTTGTCATTTATAACTCTGCAGGTTTGTGAATTACAGTGCCCCTGAGCTCCTTTCTTCAACTCGCTTTCTTGTGAGCTGGCCGCAACACCGCAGGATGGCTTCAGGCCCTAATCTGGTTCCGGCACGGCACGCTGAGCCTTTGGTTATTTCCTCTTCCTGTTGGGAAATGAGAGTTAAATTTGCCCGTCCAGACACCTCCAGCTAGTCTCTCATTGGTTCTCGCTATTCCTGTTCATCTTCCGCAGAAATTGCAAACTGGGCCAAACAGGAGGTTAAAGGGACTGACTCTCCAAGTCGGGAGAGTGTTAGTAAAGCGTCTGGAATGTTGCACCCGAGTACCAGGGTACGAAAACTGAGACATATTTGAACACGTCTCCCGATCACATGGTTGATCATACTCTAGGTTCCACATGCATGTTTTAGCTGAAGGAAGAATACCTTAAACCTGGGTAGTTGAAACCCGTGGAATGGGTACCATGCAATATGACTTCAAAGGGTCTTCATTTGCTCACCGAACCTCTCCAATCCTATCACTGCTGCGTTTATGTCCCTGTACACATGCTTGATTCTCTTTCGGAGACATAGCAATCCATAGGTTTTAAGATACTTAAGAGTCAGGTACATTCTTAGGCGTTTAATATGCGGTGTTGAGTCCATTTCGTTGAGCAAGGAGTAGCTCTTGTCTATTCCATATTTGGCTTAAGGAACTTTATCTGTGCTCATTTCAATCTCTGGTTTTATGCAGCACCCCAACTCACCTTTACCCTTAAACAAGCATAAGTTGGTTTTCTAAATTTGAGACCCTGTTCTGTTCTGTAATTCAGTTCCTGTGTAGCCAAGTTTACATTCCGTGTATTACTGATATCTTATGATGTTTCTTTCTCTGTGTGACTTATTTCAGTTAGAATCATCGTACCTGAATCCACTCATTGTGCTGCTACGGGCCTGATGACATAGATTTCACTGCTGAGTGATACTGCATTGTATGTAAGTACCACAAGTTCTTTATCCATTTTTCACTTTCTGTGATATTGAACTTGTACGGTAAACGAGGTTCTTGTAAACAGAGGCGTCCCAAACATTGGGGTGGCTGTATCTTTTTGATTTTAATTTCCCGAAGCTATAGGACCATAAGTGGAAGTGCCCTAGGCTCTGTTGCTTTGTTTTTTAGATGTTTCAGGAAACACCATACACTTCTCCCGAGTGTCTGTTGGCAGTTTACATCCCGCCCATCAGCATAACAAGGCTCCCAGGTCTCCATGGCCTGTCCTGCCTTTCTGGATTTTACACTTTTTTCAGATGGCCCTTTTGACCGGGGGGGGGGGGAAGTGAGACTTCATTGTAGTGCAGATTTCCTTTGCAAGCTTGCTTGGTTGGCCAAAAAGGGCGTATGCGTTTTTTCCTGAATATATTCAGGAAAAAACGCATACGCCCTTTTTGGCCAAGTGCATCATTGTGGACGTTCTGCCTCTTTTCCTATGCTTTCAATGCAATTCCAGTCTACCTCCTGAAATCGGTTTCCTGCAATTCTGCCCCGCTTTCAAGTCCTCTTGGCAGCCTTACTTCAGTATATTTTTGGACGATAGTTGTCATTTATAACTCTGCAGGTTTGTGAATTACAGTGCCCCTGAGCTCCTTTCTTCAACTCGTTTTCTTGTGAGCTGGCCGCAACACCGCAGGATGGCTTCAGGCCCTAATCTGGTTCCGGCACGGCACGCTGAGCCTTTGGTTATTTCCTCTTCCTGGTGGGAAATGAGAGTTAAATTTGCCCGTCCAGACACCTCCAGCTAGTCTCTCATTGGTTCTCGCTATTCCTGTTCATCTTCCGCAGAAATTGCAAACTGGGCCAAACAGGAGGTTAAAGGGACTGACTCTCCAAGTCGGGAGAGTGTTAGTAAAGCGTCTGGAATGTTGCACCCGAGTACCAGGGTACGAAAACTGAGACATATTTGAACACGTCTCCCGATCACATGGTTGATCATACTCTAGGTTACACATGCATGTTTTAGCTGAAGGAAGAATACCTTAAACCTGGGTAGTTGAAACCCGTGGAATGGATACCATGCAATATGACTTCAAAGGGTCTTCATTTGCTCACCGAACCTCTCCAATCCTATCACTGCTGCGTTTATGTCCCTGTACACATGCTTGATTCTCTTTCGGAGACATAGCAATCCATCGGTTTTAAGATACTTAAGAGTCAGGTACATTCTTAGGCGTTTAATATGCGGTGTTGAGTCCATTTCGTTGAGCAAGGAGTAGCTCTTGTCTATTCCATATTTGGCTTAAGGAACTTTATCTGTGCTCATTTCAATCTCTGGTTTTATGCAGCACCCCAACTCACCTTTACCCTTAAACAAGCATAAGTTGGTTTTCTAAATTTGAGACCCTGTTCTGTTCTGTAATTCAGTTCCTGTGTAGCCAAGTTTACATTCCGTGTATTACTGATATCTTATGATGTTTCTTTCTCTGTGTGACTTATTTCAGTTAGAATCATCGTACCTGAATCCACTCATTGTGCTGCTACGGGCCTGATGACATAGATTTCACTGCTGAGTGATACTGCATTGTACGTAAGTACCACAAGTTCTTTATCCATTTTTCACTTTCTGTGATATTGAACTTGTACGGTAAACGAGGTTCTTGTAAACAGAGGCGTCCCAAACATTGGGGTGGCTGTATCTTTTTGATTTTAATTTCCCTAAGCTATAGGACCATAAGTGGAAGTGCCCTAGGCTCTGTTGCTTTGTTTTTTAGATGTTTCAGGAAACACCATACACTTCTCCCGAGTGTCTGTTGGCAGTTTACATCCCGCCCATCAGCACAACAAGGCTCCCAGTTCTCCATGGCCTGTCCTGCCTTTCTGGATTTTACACTTTTTTCAGATGGCCCTTTTGACCGGGGTGGGGGGGGAAGTGAGACTTCATTGTAGTGCAGATTTCCTTTGCAAGCTTGCTTGGTTGGCCAAAAAGGGCGTATGCGTTTTTTCCTGAATATATTCAGGAAAAAACGCATACGCCCTTTTTGGCCAAGTGCATCATTGTGGACGTTCTGCCTCTTTTCCTATGCTTTCAATGCAATTCCAGTCTACCTCCTGAAATCGGTTTCCTGCAATTCTGCCCCGCTTTCAAGTCCTCTTGGCAGCCTTACTTCAGTATATTTTTGGACGATAGTTGTCATTTATAACTCTGCAGGTTTGTGAATTACAGTGCCCCTGAGCTCCTTTCTTCAACTCGTTTTCTTGTGAGCTGGCCGCAACACCGCAGGATGGCTTCAGGCCCTAATCTGGTTCCGGCACGGCACGCTGAGCCTTTGGTTATTTCCTCTTCCTGGTGGGAAATGAGAGTTAAATTTGCCCGTCCAGACACCTCCAGCTAGTCTCTCATTGGTTCTCGCTATTCCTGTTCATCTTCCGCAGAAATTGCAAACTGGGCCAAACAGGAGGTTAAAGGGACTGACTCTCCAAGTCGGGAGAGTGTTAGTAAAGCGTCTGGAATGTTGCACCCGAGTACCAGGGTACGAAAACTGAGACATATTTGAACACGTCTCCCGATCACATGGTTGATCATACTCTAGGTTCCACATGCATGTTTTAGCTGAAGGAAGAATACCTTAAACCTGGGTAGTTGAAACCCGTGGAATGGGTACCATGCAATATGACTTCAAAGGGTCTTCATTTGCTCACCGAACCTCTCCAATCCTATCACTGCTGCGTTTATGTCCCTGTACACATGCTTGATTCTCTTTCGGAGACATAGCAATCCATAGGTTTTAAGATACTTAAGAGTCAGGTACATTCTTAGGCGTTTAATATGCGGTGTTGAGTCCATTTCGTTGAGCAAGGAGTAGCTCTTGTCTATTCCATATTTGGCTTAAGGAACTTTATCTGTGCTCATTTCAATCTCTGGTTTTATGCAGCACCCCAACTCACCTTTACCCTTAAACAAGCATAAGTTGGTTTTCTAAATTTGAGACCCTGTTCTGTTCTGTAATTCAGTTCCTGTGTAGCCAAGTTTACATTCCGTGTATTACTGATATCTTATGATGTTTCTTTTTCTGTGTGACTTATTTCAGTTAGAATCATCGTACCTGAATCCACTCATTGTGCTGCTACGGGCCTGATGACATAGATTTCACTGCTGAGTGATACTGCATTGTACGTAAGTACCACAAGTTCTTTATCCATTTTTCACTTTCTGTGATATTGAACTTGTACGGTAAACGAGGTTCTTGTAAACAGAGGCGTCCCAAACATTGGGGTGGCTGTATCTTTTTGATTTTAATTTCCCTAAGCTATAGGACCATAAGTGGAAGTGCCCTAGGCTCTGTTGCTTTGTTTTTTAGATGTTTCAGGAAACACCATACACTTCTCCCGAGTGTCTGTTGGCAGTTTACATCCCGCCCATCAGCATAACAAGGCTCCCAGTTCTCCATGGCCTGTCCTGCCTTTCTGGATTTTACACTTTTTTCAGATGGCCCTTTTGACTGGGGGGAAGTGCGACTTCATTGTAGTGCAGATTTCCCTTGCAAGCTTGCTTGGTTGGCCAAAAAGGGCGTATGCGTTTTTTCCTGAATATATTCAGGAAAAAACGCATACGCCCTTTTTGGCCAAGTGCATCATTGTGGACGTTCTGCCTCTTTTCCTATGCTTTCAATGCAATTCCAGTCTACCTCCTGAAATCGGTTTCCTGCAATTCTGCCCCGCTTTCAAGTCCTCTTGGCAGCCTTACTTCAGTATATTTTTGGACGATAGCTGTCATTTATAACTCTGCAGGTTTGTGAATTACAGTGCCCCTGAGCTCCTTTCTTCAACTCGCTTTCTTGTGAGCTGGCCGCAACACCGCAGGATGGCTTCAGGCCCTAATCTGGTTCCGGCATGTTACGCTGAGCCTTTGGTTAATTCCTCTTCCTGGTGGGAAATGAGAGTTAAATTTGCCCGTCCAGACACCTCCAGCTAGTCTCTCATTGGTTCTCGCTATTCCTGTTCATCTTCCGCAGAAATTGCAAACTGGGCCAAACAGGAGGTTAAAGGGACTGACCCTCCAAGTCGGGAGAGTGTTAGTAAAGCGTCTGGAATGTTGCACCCGAGTACCAGGGTACGAAAACTGAGACATATTTGAACACGTCTCCCGATCACATGGTTGATCATACTCTAGGTTCCACATGCATGTTTTAGCTGAAGGAAGAATACCTTAAACCTGGGTAGTTGAAACCCGTGGAATGGGTACCATGCAATATGACTTCAAAGGGTCTTCATTTGCTCACCGAACCTCTCCAATCCTATCACTGCTGCGTTTATGTCCCTGTACACATGCTTGATTCTCTTTCGGAGACATAGCAATCCATAGGTTTTAAGATACTTAAGAGTCAGGTACATTCTTAGGCGTTTAATATGCGGTGTTGAGTCCATTTCGTTGAGCAAGGAGTAGCTCTTGTCTATTCCATATTTGGCTTAAGGAACTTTATCTGTGCTCATTTCAATCTCTGGTTTTATGCAGCACCCCAACTCACCTTTACCCTTAAACAAGCATAAGTTGGTTTTCTAAATTTGAGACCCTGTTCTGTTCTGTAATTCAGTTCCTGTGTAGCCAAGTTTACATTCCGTTTATTACTGATAGCTTATGATGTTTCTTTTTCTGTGTGACTTATTTCAGTTAGAATCATCATACCTGAATCCACTCATTGTGCTGCTAAGGGCCTGATGACATAGATTTCATTGCTGAGTGATATTGCTTTGTTAGTAAATACCACAACTTCTTTATCCATTTTTCACTTCCTGCGATGTTGAACTTCTACTGTAAACGAGGTTCTTCTAAACAGAGGCGTCCCAAACTTTGGGGTGGCTGTGTCTTTTTGATTTTAATTTCCCTAAGCTATAGGACCATAAGTGGAGGTGCCCTAGGCTCTGTTGCTTTGTTTTTTAGATGTTTCAGGAAACACCATACACTTCTCCCGAGTGTCTGTTGGCAATGTACATCCCGCCCATCAGCATAACAAGGTTCCCAGTTCTCCATGGCCTGTCCTGCCTTTCTGGATTTTACACTTTTTTCAGATGGCCCTTTTGACCGGGGGGAAGTGAGACTTCATTGTAGTGCAGATTTCCTTTGCAAGCTTGCTTGGTTGGCCAAAAAGGGCGTATACGTTTTTTCCTGAATATATTCAGGAAAAAACGCATACGCGCTTTTTGGCCAAGTGCATTCTTGTGGACCTTCTGCCTCTTTTCCTATGCTTTCAATGCAATTCCAGTCTACATCCTGAAATCGGTTTCCTGCAATTCTGCCCCGCTTCAACTCCTTTTGGCAGCCTTACTTCAGTATATTTTTGGACGATAGCTGTCATTTATAACTCTGCAGGTTTGTGAATTACAGTGCCCCTGAGCTCTTTCTTCAACTCGCTTTCTTGTGAGCTGGCCGCAACACCGCAGGATGGCTTCAGGCCCTAATCTGGTTCCGGCACAGCACGCTGAGCCTTTGGTTAATTCCTCTTCCTGGTGGGAAATGAGAGTTAAATTTGCCCGTCCAGACACCTCCAGCTAGTCTCTCATTGGTTCTCGCTATTCCTGTTCATCTTCCGCAGAAATTGCAAACTGGGCCAAACAGGAGGTTAAAGGGACTGACTCTCCAAGTCGGGAGAGTGTTAGTAAAGCGTCTGGAATGTTGCACCCGAGTACCAGGGTACGAAAACTGAGACATATTTGAACACGTCTCCCGATCACATGGTTGATCATACTCTAGGTTCCACATGCATGTTTTAGCTGAAGGAAGAATACCTTAAACCTGGGTAGTTGAAACCCGTGGAATGGGTACCATGCAATATGACTTCAAAGGGTCTTCATTTGCTCACCGAACCTCTCCAATCCTATCACTGCTGCGTTTATGTCCCTGTACACATGCTTGATTCTCTTTCGGAGACATAGCAATCCATAGGTTTTAAGATACTTAAGAGTCAGGTACATTCTTAGGCGTTTAATATGCGGTGTTGAGTCCATTTCGTTGAGCAAGGAGTAGCTCTTGTCTATTCCATATTTGGCTTAAGGAACTTTATCTGTGCTCATTTCAATCTCTGGTTTTATGCAGCACCCCAACTCACCTTTACCCTTAAACAAGCATAAGTTGGTTTTCTAAATTTGAGACCCTGTTCTGTTCTGTAATTCAGTTCCTGTGTAGCCAAGTTTACATTCCGTGTATTACTGATATCTTATGATGTTTCTTTCTCTGTGTGACTTATTTCAGTTAGAATCATCGTACCTGAATCCACTCATTGTGCTGCTACGGGCCTGATGACATAGATTTCACTGCTGAGTGATACTGCATTGTATGTAAGTACCACAAGTTCTTTATCCATTTTTCACTTTCTGTGATATTGAACTTGTACGGTAAACGAGGTTCTTGTAAACAGAGGCGTCCCAAACATTGGGGTGGCTGTATCTTTTTGATTTTAATTTCCCGAAGCTATAGGACCATAAGTGGAAGTGCCCTAGGCTCTGTTGCTTTGTTTTTTAGATGTTTCAGGAAACACCATACACTTCTCCCGAGTGTCTGTTGGCAGTTTACATCCCGCCCATCAGCATAACAAGGCTCCCAGGTCTCCATGGCCTGTCCTGCCTTTCTGGATTTTACACTTTTTTCAGATGGCCCTTTTGACCGGGGGGGGGGGAAGTGAGACTTCATTGTAGTGCAGATTTCCTTTGCAAGCTTGCTTGGTTGGCCAAAAAGGGCGTATGCGTTTTTTCCTGAATATATTCAGGAAAAAACGCATACGCCCTTTTTGGCCAAGTGCATCATTGTGGACGTTCTGCCTCTTTTCCTATGCTTTCAATGCAATTCCAGTCTACCTCCTGAAATCGGTTTCCTGCAATTCTGCCCCGCTTTCAAGTCCTCTTGGCAGCCTTACTTCAGTATATTTTTGGACGATAGTTGTCATTTATAACTCTGCAGGTTTGTGAATTACAGTGCCCCTGAGCTCCTTTCTTCAACTCGTTTTCTTGTGAGCTGGCCGCAACACCGCAGGATGGCTTCAGGCCCTAATCTGGTTCCGGCACGGCACGCTCTGCCTTTGGTTATTTCCTCTTCCTGTTGGGAAATGAGAGTTAAATTTGCCCGTCCAGACACCTCCAGCTAGTCTCTCATTGGTTCTCGCTATTCCTGTTCATCTTCCGCAGAAATTGCAAACTGGGCCAAACAGGAGGTTAAAGGGACTGACGCTCCAAGTCGGGAGAGTGTTAGTAAAGCGTCTGGAATGTTGCACCCGAGTACCAGGGTACGAAAACTGAGACATATTTGAACACGTCTCCCGATCACATGGTTGATCATACTCTAGGTTCCACATGCATGTTTTAGCTGAAGGAAGAATACCTTAAACCTGGGTAGTTGAAACCCGTGGAATGGATACCATGCAATATGACTTCAAAGGGTCTTCATTTGCTCACCGAACCTCTCCAATCCTATCACTGCTGCGTTTATGTCCCTGTACACATGCTTGATTCTCTTTCGGAGACATAGCAATCCATCGGTTTTAAGATACTTAAGAGTCAGGTACATTCTTAGGCGTTTAATATGCGGTGTTGAGTCCATTTCGTTGAGCAAGGAGTAGCTCTTGTCTATTCCATATTTGGCTTAAGGAACTTTATCTGTGCTCATTTCAATCTCTGGTTTTATGCAGCACCCCAACTCACCTTTACCCTTAAACAAGCATAAGTTGGTTTTCTAAATTTGAGACCCTGTTCTGTTCTGTAATTCAGTTCCTGTGTAGCCAAGTTTACATTCCGTGTATTACTGATATCTTATGATGTTTCTTTCTCTGGGTGACTTATTTCAGTTAGAATCATCGTACCTGAATCCACTCATTGTGCTGCTACGGGCCTGATGACATAGATTTCACTGCTGAGTGATACTGCATTGTACGTAAGTACCACAAGTTCTTTATCCATTTTTCACTTTCTGTGATATTGAACTTGTACGGTAAACGAGGTTCTTGTAAACAGAGGCGTCCCAAACATTGGGGTGGCTGTATCTTTTTGATTTTAATTTCCCTAAGCTATAGGACCATAAGTGGAAGTGCCCTAGGCTCTGTTGCTTTGTTTTTTAGATGTTTCAGGAAACACCATACACTTCTCCCGAGTGTCTGTTGGCAGTTTACATCCCGCCCATCAGCATAACAAGGCTCCCAGTTCTCCATGGCCTGTCCTGCCTTTCTGGATTTTACACTTTTTTCAGATGGCCCTTTTGACCGGGGTGGGGGGGGAAGTGAGACTTCATTGTAGTGCAGATTTCCTTTGCAAGCTTGCTTGGTTGGCCAAAAAGGGCGTATGCGTTTTTTCCTGAATATATTCAGGAAAAAACGCATACGCCCTTTTTGGCCAAGTGCATCATTGTGGACGTTCTGCCTCTTTTCCTATGCTTTCAATGCAATTCCAGTCTACCTCCTGAAATCGGTTTCCTGCAATTCTGCCCCGCTTTCAAGTCCTCTTGGCAGCCTTACTTCAGTATATTTTTGGACGATAGTTGTCATTTATAACTCTGCAGGTTTGTGAATTACAGTGCCCCTGAGCTCCTTTCTTCAACTCGTTTTCTTGTGAGCTGGCCGCAACACCGCAGGATGGCTTCAGGCCCTAATCTGGTTCCGGCACGGCACGCTGAGCCTTTGGTTATTTCCTCTTCCTGGTGGGAAATGAGAGTTAAATTTGCCCGTCCAGACACCTCCAGCTAGTCTCTCATTGGTTCTCGCTATTCCTGTTCATCTTCCGCAGAAATTGCAAACTGGGCCAAACAGGAGGTTAAAGGGACTGACTCTCCAAGTCGGGAGAGTGTTAGTAAAGCGTCTGGAATGTTGCACCCGAGTACCAGGGTACGAAAACTGAGACATATTTGAACACGTCTCCCGATCACATGGTTGATCATACTCTAGGTTCCACATGCATGTTTTAGCTGAAGGAAGAATACCTTAAACCTGGGTAGTTGAAACCCGTGGAATGGGTACCATGCAATATGACTTCAAAGGGTCTTCATTTGCTCACCGAACCTCTCCAATCCTATCACTGCTGCGTTTATGTCCCTGTACACATGCTTGATTCTCTTTCGGAGACATAGCAATCCATAGGTTTTAAGATACTTAAGAGTCAGGTACATTCTTAGGCGTTTAATATGCGGTGTTGAGTCCATTTCGTTGAGCAAGGAGTAGCTCTTGTCTATTCCATATTTGGCTTAAGGAACTTTATCTGTGCTCATTTCAATCTCTGGTTTTATGCAGCACCCCAACTCACCTTTACCCTTAAACAAGCATAAGTTGGTTTTCTAAATTTGAGACCCTGTTCTGTTCTGTAATTCAGTTCCTGTGTAGCCAAGTTTACATTCCGTGTATTACTGATATCTTATGATGTTTCTTTTTCTGTGTGACTTATTTCAGTTAGAATCATCGTACCTGAATCCACTCATTGTGCTGCTACGGGCCTGATGACATAGATTTCACTGCTGAGTGATACTGCATTGTACGTAAGTACCACAAGTTCTTTATCCATTTTTCACTTTCTGTGATATTGAACTTGTACGGTAAACGAGGTTCTTGTAAACAGAGGCGTCCCAAACATTGGGGTGGCTGTATCTTTTTGATTTTAATTTCCCTAATCTATAGGACCATAAGTGGAAGTACCCTAGGCTCTGTTGCTTTGTTTTTTAGATGTTTCAGGAAACACCATACACTTCTCCCGAGTGTCTGTTGGCAGTTTACATCCGCCCATCAGCATAACAAGGCTCCCAGTTCTCCATGGCCTGTCCTGCCTTTCTGGATTTTACACTTTTTTCAGATGGCCCTTTTGACCGGGGGGAAGTGAGACTTCATTGTAGTGCAGATTTCCCTTGCAAGCTTGCTTGGTTGGCCAAAAAGGGCGTATGCGTTTTTTCCTGAATATATTCAGGAAAAAACGCATACGCCCTTTTTGGCCAAGTGCATCATTGTGGACGTTCTGCCTCTTTTCCTATGCTTTCAATGCAATTCCAGTCTACCTCCTGAAATCGGTTTCCTGCAATTCTGCCCCGCTTTCAAGTCCTCTTGGCAGCCTTACTTCAGTATATTTTTTGACGATAGCTGTCATTTATAACTCTGCAGGTTTGTGAATTACAGTGCCCCTGAGCTCCTTTCTTCAACTCGCTTTCTTGTGAGCTGGCCGCAACACCGCAGGATGGCTTCAGGCCCTAATCTGGTTCCGGCATGTTACGCTGAGCCTTTGGTTAATTCCTCTTCCTGGTGGGAAATGAGAGTTAAATTTGCCCGTCCAGACACCTCCAGCTAGTCTCTCATTGGTTCTCGCTATTCCTGTTCATCTTCCGCAGAAATTGCAAACTGGGCCAAACAGGAGGTTAAAGGGACTGACTCTCCAAGTCGGGAGAGTGTTAGTAAAGCGTCTGGAATGTTGCACCCGAGTACCAGGGTACGAAAACTGAGACATATTTGAACACGTCTCCCGATCACATGGTTGATCATACTCTAGGTTCCACATGCATGTTTTAGCTGAAGGAAGAATACCTTAAACCTGGGTAGTTGAAACCCGTGGAATGGATACCATGCAATATGACTTCAAAGGGTCTTCATTTGCTCACCGAACCTCTCCAATCCTATCACTGCTGCGTTTATGTCCCTGTACACATGCTTGATTCTCTTTCGGAGACATAGCAATCCATCGGTTTTAAGATACTTAAGAGTCAGGTACATTCTTAGGCGTTTAATATGCGGTGTTGAGTCCATTTCGTTGAGCAAGGAGTAGCTCTTGTCTATTCCATATTTGGCTTAAGGAACTTTATCTGTGCTCATTTCAATCTCTGGTTTTATGCAGCACCCCAACTCACCTTTACCCTTAAACAAGCATAAGTTGGTTTTCTAAATTTGAGACCCTGTTCTGTTCTGTAATTCAGTTCCTGTGTAGCCAAGTTTACATTCCGTGTATTACTGATATCTTATGATGTTTCTTTCTCTGGGTGACTTATTTCAGTTAGAATCATCGTACCTGAATCCACTCATTGTGCTGCTACGGGCCTGATGACATAGATTTCACTGCTGAGTGATACTGCATTGTACGTAAGTACCACAAGTTCTTTATCCATTTTTCACTTTCTGTGATATTGAACTTGTACGGTAAACGAGGTTCTTGTAAACAGAGGCGTCCCAAACATTGGGGTGGCTGTATCTTTTTGATTTTAATTTCCCTAAGCTATAGGACCATAAGTGGAAGTGCCCTAGGCTCTGTTGCTTTGTTTTTTAGATGTTTCAGGAAACACCATACACTTCTCCCGAGTGTCTGTTGGCAGTTTACATCCCGCCCATCAGCATAACAAGGCTCCCAGTTCTCCATGGCCTGTCCTGCCTTTCTGGATTTTACACTTTTTTCAGATGGCCCTTTTGACCGGGGTGGGGGGGGAAGTGAGACTTCATTGTAGTGCAGATTTCCTTTGCAAGCTTGCTTGGTTGGCCAAAAAGGGCGTATGCGTTTTTTCCTGAATATATTCAAGAAAAAACGCATACGCCCTTTTTGGCCAAGTGCATCATTGTGGACGTTCTGCCTCTTTTCCTATGCTTTCAATGCAATTCCAGTCTACCTCCTGAAATCGGTTTCCTGCAATTCTGCCCCGCTTTCAAGTCCTCTTGGCAGCCTTACTTCAGTATATTTTTGGACGATAGTTGTCATTTATAACTCTGCAGGTTTGTGAATTACAGTGCCCCTGAGCTCCTTTCTTCAACTCGTTTTCTTGTGAGCTGGCCGCAACACCGCAGGATGGCTTCAGGCCCTAATCTGGTTCCGGCACGGCACGCTGAGCCTTTGGTTATTTCCTCTTCCTGGTGGGAAATGAGAGTTAAATTTGCCCGTCCAGACACCTCCAGCTAGTCTCTCATTGGTTCTCGCTATTCCTGTTCATCTTCCGCAGAAATTGCAAACTGGGCCAAACAGGAGGTTAAAGGGACTGACTCTCCAAGTCGGGAGAGTGTTAGTAAAGCGTCTGGAATGTTGCACCCGAGTACCAGGGTACGAAAACTGAGACATATTTGAACACGTCTCCCGATCACATGGTTGATCATACTCTAGGTTCCACATGCATGTTTTAGCTGAAGGAAGAATACCTTAAACCTGGGTAGTTGAAACCCGTGGAATGGGTACCATGCAATATGACTTCAAAGGGTCTTCATTTGCTCACCGAACCTCTCCAATCCTATCACTGCTGCGTTTATGTCCCTGTACACATGCTTGATTCTCTTTCGGAGACATAGCAATCCATAGGTTTTAAGATACTTAAGAGTCAGGTACATTCTTAGGCGTTTAATATGCGGTGTTGAGTCCATTTCGTTGAGCAAGGAGTAGCTCTTGTCTATTCCATATTTGGCTTAAGGAACTTTATCTGTGCTCATTTCAATCTCTGGTTTTATGCAGCACCCCAACTCACCTTTACCCTTAAACAAGCATAAGTTGGTTTTCTAAATTTGAGACCCTGTTCTGTTCTGTAATTCAGTTCCTGTGTAGCCAAGTTTACATTCCGTGTATTACTGATATCTTATGATGTTTCTTTCTCTGGGTGACTTATTTCAGTTAGAATCATCGTACCTGAATCCACTCATTGTGCTGCTACGGGCCTGATGACATAGATTTCACTGCTGAGTGATACTGCATTGTACGTAAGTACCACAAGTTCTTTATCCATTTTTCACTTTCTGTGATATTGAACTTGTACGGTAAACGAGGTTCTTGTAAACAGAGGCGTCCCAAACATTGGGGTGGCTGTATCTTTTTGATTTTAATTTCCCTAAGCTATAGGACCATAAGTGGAAGTGCCCTAGGCTCTGTTGCTTTGTTTTTTAGATGTTTCAGGAAACACCATACACTTCTCCCGAGTGTCTGTTGGCAGTTTACATCCCGCCCATCAGCATAACAAGGCTCCCAGTTCTCCATGGCCTGTCCGGCCTTTCTGGATTTTACACTTTTTTCAGATGGCCCTTTTGACCGGGGTGGGGGGGGAAGTGAGACTTCATTGTAGTGCAGATTTCCTTTGCAAGCTTGCTTGGTTGGCCAAAAAGGGTGTATGCGTTTTTTCCTGAATATATTCAAGAAAAAACGCATACGCCCTTTTTGGCCAAGTGCATCATTGTGGACGTTCTGCCTCTTTTCCTATGCTTTCAATGCAATTCCAGTCTACCTCCTGAAATCGGTTTCCTGCAATTCTGCCCCGCTTTCAAGTCCTCTTGGCAGCCTTACTTCAGTATATTTTTGGACGATAGTTGTCATTTATAACTCTGCAGGTTTGTGAATTACAGTGCCCCTGAGCTCCTTTCTTCAACTCGTTTTCTTGTGAGCTGGCCGCAACACCGCAGGATGGCTTCAGGCCCTAGTCTGGTTCCGGCACGGCACGCTGAGCCTTTGGTTATTTCCTCTTCCTGGTGGGAAATGAGAGTTAAATTTGCCCGTCCAGACACCTCCAGCTAGTCTCTCATTGGTTCTCGCTATTCCTGTTCATCTTCCGCAGAAATTGCAAACTGGGCCAAACAGGAGGTTAAAGGGACTGACTCTCCAAGTCGGGAGAGTGTTAGTAAAGCGTCTGGAATGTTGCACCCGAGTACCAGGGTACGAAAACTGAGACATATTTGAACACGTCTCCCGATCACATGGTTGATCATACTCTAGGTTCCACATGCATGTTTTAGCTGAAGGAAGAATACCTTAAACCTGGGTAGTTGAAACCCGTGGAATGGGTACCATGCAATATGACTTCAAAGGGTCTTCATTTGCTCACCGAACCTCTCCAATCCTATCACTGCTGCGTTTATGTCCCTGTACACATGCTTGATTCTCTTTCGGAGACATAGCAATCCATAGGTTTTAAGATACTTAAGAGTCAGGTACATTCTTAGGCGTTTAATATGCGGTGTTGAGTCCATTTCGTTGAGCAAGGAGTAGCTCTTGTCTATTCCATATTTGGCTTAAGGAACTTTATCTGTGCTCATTTCAATCTCTGGTTTTATGCAGCACCCCAACTCACCTTTACCCTTAAACAAGCATAAGTTGGTTTTCTAAATTTGAGACCCTGTTCTGTTCTGTAATTCAGTTCCTGTGTAGCCAAGTTTACATTCCGTGTATTACTGATATCTTATGATGTTTCTTTCTCTGGGTGACTTATTTCAGTTAGAATCATCGTACCTGAATCCACTCATTGTGCTGCTACGGGCCTGATGACATAGATTTCACTGCTGAGTGATACTGCATTGTACGTAAGTACCACAAGTTCTTTATCCATTTTTCACTTTCTGTGATATTGAACTTGTACGGTAAACGAGGTTCTTGTAAACAGAGGCGTCCCAAACATTGGGGTGGCTGTATCTTTTTGATTTTAATTTCCCTAAGCTATAGGACCATAAGTGGAAGTGCCCTAGGCTCTGTTGCTTTGTTTTTTAGATGTTTCAGGAAACACCATACACTTCTCCCGAGTGTCTGTTGGCAGTTTACATCCCGCCCATCAGCATAACAAGGCTCCCAGTTCTCCATGGCCTGTCCGGCCTTTCTGGATTTTACACTTTTTTCAGATGGCCCTTTTGACCGGGGTGGGGGGGGAAGTGAGACTTCATTGTAGTGCAGATTTCCTTTGCAAGCTTGCTTGGTTGGCCAAAAAGGGTGTATGCGTTTTTTCCTGAATATATTCAAGAAAAAACGCATACGCCCTTTTTGGCCAAGTGCATCATTGTGGACGTTCTGCCTCTTTTCCTATGCTTTCAATGCAATTCCAGTCTACCTCCTGAAATCGGTTTCCTGCAATTCTGCCCCGCTTTCAAGTCCTCTTGGCAGCCTTACTTCAGTATATTTTTGGACGATAGTTGTCATTTATAACTCTGCAGGTTTGTGAATTACAGTGCCCCTGAGCTCCTTTCTTCAACTCGTTTTCTTGTGAGCTGGCCGCAACACCGCAGGATGGCTTCAGGCCCTAGTCTGGTTCCGGCACGGCACGCTGAGCCTTTGGTTATTTCCTCTTCCTGGTGGGAAATGAGAGTTAAATTTGCCCGTCCAGACACCTCCAGCTAGTCTCTCATTGGTTCTCGCTATTCCTGTTCATCTTCCGCAGAAATTGCAAACTGGGCCAAACAGGAGGTTAAAGGGACTGACTCTCCAAGTCGGGAGAGTGTTAGTAAAGCGTCTGGAATGTTGCACCCGAGTACCAGGGTACGAAAACTGAGACATATTTGAACACGTCTCCCGATCACATGGTTGATCATACTCTAGGTTCCACATGCATGTTTTAGCTGAAGGAAGAATACCTTAAACCTGGGTAGTTGAAACCCGTGGAATGGGTACCATGCAATATGACTTCAAAGGGTCTTCATTTGCTCACCGAACCTCTCCAATCCTATCACTGCTGCGTTTATGTCCCTGTACACATGCTTGATTCTCTTTCGGAGACATAGCAATCCATAGGTTTTAAGATACTTAAGAGTCAGGTACATTCTTAGGCGTTTAATATGCGGTGTTGAGTCCATTTCGTTGAGCAAGGAGTAGCTCTTGTCTATTCCATATTTGGCTTAAGGAACTTTATCTGTGCTCATTTCAATCTCTGGTTTTATGCAGCACCCCAACTCACCTTTACCCTTAAACAAGCATAAGTTGGTTTTCTAAATTTGAGACCCTGTTCTGTTCTGTAATTCAGTTCCTGTGTAGCCAAGTTTACATTCCGTGTATTACTGATATCTTATGATGTTTCTTTTTCTGTGTGACTTATTTCAGTTAGAATCATCGTACCTGAATCCACTCATTGTGCTGCTACGGGCCTGATGACATAGATTTCACTGCTGAGTGATACTGCATTGTACGTAAGTACCACAAGTTCTTTATCCATTTTTCACTTTCTGTGATATTGAACTTGTACGGTAAACGAGGTTCTTGTAAACAGAGGCGTCCCAAACATTGGGGTGGCTGTATCTTTTTGATTTTAATTTCCCTAAGCTATAGGACCATAAGTGGAAGTGCCCTAGGCTCTGTTGCTTTGTTTTTTAGATGTTTCAGGAAACACCATACACTTCTCCCGAGTGTCTGTTGGCAGTTTACATCCCGCCCATCAGCATAACAAGGCTCCCAGTTCTCCATGGCCTGTCCTGCCTTTCTGGATTTTACACTTTTTTCAGATGGCCCTTTTGACCGGGGGGAAGTGAGACTTCATTGTAGTGCAGATTTCCCTTGCAAGCTTGCTTGGTTGGCCAAAAAGGGCGTATGCGTTTTTTCCTGAATATATTCAGGAAAAAACGCATACGCCCTTTATGGCCAAGTGCATCATTGTGGACGTTCTGCCTCTTTTCCTATGCTTTCAATGCAATTCCAGTCTACCTCCTGAAATCGGTTTCCTGCAATTCTGCCCCGCTTTCAAGTCCTCTTGGCAGCCTTACTTCAGTATATTTTTTGACAATAGCTGTCATTTATAACTCTGCAGGTTTGTGAATTACAGTGCCCCTGAGCTCCTTTCTTCAACTCGCTTTCTTGTGAGCTGGCCGCAACACCGCAGGATGGCTTCAGGCCCTAATCTGGTTCCGGCATGTTACGCTGAGCCTTTGGTTAATTCCTCTTCCTGGTGGGAAATGAGAGTTAAATTTGCCCGTCCAGACACCTCCAGCTAGTCTCTCATTGGTTCTCGCTATTCCTGTTCATCTTCCGCAGAAATTGCAAACTGGGCCAAACAGGAGGTTAAAGGGACTGACTCTCCAAGTTTGGAGAGTGTTAGTAAAGCGTCTGGAATGTTGCACCCGAGTACCAGGGTACGAAAACTGAGACATATTTGAACACGTCTCCCGATCACATGGTTGATCATACTCTAGGTTCCACATGCATGTTTTAGCTGAAGGAAGAATACCTTAAACCTGGGTAGTTGAAACCCGTGGAATGGGTACCATGCAATATGACTTCAAAGGGTCTTCATTTGCTCACCGAACCTCTCCAATCCTATCACTGCTGCGTTTATGTCCCTGTACACATGCTTGATTCTCGTTCGGAGACATAGCAATCCATAGGTTTTAAGATACTTAAGAGTCAGGTACATTCTTAGGCGTTTAATATGCGGTGTTGAGTCCATTTCGTTGAGCAAGGAGTAGCTCTTGTCTATTCCATATTTGGCTTAAGGAACTTTATCTGTGCTCATTTCAATCTCTGGTTTTATGCAGCACCCCAACTCACCTTTACCCTTAAACAAGCATAAGTTGGTTTTCTAAATTTGAGACCCTGTTCTGTTCTGTAATTCAGTTCCTGTGTAGCCAAGTTTACATTCCGTTTATTACTGATAGCTTATGATGTTTCTTTTTCTGTGTGACTTATTTCAGTTAGAATCATCATACCTGAATCCACTCATTGTGCTGCTAAGGGCCTGATGACATAGATTTCATTGCTGAGTGATATTGCCTTGTATGTAAGTACCACAACTTCTTTATCCATTTTTCACTTTCTGCGATATTGAACTTGTACCGTAAACGAGGTTCTTGTAAACAGAGCCGTCCCAAACTTTGGGGTGGCTGTGTCTTTTTAATTTTAATTTCCCTAATCTATAGGACCATAAGTGGAAGTGCCCTAGGCTCTGTTGCTTTGTTTTTTAGATGTTTCAGGAAACACCATACACTTCTCCCGAGTGTCTGTTGGAAATTTACATCCCGCCCATCAGCATAAGAAGGCTCCCAGTTCTCCATGCCCTGTCGTGCTTTTATGGATTTTACACTTTTTTCAGATGGCCCTTTTGACCAGGTGGAAGTGAGACTTCATTGTAGTGCACATTTCCTTTGCAAGCTTGCTTGGTTGGCCAAAAAGTGTGTATGCGTTTTTTCCTGAATATATTCAGGAAAAAACGCATACGCCCTTTTTGGCCAAGTGCATCATTGTCGAGGTTCTGACTCTCTTCATATGTTTTCAATGCAATTCCTGTCTACCTCCTGAAATCGGTTTCCTGCAATTCTGCCTTGCTTTCAATGTCTCTTCATAGCCTTACCTCAATATATTTTTTGAAAATAGTTGGCCTTTATAACTCTGCAGGTTTTTGAATTGCAGTGGCCCTTAGCCCCACTTTTCAGCTCTTATTTTTGTGGTCTTGCCCCATAACCACAGGATTCCTTGAAGCCCTATTTTTCTTCTGGGGCACCTTGCTGTGCCTTTGGTTAATTCTTCTTACTGATGTGGCATTAGAGTGACATGTGCCCATTTAACCGCTACAGCTTGTTTCTCACTGGTTCCCCCTATTCCCATTCATCCTCCACACTAACTGCAGACTGTGCGATACCAGAACTTAAAGGCATTGACTCCATGTGGGGATGTTGTTAGTAAAGCGGCTGGAATGTCGATCCGCAGCCCCAGGAGAGGAAAAATGAGGTGCGTTTTAGAAACCTTTCCCGATCATATGGTATACCAGTCGCTGGGTTTCCCAAGCATGGTCTAGCTGTAGGAAGATTCCCTTCAACCTGGAGTGTTGGGACCCTTGGACTGAGTAGCATGAAGTATTGCATTAAACTTTCGGCAGTTGCTCACCAAAGCTCACCAATCCTCTCAGCCCCAAGTGTCCAGCCTTATGTCTTATCCAGCTGTGGGTTTATATGTGGTCAATCCAGGTTGCATCACATCCCCTGAGCGAATTTTGTAAGAATTTTTCTCTCTTTCATTGTTTCAGCGTTTTCTTTTTAAAATTTATTTCTATAATGGGGTTTAGCTCATTTTCACTGCTGTGTTTGTGCCGCTCTGCACACACTTGATTCCCTTATGGAGATATATCAATACATGGGTTTTAAGATTCTTATTACTCAGATATATTTCTCTGCGGTGTATAGGGTGTGTTGAGGCCAGTTCATTGAGCAAGGTGTAGATCTTGTCTAATACCTATTTGGTTTATTGAACGGTATCTGTGCTAATTTCAAACTCTGGTTTTATGCATCACCCCACCTCTCCTTTCCCCTTAAGCTGACATAAGTGTGTTTTCTAAATGTGAGACACTGTTCTGTTCTGTAATTCATTTCTTGTGCAGCCATATTTACCCTCCCTCTATAAGTGATATCTTATGATATGTTTCTTTTTCTGTTTGACTTATTTCAAGTAGTATTATCGGACCTAAATCCACTCTTTATCCTTCTACTAGCCTTATTACATTGATTTCATGGTGAAGAGATATTCCATTGTACATAAGTACCACATCTTCTTTATCCATTGTTCTCTTTCCTGGGATATTTAAGGTGTACTGAAGTTGAGGTTCTTGTAAACAGAGTAGCCCTAAACTGTGGTGTGCTTGTGTCTTGTTGATTTTTAGACTTCCCTAGATATACTCCCATGATTGGAAGTGTCCTATGCTCTGTAGCTCTGTTTTTTAGATGATTTAGGAACCACCATACACTTCTCCAGAGTGGCTCTCAGCAGTTCACACACTGCCCATCAGCGTATAAAGGCTCCCTGTTCTCCATGGCCTGTCCTGCCTTTCTGGATTTTACACTTTTTTAGGATGGCCCTTTTGACCGGTGGGAAGTGAGACTTCTTTGTTGTGCACATTTACATTGCTTACTTGCTTCGTTGCCCATAAAGTGCGTATGCGTTTTTTCCTGGATATAATCAGGAAAAAACGCATACGCCCTTTTGGGCCAACTGCATCATTGTCGAAATTCTGCCGCTTTTCATGTGCATTAAAGACGAGTCCAATCTATCTCTTGAAATCTGTTTCTTGCAATTCTGTCTTGCATTCAGATCCTCTTCTTTGCCTTACCTCAACATATTTTTGGACATTAGTTTTCATTTATAACTCTGCAGGTTTGTGAATTGCAGTGACCCTGAGCTCCATTTTTTAAGTTGCTCTTTTGTGAGCTGTCCTCAAACCCACAGGATTGCTTCAGGCCCTATTTTGGCTCCGGCGAGGCAGGCTGAGCCTTTCTTTAATTCTTATTCTTAATGGGAAATTAGAGTGATATGTGCCCGTCCAAACCCCTACAACTATTCTCTCATTGGTTCCCCCTCTTCCCGTTCATCCTCCTCACAATTTGCAAAATGTGTGAAACAGAAGTTTAAATGTGCTGATTCTCCAAGTGGGGAGATTCTAAGTAACATGGCTGGAATGGTGAACAGGAGCACCAGGAGAGGATAAATGAGGTGCATTTTAGACACATCTCCCGATCACATGGTGTACAGTCCTCTGGGTTTTCCATGCATGTTTTAGCTGTAGGAAGATCCCTTGAACCTGCAGATTTGGGACCCATTGAATGGGTACCAGGTAGTATTACTTTAAAGGGTGTGCATTTCCTCACCCAACCTCACATTTCTCTTAGCGCAAACAGTTTCCAGCCTTATGTCTCATCCTGCTGTGGGTCTAGATGTGTTCAATCCATGTTGCATCACCGTCCCTGAGGAAAAGTTGTAAGAGGTTTTCTCTGTCTCTCTGTCGTTTATTTTTTTCAATTTATTACTATATTGGTTACAGCTGATTTTCAAAGCTCTGTTTCTTGCTGCTGTACATCCACTTGATTCACGTACAGAGAGTCATCAATAAATTCTTTTTCAGATTCTTACCAGTCGTATATATTCTTTTCCGGTGACTTGAGTGTGCTGAGTGCAGTTCTTTTAGCTACCGTGTAGGCCTTGTTGATTATCAGTTTGGTATTTGGAATGGTATCTTTGCTAATTTCAACCTCCTGGATGATGCCTCACCCCTCCCCACCTTTCCCGTTTAGCAGCCTTATGCGTGTTTTCTACATATTTGACTATGTTTTTGTTTTGTAATTTATTTCATGTGTAGCCATTTTGGATTCCACCTTTAAGTGATATCTTATGATATGTGTCTTTTTCTTTTTGAATTCTGTCACTTAGAATGATCATACGTAACTCCTCCGGAGTTGTTACAACTGGCCATATTTCATTGATTTCCAGGCTGAATAATATTCCACTCTACCTAAGTACCACATCTCTATCCATTTTTTTCCCTCCAGAGACATTTAAGTTATATCCTAGTCGAGGATCTTTTAAACAGAGAGGGGGTAAACATTGGGGTGCCTGTGTCCTCTCAATTTTTGTTTTTCCCAAGATATACGCCCATGAGTGCAAGTGCCCTATGCTCTGTAGCTCATTTTTTAGATGCTTTAGTAAACACAATACACTTCTCCAGAATGGCCGTTGGCAATATACATTTCCACTATAAGTCTCACAGGGCTCCCTCTTCTCGTTGCCCTGTCCTGCATTTCTGTTGTTTACGCTTTATGAGGATGGCTCTTCTGACTGATGCGAAGTGATATCTTTTGTAGTATTGACTTCCAGTGCCCACCTGTTTGGTTGGCTAAAAAAGTGTATGCCCTTTTCTTGAATATATACAGAAAAAAACGCATACACCCTTTTTGGCCAACCGCAATGTTGGCAATGTTGGCAATGTTCAGCTCCTTTTCTTGTGCTTAATGGCGAGTCCTTTCTACCTCCTCAAATCCCTTTCCTGCCATTCTCCCTTGCTTACAAGTCCTTTTCTCTGACTTTCCTCAAGACATTTTTCAGTGATGGATATTTTCAACTCTGCAGTTTTGTGAATTTTACTGCCCCTGAGTTCCATTGTTCAACTTGTGTTTATGGGAACTGGCCACAAAGCAGTGGGATTTCCTCAAGCCCTATACTGTTTCCATGGGCAACCCTAGCCTTTGGTCAATTCGTCTTCCTGATTGGAAATTAGAGTGACATGTGCCTGTCTGAACACCTAGGACTTGTCTCTCATTGTTCCTCATCCTTCCGCTTCATCCTCTGGACAAATTCCAAACTGTACGCAACAGGATGTTGACAGTGCTGACATCTCCAAGTGGGGAGACTGTTAGTAAAGACGCTGGAGGGGTGAACCCGAGCACCAGGAGATGAGGAGATGAGATGCCTTTTCCAAACTCTTCCCGATCAGACGGTATACCATCCTCTGGGTGTGACAGACATGTTTTAGCAGTAGGAAGAGTCCCATTCATGTAAGGAGAACACCAGGGCTTTTTCAAAATCAGTGTCTCCCCGAAACCCAAACTGGGGAAGTTTTTAAGCTACGGCTACACATATGTTCATTAAGGGCCTTGGGAAGTAGGCAGAGTCCAAACTTTAGATGATTGAAGTCTTCAGGGTCAGAAGCACTCACCACCAGCTTCCCTTAGGCTACACTTTAACTATCATTGATAGATGATGTCAATAAAAATATCTATTCTTTTTCAGATTATTTCCCCTTATAGGTTATTGCAAAATGTTGAGTGTAGTTCCCTGTGCTATACAGTAGTTCCTTGTTGATGATCTATTTTATACATAGCAGTGTGTATGTGTTAATTCCAAACTGTTAATTTATCCCTCCTCCCACCTTTCCCCTTTGGTAATAATAAATTATAAGATTTTATACTTCTCAGAAATGGGGGAGCTGAAAGAGAGGTATCATTTTCAATGGAAAAGCATTTAAAACAAGATTGAAGGTTTAACCAAGATTATTAGATGTACATCCTTGGAAAGAAATCACTTCGTTTCTCTAATATTGACCTGACGAATAAGACAAACCTTTTCACTGAACTTGCTTATAAAAAGTGATGGAAATATCAAATGGAAGTGTTAGAAACATCTTATTTTACCCGAGCCTTATACACTGTTCTATGTTAACTACAGTTTGGCTCACACATCTGTTCATTGAGGTTACAATAGTCTCAATTTCTGTTACTGATCCTCCAGAGTGGACCCCAACAAGTGTCCCCCTGCCCAGTGTCATTGGGGCCAACAGATCGAGACTGAGTTTGGTTCACAAGCAAAGGAAACTTTATATTTTGATCAGAGAATGGAGAGGTGAGAGCATGCACTACCCCGTGGGCTGTGGGCTGGGCTGCTGTGTAGAGATCCTGTCAGAGTCAGTGGGAGGGAGGGAGGCGGCAGAGCTCTCGAGGGCCGGGTTGGCTGTAGCTCAGGCTCTATATCGTGGAGTCTGCACTGGGCCCCAGGAGCTGAGGTGTCGACCCAGCCATTCTGCACTAGGAAATCTGGTCTGAAGTGCCGGGTGTGGAACCTCTGCATGCGGGACCCTAGGAGCACGTGAAATTAGACAAAGCACAAAGGATAAAAAAGGTTAGACTTGACTTTATTGCTCAGATTCTATTTTTATCTCCCAGGGATATTTAATGGGCTTTGCTGGGGACAAACCCCTCCTCTGCCTTTTGTCCCGTTCCTCATTCTTGGAGTGCTGAGGGTGCAGACCCTTCTTCTGTAACTGCTGAGTGCTGAGTTGGGAGCCCTCATACCCTGGGGCGAGGGTCAGAGCTTCTCCCCAGCAGCCTCCCGGTGACGTTGATTGTCCCCAGGACCCCTGCCTCCCTGCTCGTCCACCTGAGCACCAGCATTGGAAGTGTTATAGATTCTAATGACCTTTAAGGGTCCAGGAAAGAGATGTGCAGAGACGCTGTGGGGGCCGGTTTCACCCCGCCCCACATTTGTTCGGCCACCTTAGGCTGACCGTTTCTGCCAGCCTAGATGCTCTGACCAGTAGTCTGCACTTTCTTCAATTAGGCCCCTGAATTAACGTACAAACAGCACCAGGTGTCAGAGCCCTGCCCGCTCAACTCCCAGACAGTCCAGGGTCAGTGGTGATAAGGACCATGATGGCTACTGAGTCAACAGCCTTTTGAAGTAAACAGGAGTCCAGCCGGTCTTATTGGCCACCATCATCACGGTGTCTGTAGGCTTTTCTATGGTGACAGTGTGGTATACTGTTCCCCCGCCAAGATTATTAGCTCCCCTCTGGGTGCAGTAAGTCCTGCAAGCAGTAGTCTACTCTTTTGGGACACACTCTTGTTGTTTTATGAGAGAAACTCCAGGTCAAGTGATGTTCACACGAGTCGTCATGGTGCCCTGTTGCCCCCGGTTATCTCTCTGGATGTTGGAGTTGGAGGGCCTCCTCACTCGAGGTCGGTGTGCCCACGGAGCGAACCCTGCAACTTCAGGGCATGGTTGGTGGTTAGGATCACCACGTGGGGTCCTTTTCCCGTAGGAGGGAGGTGGCCTTTTGGGCTGCTGATTTCCAGGTTTTTAGATACCGCCAGTATCTTGGCCAGATGTGGCAGTGGGCCAAGCTCCTTAGTGACCGTAGTTTATCCTACCTGGATGGCATTCTTGCATTGTTCCATTTCAAGTGGTCCCAGTTTTTGCACTAATTCTCCAATGGCGATTCACCTTTCACTGGGAATGTAAAGGTCAAAGGGTTTAGCTAAATTAGGGAGTTCCAGGGCAAGGGTCTGAATTGACTGCTCTTTCCATTCTTGAAAGGCCACTTCTGGATTCTATTCAAAAGGATCATCATCTTTTCCTTTCAGTGTTTCATATAGAGGCCCAGCTAGTAGACTGTAGTTAGGGATCCAGAAGCAGCAAACCCTGGCCTCCCCAGGAACCCCTAAGCTGTCTTCTAGTTTTAGAAAGGGGTAAGGCTGAAAATGGTTTCTTCCCTTTCCTGGGATGGGCTTCTCTGACCTTGTGTGAGAATGAAGCCCAGGCAGGTCACCGCAGTCTGTGATATTTGAGCTTTTTCTTGGACAACTTCTATCCTTTATTGGCTTGGTAGTTCAGAGGCCTCCTTAGTAGGGCTGGCGATCAGAATGTCGTCTGCATATTGAAGGAGGGTTTCCTTTTCCAGAGGTAGAACTTTTAGGTCTTTAGCTAAGCTTTCCCCAAAGACGGTGTGGGAATTTTTGCACCCTTGGGGCCAGACGGCCCGGAAGTATTGTTTTAGTTGTATGTTGAGTCCTGCCACTCACAAGCCAAAATTTCTTGTGACTCTGGGACTAATGGAATACAAAAGAAGGCATCATTGAAGACTAATACAGAATACCATGTCCTGGTGGTTGGTAGAATGACCAGCAGGGTGTAGGAATTAGGAGCAACTGGAGGTATATCCTCGGTGGCTTCACTGACTGTCCTGACATCCTTTACCAGGTCCCCAGCAGCCCATGGGGCTCTCGTGGTCAGACCAATCGCAGAATATGGAGCTCACCTGGGCAGGTACCCCACCCCCACCCCAGCCCACGGGGCTCTCGTGATCAGGCCCCTCCCAGGATACAGAGCTACCCTTGCAGGTACCGTGGCAGGGCTGGGCACACAGGAACCGTGCACATAGCCCTCATTGCAGAGCACCCCCAGCTCACCTGTCGCTCAGAGCTGACACAGAGCACCTCAGAGCAGGACTTGAACTAACAAACAGCAGCTGCGACAGGTCTGTGACCCTGGGCATCACTCCGTGAGGCCTCCCTCCACCTGGTCTTCCAGAGACTTCCACTGCACCCGGGGCACCAGGCCTCTGTCTCCAACCACCACCCACCCCTCCTCTCCCTGACTCCTGGGTTCCTCTCATTAGGAGAGGGTTTTCTTGAAGTTGTCTCCCACTCATGGGCCAGATAAAATGATTAGAAAACAAGCCAAAGCTGCAGCCCCTTGTCTATCCTGACTCTCAGGAGCCCACACCTGTTCCTTGGACCTGGCCGGTTCAGCAAGTTCCATTTTCTGCAACTGTGAGCCCCTGAGGGGTGATGATTGGCTGACCTGGGCAGCCTTACCGTGCCAGCCAGCCCTCCCCAGGTGTGCCTGGGTTGAGATCAATATAAATACCACTCCAGGCAGCAAGAGCCCCTGCAGCCGTGCCTGACGCCATTTTCTCTGCCCTGTCAGCAGTCTCGGGGCTGGGCTGGTGGGAGGGAGTGAGAGGCCACGGCTTTGTGGGTGGCCCAGTGTGAGTGGGGCTCTGCTGGACTTTCTGCAGCAGTTGCCAGGCTGCCACCTGCTAAAGAAGAGGATGTGTCACCCATACCTGCTGCTGGAATTTCTCCCTGGGCAGAGGTGAAGAAGGAAAAAAGCAGTGGGGGCAGGGACAGGACGGGTATCTCAGGCAGGGAAATGGAAATCTTCCAGAAGAGCACCCAGGGCCAGGACCATCCTGGCTGGCCTGCAGGCACCAAGTCGGCCGGCATGCTGTCACTCGTGTGGCTCTATGGCCCTTCCTCTAGGCTTTCAAGTCCTTGTATATATTCAGGTGTTTTACCTGGGACGGGTGGGAATAGTTCAGCAGCAACTGGCCTGGGGCTCAGCTCACGTTTACTCACAGATGCCTCGGCACAGTGTCCCAGCTTTGCAATGAGGACGCTTGTTGCGTGGGGGCTGCTGGCTGAATGGGAGACGATTCCCCACCACTGACCAACTTCAGAATTGTTTACAACTGGAGCAAGTACCCTGATACGGTTTTCCTCTGTGTAACTGGTGGGTTCTGTGTTTTTTTCTCTTTTTCGTTTTTGGTTCAAGGTAGATTTTATTCCTCTTTTTTGTATTTACAGATATAAGCATGGAAATAATTTATTCATATAAATACATGTATGTGCAGGGAATAATTGTTTTTTCTGTTTTATTTTTTAAATTTTATTTCTTTTTAATTTTGAATTTTATTTTATATTTTTATACAGCAGGTTCTTATTGGTTATCTATTTTATACATATAAATGTATACATGCCAATCCCAGTCTCTCAACTCCTCCCACCACCACCCCCCCAACAGCTTTCCCCCCTTGTTGTCCATACGTTTGTTGTCTACATCTGTTGCTCTATTTATGCCTTGCAAAATGGTTAATCTGTACAGTTTTTCTAGGTTCCACATATATGCATGAATATACAAGATTTGTTTTTCTCTTTCTGACTTACTTCACTCTGTATGACAGTCTCTAGATCCATCGACGTCTCTACAAATGACCCAATTTCATTCCTTTTCATGGCTTAGTAATATTCCATTTTATATATGTACCACAGCTTTATGCATTCGTCTGTCTGTGGGCATTTAGGTTGCTTCCATTACCTCGATATTGTAAATAGTGATGCAATGAACATTGCGGTGAATGACTCTTTTTGATTTATGGTTTTGTCTGGGTATATGTCCAGTACTGGGATTGCTGTATCATATGGTAATTCTATTGTTAGTTTCTTAAGAAATTCCATATTGTTCTCCATAATGACTGTATCAATTTATATTCCCAACAATAGTGGAAGAGGGTTCCTTTTCTCCACACCCTTTCCAGCATTTTTTGTTTGTAGATTTTCTATGATGCCTATTCTACCAGGTGTGAGGTGATACCTCATTGTTGAATCCATTTTGTTGAGCAAGGGGTAGGTCTTGTCTATTATATATTTGGCTTATGGAACGGTATCTGTGCTAATTTCAAACTCTGCTTTTATGCAGCACCCCAACTCACCTTCCCCCTTAAGCAAGCATAAGTTGGTTTTCTAAATTTGAGACCCTGTTCTGTTTTGTAATTCAGTTCATGTGTAGCCAAGTTCACATTCCGTGTATTAGTGATACCTTATGATGTTTCTTTTTCTGTGTGACTTATTTCACTTAGAATCATCGTGCCTCAATCCACTCATTATGCTGGTACGGGCCTGGTGACATAGATTTCATTGCTGAGTGGTATTCTGTTGTACATAAGTACCGCAACTTCTTTATCCATTATTTGCTCTCTGGGATATTTAACTTGTGCCGCAGAAGAGATTCCTGTAAAAAGAGCCGTCCCAAATTTTGGGGTGGCTGTGTCTTTTTGATTTTAATTTCCCTAAGCTATAGGACCATAAGTGGAAGTGCCCTAGGCTCTGTTGCTTTGTTTTTTAGATGTTTCAGGAAACACCATACACTTCTCCCGAGTGTCTGTTGGCAATTTACATCCCGCCCATCAGCATAACAAGGCTCCCAGTTCTCCATGGCCTGTCCTGCCTTTCTGGATTTTACACTTTTTTCAGATGGCCCTTTTGACCGGGGGAAGTCAGACTTCATTGTAGTGCAGATTTCCTTTGCAAACTTGCTTGGTTGGCCAAAAAGGGCATATGCGTTTTTTCCTGAATATATTCAGGAAAAAACGCATACGCCCTTTTTGGCCAAGTGCATCATTGTGGACGTTCTGCCTCTTTTCCTATGCTTTCAATGCAATTCCAGTCTACCTCCTGAAATCGGTTTCCTGCAATTCTGCCCCGCTTTCAAGTCCTCTTGGCAGCCTTACTTCAGTATATTTTTGGACGATAGTTGTCATTTATAACTCTGCAGGTTTGTGAATTACAGTGCCCCTGAGCTCCTTTCTTCAACTCGCTTTCTTTTGAGCTGGCCGCAACACCGCAGGATGGCTTCAGGCCCTAATCTGGTTCCGGCACGGCACGCTGAGCCTTTGGTTAATTCCGCTTCCTGGTGGGAAATGAGAGTTAAATTTGCCCGTCCAGACACCTCCAGCTAGTCTCTCATTGGTTCTCGCTATTCCTGTTCATCTTCAGCAGAAATTGCAAACTGGGCCAAACAGGAGGTTAAAGGGACTGACTCTCCAAGTCGGGAGAGTGTTAGTAAAGCGTCTGGAATGTTGCACCCGAGTACCAGGGTACGAAAACTGAGACATATTTGAACACATCTCCCGATCACATGTTTGATCATACTCTAGGTTCCACATGCATGTTTTAGCTGAAGGAAGAATACCTTAAACCTGGATAGTTGAAACCCGTGGAATGGGTACCATGCAATATGACTTCAAAGGGTCTTCATTAGCTCACCGAACCTCTCCAATCCTATCACTGCTGCGTTTATGCCCCTGTACACATGCTGATTCTCTTTCAGAGACATAGCAATCCATAGGTTTTAAGATACTTACTAGTCAGGTACATTCTTAGGCGTTTAATATGCGGTGTTGAGTCCATTTCGTTGAGCAAGGAGTAGCTCTTGTCTATTCCATATTTGGGTTAAGGAACTTTATCTGTGCTCATTTCAATCTCTGGTTTTATGCAGCACCCCAACTCACCTTTCCCCTTAAGCAAGCATAAGTTGGTTTTCTAAATTTGAGACCCTGTTCTGTTCTGTAATTCAGTTCCTGTGTAGCCAAGTTTACATTCCGTGTATTACTGATATCTTATGATGTTTCTTTCTCTGGGTGACTTATTTCAGTTAGAATCATCGTACCTGAATCCACTCATTGTGCTGCTACGGGCCTGATGACATAGATTTCACTGCTGAGTGATACTGCATTGTACGTAAGTACCACAAGTTCTTTATCCATTTTTCACTTTCTGTGATATTGAACTTGTACGGTAAACGAGGTTCTTGTAAACAGAGGCGTCCCAAATTGGGGTGGCTGTGTCTTTTTGATTTTAATTTCCCTAAGCTATAGGACCATAAGTGGAAGTGCCCTAGGCTCTGTTGCTTTGTTTCTTAGATGTTTCAGGAAACACCATACACTTCTCCCAAGTGTCTGTTTGCAATTTACATCCCGCCCATCAGCATAACAAGGCTCCCAGTTCTCCATGGCCTGTCCTGCCTTTCTGGATTTTACACTTTTTCAGATGGCTCTTTTGACCGGGGGGAAGTGAGACTTCATTGTAGTGCAGATTTCCTTTGCAAGTTTGCTTGGTTGGCCAAAAAGGGCATATGCGTTTTTTCCTGAATATATTCAGGAAAAAACGCATACGCCCTTTTGGGCCAAGTGCATCATTGTGGACGTTCTGCCTCTTTTCCTATGCTTTCAATGCAATTCCAGTCTACCTCCTGAAATCGGTTTCCTGCAATTCTGCCCCGCTTTCAAGTCCTCTTGGCAGCCTTACTTCAGTATATTTTTGGACGATAGTTGTCATTTATAACTCTGCAGGTTTGTGAATTACAGTGCCCCTGAGCTCCTTTCTTCAACTCGCTTTCTTGTGAGCTGGCCGCAACACCGCAGGATGGCTTCAGGCCCTAATCTGGTTCCGGCACGGCACGCTGAGCCTTTGGTTATTTCCTCTTCCTGTTGGGAAATGAGAGTTAAATTTGCCCGTCCAGACACCTCCAGCTAGTCTCTCATTGGTTCTCGCTATTCCTGTTCATCTTCCGCAGAAATTGCAAACTGGGCCAAACAGGAGGTTAAAGGGACTGACTCTCCAAGTCGGGAGAGTGTTAGTAAAGCGTCTGGAATGTTGCACCCGAGTACCAGGGTACGAAAACTGAGACATATTTGAACACGTCTCCCGATCACATGGTTGATCATACTCTAGGTTCCACATGCATGTTTTAGCTGAAGGAAGAATACCTTAAACCTGGGTAGTTGAAACCCGTGGAATGGGTACCATGCAATATGACTTCAAAGGGTCTTCATTTGCTCACCGAACCTCTCCAATCCTATCACTGCTGCGTTTATGTCCCTGTACACATGCTTGATTCTCTTTCGGAGACATAGCAATCCATAGGTTTTAAGATACTTAAGAGTCAGGTACATTCTTAGGCGTTTAATATGCGGTGTTGAGTCCATTTCGTTGAGCAAGGAGTAGCTCTTGTCTATTCCATATTTGGCTTAAGGAACTTTATCTGTGCTCATTTCAATCTCTGGTTTTATGCAGCACCCCAACTCACCTTTACCCTTAAACAAGCATAAGTTGGTTTTCTAAATTTGAGACCCTGTTCTGTTCTGTAATTCAGTTCCTGTGTAGCCAAGTTTACATTCCGTGTATTACTGATATCTTATGATGTTTCTTTCTCTGTGTGACTTATTTCAGTTAGAATCATCGTACCTGAATCCACTCATTGTGCTGCTACGGGCCTGATGACATAGATTTCACTGCTGAGTGATACTGCATTGTATGTAAGTACCACAAGTTCTTTATCCATTTTTCACTTTCTGTGATATTGAACTTGTACGGTAAACGAGGTTCTTGTAAACAGAGGCGTCCCAAACATTGGGGTGGCTGTATCTTTTTGATTTTAATTTCCCGAAGCTATAGGACCATAAGTGGAAGTGCCCTAGGCTCTGTTGCTTTGTTTTTTAGATGTTTCAGGAAACACCATACACTTCTCCCGAGTGTCTGTTGGCAGTTTACATCCCGCCCATCAGCATAACAAGGCTCCCAGGTCTCCATGGCCTGTCCTGCCTTTCTGGATTTTACACTTTTTTCAGATGGCCCTTTTGACCGGGGGGGGGGGGGAAGTGAGACTTCATTGTAGTGCAGATTTCCTTTGCAAGCTTGCTTGGTTGGCCAAAAAGGGCGTATGCGTTTTTTCCTGAATATATTCAGGAAAAAACGCATACGCCCTTTTTGGCCAAGTGCATCATTGTGGACGTTCTGCCTCTTTTCCTATGCTTTCAATGCAATTCCAGTCTACCTCCTGAAATCGGTTTCCTGCAATTCTGCCCCGCTTTCAAGTCCTCTTGGCAGCCTTACTTCAGTATATTTTTGGACGATAGTTGTCATTTATAACTCTGCAGGTTTGTGAATTACAGTGCCCCTGAGCTCCTTTCTTCAACTCGTTTTCTTGTGAGCTGGCCGCAACACCGCAGGATGGCTTCAGGCCCTAATCTGGTTCCGGCACGGCACGCTGAGCCTTTGGTTATTTCCTCTTCCTGGTGGGAAATGAGAGTTAAATTTGCCCGTCCAGACACCTCCAGCTAGTCTCTCATTGGTTCTCGCTATTCCTGTTCATCTTCCGCAGAAATTGCAAACTGGGCCAAACAGGAGGTTAAAGGGACTGACTCTCCAAGTCGGGAGAGTGTTAGTAAAGCGTCTGGAATGTTGCACCCGAGTACCAGGGTACGAAAACTGAGACATATTTGAACACGTCTCCCGATCACATGGTTGATCATACTCTAGGTTCCACATGCATGTTTTAGCTGAAGGAAGAATACCTTAAACCTGGGTAGTTGAAACCCGTGGAATGGATACCATGCAATATGACTTCAAAGGGTCTTCATTTGCTCACCGAACCTCTCCAATCCTATCACTGCTGCGTTTATGTCCCTGTACACATGCTTGATTCTCTTTCGGAGACATAGCAATCCATCGGTTTTAAGATACTTAAGAGTCAGGTACATTCTTAGGCGTTTAATATGCGGTGTTGAGTCCATTTCGTTGAGCAAGGAGTAGCTCTTGTCTATTCCATATTTGGCTTAAGGAACTTTATCTGTGCTCATTTCAATCTCTGGTTTTATGCAGCACCCCAACTCACCTTTACCCTTAAACAAGCATAAGTTGGTTTTCTAAATTTGAGACCCTGTTCTGTTCTGTAATTCAGTTCCTGTGTAGCCAAGTTTACATTCCGTGTATTACTGATATCTTATGATGTTTCTTTCTCTGTGTGACTTATTTCAGTTAGAATCATCGTACCTGAATCCACTCATTGTGCTGCTACGGGCCTGATGACATAGATTTCACTGCTGAGTGATACTGCATTGTACGTAAGTACCACAAGTTCTTTATCCATTTTTCACTTTCTGTGATATTGAACTTGTACGGTAAACGAGGTTCTTGTAAACAGAGGCGTCCCAAACATTGGGGTGGCTGTATCTTTTTGATTTTAATTTCCCTAAGCTATAGGACCATAAGTGGAAGTGCCCTAGGCTCTGTTGCTTTGTTTTTTAGATGTTTCAGGAAACACCATACACTTCTCCCGAGTGTCTGTTGGCAGTTTACATCCCGCCCATCAGCATAACAAGGCTCCCAGTTCTCCATGGCCTGTCCTGCCTTTCTGGATTTTACACTTTTTTCAGATGGCCCTTTTGACCGGGGTGGGGGGGGAAGTGAGACTTCATTGTAGTGCAGATTTCCTTTGCAAGCTTGCTTGGTTGGCCAAAAAGGGCGTATGCGTTCTTTCCTGAATATATTCAGGAAAAAACGCATACGCCCTTTTTGGCCAAGTGCATCATTGTGGACGTTCTGCCTCTTTTCCTATGCTTTCAATGCAATTCCAGTCTACCTCCTGAAATCGGTTTCCTGCAATTCTGCCCCGCTTTCAAGTCCTCTTGGCAGCCTTACTTCAGTATATTTTTGGACGATAGTTGTCATTTATAACTCTGCAGGTTTGTGAATTACAGTGCCCCTGAGCTCCTTTCTTCAACTCGTTTTCTTGTGAGCTGGCCGCAACACCGCAGGATGGCTTCAGGCCCTAATCTGGTTCCGGCACGGCACGCTGAGCCTTTGGTTATTTCCTCTTCCTGGTGGGAAATGAGAGTTAAATTTGCCCGTCCAGACACCTCCAGCTAGTCTCTCATTGGTTCTCGCTATTCCTGTTCATCTTCCGCAGAAATTGCAAACTGGGCCAAACAGGAGGTTAAAGGGACTGACTCTCCAAGTCGGGAGAGTGTTAGTAAAGCGTCTGGAATGTTGCACCCGAGTACCAGGGTACGAAAACTGAGACATATTTGAACACGTCTCCCGATCACATGGTTGATCATACTCTAGGTTCCACATGCATGTTTTAGCTGAAGGAAGAATACCTTAAACCTGGGTAGTTGAAACCCGTGGAATGGGTACCATGCAATATGACTTCAAAGGGTCTTCATTTGCTCACCGAACCTCTCCAATCCTATCACTGCTGCGTTTATGTCCCTGTACACATGCTTGATTCTCTTTCGGAGACATAGCAATCCATAGGTTTTAAGATACTTAAGAGTCAGGTACATTCTTAGGCGTTTAATATGCGGTGTTGAGTCCATTTCGTTGAGCAAGGAGTAGCTCTTGTCTATTCCATATTTGGCTTAAGGAACTTTATCTGTGCTCATTTCAATCTCTGGTTTTATGCAGCACCCCAACTCACCTTTACCCTTAAACAAGCATAAGTTGGTTTTCTAAATTTGAGACCCTGTTCTGTTCTGTAATTCAGTTCCTGTGTAGCCAAGTTTACATTCCGTGTATTACTGATATCTTATGATGTTTCTTTTTCTGTGTGACTTATTTCAGTTAGAATCATCGTACCTGAATCCACTCATTGTGCTGCTACGGGCCTGATGACATAGATTTCACTGCTGAGTGATACTGCATTGTACGTAAGTACCACAAGTTCTTTATCCATTTTTCACTTTCTGTGATATTGAACTTGTACGGTAAACGAGGTTCTTGTAAACAGAGGCGTCCCAAACATTGGGGTGGCTGTATCTTTTTGATTTTAATTTCCCTAAGCTATAGGACCATAAGTGGAAGTGCCCTAGGCTCTGTTGCTTTGTTTTTTAGATGTTTCAGGAAACACCATACACTTCTCCCGAGTGTCTGTTGGCAGTTTACATCCCGCCCATCAGCATAACAAGGCTCCCAGTTCTCCATGGCCTGTCCTGCCTTTCTGGATTTTACACTTTTTTCAGATGGCCCTTTTGACTGGGGGGAAGTGCGACTTCATTGTAGTGCAGATTTCCCTTGCAAGCTTGCTTGGTTGGCCAAAAAGGGCGTATGCGTTTTTTCCTGAATATATTCAGGAAAAAACGCATACGCCCTTTTTGGCCAAGTGCATCATTGTGGACGTTCTGCCTCTTTTCCTATGCTTTCAATGCAATTCCAGTCTACCTCCTGAAATCGGTTTCCTGCAATTCTGCCCCGCTTTCAAGTCCTCTTGGCAGCCTTACTTCAGTATATTTTTGGACGATAGCTGTCATTTATAACTCTGCAGGTTTGTGAATTACAGTGCCCCTGAGCTCCTTTCTTCAACTCGCTTTCTTGTGAGCTGGCCGCAACACCGCAGGATGGCTTCAGGCCCTAATCTGGTTCCGGCATGTTACGCTGAGCCTTTGGTTAATTCCTCTTCCTGGTGGGAAATGAGAGTTAAATTTGCCCGTCCAGACACCTCCAGCTAGTCTCTCATTGGTTCTCGCTATTCCTGTTCATCTTCCGCAGAAATTGCAAACTGGGCCAAACAGGAGGTTAAAGGGACTGACCCTCCAAGTCGGGAGAGTGTTAGTAAAGCGTCTGGAATGTTGCACCCGAGTACCAGGGTACGAAAACTGAGACATATTTGAACACGTCTCCCGATCACATGGTTGATCATACTCTAGGTTCCACATGCATGTTTTAGCTGAAGGAAGAATACCTTAAACCTGGGTAGTTGAAACCCGTGGAATGGGTACCATGCAATATGACTTCAAAGGGTCTTCATTTGCTCACCGAACCTCTCCAATCCTATCACTGCTGCGTTTATGTCCCTGTACACATGCTTGATTCTCTTTCGGAGACATAGCAATCCATAGGTTTTAAGATACTTAAGAGTCAGGTACATTCTTAGGCGTTTAATATGCGGTGTTGAGTCCATTTCGTTGAGCAAGGAGTAGCTCTTGTCTATTCCATATTTGGCTTAAGGAACTTTATCTGTGCTCATTTCAATCTCTGGTTTTATGCAGCACCCCAACTCACCTTTACCCTTAAACAAGCATAAGTTGGTTTTCTAAATTTGAGACCCTGTTCTGTTCTGTAATTCAGTTCCTGTGTAGCCAAGTTTACATTCCGTTTATTACTGATAGCTTATGATGTTTCTTTTTCTGTGTGACTTATTTCAGTTAGAATCATCATACCTGAATCCACTCATTGTGCTGCTAAGGGCCTGATGACATAGATTTCATTGCTGAGTGATATTGCTTTGTTAGTAAATACCACAACTTCTTTATCCATTTTTCACTTCCTGCGATGTTGAACTTCTACTGTAAACGAGGTTCTTCTAAACAGAGGCGTCCCAAACTTTGGGGTGGCTGTGTCTTTTTGATTTTAATTTCCCTAAGCTATAGGACCATAAGTGGAGGTGCCCTAGGCTCTGTTGCTTTGTTTTTTAGATGTTTCAGGAAACACCATACACTTCTCCCGAGTGTCTGTTGGCAATGTACATCCCGCCCATCAGCATAACAAGGTTCCCAGTTCTCCATGGCCTGTCCTGCCTTTCTGGATTTTACACTTTTTTCAGATGGCCCTTTTGACCGGGGGGAAGTGAGACTTCATTGTAGTGCAGATTTCCTTTGCAAGCTTGCTTGGTTGGCCAAAAAGGGCGTATACGTTTTTTCCTGAATATATTCAGGAAAAAACGCATACGCGCTTTTTGGCCAAGTGCATTCTTGTGGACCTTCTGCCTCTTTTCCTATGCTTTCAATGCAATTCCAGTCTACATCCTGAAATCGGTTTCCTGCAATTCTGCCCCGCTTCAACTCCTTTTGGCAGCCTTACTTCAGTATATTTTTGGACGATAGCTGTCATTTATAACTCTGCAGGTTTGTGAATTACAGTGCCCCTGAGCTCTTTCTTCAACTCGCTTTCTTGTGAGCTGGCCGCAACACCGCAGGATGGCTTCAGGCCCTAATCTGGTTCCGGCACAGCACGCTGAGCCTTTGGTTAATTCCTCTTCCTGGTGGGAAATGAGAGTTAAATTTGCCCGTCCAGACACCTCCAGCTAGTCTCTCATTGGTTCTCGCTATTCCTGTTCATCTTCCGCAGAAATTGCAAACTGGGCCAAACAGGAGGTTAAAGGGACTGACTCTCCAAGTCGGGAGAGTGTTAGTAAAGCGTCTGGAATGTTGCACCCGAGTACCAGGGTACGAAAACTGAGACATATTTGAACACGTCTCCCGATCACATGGTTGATCATACTCTAGGTTCCACATGCATGTTTTAGCTGAAGGAAGAATACCTTAAACCTGGGTAGTTGAAACCCATGGAATGGGTACCATGCAATATGACTTCAAAGGGTCTTCATTTGCTCACCGAACCTCTCCAATCCTATCACTGCTGCGTTTATGTCCCTGTACACATGCTTGATTCTCTTTCGGAGACATAGCAATCCATAGGTTTTAAGATACTTAAGAGTCAGGTACATTCTTAGGCGTTTAATATGCGGTGTTGAGTCCATTTCGTTGAGCAAGGAGTAGCTCTTGTCTATTCCATATTTGGCTTAAGGAACTTTATCTGTGCTCATTTCAATCTCTGGTTTTATGCAGCACCCCAACTCACCTTTACCCTTAAACAAGCATAAGTTGGTTTTCTAAATTTGAGACCCTGTTCTGTTCTGTAATTCAGTTCCTGTGTAGCCAAGTTTACATTCCGTGTATTACTGATATCTTATGATGTTTCTTTCTCTGTGTGACTTATTTCAGTTAGAATCATCGTACCTGAATCCACTCATTGTGCTGCTACGGGCCTGATGACATAGATTTCACTGCTGAGTGATACTGCATTGTACGTAAGTACCACAAGTTCTTTATCCATTTTTCACTTTCTGTGATATTGAACTTGTACGGTAAACGAGGTTCTTGTAAACAGAGGCGTCCCAAACATTGGGGTGGCTGTATCTTTTTGATTTTAATTTCCCGAAGCTATAGGACCATAAGTGGAAGTGCCCTAGGCTCTGTTGCTTTGTTTTTTAGATGTTTCAGGAAACACCATACACTTCTCCCGAGTGTCTGTTGGCAGTTTACATCCCGCCCATCAGCATAACAAGGCTCCCAGGTCTCCATGGCCTGTCCTGCCTTTCTGGATTTTACACTTTTTTCAGATGGCCCTTTTGACCGGGGGGGGGGAAGTGAGACTTCATTGTAGTGCAGATTTCCCTTGCAAGCTTGCTTGGTTGGCCAAAAAGGGCGTATGCGTTTTTTCCTGAATATATTCAGGAAAAAACGCATACGCCCTTTTTGGCCAAGTGCATCATTGTGGACGTTCTGCCTCTTTTCCTATGCTTTCAATGCAATTCCAGTCTACCTCCTGAAATCGGTTTCCTGCAATTCTGCCCCGCTTTCAAGTCCTCTTGGCAGCCTTACTTCAGTATATTTTTGGACGATAGTTGTCATTTATAACTCTGCAGGTTTGTGAATTACAGTGCCCCTGAGCTCCTTTCTTCAACTCGTTTTCTTGTGAGCTGGCCGCAACACCGCAGGATGGCTTCAGGCCCTAATCTGGTTCCGGCACGGCACGCTCTGCCTTTGGTTATTTCCTCTTCCTGTTGGGAAATGAGAGTTAAATTTGCCCGTCCAGACACCTCCAGCTAGTCTCTCATTGGTTCTCGCTATTCCTGTTCATCTTCCGCAGAAATTGCAAACTGGGCCAAACAGGAGGTTAAAGGGACTGACTCTCCAAGTCGGGAGAGTGTTAGTAAAGCGTCTGGAATGTTGCACCCGAGTACCAGGGTACGAAAACTGAGACATATTTGAACACGTCTCCCGATCACATGGTTGATCATACTCTAGGTTCCACATGCATGTTTTAGCTGAAGGAAGAATACCTTAAACCTGGGTAGTTGAAACCCGTGGAATGGATACCATGCAATATGACTTCAAAGGGTCTTCATTTGCTCACCGAACCTCTCCAATCCTATCACTGCTGCGTTTATGTCCCTGTACACATGCTTGATTCTCTTTCGGAGACATAGCAATCCATCGGTTTTAAGATACTTAAGAGTCAGGTACATTCTTAGGCGTTTAATATGCGGTGTTGAGTCCATTTCGTTGAGCAAGGAGTAGCTCTTGTCTATTCCATATTTGGCTTAAGGAACTTTATCTGTGCTCATTTCAATCTCTGGTTTTATGCAGCACCCCAACTCACCTTTACCCTTAAACAAGCATAAGTTGGTTTTCTAAATTTGAGACCCTGTTCTGTTCTGTAATTCAGTTCCTGTGTAGCCAAGTTTACATTCCGTGTATTACTGATATCTTATGATGTTTCTTTCTCTGGGTGACTTATTTCAGTTAGAATCATCGTACCTGAATCCACTCATTGTGCTGCTACGGGCCTGATGACATAGATTTCACTGCTGAGTGATACTGCATTGTACGTAAGTACCACAAGTTCTTTATCCATTTTTCACTTTCTGTGATATTGAACTTGTACGGTAAACGAGGTTCTTGTAAACAGAGGCGTCCCAAACATTGGGGTGGCTGTATCTTTTTGATTTTAATTTCCCTAAGCTATAGGACCATAAGTGGAAGTGCCCTAGGCTCTGTTGCTTTGTTTTTTAGATGTTTCAGGAAACACCATACACTTCTCCCGAGTGTCTGTTGGCAGTTTACATCCCGCCCATCAGCATAACAAGGCTCCCAGTTCTCCATGGCCTGTCCTGCCTTTCTGGATTTTACACTTTTTTCAGATGGCCCTTTTGACCGGGGTGGGGGGGGAAGTGAGACTTCATTGTAGTGCAGATTTCCTTTGCAAGCTTGCTTGGTTGGCCAAAAAGGGCGTATGCGTTCTTTCCTGAATATATTCAGGAAAAAACGCATACGCCCTTTTTGGCCAAGTGCATCATTGTGGACGTTCTGCCTCTTTTCCTATGCTTTCAATGCAATTCCAGTCTACCTCCTGAAATCGGTTTCCTGCAATTCTGCCCCGCTTTCAAGTCCTCTTGGCAGCCTTACTTCAGTATATTTTTGGACGATAGTTGTCATTTATAACTCTGCAGGTTTGTGAATTACAGTGCCCCTGAGCTCCTTTCTTCAACTCGTTTTCTTGTGAGCTGGCCGCAACACCGCAGGATGGCTTCAGGCCCTAATCTGGTTCCGGCACGGCACGCTGAGCCTTTGGTTATTTCCTCTTCCTGGTGGGAAATGAGAGTTAAATTTGCCCGTCCAGACACCTCCAGCTAGTCTCTCATTGGTTCTCGCTATTCCTGTTCATCTTCCGCAGAAATTGCAAACTGGGCCAAACAGGAGGTTAAAGGGACTGACTCTCCAAGTCGGGAGAGTGTTAGTAAAGCGTCTGGAATGTTGCACCCGAGTACCAGGGTACGAAAACTGAGACATATTTGAACACGTCTCCCGATCACATGGTTGATCATACTCTAGGTTCCACATGCATGTTTTAGCTGAAGGAAGAATACCTTAAACCTGGGTAGTTGAAACCCGTGGAATGGGTACCATGCAATATGACTTCAAAGGGTCTTCATTTGCTCACCGAACCTCTCCAATCCTATCACTGCTGCGTTTATGTCCCTGTACACATGCTTGATTCTCTTTCGGAGACATAGCAATCCATAGGTTTTAAGATACTTAAGAGTCAGGTACATTCTTAGGCGTTTAATATGCGGTGTTGAGTCCATTTCGTTGAGCAAGGAGTAGCTCTTGTCTATTCCATATTTGGCTTAAGGAACTTTATCTGTGCTCATTTCAATCTCTGGTTTTATGCAGCACCCCAACTCACCTTTACCCTTAAACAAGCATAAGTTGGTTTTCTAAATTTGAGACCCTGTTCTGTTCTGTAATTCAGTTCCTGTGTAGCCAAGTTTACATTCCGTGTATTACTGATATCTTATGATGTTTCTTTTTCTGTGTGACTTATTTCAGTTAGAATCATCGTACCTGAATCCACTCATTGTGCTGCTACGGGCCTGATGACATAGATTTCACTGCTGAGTGATACTGCATTGTACGTAAGTACCACAAGTTCTTTATCCATTTTTCACTTTCTGTGATATTGAACTTGTACGGTAAACGAGGTTCTTGTAAACAGAGGCGTCCCAAACATTGGGGTGGCTGTATCTTTTTGATTTTAATTTCCCTAAGCTATAGGACCATAAGTGGAAGTGCCCTAGGCTCTGTTGCTTTGTTTTTTAGATGTTTCAGGAAACACCATACACTTCTCCCGAGTGTCTGTTGGCAGTTTACATCCGCCCATCAGCATAACAAGGCTCACAGTTCTCCATGGCCTGTCCTGCCTTTCTGGATTTTACACTTTTTTCAGATGGCCCTTTTGACCGGGGGGAAGTGAGACTTCATTGTAGTGCAGATTTCCCTTGCAAGCTTGCTTGGTTGGCCAAAAAGGGCGTATGCGTTTTTTCCTGAATATATTCAGGAAAAAACGCATACGCCCTTTTTGGCCAAGTGCATCATTGTGGACGTTCTGCCTCTTTTCCTATGCTTTCAATGCAATTCCAGTCTACCTCCTGAAATCGGTTTCCTGCAATTCTGCCCCGCTTTCAAGTCCTCTTGGCAGCCTTACTTCAGTATATTTTTGGACGATAGTTGTCATTTATAACTCTGCAGGTTTGTGAATTACAGTGCCCCTGAGCTCCTTTCTTCAACTCGTTTTCTTGTGAGCTGGCCGCAACACCGCAGGATGGCTTCAGGCCCTAATCTGGTTCCGGCACGGCACGCTCTGCCTTTGGTTATTTCCTCTTCCTGTTGGGAAATGAGAGTTAAATTTGCCCGTCCAGACACCTCCAGCTAGTCTCTCATTGGTTCTCGCTATTCCTGTTCATCTTCCGCAGAAATTGCAAACTGGGCCAAACAGGAGGTTAAAGGGACTGACTCTCCAAGTCGGGAGAGTGTTAGTAAAGCGTCTGGAATGTTGCACCCGAGTACCAGGGTACGAAAACTGAGACATATTTGAACACGTCTCCCGATCACATGGTTGATCATACTCTAGGTTCCACATGCATGTTTTAGCTGAAGGAAGAATACCTTAAACCTGGGTAGTTGAAACCCGTGGAATGGATACCATGCAATATGACTTCAAAGGGTCTTCATTTGCTCACCGAACCTCTCCAATCCTATCACTGCTGCGTTTATGTCCCTGTACACATGCTTGATTCTCTTTCGGAGACATAGCAATCCATCGGTTTTAAGATACTTAAGAGTCAGGTACATTCTTAGGCGTTTAATATGCGGTGTTGAGTCCATTTCGTTGAGCAAGGAGTAGCTCTTGTCTATTCCATATTTGGCTTAAGGAACTTTATCTGTGCTCATTTCAATCTCTGGTTTTATGCAGCACCCCAACTCACCTTTACCCTTAAACAAGCATAAGTTGGTTTTCTAAATTTGAGACCCTGTTCTGTTCTGTAATTCAGTTCCTGTGTAGCCAAGTTTACATTCCGTGTATTACTGATATCTTATGATGTTTCTTTCTCTGGGTGACTTATTTCAGTTAGAATCATCGTACCTGAATCCACTCATTGTGCTGCTACGGGCCTGATGACATAGATTTCACTGCTGAGTGATACTGCATTGTACGTAAGTACCACAAGTTCTTTATCCATTTTTCACTTTCTGTGATATTGAACTTGTACGGTAAACGAGGTTCTTGTAAACAGAGGCGTCCCAAACATTGGGGTGGCTGTATCTTTTTGATTTTAATTTCCCTAAGCTATAGGACCATAAGTGGAAGTGCCCTAGGCTCTGTTGCTTTGTTTTTTAGATGTTTCAGGAAACACCATACACTTCTCCCGAGTGTCTGTTGGCAGTTTACATCCCGCCCATCAGCATAACAAGGCTCCCAGTTCTCCATGGCCTGTCCTGCCTTTCTGGATTTTACACTTTTTTCAGATGGCCCTTTTGACCGGGGTGGGGGGGGAAGTGAGACTTCATTGTAGTGCAGATTTCCTTTGCAAGCTTGCTTGGTTGGCCAAAAAGGGCGTATGCGTTTTTTCCTGAATATATTCAGGAAAAAACGCATACGCCCTTTTTGGCCAAGTGCATCATTGTGGACGTTCTGCCTCTTTTCCTATGCTTTCAATGCAATTCCAGTCTACCTCCTGAAATCGGTTTCCTGCAATTCTGCCCCGCTTTCAAGTCCTCTTGGCAGCCTTACTTCAGTATATTTTTGGACGATAGTTGTCATTTATAACTCTGCAGGTTTGTGAATTACAGTGCCCCTGAGCTCCTTTCTTCAACTCGTTTTCTTGTGAGCTGGCCGCAACACCGCAGGATGGCTTCAGGCCCTAATCTGGTTCCGGCACGGCACGCTGAGCCTTTGGTTATTTCCTCTTCCTGGTGGGAAATGAGAGTTAAATTTGCCCGTCCAGACACCTCCAGCTAGTCTCTCATTGGTTCTCGCTATTCCTGTTCATCTTCCGCAGAAATTGCAAACTGGGCCAAACAGGAGGTTAAAGGGACTGACTCTCCAAGTCGGGAGAGTGTTAGTAAAGCGTCTGGAATGTTGCACCCGAGTACCAGGGTACGAAAACTGAGACATATTTGAACACGTCTCCCGATCACATGGTTGATCATACTCTAGGTTCCACATGCATGTTTTAGCTGAAGGAAGAATACCTTAAACCTGGGTAGTTGAAACCCGTGGAATGGGTACCATGCAATATGACTTCAAAGGGTCTTCATTTGCTCACCGAACCTCTCCAATCCTATCACTGCTGCGTTTATGTCCCTGTACACATGCTTGATTCTCTTTCGGAGACATAGCAATCCATAGGTTTTAAGATACTTAAGAGTCAGGTACATTCTTAGGCGTTTAATATGCGGTGTTGAGTCCATTTCGTTGAGCAAGGAGTAGCTCTTGTCTATTCCATATTTGGCTTAAGGAACTTTATCTGTGCTCATTTCAATCTCTGGTTTTATGCAGCACCCCAACTCACCTTTACCCTTAAACAAGCATAAGTTGGTTTTCTAAATTTGAGACCCTGTTCTGTTCTGTAATTCAGTTCCTGTGTAGCCAAGTTTACATTCCGTGTATTACTGATATCTTATGATGTTTCTTTCTCTGGGTGACTTATTTCAGTTAGAATCATCGTACCTGAATCCACTCATTGTGCTGCTACGGGCCTGATGACATAGATTTCACTGCTGAGTGATACTGCATTGTACGTAAGTACCACAAGTTCTTTATCCATTTTTCACTTTCTGTGATATTGAACTTGTACGGTAAACGAGGTTCTTGTAAACAGAGGCGTCCCAAACATTGGGGTGGCTGTATCTTTTTGATTTTAATTTCCCTAAGCTATAGGACCATAAGTGGAAGTGCCCTAGGCTCTGTTGCTTTGTTTTTTAGATGTTTCAGGAAACACCATACACTTCTCCCGAGTGTCTGTTGGCAGTTTACATCCCGCCCATCAGCATAACAAGGCTCCCAGTTCTCCATGGCCTGTCCGGCCTTTCTGGATTTTACACTTTTTTCAGATGGCGCTTTTGACCGGGGTGGGGGGGGAAGTGAGACTTCATTGTAGTGCAGATTTCCTTTGCAAGCTTGCTTGGTTGGCCAAAAAGGGCGTATGCGTTTTTTCCTGAATATATTCAAGAAAAAACGCATACGCCCTTTTTGGCCAAGTGCATCATTGTGGACGTTCTGCCTCTTTTCCTATGCTTTCAATGCAATTCCAGTCTACCTCCTGAAATCGGTTTCCTGCAATTCTGCCCCGCTTTCAAGTCCTCTTGGCAGCCTTACTTCAGTATATTTTTGGACGATAGTTGTCATTTATAACTCTGCAGGTTTGTGAATTACAGTGCCCCTGAGCTCCTTTCTTCAACTCGTTTTCTTGTGAGCTGGCCGCAACACCGCAGGATGGCTTCAGGCCCTAGTCTGGTTCCGGCACGGCACGCTGAGCCTTTGGTTATTTCCTCTTCCTGGTGGGAAATGAGAGTTAAATTTGCCCGTCCAGACACCTCCAGCTAGTCTCTCATTGGTTCTCGCTATTCCTGTTCATCTTCCGCAGAAATTGCAAACTGGGCCAAACAGGAGGTTAAAGGGACTGACTCTCCAAGTCGGGAGAGTGTTAGTAAAGCGTCTGGAATGTTGCACCCGAGTACCAGGGTACGAAAACTGAGACATATTTGAACACGTCTCCCGATCACATGGTTGATCATACTCTAGGTTCCACATGCATGTTTTAGCTGAAGGAAGAATACCTTAAACCTGGGTAGTTGAAACCCGTGGAATGGGTACCATGCAATATGACTTCAAAGGGTCTTCATTTGCTCACCGAACCTCTCCAATCCTATCACTGCTGCGTTTATGTCCCTGTACACATGCTTGATTCTCTTTCGGAGACATAGCAATCCATAGGTTTTAAGATACTTAAGAGTCAGGTACATTCTTAGGCGTTTAATATGCGGTGTTGAGTCCATTTCGTTGAGCAAGGAGTAGCTCTTGTCTATTCCATATTTGGCTTAAGGAACTTTATCTGTGCTCATTTCAATCTCTGGTTTTATGCAGCACCCCAACTCACCTTTACCCTTAAACAAGCATAAGTTGGTTTTCTAAATTTGAGACCCTGTTCTGTTCTGTAATTCAGTTCCTGTGTAGCCAAGTTTACATTCCGTGTATTACTGATATCTTATGATGTTTCTTTTTCTGTGTGACTTATTTCAGTTAGAATCATCGTACCTGAATCCACTCATTGTGCTGCTACGGGCCTGATGACATAGATTTCACTGCTGAGTGATACTGCATTGTACGTAAGTACCACAAGTTCTTTATCCATTTTTCACTTTCTGTGATATTGAACTTGTACGGTAAACGAGGTTCTTGTAAACAGAGGCGTCCCAAACATTGGGGTGGCTGTATCTTTTTGATTTTAATTTCCCTAAGCTATAGGACCATAAGTGGAAGTGCCCTAGGCTCTGTTGCTTTGTTTTTTAGATGTTTCAGGAAACACCATACACTTCTCCCGAGTGTCTGTTGGCAGTTTACATCCCGCCCATCAGCATAACAAGGCTCCCAGTTCTCCATGGCCTGTCCTGCCTTTCTGGATTTTACACTTTTTTCAGATGGCCCTTTTGACCGGGGGGAAGTGAGACTTCATTGTAGTGCAGATTTCCCTTGCAAGCTTGCTTGGTTGGCCAAAAAGGGCGTATGCGTTTTTTCCTGAATATATTCAGGAAAAAACGCATACGCCCTTTATGGCCAAGTGCATCATTGTGGACGTTCTGCCTCTTTTCCTATGCTTTCAATGCAATTCCAGTCTACCTCCTGAAATCGGTTTCCTGCAATTCTGCCCCGCTTTCAAGTCCTCTTGGCAGCCTTACTTCAGTATATTTTTTGACAATAGCTGTCATTTATAACTCTGCAGGTTTGTGAATTACAGTGCCCCTGAGCTCCTTTCTTCAACTCGCTTTCTTGTGAGCTGGCCGCAACACCGCAGGATGGCTTCAGGCCCTAATCTGGTTCCGGCATGTTACGCTGAGCCTTTGGTTAATTCCTCTTCCTGGTGGGAAATGAGAGTTAAATTTGCCCGTCCAGACACCTCCAGCTAGTCTCTCATTGGTTCTCGCTATTCCTGTTCATCTTCCGCAGAAATTGCAAACTGGGCCAAACAGGAGGTTAAAGGGACTGACTCTCCAAGTCGGGAGAGTGTTAGTAAAGCGTCTGGAATGTTGCACCCGAGTACCAGGGTACGAAAACTGAGACATATTTGAACACGTCTCCCGATCACATGGTTGATCATACTCTAGGTTCCACATGCATGTTTTAGCTGAAGGAAGAATACCTTAAACCTGGGTAGTTGAAACCCGTGGAATGGGTACCATGCAATATGACTTCAAAGGGTCTTCATTTGCTCACCGAACCTCTCCAATCCTATCACTGCTGCGTTTATGTCCCTGTACACATGCTTGATTCTCGTTCGGAGACATAGCAATCCATAGGTTTTAAGATACTTAAGAGTCAGGTACATTCTTAGGCGTTTAATATGCGGTGTTGAGTCCATTTCGTTGAGCAAGGAGTAGCTCTTGTCTATTCCATATTTGGCTTAAGGAACTTTATCTGTGCTCATTTCAATCTCTGGTTTTATGCAGCACCCCAACTCACCTTTACCCTTAAACAAGCATAAGTTGGTTTTCTAAATTTGAGACCCTGTTCTGTTCTGTAATTCAGTTCCTGTGTAGCCAAGTTTACATTCCGTTTATTACTGATAGCTTATGATGTTTCTTTTTCTGTGTGACTTATTTCAGTTAGAATCATCATACCTGAATCCACTCATTGTGCTGCTAAGGGCCTGATGACATAGATTTCATTGCTGAGTGATATTGCCTTGTATGTAAGTACCACAACTTCTTTATCCATTTTTCACTTTCTGCGATATTGAACTTGTACCGTAAACGAGGTTCTTGTAAACAGAGCCGTCCCAAACTTTGGGGTGGCTGTGTCTTTTTAATTTTAATTTCCCTAATCTATAGGACCATAAGTGGAAGTGCCCTAGGCTCTGTTGCTTTGTTTTTTAGATGTTTCAGGAAACACCATACACTTCTCCCGAGTGTCTGTTGGAAATTTACATCCCGCCCATCAGCATAAGAAGGCTCCCAGTTCTCCATGCCCTGTCGTGCTTTTATGGATTTTACACTTTTTTCAGATGGCCCTTTTGACCAGGTGGAAGTGAGACTTCATTGTAGTGCACATTTCCTTTGCAAGCTTGCTTGGTTGGCCAAAAAGTGTGTATGCGTTTTTTCCTGAATATATTCAGGAAAAAACGCATACGCCCTTTTTGGCCAAGTGCATCATTGTCGAGGTTCTGACTCTCTTCATATGTTTTCAATGCAATTCCTGTCTACCTCCTGAAATCGGTTTCCTGCAATTCTGCCTTGCTTTCAATGTCTCTTCATAGCCTTACCTCAATATATTTTTTGAAAATAGTTGGCCTTTATAACTCTGCAGGTTTTTGAATTGCAGTGGCCCTTAGCCCCACTTTTCAGCTCTTATTTTTGTGGTCTTGCCCCATAACCACAGGATTCCTTGAAGCCCTATTTTTCTTCTGGGGCACCTTGCTGTGCCTTTGGTTAATTCTTCTTACTGATGTGGCATTAGAGTGACATGTGCCCATTTAACCGCTACAGCTTGTTTCTCACTGGTTCCCCCTATTCCCATTCATCCTCCACACTAACTGCAGACTGTGCGATACCAGAACTTAAAGGCATTGACTCCATGTGGGGATGTTGTTAGTAAAGCGGCTGGAATGTCGATCCGCAGCCCCAGGAGAGGAAAAATGAGGTGCGTTTTAGAAACCTTTCCCGATCATATGGTATACCAGTCACTGGGTTTCCCAAGCATGGTCTAGCTGTAGGAAGATTCCCTTCAACCTGGAGTGTTGGGACCCTTGGACTGAGTAGCATGAAGTATTGCATTAAACTTTCGGCAGTTGCTCACCAAAGCTCACCAATCCTCTCAGCCCCAAGTGTCCAGCCTTATGTCTTATCCAGCTGTGGGTTTATATGTGGTCAATCCAGGTTGCATCACATCCCCTGAGCGAATTTTGTAAGAATTTTTCTCTCTTTCATTGTTTCAGCGTTTTCTTTTTAAAATTTATTTCTATAATGGGGTTTAGCTCATTTTCACTGCTGTGTTTGTGCCGCTCTGCACACACTTGATTCCCTTATGGAGATATATCAATACATGGGTTTTAAGATTCTTATTACTCAGATATATTTCTCTGCGGTGTATAGGGTGTGTTGAGGCCAGTTCATTGAGCAAGGTGTAGATCTTGTCTAATACCTATTTGGTTTATTGAACGGTATCTGTGCTAATTTCAAACTCTGGTTTTATGCATCACCCCACCTCTCCTTTCCCCTTAAGCTGACATAAGTGTGTTTTCTAAATGTGAGACACTGTTCTGTTCTGTAATTCATTTCTTGTGCAGCCATATTTACCCTCCCTCTATAAGTGATATCTTATGATATGTTTCTTTTTCTGTTTGACTTATTTCAAGTAGTATTATCGGACCTAAATCCACTCTTTATCCTTCTACTAGCCTTATTACATTGATTTCATGGTGAAGAGATATTCCATTGTACATAAGTACCACATCTTCTTTATCCATTGTTCTCTTTCCTGGGATATTTAAGGTGTACTGAAGTTGAGGTTCTTGTAAACAGAGTAGCCCTAAACTGTGGTGTGCTTGTGTCTTGTTGATTTTTAGACTTCCCTAGATATACTCCCATGATTGGAAGTGTCCTATGCTCTGTAGCTCTGTTTTTTAGATGATTTAGGAACCACCATACACTTCTCCAGAGTGGCTCTCAGCAGTTCACACACTGCCCATCAGCGTATAAAGGCTCCCTGTTCTCCATGGCCTGTCCTGCCTTTCTGGATTTTACACTTTTTTAGGATGGCCCTTTTGACCGGTGGGAAGTGAGACTTCTTTGTTGTGCACATTTACATTGCTTACTTGCTTCGTTGCCCATAAAGTGCGTATGCGTTTTTTCCTGGATATAATCAGGAAAAAACGCATACGCCCTTTTGGGCCAACTGCATCATTGTCGAAATTCTGCCGCTTTTCATGTGCATTAAAGACGAGTCCAATCTATCTCTTGAAATCTGTTTCTTGCAATTCTGTCTTGCATTCAGATCCTCTTCTTTGCCTTACCTCAACATATTTTTGGACATTAGTTTTCATTTATAACTCTGCAGGTTTGTGAATTGCAGTGACCCTGAGCTCCATTTTTTAAGTTGCTCTTTTGTGAGCTGTCCTCAAACCCGCAGGATTGCTTCAGGCCCTATTTTGGCTCCGGCGAGGCAGGCTGAGCCTTTCTTTAATTCTTATTCTTAATGGGAAATTAGAGTGATATGTGCCCGTCCAAACCCCTACAACTATTCTCTCATTGGTTCCCCCTCTTCCCGTTCATCCTCCTCACAATTTGCAAAATGTGTGAAACAGAAGTTTAAATGTGCTGATTCTCCAAGTGGGGAGATTCTAAGTAACATGGCTGGAATGGTGAACAGGAGCACCAGGAGAGGATAAATGAGGTGCATTTTAGACACATCTCCCGATCACATGGTGTACAGTCCTCTGGGTTTTCCATGCATGTTTTAGCTGTAGGAAGATCCCTTGAACCTGCAGATTTGGGACCCATTGAATGGGTACCAGGTAGTATTACTTTAAAGGGTGTGCATTTCCTCACCCAACCTCACATTTCTCTTAGCGCAAACAGTTTCCAGCCTTATGTCTCATCCTGCTGTGGGTCTAGATGTGTTCAATCCATGTTGCATCACCGTCCCTGAGGAAAAGTTGTAAGAGGTTTTCTCTGTCTCTCTGTCGTTTATTTTTTTCAATTTATTACTATATTGGTTACAGCTGATTTTCAAAGCTCTGTTTCTTGCTGCTGTACATCCACTTGATTCACGTACAGAGAGTCATCAATAAATTCTTTTTCAGATTCTTACCAGTCGTATATATTCTTTTCCGGTGACTTGAGTGTGCTGAGTGCAGTTCTTTTAGCTACCGTGTAGGCCTTGTTGATTATCAGTTTGGTATTTGGAATGGTATCTTTGCTAATTTCAACCTCCTGGATGATGCCTCACCCCTCCCCACCTTTCCCGTTTAGCAGCCTTATGCGTGTTTTCTACATATTTGACTATGTTTTTGTTTTGTAATTTATTTCATGTGTAGCCATTTTGGATTCCACCTTTAAGTGATATCTTATGATATGTGTCTTTTTCTTTTTGAATTCTGTCACTTAGAATGATCATACGTAACTCCTCCGGAGTTGTTACAACTGGCCATATTTCATTGATTTCCAGGCTGAATAATATTCCACTCTACCTAAGTACCACATCTCTATCCATTTTTTTCCCTCCAGAGACATTTAAGTTATATCCTAGTCGAGGATCTTTTAAACAGAGAGGGGGTAAACATTGGGGTGCCTGTGTCCTCTCAATTTTTGTTTTTCCCAAGATATACGCCCATGAGTGCAAGTGCCCTATGCTCTGTAGCTCATTTTTTAGATGCTTTAGTAAACACAATACACTTCTCCAGAATGGCCGTTGGCAATATACATTTCCACTATAAGTCTCACAGGGCTCCCTCTTCTCGTTGCCCTGTCCTGCATTTCTGTTGTTTACGCTTTATGAGGATGGCTCTTCTGACTGATGCGAAGTGATATCTTTTGTAGTATTGACTTCCAGTGCCCACCTGTTTGGTTGGCTAAAAAAGTGTATGCCCTTTTCTTGAATATATACAGAAAAAAACGCATACACCCTTTTTGGCCAACCGCAATGTTGGCAATGTTGGCAATGTTCAGCTCCTTTTCTTGTGCTTAATGGCGAGTCCTTTCTACCTCCTCAAATCCCTTTCCTGCCATTCTCCCTTGCTTACAAGTCCTTTTCTCTGACTTTCCTCAAGACATTTTTCAGTGATGGATATTTTCAACTCTGCAGTTTTGTGAATTTTACTGCCCCTGAGTTCCATTGTTCAACTTGTGTTTATGGGAACTGGCCACAAAGCAGTGGGATTTCCTCAAGCCCTATACTGTTTCCATGGGCAACCCTAGCCTTTGGTCAATTCGTCTTCCTGATTGGAAATTAGAGTGACATGTGCCTGTCTGAACACCTAGGACTTGTCTCTCATTGTTCCTCATCCTTCCACTTCATCCTCTGGACAAATTCCAAACTGTACGCAACAGGATGTTGACAGTGCTGACATCTCCAAGTGGGGAGACTGTTAGTAAAGACGCTGGAGGGGTGAACCCGAGCACCAGGAGATGAGGAGATGAGATGCCTTTTCCAAACTCTTCCCGATCAGACGGTATACCATCCTCTGGGTGTGACAGACATGTTTTAGCAGTAGGAAGAGTCCCATTCATGTAAGGAGAACACCAGGGCTTTTTCAAAATCAGTGTCTCCCCGAAACCCAAACTGGGGAAGTTTTTAAGCTACGGCTACACATATGTTCATTAAGGGCCTTGGGAAGTAGGCAGAGTCCAAACTTTAGATGATTGAAGTCTTCAGGGTCAGAAGCACTCACCACCAGCTTCCCTTAGGCTACACTTTAACTATCATTGATAGATGATGTCAATAAAAATATCTATTCTTTTTCAGATTATTTCCCCTTATAGGTTATTGCAAAATGTTGAGTGTAGTTCCCTGTGCTATACAGTAGTTCCTTGTTGATGATCTATTTTATACATAGCAGTGTGTATGTGTTAATTCCAAACTGTTAATTTATCCCTCCTCCCACCTTTCCCCTTTGGTAATAATAAATTATAAGATTTTATACTTCTCAGAAATGGGGGAGCTGAAAGAGAGGTATCATTTTCAATGGAAAAGCATTTAAAACAAGATTGAAGGTTTAACCAAGATTATTAGATGTACATCCTTGGAAAGAAATCACTTCGTTTCTCTAATATTGACCTGACGAATAAGACAAACCTTTTCACTGAACTTGCTTATAAAAAGTGATGGAAATATCAAATGGAAGTGTTAGAAACATCTTATTTTACCCGAGCCTTATACACTGTTCTATGTTAACTACAGTTTGGCTCACACATCTGTTCATTGAGGTTACAATAGTCTCAATTTCTGTTACTGATCCTCCAGAGTGGACCCCAACAAGTGTCCCCCTGCCCAGTGTCATTGGGGCCAACAGATCGAGACTGAGTTTGGTTCACAAGCAAAGGAAACTTTATATTTTGATCAGAGAATGGAGAGGTGAGAGCATGCACTACCCCGTGGGCTGTGGGCTGGGCTGCTGTGTAGAGATCCTGTCAGAGTCAGTGGGAGGGAGGGAGGCGGCAGAGCTCTCGAGGGCCGGGTTGGCTGTAGCTCAGGCTCTATATCGTGGAGTCTGCACTGGGCCCCAGGAGCTGAGGTGTCGACCCAGCCATTCTGCACTAGGAAATCTGGTCTGAAGTGCCGGGTGTGGAACCTCTGCATGCGGGACCCTAGGAGCACGTGAAATTAGACAAAGCACAAAGGATAAAAAAGGTTAGACTTGACTTTATTGCTCAGATTCTATTTTTATCTCCCAGGGATATTTAATGGGCTTTGCTGGGGACAAACCCCTCCTCTGCCTTTTGTCCCGTTCCTCATTCTTGGAGTGCTGAGGGTGCAGACCCTTCTTCTGTAACTGCTGAGTGCTGAGTTGGGAGCCCTCATACCCTGGGGCGAGGGTCAGAGCTTCTCCCCAGCAGCCTCCCGGTGACGTTGATTGTCCCCAGGACCCCTGCCTCCCTGCTCGTCCACCTGAGCACCAGCATTGGAAGTGTTATAGATTCTAATGACCTTTAAGGGTCCAGGAAAGAGATGTGCAGAGACGCTGTGGGGGCCGGTTTCACCCCGCCCCACATTTGTTCGGCCACCTTAGGCTGACCGTTTCTGCCAGCCTAGATGCTCTGACCAGTAGTCTGCACTTTCTTCAATTAGGCCCCTGAATTAACGTACAAACAGCACCAGGTGTCAGAGCCCTGCCCGCTCAACTCCCAGACAGTCCAGGGTCAGTGGTGATAAGGACCATGATGGCTACTGAGTCAACAGCCTTTTGAAGTAAACAGGAGTCCAGCCGGTCTTATTGGCCACCATCATCACGGTGTCTGTAGGCTTTTCTATGGTGACAGTGTGGTATACTGTTCCCCCGCCAAGATTATTAGCTCCCCTCTGGGTGCAGTAAGTCCTGCAAGCAGTAGTCTACTCTTTTGGGACACACTCTTGTTGTTTTATGAGAGAAACTCCAGGTCAAGTGATGTTCACACGAGTCGTCATGGTGCCCTGTTGCCCCCGGTTATCTCTCTGGATGTTGGAGTTGGAGGGCCTCCTCACTCGAGGTCGGTGTGCCCACGGAGCGAACCCTGCAACTTCAGGGCATGGTTGGTGGTTAGGATCACCACGTGGGGTCCTTTTCCCGTAGGAGGGAGGTGGCCTTTTGGGCTGCTGATTTCCAGGTTTTTAGATACCGCCAGTATCTTGGCCAGATGTGGCAGTGGGCCAAGCTCCTTAGTGACCGTAGTTTATCCTACCTGGATGGCATTCTTGCATTGTTCCATTTCAAGTGGTCCCAGTTTTTGCACTAATTCTCCAATGGCGATTCACCTTTCACTGGGAATGTAAAGGTCAAAGGGTTTAGCTAAATTAGGGAGTTCCAGGGCAAGGGTCTGAATTGACTGCTCTTTCCATTCTTGAAAGGCCACTTCTGGATTCTATTCAAAAGGATCATCATCTTTTCCTTTCAGTGTTTCATATAGAGGCCCAGCTAGTAGACTGTAGTTAGGGATCCAGAAGCAGCAAACCCTGGCCTCCCCAGGAACCCCTAAGCTGTCTTCTAGTTTTAGAAAGGGGTAAGGCTGAAAATGGTTTCTTCCCTTTCCTGGGATGGGCTTCTCTGACCTTGTGTGAGAATGAAGCCCAGGCAGGTCACCGCAGTCTGTGATATTTGAGCTTTTTCTTGGACAACTTCTATCCTTTATTGGCTTGGTAGTTCAGAGGCCTCCTTAGTAGGGCTGGCGATCAGAATGTCGTCTGCATATTGAAGGAGGGTTTCCTTTTCCAGAGGTAGAACTTTTAGGTCTTTAGCTAAGCTTTCCCCAAAGACGGTGTGGGAATTTTTGCACCCTTGGGGCCAGACGGCCCGGAAGTATTGTTTTAGTTGTATGTTGAGTCCTGCCACTCACAAGCCAAAATTTCTTGTGACTCTGGGACTAATGGAATACAAAAGAAGGCATCATTGAAGACTAATACAGAATACCATGTCCTGGTGGTTGGTAGAATGACCAGCAGGGTGTAGGAATTAGGAGCAACTGGAGGTATATCCTCGGTGGCTTCACTGACTGTCCTGACATCCTTTACCAGGTCCCCAGCAGCCCATGGGGCTCTCGTGGTCAGACCAATCGCAGAATATGGAGCTCACCTGGGCAGGTACCCCACCCCCACCCCAGCCCACGGGGCTCTCGTGATCAGGCCCCTCCCAGGATACAGAGCTACCCTTGCAGGTACCGTGGCAGGGCTGGGCACACAGGAACCGTGCACATAGCCCTCATTGCAGAGCACCCCCAGCTCACCTGTCGCTCAGAGCTGACACAGAGCACCTCAGAGCAGGACTTGAACTAACAAACAGCAGCTGCGACAGGTCTGTGACCCTGGGCATCACTCCGTGAGGCCTCCCTCCACCTGGTCTTCCAGAGACTTCCACTGCACCCGGGGCACCAGGCCTCTGTCTCCAACCACCACCCACCCCTCCTCTCCCTGACTCCTGGGTTCCTCTCATTAGGAGAGGGTTTTCTTGAAGTTGTCTCCCACTCATGGGCCAGATAAAATGATTAGAAAACAAGCCAAAGCTGCAGCCCCTTGTCTATCCTGACTCTCAGGAGCCCACACCTGTTCCTTGGACCTGGCCGGTTCAGCAAGTTCCATTTTCTGCAACTGTGAGCCCCTGAGGGGTGATGATTGGCTGACCTGGGCAGCCTTACCGTGCCAGCCAGCCCTCCCCAGGTGTGCCTGGGTTGAGATCAATATAAATACCACTCCAGGCAGCAAGAGCCCCTGCAGCCGTGCCTGACGCCATTTTCTCTGCCCTGTCAGCAGTCTCGGGGCTGGGCTGGTGGGAGGGAGTGAGAGGCCACGGCTTTGTGGGTGGCCCAGTGTGAGTGGGGCTCTGCTGGACTTTCTGCAGCAGTTGCCAGGCTGCCACCTGCTAAAGAAGAGGATGTGTCACCCATACCTGCTGCTGGAATTTCTCCCTGGGCAGAGGTGAAGAAGGAAAAAAGCAGTGGGGGCAGGGACAGGACGGGTATCTCAGGCAGGGAAATGGAAATCTTCCAGAAGAGCACCCAGGGCCAGGACCATCCTGGCTGGCCTGCAGGCACCAAGTCGGCCGGCATGCTGTCACTCGTGTGGCTCTATGGCCCTTCCTCTAGGCTTTCAAGTCCTTGTATATATTCAGGTGTTTTACCTGGGACGGGTGGGAATAGTTCAGCAGCAACTGGCCTGGGGCTCAGCTCACGTTTACTCACAGATGCCTCGGCACAGTGTCCCAGCTTTGCAATGAGGACGCTTGTTGCGTGGGGGCTGCTGGCTGAATGGGAGACGATTCCCCACCACTGACCAACTTCAGAATTGTTTACAACTGGAGCAAGTACCCTGATACGGTTTTCCTCTGTGTAACTGGTGGGTTCTGTGTTTTTTTCTCTTTTTCGTTTTTGGTTCAAGGTAGATTTTATTCCTCTTTTTTGTATTTACAGATATAAGCATGGAAATAATTTATTCATATAAATACATGTATGTGCAGGGAATAATTGTTTTTTCTGTTTTATTTTTTAAATTTTATTTCTTTTTAATTTTGAATTTTATTTTATATTTTTATACAGCAGGTTCTTATTGGTTATCTATTTTATACATATAAATGTATACATGCCAATCCCAGTCTCTCAACTCCTCCCACCACCACCCCCCCAACAGCTTTCCCCCCTTGTTGTCCATACGTTTGTTGTCTACATCTGTTGCTCTATTTATGCCTTGCAAAATGGTTAATCTGTACAGTTTTTCTAGGTTCCACATATATGCATGAATATACAAGATTTGTTTTTCTCTTTCTGACTTACTTCACTCTGTATGACAGTCTCTAGATCCATCGACGTCTCTACAAATGACCCAATTTCATTCCTTTTCATGGCTTAGTAATATTCCATTTTATATATGTACCACAGCTTTATGCATTCGTCTGTCTGTGGGCATTTAGGTTGCTTCCATTACCTCGATATTGTAAATAGTGATGCAATGAACATTGCGGTGAATGACTCTTTTTGATTTATGGTTTTGTCTGGGTATATGTCCAGTACTGGGATTGCTGTATCATATGGTAATTCTATTGTTAGTTTCTTAAGAAATTCCATATTGTTCTCCATAATGACTGTATCAATTTATATTCCCAACAATAGTGGAAGAGGGTTCCTTTTCTCCACACTCTTTCCAGCATTTTTTGTTTGTAGATTTTCTATGATGCCTATTCTAACAGGTGTGAGGTGATACCTCATTGTTGAATCCATTTCGTTGAGCAAGGGGTAGGTCTTGTCTATTACATATTTGGCTTATGGAACGGTATCTGTGCTAATTTCAAACTCTGCTTTTATGCAGCACCCCAACTCACCTTCCCCCTTAAGCAAACATAAGTTGGTTTTCTAAATTTGAGACCCTGTTCTGTTTTGTAATTCAGTTCATGTGTAGCCAAGTTCACATTCCGTGTATTAGTGATACCTTATGATGTTTCTTTTTCTGTGTGACTTATTTCACTTAGAATCATCGTGCCTCAATCCACTCATTATGCTGGTACGGGCCTGGTGACATAGATTTCATTGCTGAGTGGTATTCTGTTGTACATAAGTACCGCAACTTCTTTATCCATTATTTGCTCTCTGGGATATTTAACTTGTGCCGCAGAAGAGATTCCTGTAAAAAGAGCCGTCCCAAATTTTGGGGTGGCTGTGTCTTTTTGATTTTAATTTCACTAAGCTATAGGACCATAAGTGGAAGTGCCCTAGGCTCTGTTGCTTTGTTTTTTAGATGTTTCAGGAAACACCATACACTTCTCCCGAGTGTCTGTTGGCAATTTACATCCCGCCCATCAGCATAACAAGGCTCCCAGTTCTCCATGGCCTGTCCTGCCTTTCTGGATTTTACACTTTTTTCAGATGGCCCTTTTGACCGGGGGGAAGTGAGACTTCATTGTAGTGCAGATTTCCTTTGCAAACTTGCTTGGTTGGCCAAAAAGGGCATATGCGTTTTTTCCTGAATATATTCAGGAAAAAACGCATACGCCCTTTTTGGCCAAGTGCATCATTGTGGACGTTCTGCCTCTTTTCCTATGCTTTCAATGCAATTCCAGTCTACCTCCTGAAATCGGTTTCCTGCAATTCTGCCCCGCTTTCAAGTCCTCTTGGCAGCCTTACTTCAGTATATTTTTGGACGATAGTTGTCATTTATAACTCTGCAGGTTTGTGAATTACAGTGCCCCTGAGCTCCTTTCTTCAACTCGCTTTCTTTTGAGCTGGCCGCAACACCGCAGGATGGATTCAGGCCCTAATCTGGTTCCGGCACGGCACGCTGAGCCTTTGGTTAATTCCGCTTCCTGGTGGGAAATGAGAGTTAAATTTGCCCGTCCAGACACCTCCAGCTAGTCTCTCATTGGTTCTCGCTATTCCTGTTCATCTTCAGCAGAAATTGCAAACTGGGCCAAACAGGAGGTTAAAGGGACTGACTCTCCAAGTGGGGAGAGTGTTAGTAAAGCGTCTGGAATGTTGCACCCGAGTACCAGGGTACGAAAACTGAGACATATTTGAACACGTCTCCCGATCACATGGTTGATCATACTCTAGGTTCCACATGCATGTTTTAGCTGAAGGAAGAATACCTTAAACCTGGGTAGTTGAAACCCGTGGAATGGGTACCATGCAATATGACTTCAAAGGGTCTTCATTTGCTCACCGAACCTCTCCAATCCTATCACTGCTGCGTTTATGTCCCTGTACACATGCTTGATTCTCTTTCGGAGACATAGCAATCCATAGGTTTTAAGATACTTACTAGTCAGGTACATTCTTAGGCGTTTAATATGCGGTGTTGAGTCCATTTCGTTGAGCAAGGAGTAGCTCTTGTCTATTCCATATTTGGCTTAAGGAACTTTATCTGTGCTCATTTCAATCTCTGGTTTTATGCAGCACCCCAACTCACCTTTACCCTTAAACAAGCATAAGTTGGTTTTCTAAATTTGAGACCCTGTTCTGTTCTGTAATTCAGTTCCTGTGTAGCCAAGTTTACATTCCGTGTATTACTGATATCTTATGATGTTTCTTTTTCTGGGTGACTTATTTCAGTTAGAATCATCGTAGCTGAATCCACTCATTGTGCTGCTACGGGCCTGATGGCATAGATTTCACTGCTGAGTGATACTGCATTGTACGTAAGTACCACAAGTTCTTTATCCATTTTTCACTTTCTGTGATATTGAACTTGTACGGTAAACGAGGTTCTTGTAAACAGAGGCGTCCCAAACATTGGGGTGGCTGTATCTTTTTGATTTTAATTTCCCTAAGCTATAGGACCATAAGTGGAAGTGCCCTAGGCTCTGTTGCTTTGTTTTTTAGATGTTTCAGGAAACACCATACACTTCTCCCGAGTGTCTGTTGGCAGTTTACATCCCGCCCATCAGCATAACAAGGCTCCCAGTTCTCCATGGCCTGTCCTGCCTTTCTGGATTTTACACTTGTTTCAGATGGCCCTTTTGACCGGGGGGAAGTGAGACTTCATTGTAGTGCAGATTTCCTTTGCAAGCTTGCTTGGTTGGCCAAAAAGGGCGTATGCGTTTTTTCCTGAATATATTCAGGAAAAAACGCATACTCCCTTTTTGGCCAAGTGCATCATTGTGGACGTTCTGCCTCTTTTCCTATGCTTTCAATGCAATTCCAGTCTACCTCCTGAAATCGGTTTCCTGCAATTCTGCCCCGCTTTCAAGTCCTCTTGGCAGCCTTACTTCAGTATATTTTTGGACGATAGTTGTCATTTATAACTCTGCAGGTTTGTGAATTACAGTGCCCCTGAGCTCCTTTCTTCAACTCGTTTTCTTGTGAGCTGGCCGCAACACCGCAGGATGGCTTCAGGCCCTAATCTGGTTCCGGCACGGCACGCTGAGCCTTTGGTTATTTCCTCTTCCTGGTGGGAAATGAGAGTTAAATTTGCCCGTCCAGACACCTCCAGCTAGTCTCTCATTGGTTATCGCTATTCCTGTTCATCTTCCGCAGAAATTGCAAACTGGGCCAAACAGGAGGTTAAAGGGACTGACTCTCCAAGTCGGGAGAGTGTTAGTAAAGCGTCTGGAATGTTGCACCCGAGTACCAGGGTACGAAAACTGAGACATATTTGAACACGTCTCCCGATCACATGGTTGATCATACTCTAGGTTCCACATGCATGTTTTAGCTGAAGGAAGAATACCTTAAACCTGGGTAGTTGAAACCCGTGGAATGGGTACCATGCAATATGATTTCAAAGGGTCTTCATTTGCTCACCGAACCTCTCCAATCCTATCACTGTTGCGTTTATGTCCCTGTACACATGCTTGATTCTCTTTCGGAGACATAGCAATCCATCGGTTTTAAGATACTTAAGAGTCAGGTACATTCTTAGGCGTTTAATATGCGGTGTTGAGTCCATTTCGTTGAGCAAGGAGTAGCTCTTGTCTATTCCATATTTGGCTTAAGGAACTTTATCTGTGCTCATTTCAATCTCTGGTTTTATGCAGCACCCCAACTCACCTTTACCCTTAAACAAGCATAAGTTGGTTTTCTAAATTTGAGACCCTGTTCTGTTCTGTAATTCAGTTCCTGTGTAGCCAAGTTTACATTCCGTGTATTACTGATATCTTATGATGTTTCTTTTTCTGTGTGACTTATTTCAGTTAGAATCATCGTACCTGAATCCACTCATTGTGCTGCTACGGGCCTGATGGCATAGATTTCACTGCTGAGTGATACTGCATTGTACGTAAGTACCACAAGTTCTTTATCCATTTTTCACTTTCTGTGATATTGAACTTGTACGGTAAACGAGGTTCTTGTAAACAGAGGCGTCCCAAACATTGGGGTGGCTGTATCTTTTTGATTTTAATTTCCCTAAGCTATAGGACCATAAGTGGAAGTGCCCTAGGCTCTGTTGCTTTGTTTTTTAGATGTTTCAGGAAACACCATACACTTCTCCCGAGTGTCTGTTGGCAGTTTACATCCCGCCCATCAGCATAACAAGGCTCCCAGTTCTCCATGGCCTGTCCTGCCTTTCTGGATTTTACACTTTTTTCAGATGGCCCTTTTGACCGGGGGGAAGTGAGACTTCATTGTAGTGCAGATTTCCTTTGCAAGCTTGCTTGGTTGGCCAAAAAGGGCGTATGCGTTTTTTCCTGAATATATTCAGGAAAAAACGCATACGCCCTTTTTGGCCAAGTGCATCATTGTGGACGTTCTGCCTCTTTTCCTATGCTTTCAATGCAATTCCAGTCTACCTCCTGAAATCGGTTTCCTGCAATTCTGCCCCGCTTTCAAGTCCTCTTGGCAGCCTTACTTCAGTATATTTTTGGACGATAGTTGTCATTTATAACTCTGCAGGTTTGTGAATTACAGTGCCCCTGAGCTCCTTTCTTCAACTCGTTTTCTTGTGAGCTGGCCGCAACACCGCAGGATGGCTTCAGGCCCTAATCTGGTTCCGGCACGGCACGCTGAGCCTTTGGTTATTTCCTCTTCCTGGTGGGAAATGAGAGTTAAATTTGCCCGTCCAGACACCTCCAGCTAGTCTCTCATTGGTTCTCGCTATTCCTGTTCATCTTCCGCAGAAATTGCAAACTGGGCCAAACAGGAGGTTAAAGGGACTGACTCTCCAAGTCGGGAGAGTGTTAGTAAAGCGTCTGGAATGTTGCACCCGAGTACCAGGGTACGAAAACTGAGACATATTTGAACACGTCTCCCGATCACATGGTTGATCATACTCTAGGTTCCACATGCATGTTTTAGCTGAAGGAAGAATACCTTAAACCTGGGTAGTTGAAACCCGTGGAATGGGTACCATGCAATATGACTTCAAAGGGTCTTCATTTGCTCACCGAACCTCTCCAATCCTATCACTGCTGCGTTTATGTCCCTGTACACATGCTTGATTCTCTTTCGGAGACATAGCAATCCATCGGTTTTAAGATACTTAAGAGTCAGGTACATTCTTAAGCGTTTAATATGCGGTGTTGAGTCCATTTCGTTGAGCAAGGAGTAGCTCTTGTCTATTCCATATTTGGCTTAAGGAACTTTATCTGTGCTCATTTCAATCTCTGGTTTTATGCAGCACCCCAACTCACCTTTACCCTTAAACAAGCATAAGTTGGTTTTCTAAATTTGAGACCCTGTTCTGTTCTGTAATTCAGTTCCTGTGTAGCCAAGTTTACATTCCGTGTATTACTGATATCTTATGATGTTTCTTTTTCTGTGTGACTTATTTCAGTTAGAATCATCGTACCTGAATCCACTCATTGTGCTGCTACGGGCCTGATGGCATAGATTTCACTGCTGAGTGATACTGCATTGTACGTAAGTACCACAAGTTCTTTATCCATTTTTCACTTTCTGTGATATTGAACTTGTACGGTAAACGAGGTTCTTGTAAACAGAGGCGTCCCAAACATTGGGGTGGCTGTATCTCTTTGGTTTTAATTTCCCTAAGCTATAGGACCATAAGTGGAAGTGCCCTAGGCTCTGTTGCTTTGTTTTTTAGATGTTTCAGGAAACACCATACACTTCTCCCGAGTGTCTGTTGGCAGTTTACATCCCGCCCATCAGCATAACAAGGCTCCCAGTTCTCCATGGCCTGTCCTGCCTTTCTGGATTTTACACTTGTTTCAGATGGCCCTTTTGACCGGGGGGAAGTGAGACTTCATTGTAGTGCAGATTTCCTTTGCAAGCTTGCTTGGTTGGCCAAAAAGGGCGTATGCGTTTTTTCCTGAATATATTCAGGAAAAAACGCATACGCCCTTTTTGGCCAAGTGCATCATTGTGGACGTTCTGCCTCTTTTCCTATGCTTTCAATGCAATTCCAGTCTACCTCCTGAAATCGGTTTCCTGCAATTCTGCCCCGCTTTCAAGTCCTCTTGGCAGCCTTACTTCAGTATATTTTTTGACAATAGCTGTCATTTATAACTCTGCAGGTTTGTGAATTACAGTGCCCCTGAGCTCCTTTCTTCAACTCGCTTTCTTGTGAGCTGGCCGCAACACCGCAGGATGGCTTCAGGCCCTAATCTGGTTCCGGCATGTTACGCTGAGCCTTTGGTTAATTCCTCTTCCTGGTGGGAAATGAGAGTTAAATTTGCCCGTCCAGACACCTCCAGCTAGTCTCTCATTGGTTCTCGCTATTCCTGTTCATCTTCCGCAGAAATTGCAAACTGGGCCAAACAGGAGGTTAAAGGGACTGACTCTCCAAGTCGGGAGAGTGTTAGTAAAGCGTCTGGAATGTTGCACCCGAGTACCAGGGTACGAAAACTGAGACATATTTGAACACGTCTCCCGATCACATGGTTGATCATACTCTAGGTTCCACATGCATGTTTTAGCTGAAGGAAGAATACCTTAAACCTGGGTAGTTGAAACCCGTGGAATGGGTACCATGCAATATGACTTCAAAGGGTCTTCATTTGCTCACCGAACCTCTCCAATCCTATCACTGCTGCGTTTATGTCCCTGTACACATGCTTGATTCTCGTTCGGAGACATAGCAATCCATAGGTTTTAAGATACTTAAGAGTCAGGTACATTCTTAGGCGTTTAATATGCGGTGTTGAGTCCATTTCGTTGAGCAAGGAGTAGCTCTTGTCTATTCCATATTTGGCTTAAGGAACTTTATCTGTGCTCATTTCAATCTCTGGTTTTATGCAGCACCCCAACTCACCTTTACCCTTAAACAAGCATAAGTTGGTTTTCTAAATTTGAGACCCTGTTCTGTTCTGTAATTCAGTTCCTGTGTAGCCAAGTTTACATTCCGTTTATTACTGATAGCTTATGATGTTTCTTTTTCTGTGTGACTTATTTCAGTTAGAATCATCATACCTGAATCCACTCATTGTGCTGCTAAGGGCCTGATGACATAGATTTCATTGCTGAGTGATATTGCCTTGTATGTAAGTACCACAACTTCTTTATCCATTTTTCACTTTCTGCGATATTGAACTTGTACCGTAAACGAGGTTCTTGTAAACAGAGCCGTCCCAAACTTTGGGGTGGCTGTGTCTTTTTAATTTTAATTTCCCTAATCTATAGGACCATAAGTGGAAGTGCCCTAGGCTCTGTTGCTTTGTTTTTTAGATGTTTCAGGAAACACCATACACTTCTCCCGAGTGTCTGTTGGAAATTTACATCCCGCCCATCAGCATAAGAAGGCTCCCAGTTCTCCATGCCCTGTCGTGCTTTTATGGATTTTACACTTTTTTCAGATGGCCCTTTTGACCAGGTGGAAGTGAGACTTCATTGTAGTGCACATTTCCTTTGCAAGCTTGCTTGGTTGGCCAAAAAGTGTGTATGCGTTTTTTCCTGAATATATTCAGGAAAAAACGCATACGCCCTTTTTGGCCAAGTGCATCATTGTCGAGGTTCTGACTCTCTTCATATGTTTTCAATGCAATTCCTGTCTACCTCCTGAAATCGGTTTCCTGCAATTCTGCCTTGCTTTCAATGTCTCTTCATAGCCTTACCTCAATATATTTTTTGAAAATAGTTGGCCTTTATAACTCTGCAGGTTTTTGAATTGCAGTGGCCCTTAGCCCCACTTTTCAGCTCTTATTTTTGTGGTCTTGCCCCATAACCACAGGATTCCTTGAAGCCCTATTTTTCTTCTGGGGCACCTTGCTGTGCCTTTGGTTAATTCTTCTTACTGATGTGGCATTAGAGTGACATGTGCCCATTTAACCGCTACAGCTTGTTTCTCACTGGTTCCCCCTATTCCCATTCATCCTCCACACTAACTGCAGACTGTGCGATACCAGAACTTAAAGGCATTGACTCCATGTGGGGATGTTGTTAGTAAAGCGGCTGGAATGTCGATCCGCAGCCCCAGGAGAGGAAAAATGAGGTGCGTTTTAGAAACCTTTCCCGATCATATGGTATACCAGTCGCTGGGTTTCCCAAGCATGGTCTAGCTGTAGGAAGATTCCCTTCAACCTGGAGTGTTGGGACCCTTGGACTGAGTAGCATGAAGTATTGCATTAAACTTTCGGCAGTTGCTCACCAAAGCTCACCAATCCTCTCAGCCCCAAGTGTCCAGCCTTATGTCTTATCCAGCTGTGGGTTTATATGTGGTCAATCCAGGTTGCATCACATCCCCTGAGCGAATTTTGTAAGAATTTTTCTCTCTTTCATTGTTTCAGCGTTTTCTTTTTAAAATTTATTTCTATAATGGGGTTTAGCTCATTTTCACTGCTGTGTTTGTGCCGCTCTGCACACACTTGATTCCCTTATGGAGATATATCAATACATGGGTTTTAAGATTCTTATTACTCAGATATATTTCTCTGCGGTGTATAGGGTGTGTTGAGGCCAGTTCATTGAGCAAGGTGTAGATCTTGTCTAATACCTATTTGGTTTATTGAACGGTATCTGTGCTAATTTCAAACTCTGGTTTTATGCATCACCCCACCTCTCCTTTCCCCTTAAGCTGACATAAGTGTGTTTTCTAAATGTGAGACACTGTTCTGTTCTGTAATTCATTTCTTGTGCAGCCATATTTACCCTCCCTCTATAAGTGATATCTTATGATATGTTTCTTTTTCTGTTTGACTTATTTCAAGTAGTATTATCGGACCTAAATCCACTCTTTATCCTTCTACTAGCCTTATTACATTGATTTCATGGTGAAGAGATATTCCATTGTACATAAGTACCACATCTTCTTTATCCATTGTTCTCTTTCCTGGGATATTTAAGGTGTACTGAAGTTGAGGTTCTTGTAAACAGAGTAGCCCTAAACTGTGGTGTGCTTGTGTCTTGTTGATTTTTAGACTTCCCTAGATATACTCCCATGATTGGAAGTGTCCTATGCTCTGTAGCTCTGTTTTTTAGATGATTTAGGAACCACCATACACTTCTCCAGAGTGGCTCTCAGCAGTTCACACACTGCCCATCAGCGTATAAAGGCTCCCTGTTCTCCATGGCCTGTCCTGCCTTTCTGGATTTTACACTTTTTTAGGATGGCCCTTTTGACCGGTGGGAAGTGAGACTTCTTTGTTGTGCACATTTACATTGCTTACTTGCTTCGTTGCCCATAAAGTGCGTATGCGTTTTTTCCTGGATATAATCAGGAAAAAACGCATACGCCCTTTTGGGCCAACTGCATCATTGTCGAAATTCTGCCGCTTTTCATGTGCATTAAAGACGAGTCCAATCTATCTCTTGAAATCTGTTTCTTGCAATTCTGTCTTGCATTCAGATCCTCTTCTTTGCCTTACCTCAACATATTTTTGGACATTAGTTTTCATTTATAACTCTGCAGGTTTGTGAATTGCAGTGACCCTGAGCTCCATTTTTTAAGTTGCTCTTTTGTGAGCTGTCCTCAAACCCGCAGGATTGCTTCAGGCCCTATTTTGGCTCCGGCGAGGCAGGCTGAGCCTTTCTTTAATTCTTATTCTTAATGGGAAATTAGAGTGATATGTGCCCGTCCAAACCCCTACAACTATTCTCTCATTGGTTCCCCCTCTTCCCGTTCATCCTCCTCACAATTTGCAAAATGTGTGAAACAGAAGTTTAAATGTGCTGATTCTCCAAGTGGGGAGATTCTAAGTAACATGGCTGGAATGGTGAACAGGAGCACCAGGAGAGGATAAATGAGGTGCATTTTAGACACATCTCCCGATCACATGGTGTACAGTCCTCTGGGTTTTCCATGCATGTTTTAGCTGTAGGAAGATCCCTTGAACCTGCAGATTTGGGACCCATTGAATGGGTACCAGGTAGTATTACTTTAAAGGGTGTGCATTTCCTCACCCAACCTCACATTTCTCTTAGCGCAAACAGTTTCCAGCCTTATGTCTCATCCTGCTGTGGGTCTAGATGTGTTCAATCCATGTTGCATCACCGTCCCTGAGGAAAAGTTGTAAGAGGTTTTCTCTGTCTCTCTGTCGTTTATTTTTTTCAATTTATTACTATATTGGTTACAGCTGATTTTCAAAGCTCTGTTTCTTGCTGCTGTACATCCACTTGATTCACGTACAGAGAGTCATCAATAAATTCTTTTTCAGATTCTTACCAGTCGTATATATTCTTTTCCGGTGACTTGAGTGTGCTGAGTGCAGTTCTTTTAGCTACCGTGTAGGCCTTGTTGATTATCAGTTTGGTATTTGGAATGGTATCTTTGCTAATTTCAACCTCCTGGATGATGCCTCACCCCTCCCCACCTTTCCCGTTTAGCAGCCTTATGCGTGTTTTCTACATATTTGACTATGTTTTTGTTTTGTAATTTATTTCATGTGTAGCCATTTTGGATTCCACCTTTAAGTGATATCTTATGATATGTGTCTTTTTCTTTTTGAATTCTGTCACTTAGAATGATCATACGTAACTCCTCCGGAGTTGTTACAACTGGCCATATTTCATTGATTTCCAGGCTGAATAATATTCCACTCTACCTAAGTACCACATCTCTATCCATTTTTTTCCCTCCAGAGACATTTAAGTTATATCCTAGTCGAGGATCTTTTAAACAGAGAGGGGGTAAACATTGGGGTGCCTGTGTCCTCTCAATTTTTGTTTTTCCCAAGATATACGCCCATGAGTGCAAGTGCCCTATGCTCTGTAGCTCATTTTTTAGATGCTTTAGTAAACACAATACACTTCTCCAGAATGGCCGTTGGCAATATACATTTCCACTATAAGTCTCACAGGGCTCCCTCTTCTCGTTGCCCTGTCCTGCATTTCTGTTGTTTACGCTTTATGAGGATGGCTCTTCTGACTGATGCGAAGTGATATCTTTTGTAGTATTGACTTCCAGTGCCCACCTGTTTGGTTGGCTAAAAAAGTGTATGCCCTTTTCTTGAATATATACAGAAAAAAACGCATACACCCTTTTTGGCCAACCGCAATGTTGGCAATGTTGGCAATGTTCAGCTCCTTTTCTTGTGCTTAATGGCGAGTCCTTTCTACCTCCTCAAATCCCTTTCCTGCCATTCTCCCTTGCTTACAAGTCCTTTTCTCTGACTTTCCTCAAGACATTTTTCAGTGATGGATATTTTCAACTCTGCAGTTTTGTGAATTTTACTGCCCCTGAGTTCCATTGTTCAACTTGTGTTTATGGGAACTGGCCACAAAGCAGTGGGATTTCCTCAAGCCCTATACTGTTTCCATGGGCAACCCTAGCCTTTGGTCAATTCGTCTTCCTGATTGGAAATTAGAGTGACATGTGCCTGTCTGAACACCTAGGACTTGTCTCTCATTGTTCCTCATCCTTCCACTTCATCCTCTGGACAAATTCCAAACTGTACGCAACAGGATGTTGACAGTGCTGACATCTCCAAGTGGGGAGACTGTTAGTAAAGACGCTGGAGGGGTGAACCCGAGCACCAGGAGATGAGGAGATGAGATGCCTTTTCCAAACTCTTCCCGATCAGACGGTATACCATCCTCTGGGTGTGACAGACATGTTTTAGCAGTAGGAAGAGTCCCATTCATGTAAGGAGAACACCAGGGCTTTTTCAAAATCAGTGTCTCCCCGAAACCCAAACTGGGGAAGTTTTTAAGCTACGGCTACACATATGTTCATTAAGGGCCTTGGGAAGTAGGCAGAGTCCAAACTTTAGATGATTGAAGTCTTCAGGGTCAGAAGCACTCACCACCAGCTTCCCTTAGGCTACACTTTAACTATCATTGATAGATGATGTCAATAAAAATATCTATTCTTTTTCAGATTATTTCCCCTTATAGGTTATTGCAAAATGTTGAGTGTAGTTCCCTGTGCTATACAGTAGTTCCTTGTTGATGATCTATTTTATACATAGCAGTGTGTATGTGTTAATTCCAAACTGTTAATTTATCCCTCCTCCCACCTTTCCCCTTTGGTAATAATAAATTATAAGATTTTATACTTCTCAGAAATGGGGGAGCTGAAAGAGAGGTATCATTTTCAATGGAAAAGCATTTAAAACAAGATTGAAGGTTTAACCAAGATTATTAGATGTACATCCTTGGAAAGAAATCACTTCGTTTCTCTAATATTGACCTGACGAATAAGACAAACCTTTTCACTGAACTTGCTTATAAAAAGTGATGGAAATATCAAATGGAAGTGTTAGAAACATCTTATTTTACCCGAGCCTTATACACTGTTCTATGTTAACTACAGTTTGGCTCACACATCTGTTCATTGAGGTTACAATAGTCTCAATTTCTGTTACTGATCCTCCAGAGTGGACCCCAACAAGTGTCCCCCTGCCCAGTGTCATTGGGGCCAACAGATCGAGACTGAGTTTGGTTCACAAGCAAAGGAAACTTTATATTTTGATCAGAGAATGGAGAGGTGAGAGCATGCACTACCCCGTGGGCTGTGGGCTGGGCTGCTGTGTAGAGATCCTGTCAGAGTCAGTGGGAGGGAGGGAGGCGGCAGAGCTCTCGAGGGCCGGGTTGGCTGTAGCTCAGGCTCTATATCGTGGAGTCTGCACTGGGCCCCAGGAGCTGAGGTGTCGACCCAGCCATTCTGCACTAGGAAATCTGGTCTGAAGTGCCGGGTGTGGAACCTCTGCATGCGGGACCCTAGGAGCACGTGAAATTAGACAAAGCACAAAGGATAAAAAAGGTTAGACTTGACTTTATTGCTCAGATTCTATTTTTATCTCCCAGGGATATTTAATGGGCTTTGCTGGGGACAAACCCCTCCTCTGCCTTTTGTCCCGTTCCTCATTCTTGGAGTGCTGAGGGTGCAGACCCTTCTTCTGTAACTGCTGAGTGCTGAGTTGGGAGCCCTCATACCCTGGGGCGAGGGTCAGAGCTTCTCCCCAGCAGCCTCCCGGTGACGTTGATTGTCCCCAGGACCCCTGCCTCCCTGCTCGTCCACCTGAGCACCAGCATTGGAAGTGTTATAGATTCTAATGACCTTTAAGGGTCCAGGAAAGAGATGTGCAGAGACGCTGTGGGGGCCGGTTTCACCCCGCCCCACATTTGTTCGGCCACCTTAGGCTGACCGTTTCTGCCAGCCTAGATGCTCTGACCAGTAGTCTGCACTTTCTTCAATTAGGCCCCTGAATTAACGTACAAACAGCACCAGGTGTCAGAGCCCTGCCCGCTCAACTCCCAGACAGTCCAGGGTCAGTGGTGATAAGGACCATGATGGCTACTGAGTCAACAGCCTTTTGAAGTAAACAGGAGTCCAGCCGGTCTTATTGGCCACCATCATCACGGTGTCTGTAGGCTTTTCTATGGTGACAGTGTGGTATACTGTTCCCCCGCCAAGATTATTAGCTCCCCTCTGGGTGCAGTAAGTCCTGCAAGCAGTAGTCTACTCTTTTGGGACACACTCTTGTTGTTTTATGAGAGAAACTCCAGGTCAAGTGATGTTCACACGAGTCGTCATGGTGCCCTGTTGCCCCCGGTTATCTCTCTGGATGTTGGAGTTGGAGGGCCTCCTCACTCGAGGTCGGTGTGCCCACGGAGCGAACCCTGCAACTTCAGGGCATGGTTGGTGGTTAGGATCACCACGTGGGGTCCTTTTCCCGTAGGAGGGAGGTGGCCTTTTGGGCTGCTGATTTCCAGGTTTTTAGATACCGCCAGTATCTTGGCCAGATGTGGCAGTGGGCCAAGCTCCTTAGTGACCGTAGTTTATCCTACCTGGATGGCATTCTTGCATTGTTCCATTTCAAGTGGTCCCAGTTTTTGCACTAATTCTCCAATGGCGATTCACCTTTCACCGGGAATGTAAAGGTCAAAGGGTTTAGCTAAATTAGGGAGTTCCAGGGCAAGGGTCTGAATTGACTGCTCTTTCCATTCTTGAAAGGCCACTTCTGGATTCTATTCAAAAGGATCATCATCTTTTCCTTTCAGTGTTTCATATAGAGGCCCAGCTAGTAGACTGTAGTTAGGGATCCAGAAGCAGCAAACCCTGGCCTCCCCAGGAACCCCTAAGCTGTCTTCTAGTTTTAGAAAGGGGTAAGGCTGAAAATGGTTTCTTCCCTTTCCTGGGATGGGCTTCTCTGACCTTGTGTGAGAATGAAGCCCAGGCAGGTCACCGCAGTCTGTGATATTTGAGCTTTTTCTTGGACAACTTCTATCCTTTATTGGCTTGGTAGTTCAGAGGCCTCCTTAGTAGGGCTGGCGATCAGAATGTCGTCTGCATATTGAAGGAGGGTTTCCTTTTCCAGAGGTAGAACTTTTAGGTCTTTAGCTAAGCTTTCCCCAAAGACGGTGTGGGAATTTTTGCACCCTTGGGGCCAGACGGCCCGGAAGTATTGTTTTAGTTGTATGTTGAGTCCTGCCACTCACAAGCCAAAATTTCTTGTGACTCTGGGACTAATGGAATACAAAAGAAGGCATCATTGAAGACTAATACAGAATACCATGTCCTGGTGGTTGGTAGAATGACCAGCAGGGTGTAGGAATTAGGAGCAACTGGAGGTATATCCTCGGTGGCTTCACTGACTGTCCTGACATCCTTTACCAGGTCCCCAGCAGCCCATGGGGCTCTCGTGGTCAGACCAATCGCAGAATATGGAGCTCACCTGGGCAGGTACCCCACCCCCACCCCAGCCCACGGGGCTCTCGTGATCAGGCCCCTCCCAGGATACAGAGCTACCCTTGCAGGTACCGTGGCAGGGCTGGGCACACAGGAACCGTGCACATAGCCCTCATTGCAGAGCACCCCCAGCTCACCTGTCGCTCAGAGCTGACACAGAGCACCTCAGAGCAGGACTTGAACTAACAAACAGCAGCTGCGACAGGTCTGTGACCCTGGGCATCACTCCGTGAGGCCTCCCTCCACCTGGTCTTCCAGAGACTTCCACTGCACCCGGGGCACCAGGCCTCTGTCTCCAACCACCACCCACCCCTCCTCTCCCTGACTCCTGGGTTCCTCTCATTAGGAGAGGGTTTTCTTGAAGTTGTCTCCCACTCATGGGCCAGATAAAATGATTAGAAAACAAGCCAAAGCTGCAGCCCCTTGTCTATCCTGACTCTCAGGAGCCCACACCTGTTCCTTGGACCTGGCCGGTTCAGCAAGTTCCATTTTCTGCAACTGTGAGCCCCTGAGGGGTGATGATTGGCTGACCTGGGCAGCCTTACCGTGCCAGCCAGCCCTCCCCAGGTGTGCCTGGGTTGAGATCAATATAAATACCACTCCAGGCAGCAAGAGCCCCTGCAGCCGTGCCTGACGCCATTTTCTCTGCCCTGTCAGCAGTCTCGGGGCTGGGCTGGTGGGAGGGAGTGAGAGGCCACGGCTTTGTGGGTGGCCCAGTGTGAGTGGGGCTCTGCTGGACTTTCTGCAGCAGTTGCCAGGCTGCCACCTGCTAAAGAAGAGGATGTGTCACCCATACCTGCTGCTGGAATTTCTCCCTGGGCAGAGGTGAAGAAGGAAAAAAGCAGTGGGGGCAGGGACAGGACGGGTATCTCAGGCAGGGAAATGGAAATCTTCCAGAAGAGCACCCAGGGCCAGGACCATCCTGGCTGGCCTGCAGGCACCAAGTCGGCCGGCATGCTGTCACTCGTGTGGCTCTATGGCCCTTCCTCTAGGCTTTCAAGTCCTTGTATATATTCAGGTGTTTTACCTGGGACGGGTGGGAATAGTTCAGCAGCAACTGGCCTGGGGCTCAGCTCACGTTTACTCACAGATGCCTCGGCACAGTGTCCCAGCTTTGCAATGAGGACGCTTGTTGCGTGGGGGCTGCTGGCTGAATGGGAGACGATTCCCCACCACTGACCAACTTCAGAATTGTTTACAACTGGAGCAAGTACCCTGATACGGTTTTCCTCTGTGTAACTGGTGGGTTCTGTGTTTTTTTCTCTTTTTCGTTTTTGGTTCAAGGTAGATTTTATTCCTCTTTTTTGTATTTACAGATATAAGCATGGAAATAATTTATTCATATAAATACATGTATGTGCAGGGAATAATTGTTTTTTCTGTTTTATTTTTTAAATTTTATTTCTTTTTAATTTTGAATTTTATTTTATATTTTTATACAGCAGGTTCTTATTGGTTATCTATTTTATACATATAAATGTATACATGCCAATCCCAGTCTCTCAACTCCTCCCACCACCACCCCCCCAACAGCTTTCCCCCCTTGTTGTCCATACGTTTGTTGTCTACATCTGTTGCTCTATTTATGCCTTGCAAAATGGTTAATCTGTACAGTTTTTCTAGGTTCCACATATATGCATGAATATACAAGATTTGTTTTTCTCTTTCTGACTTACTTCACTCTGTATGACAGTCTCTAGATCCATCGACGTCTCTACAAATGACCCAATTTCATTCCTTTTCATGGCTTAGTAATATTCCATTTTATATATGTACCACAGCTTTATGCATTCGTCTGTCTGTGGGCATTTAGGTTGCTTCCATTACCTCGATATTGTAAATAGTGATGCAATGAACATTGCGGTGAATGACTCTTTTTGATTTATGGTTTTGTCTGGGTATATGTCCAGTACTGGGATTGCTGTATCATATGGTAATTCTATTGTTAGTTTCTTAAGAAATTCCATATTGTTCTCCATAATGACTGTATCAATTTATATTCCCAACAATAGTGGAAGAGGGTTCCTTTTCTCCACACTCTTTCCAGCATTTTTTGTTTGTAGATTTTCTATGATGCCTATTCTAACAGGTGTGAGGTGATACCTCATTGTTGAATCCATTTCGTTGAGCAAGGGGTAGGTCTTGTCTATTACATATTTGGCTTATGGAACGGTATCTGTGCTAATTTCAAACTCTGCTTTTATGCAGCACCCCAACTCACCTTCCCCCTTAAGCAAACATAAGTTGGTTTTCTAAATTTGAGACCCTGTTCTGTTTTGTAATTCAGTTCATGTGTAGCCAAGTTCACATTCCGTGTATTAGTGATACCTTATGATGTTTCTTTTTCTGTGTGACTTATTTCACTTAGAATCATCGTGCCTCAATCCACTCATTATGCTGGTACGGGCCTGGTGACATAGATTTCATTGCTGAGTGGTATTCTGTTGTACATAAGTACCGCAACTTCTTTATCCATTATTTGCTCTCTGGGATATTTAACTTGTGCCGCAGAAGAGATTCCTGTAAAAAGAGCCGTCCCAAATTTTGGGGTGGCTGTGTCTTTTTGATTTTAATTTCACTAAGCTATAGGACCATAAGTGGAAGTGCCCTAGGCTCTGTTGCTTTGTTTTTTAGATGTTTCAGGAAACACCATACACTTCTCCCGAGTGTCTGTTGGCAATTTACATCCCGCCCATCAGCATAACAAGGCTCCCAGTTCTCCATGGCCTGTCCTGCCTTTCTGGATTTTACACTTTTTTCAGATGGCCCTTTTGACCGGGGGGAAGTGAGACTTCATTGTAGTGCAGATTTCCTTTGCAAACTTGCTTGGTTGGCCAAAAAGGGCATATGCGTTTTTTCCTGAATATATTCAGGAAAAAACGCATACGCCCTTTTTGGCCAAGTGCATCATTGTGGACGTTCTGCCTCTTTTCCTATGCTTTCAATGCAATTCCAGTCTACCTCCTGAAATCGGTTTCCTGCAATTCTGCCCCGCTTTCAAGTCCTCTTGGCAGCCTTACTTCAGTATATTTTTGGACGATAGTTGTCATTTATAACTCTGCAGGTTTGTGAATTACAGTGCCCCTGAGCTCCTTTCTTCAACTCGCTTTCTTTTGAGCTGGCCGCAACACCGCAGGATGGATTCAGGCCCTAATCTGGTTCCGGCACGGCACGCTGAGCCTTTGGTTAATTCCGCTTCCTGGTGGGAAATGAGAGTTAAATTTGCCCGTCCAGACACCTCCAGCTAGTCTCTCATTGGTTCTCGCTATTCCTGTTCATCTTGCGCAGAAATTGCAAACTGGGCCAAACAGGAGGTTAAAGGGACTGACTCTCCAAGTGGGGAGAGTGTTAGTAAAGCGTCTGGAATGTTGCACCCGAGTACCAGGGTACGAAAACTGAGACATATTTGAACACGTCTCCCGATCACATGGTTGATCATACTCTAGGTTCCACATGCATGTTTTAGCTGAAGGAAGAATACCTTAAACCTGGGTAGTTGAAACCCGTGGAATGGGTACCATGCAATATGACTTCAAAGGGTCTTCATTTGCTCACCGAACCTCTCCAATCCTATCACTGCTGCGTTTATGTCCCTGTACACATGCTTGATTCTCTTTCGGAGACATAGCAATCCATAGGTTTTAAGATACTTACTAGTCAGGTACATTCTTAGGCGTTTAATATGCGGTGTTGAGTCCATTTCGTTGAGCAAGGAGTAGCTCTTGTCTATTCCATATTTGGCTTAAGGAACTTTATCTGTGCTCATTTCAATCTCTGGTTTTATGCAGCACCCCAACTCACCTTTACCCTTAAACAAGCATAAGTTGGTTTTCTAAATTTGAGACCCTGTTCTGTTCTGTAATTCAGTTCCTGTGTAGCCAAGTTTACATTCCGTGTATTACTGATATCTTATGATGTTTCTTTTTCTGGGTGACTTATTTCAGTTAGAATCATCGTAGCTGAATCCACTCATTGTGCTGCTACGGGCCTGATGGCATAGATTTCACTGCTGAGTGATACTGCATTGTACGTAAGTACCACAAGTTCTTTATCCATTTTTCACTTTCTGTGATATTGAACTTGTACGGTAAACGAGGTTCTTGTAAACAGAGGCGTCCCAAACATTGGGGTGGCTGTATCTTTTTGATTTTAATTTCCCTAAGCTATAGGACCATAAGTGGAAGTGCCCTAGGCTCTGTTGCTTTGTTTTTTAGATGTTTCAGGAAACACCATACACTTCTCCCGAGTGTCTGTTGGCAGTTTACATCCCGCCCATCAGCATAACAAGGCTCCCAGTTCTCCATGGCCTGTCCTGCCTTTCTGGATTTTACACTTGTTTCAGATGGCCCTTTTGACCGGGGGGAAGTGAGACTTCATTGTAGTGCAGATTTCCTTTGCAAGCTTGCTTGGTTGGCCAAAAAGGGCGTATGCGTTTTTTCCTGAATATATTCAGGAAAAAACGCATACTCCCTTTTTGGCCAAGTGCATCATTGTGGACGTTCTGCCTCTTTTCCTATGCTTTCAATGCAATTCCAGTCTACCTCCTGAAATCGGTTTCCTGCAATTCTGCCCCGCTTTCAAGTCCTCTTGGCAGCCTTACTTCAGTATATTTTTGGACGATAGTTGTCATTTATAACTCTGCAGGTTTGTGAATTACAGTGCCCCTGAGCTCCTTTCTTCAACTCGTTTTCTTGTGAGCTGGCCGCAACACCGCAGGATGGCTTCAGGCCCTAATCTGGTTCCGGCACGGCACGCTGAGCCTTTGGTTATTTCCTCTTCCTGGTGGGAAATGAGAGTTAAATTTGCCCGTCCAGACACCTCCAGCTAGTCTCTCATTGGTTATCGCTATTCCTGTTCATCTTCCGCAGAAATTGCAAACTGGGCCAAACAGGAGGTTAAAGGGACTGACTCTCCAAGTCGGGAGAGTGTTAGTAAAGCGTCTGGAATGTTGCACCCGAGTACCAGGGTACGAAAACTGAGACATATTTGAACACGTCTCCCGATCACATGGTTGATCATACTCTAGGTTCCACATGCATGTTTTAGCTGAAGGAAGAATACCTTAAACCTGGGTAGTTGAAACCCGTGGAATGGGTACCATGCAATATGACTTCAAAGGGTCTTCATTTGCTCACCGAACCTCTCCAATCCTATCACTGTTGCGTTTATGTCCCTGTACACATGCTTGATTCTCTTTCGGAGACATAGCAATCCATCGGTTTTAAGATACTTAAGAGTCAGGTACATTCTTAGGCGTTTAATATGCGGTGTTGAGTCCATTTCGTTGAGCAAGGAGTAGCTCTTGTCTATTCCATATTTGGCTTAAGGAACTTTATCTGTGCTCATTTCAATCTCTGGTTTTATGCAGCACCCCAACTCACCTTTACCCTTAAACAAGCATAAGTTGGTTTTCTAAATTTGAGACCCTGTTCTGTTCTGTAATTCAGTTCCTGTGTAGCCAAGTTTACATTCCGTGTATTACTGATATCTTATGATGTTTCTTTTTCTGTGTGACTTATTTCAGTTAGAATCATCGTACCTGAATCCACTCATTGTGCTGCTACGGGCCTGATGGCATAGATTTCACTGCTGAGTGATACTGCATTGTACGTAAGTACCACAAGTTCTTTATCCATTTTTCACTTTCTGTGATATTGAACTTGTACGGTAAACGAGGTTCTTGTAAACAGAGGCGTCCCAAACATTGGGGTGGCTGTATCTTTTTGATTTTAATTTCCCTAAGCTATAGGACCATAAGTGGAAGTGCCCTAGGCTCTGTTGCTTTGTTTTTTAGATGTTTCAGGAAACACCATACACTTCTCCCGAGTGTCTGTTGGCAGTTTACATCCCGCCCATCAGCATAACAAGGCTCCCAGTTCTCCATGGCCTGTCCTGCCTTTCTGGATTTTACACTTTTTTCAGATGGCCCTTTTGACCGGGGGGAAGTGAGACTTCATTGTAGTGCAGATTTCCTTTGCAAGCTTGCTTGGTTGGCCAAAAAGGGCGTATGCGTTTTTTCCTGAATATATTCAGGAAAAAACGCATACGCCCTTTTTGGCCAAGTGCATCATTGTGGACGTTCTGCCTCTTTTCCTATGCTTTCAATGCAATTCCAGTCTACCTCCTGAAATCGGTTTCCTGCAATTCTGCCCCGCTTTCAAGTCCTCTTGGCAGCCTTACTTCAGTATATTTTTGGACGATAGTTGTCATTTATAACTCTGCAGGTTTGTGAATTACAGTGCCCCTGAGCTCCTTTCTTCAACTCGTTTTCTTGTGAGCTGGCCGCAACACCGCAGGATGGCTTCAGGCCCTAATCTGGTTCCGGCACGGCACGCTGAGCCTTTGGTTATTTCCTCTTCCTGGTGGGAAATGAGAGTTAAATTTGCCCGTCCAGACACCTCCAGCTAGTCTCTCATTGGTTCTCGCTATTCCTGTTCATCTTCCGCAGAAATTGCAAACTGGGCCAAACAGGAGGTTAAAGGGACTGACTCTCCAAGTCGGGAGAGTGTTAGTAAAGCGTCTGGAATGTTGCACCCGAGTACCAGGGTACGAAAACTGAGACATATTTGAACACGTCTCCCGATCACATGGTTGATCATACTCTAGGTTCCACATGCATGTTTTAGCTGAAGGAAGAATACCTTAAACCTGGGTAGTTGAAACCCGTGGAATGGGTACCATGCAATATGACTTCAAAGGGTCTTCATTTGCTCACCGAACCTCTCCAATCCTATCACTGCTGCGTTTATGTCCCTGTACACATGCTTGATTCTCTTTCGGAGACATAGCAATCCATCGGTTTTAAGATACTTAAGAGTCAGGTACATTCTTAAGCGTTTAATATGCGGTGTTGAGTCCATTTCGTTGAGCAAGGAGTAGCTCTTGTCTATTCCATATTTGGCTTAAGGAACTTTATCTGTGCTCATTTCAATCTCTGGTTTTATGCAGCACCCCAACTCACCTTTACCCTTAAACAAGCATAAGTTGGTTTTCTAAATTTGAGACCCTGTTCTGTTCTGTAATTCAGTTCCTGTGTAGCCAAGTTTACATTCCGTGTATTACTGATATCTTATGATGTTTCTTTTTCTGTGTGACTTATTTCAGTTAGAATCATCGTACCTGAATCCACTCATTGTGCTGCTACGGGCCTGATGACATAGATTTCACTGCTGAGTGATACTGCATTGTACGTAAGTACCACAAGTTCTTTATCCATTTTTCACTTTCTGTGATATTGAACTTGTACGGTAAACGAGGTTCTTGTAAACAGAGGCGTCCCAAACATTGGGGTGGCTGTATCTCTTTGGTTTTAATTTCCCTAAGCTATAGGACCATAAGTGGAAGTGCCCTAGGCTCTGTTGCTTTGTTTTTTAGATGTTTCAGGAAACACCATACACTTCTCCCGAGTGTCTGTTGGCAGTTTACATCCCGCCCATCAGCATAACAAGGCTCCCAGTTCTCCATGGCCTGTCCTGCCTTTCTGGATTTTACACTTGTTTCAGATGGCCCTTTTGACCGGGGGGAAGTGAGACTTCATTGTAGTGCAGATTTCCTTTGCAAGCTTGCTTGGTTGGCCAAAAAGGGCGTATGCGTTTTTTCCTGAATATATTCAGGAAAAAACGCATACGCCCTTTTTGGCCAAGTGCATCATTGTGGACGTTCTGCCTCTTTTCCTATGCTTTCAATGCAATTCCAGTCTACCTCCTGAAATCGGTTTCCTGCAATTCTGCCCCGCTTTCAAGTCCTCTTGGCAGCCTTACTTCAGTATATTTTTGGACGATAGTTGTCATTTATAACTCTGCAGGTTTGTGAATTACAGTGCCCCTGAGCTCCTTTCTTCAACTCGTTTTCTTGTGAGCTGGCCGCAACACCGCAGGATGGCTTCAGGCCCTAATCTGGTTCCGGCACGGCACACTGAGCCTTTGGTTATTTCCTCTTCCTGGTGGGAAATGAGAGTTAAATTTGCCCGTCCAGACACCTCCAGCTAGTCTCTCATTGGTTCTCGCTATTCCTGTTCATCTTCCGCAGAAATTGCAAACTGGGCCAAACAGGAGGTTAAAGGGACTGACTCTCCAAGTCGGGAGAGTGTTAGTAAAGCGTCTGGAATGTTGCACCCGAGTACCAGGGTACGAAAACTGAGACATATTTGAACACGTCTCCCGATCACATGGTTGATCATACTCTAGGTTCCACATGCATGTTTTAGCTGAAGGAAGAATACCTTAAACCTGGGTAGTTGAAACCCGTGGAATGGGTACCATGCAATATGACTTCAAAGGGTCTTCATTTGCTCACCGAACCTCTCCAATCCTATCACTGCTGCGTTTATGTCCCTGTACACATGCTTGATTCTCTTTCGGAGACATAGCAATCCATCGGTTTTAAGATACTTAAGAGTCAGGTACATTCTTAGGCGTTTAATATGCGGTGTTGAGTCCATTTCGTTGAGCAAGGAGTAGCTCTTGTCTATTCCATATTTGGCTTAAGGAACTTTATCTGTGCTCATTTCAATCTCTGGTTTTATGCAGCACCCCAACTCACCTTTACCCTTAAACAAGCATAAGTTGGTTTTCTAAATTTGAGACCCTGTTCTGTTCTGTAATTCAGTTCCTGTGTAGCCAAGTTTACATTCCGTGTATTACTGATATCTTATGATGTTTCTTTCTCTGTGTGACTTATTTCAGTTAGAATCATCGTACCTGAATCCACTCATTGTGCTGCTACGGGCCTGATGGCATAGATATCACTGCTGTGTGATACTGCATTGTACGTAAGTACCACAAGTTCTTTATCCATTTTTCACTTTCTGTGATATTGAACTTGTACGGTAAACGAGGTTCTTGTAAACAGAGGCGTCCCAAACATTGGGGTGGCTGTATCTTTTTGAGTTTAATTTCCCTAAGCTATAGGACCATAAGTGGAAGTGCCCTAGGCTCTGTTGCTTTGTTTTTTAGATGTTTCAGGAAACACCATACACTTCTCCCGAGTGTCTGTTGGCAGTTTACATCCCGCCCATCAGCATAACAAGGCTCCCAGTTCTCCATGGCCTGTCCTGCCTTTCTGGATTTTACACTTTTTTCAGATGGCCCTTTTGACCGGGGGGAAGTGAGACTTCATTGTAGTGCAGATTTCCTTTGCAAGCTTGCTTGGTTGGCCAAAAAGGGCGTATGCGTTTTTTCCTGAATATATTCAGGAAAAAACGCATACGCCCTTTTTGGCCAAGTGCATCATTGTGGACGTTCTGCCTCTTTTCCTATGCTTTCAATGCAATTCCAGTCTACCTCCTGAAATCGGTTTCCTGCAATTCTGCCCCGCTTTCAAGTCCTCTTGGCAGCCTTACTTCAGTATATTATTGGACGATAGTTGTCATTTATAACTCTGCAGGTTTGTGAATTACAGTGCCCCTGAGCTCCTTTCTTCAACTCGTTTTCTTGTGAGCTGGCCGCAACACCGCAGGATGGCTTCAGGCCCTAATCTGGTTCCGGCACGGCACGCTGAGCCTTTGGTTATTTCCTCTTCCTGGTGGGAAATGAGAGTTAAATTTGCCCGTCCAGACACCTCCAGCTAGTCTCTCATTGGTTCTCGCTATTCCTGTTCATCTTCCGCAGAAATTGCAAACTGGGCCAAACAGGAGGTTAAAGGGGCTGACTCTCCAAGTCGGGAGAGTGTTAGTAAAGCGTCTGGAATGTTGCACCCGAGTACCAGGGTACGAAAACTGAGACATATTTGAACACGTCTCCCGATCACATGGTTGATCATACTCTAGGTTCCACATGCATGTTTTAGCTGAAGGAAGAATACCTTAAACCTGGGTAGTTGAAACCCGTGGAATGGGTACCATGCAATATGACTTCAAAGGGTCTTCATTTGCTCACCGAACCTCTCCAATCCTATCACTGCTGCGTTTATCTCCCTGTACACATGCTTGATTCTCTTTCGGAGACATAGCAATCCATAGGTTTTAAGATACTTAAGAGTCAGGTACATTCTTAGGCGTTTAATATGCGGTGTTGAGTCCATTTCGTTGAGCAAGGAGTAGCTCTTGTCTATTCCATATTTGGCTTAAGGAACTTTATCTGTGCTCATTTCAATCTCTGGTTTTATGCAGCACCCCAACTCACCTTTACCCTTAAACAAGCATAAGTTGGTTTTCTAAATTTGAGACCCTGTTCTGTTCTGTAATTCAGTTCCTGTGTAGCCAAGTTTACATTCCGTGTATTACTGATATCTTATGATGTTTCTTTTTCTGTGTGACTTATTTCAGTTAGAATCATCGTACCTGAATCCACTCATTGTGCTGCTACGGGCCTGATGACATAGATTTCACTGCTGAGTGATACTGCATTGTACGTAAGTACCACAAGTTCTTTATCCATTTTTCACTTTCTGTGATATTGAACTTGTACGGTAAACGAGGTTCTTGTAAACAGAGGCGTCCCAAGCATTGGGGTGGCTGTATCTTTTTGATTTTAATTTCCCTAAGCTATAGGACCATAAGTGGAAGTGCCCTAGGCTCTGTTGCTTTGTTTTTTAGATGTTTCAGGAAACACCATACACTTCTCCCGAGTGTCTGTTGGCAATTTACATCCCGCCCATCAGCATAACAAGGCTCCCAGTTCTCCATGGCCTGTCCTGCCTTTCTGGATTTTACACTTTTTTCAGATGGCCCTTTTGACCGGGGGGAAGTGAGACTTCATTGTAGTGCAGATTTCCTTTGCAAGCTTGCTTGGTTGGCCAAAAAGGGCGTATGCGTTTTTTCCTGAATATATTCAGGAAAAAACGCATACGCCCTTTTTGGCCAAGTGCATCATTGTGGACGTTCTGCCTCTTTTCCTATGCTTTCAATGCAATTCCAGTCTACCTCCTGAAATCGGTTTCCTGCAATTCTGCCCCGCTTTCAAGTCCTCTTGGCAGCCTTACTTCAGTATATTTTTGGACGATAGTTGTCATTTATAACTCTGCAGGTTTGTGAATTACAGTGCCCCTGAGCTCCTTTCTTCAACTCGTTTTCTTGTGAGCTGGCCGCAACACCGCAGGATGGCTTCAGGCCCTAATCTGGTTCCGGCACGGCACGCTGAGCCTTTGGTTATTTCCTCTTCCTGGTGGGAAATGAGAGTTAAATTTGCCCGTCCAGACACCTCCAGCTAGTCTCTCATTGGTTCTCGCTATTCCTGTTCATCTTCCACAGAAATTGCAAACTGGGCCAAACAGGAGGTTAAAGGGACTGACTCTCCAAGTCGGGAGAGTGTTAGTAAAGCGTCTGGAATGTTGCACCCGAGTACCAGGGTACGAAAACTGAGACATATTTGAACACGTCTCCCGATCACATGGTTGATCATACTCTAGGTTCCACATGCATGTTTTAGCTGAAGGAAGAATACCTTAAACCTGGGTAGTTGAAACCCGTGGAATGGGTACCATGCAATATGACTTCAAAGGGTCTTCATTTGCTCACCGAACCTCTCCAATCCTATCACTGCTGCGTTTATGTCCCTGTACACATGCTTGATTCTCTTTCGGAGACATAGCAATCCATCGGTTTTAAGATACTTAAGAGTCAGGTACATTCTTAGGCGTTTAATATGCGGTGTTGAGTCCATTTCGTTGAGCAAGGAGTAGCTCTTGTCTATTCCATATTTGGCTTAAGGAACTTTATCTGTGCTCATTTCAATCTCTGGTTTTATGCAGCACCCCAACTCACCTTTACCCTTAAACAAGCATAAGTTGGTTTTCTAAATTTGAGACCCTGTTCTGTTCTGTAATTCAGTTCCTGTGTAGCCAAGTTTACATTCCGTGTATTACTGATATCTTATGATGTTTCTTTTTCTGTGTGACTTATTTCAGTTAGAATCATCGTACCTGAATCCACTCATTGTGCTGCTACGGGCCTGATGGCATAGATTTCACTGCTGAGTGATACTGCATTGTACGTAAGTACCACAAGTTCTTTATCCATTTTTCACTTTCTGTGATATTGAACTTGTACGGTAAACGAGGTTCTTGTAAACAGAGGCGTCCCAAACATTGGGGTGGCTGTATCTTTTTGATTTTAATTTCCCTAAGCTATAGGACCATAAGTGGAAGTGCCCTAGGCTCTGTTGCTTTGTTTTTTAGATGTTTCAGGAAACACCATACACTTCTCCCGAGTGTCTGTTGGCAATTTACATCCCGCCCATCAGCATAACAAGGCTCCCAGTTCTCCATGGCCTGTCCTGCCTTTCTGGATTTTACACTTTTTTCAGATGGCCCTTTTGACCGGGGGGAAGTGAGACTTCATTGTAGTGCAGATTTCCTTTGCAAGCTTGCTTGGTTGGCCAAAAAGGGCGTATGCGTTTTTTCCTGAATATATTCAGGAAAAAACGCATACGCCCTTTTTGGCCAAGTGCATCATTGTGGACGTTCTGCCTCTTTTCCTATGCTTTCAATGCAATTCCAGTCTACCTCCTGAAATCGGTTTCCTGCAATTCTGCCCCGCTTTCAAGTCCTCTTGGCAGCCTTACTTCAGTATATTTTTGGACGATAGTTGTCATTTATAACTCTGCAGGTTTGTGAATTACAGTGCCCCTGAGCTCCTTTCTTCAACTCGTTTTCTTGTGAGCTGGCCGCAACACCGCAGGATGGCTTCAGGCCCTAATCTGGTTCCGGCACGGCACGCTGAGCCTTTGGTTATTTCCTCTTCCTGGTGGGAAATGAGAGTTAAATTTGCCCGTCCAGACACCTCCAGCTAGTCTCTCATTGGTTCTCGCTATTCCTGTTCATCTTCCGCAGAAATTGCAAACTGGGCCAAACAGGAGGTTAAAGGGGCTGACTCTCCAAGTCGGGAGAGTGTTAGTAAAGCGTCTGGAATGTTGCACCCGAGTACCAGGGTACGAAAACTGAGACATATTTGAACACGTCTCCCGATCACATGGTTGATCATACTCTAGGTTCCACATGCATGTTTTAGCTGAAGGAAGAATACCTTAAACCTGGGTAGTTGAAACCCGTGGAATGGGTACCATGCAATATGACTTCAAAGGGTCTTCATTTGCTCACCGAACCTCTCCAATCCTATCACTGCTGCGTTTATGTCCCTGTACACATGCTTGATTCTCTTTCGGAGACATAGCAATCCATAGGTTTTAAGATACTTAAGAGTCAGGTACATTCTTAGGCGTTTAATATGCGGTGTTGAGTCCATTTCGTTGAGCAAGGAGTAGCTCTTGTCTATTCCATATTTGGCTTAAGGAACTTTATCTGTGCTCATTTCAATCTCTGGTTTTATGCAGCACCCCAACTCACCTTTACCCTTAAACAAGCATAAGTTGGTTTTCTAAATTTGAGACCCTGTTCTGTTCTGTAATTCAGTTCCTGTGTAGCCAAGTTTACATTCCGTGTATTACTGATATCTTATGATGTTTCTTTCTCTGTGTGACTTATTTCAGTTAGAATCATCGTACCTGAATCCACTCATTGTGCTGCTACGGGCCTGATGGCATAGATTTCACTGCTGAGTGATACTGCATTGTACGTAAGTACCACAAGTTCTTTATCCATTTTTCACTTTCTGTGATATTGAACTTGTACGGTAAACGAGGTTCTTGTAAACAGAGGCGTCCCAAACATTGGGGTGGCTGTATCTTTTTGATTTTAATTTCCCTAAGCTATAGGACCATAAGTGGAAGTGCCCTAGGCTCTGTTGCTTTGTTTTTTAGATGTTTCAGGAAACACCATACACTTCTCCCGAGTGTCTGTTGGCAATTTACATCCCGCCCATCAGCATAACAAGGCTCCCAGTTCTCCATGGCCTGTCCTGCCTTTCTGGATTTTACACTTTTTTCAGATGGCCCTTTTGACCGGGGGGAAGTGAGACTTCATTGTAGTGCAGATTTCCTTTGCAAGCTTGCTTGGTTGGCCAAAAAGGGCGTATGCGTTTTTTCCTGAATATATTCAGGAAAAAACGCATATGCCCTTTTTGGCCAAGTGCATCATTGTGGACGTTCTGCCTCTTTTCCTATGCTTTCAATGCAATTCCAGTCTACCTCCTGAAATCGGTTTCCTGCAATTCTGTCCCGCTTTCAAGTCCTCTTGGCAGCCTTACTTCAGTATATTTTTGGACGATAGTTGTCATTTATAACTCTGCAGGTTTGTGAATTACAGTGCCCCTGAGCTCCTTTCTTCAAATCGTTTTCTTGTGAGCTGGCCGCAACACCGCAGGATGGCTTCAGGCCCTAATGTGGTTCCGGCACGGCACGCTGAGCCTTTGGTTATTTCCTCTTCCTGGTGGGAAATGAGAGTTAAATTTGCCCGTCCAGACACCTCCAGCTAGTCTCTCATTGGTTCTCGCTATTCCTGTTCATCTTCCGCAGAAATTGCAAACTGGGCCAAACAGGAGGTTAAAGGGACTGACTCTCCAAGTCGGGAGAGTGTTAGTAAAGCGTCTGGAATGTTGCACCCGAGTACCAGGGTACGAAAACTGAGACATATTTGAACACGTCTCCCGATCACATGGTTGATCATACTCTAGGTTCCACATGCATGTTTTAGCTGAAGGAAGAATACCTTAAACCTGGGTAGTTGAAACCCGTGGAATGGGTACCATGCAATATGACTTCAAAGGGTCTTCATTTGCTCACCGAACCTCTCCAATCCTATCACTGCTGCGTTTATGTCCCTGTACACATGCTTGATTCTCTTTCGGAGACATAGCAATCCATCGGTTTTAAGATACTTAAGAGTCAGGTACATTCTTAGGCGTTTAATATGCGGTGTTGAGTCCATTTCGTTGAGCAAGGAGTAGCTCTTGTCTATTCCATATTTGGCTTAAGGAACTTTATCTGTGCTCATTTCAATCTCTGGTTTTATGCAGCACCCCAACTCACCTTTACCCTTAAACAAGCATAAGTTGGTTTTCTAAATTTGAGACCCTGTTCTGTTCTGTAATTCAGTTCCTGTGTAGCCAAGTTTACATTCCGTGTATTACTGATATCTTATGATGTTTCTTTTTCTGTGTGACTTATTTCAGTTAGAATCATCGTACCTGAATCCACTCATTGTGCTGCTACGGGCCTGATGGCATAGATTTCACTGCTGAGTGATACTGCATTGTACGTAAGTACCACAAGTTCTTTATCCATTTTTCACTTTCTGTGATATTGAACTTGTACGGTAAACGAGGTTCTTGTAAACAGAGGCGTCCCAAACATTGGGGTGGCTGTATCTTTTTGATTTTAATTTCCCTAAGCTATAGGACCATAAGTGGAAGTGCCCTAGGCTCTGTTGCTTTGTTTTTTAGATGTTTCAGGAAACACCATACACTTCTCCCAAGTGTCTGTTGGCAATTTACATCCCGCCCATCAGCATAACAAGGCTCCCAGTTCTCCATGGCCTGTCCTGCCTTTCTGGATTTTACACTTTTTTCAGATGGCCCTTTTGACCGGGGGGAAGTGAGACTTCATTGTAGTGCAGATTTCCTTTGCAAGCTTGCTTGGTTGGCCAAAAAGGGCGTATGCGTTTTTTCCTGAATATATTCAGGAAAAAACGCATACGCCCTTTTTGGCCAAGTGCATCATTGTGGACGTTCTGCCTCTTTTCCTATGCTTTCAATGCAATTCCAGTCTACCTCCTGAAATCGGTTTCCTGCAATTCTGCCCCGCTTTCAAGTCCTCTTGGCAGCCTTACTTCAGTATATTTTTGGACGATAGTTGTCATTTATAACTCTGCAGGTTTGTGAATTACAGTGCCCCTGAGCTCCTTTCTTCAACTCGTTTTCTTGTGAGCTGGCCGCAACACCGCAGGATGGCTTCAGGCCCTAATCTGGTTCCGGCACGGCACGCTGAGCCTTTGGTTATTTCCTCTTCCTGGTGGGAAATGAGAGTTAAATTTGCCCGTCCAGACACCTCCAGCTAGTCTCTCATTGGTTCTCGCTATTCCTGTTCATCTTCCGCAGAAATTGCAAACTGGGCCAAACAGGAGGTTAAAGGGACTGACTCTCCAAGTCGGGAGAGTGTTAGTAAAGCGTCTGGAATGTTGCACCCGAGTACCAGGGTACGAAAACTGAGACATATTTGAACACGTCTCCCGATCACATGGTTGATCATACTCTAGGTTCCACATGCATGTTTTAGCTGAAGGAAGAATACCTTAAACCTGGGTAGTTGAAACCCGTGGAATGGGTACCATGCAATATGACTTCAAAGGGTCTTCATTTGCTCACCGAACCTCTCCAATCCTATCACTGCTGCGTTTATGTCCCTGTACACATGCTTGATTCTCTTTCGGAGACATAGCAATCCATAGGTTTTAAGATACTTAAGAGTCAGGTACATTCTTAGGCGTTTAATATGCGGTGTTGAGTCCATTTCGTTGAGCAAGGAGTAGCTCTTGTCTATTCCATATTTGGCTTAAGGAACTTTATCTGTGCTCATTTCAATCTCTGGTTTTATGCAGCACCCCAACTCACCTTTACCCTTAAACAAGCATAAGTTGGTTTTCTAAATTTGAGACCCTGTTCTGTTCTGTAATTCAGTTCCTGTGTAGCCAAGTTTACATTCCGTGTATTACTGATATCTTATGATGTTTCTTTCTCTGGGTGACTTATTTCAGTTAGAATCATCGTACCTGAATCCACTCATTGTGCTGCTACGGGCCTGATGACATAGATTTCACTGCTGAGTGATACTGCATTGTACGTAAGTACCACAAGTTCTTTATCCATTTTTCACTTTCTGTGATATTGAACTTGTACGGTAAACGAGGTTCTTGTAAACAGAGGCGTCCCAAACATTGGGGTGGCTGTATCTTTTTGATTTTAATTTCCCTAAGCTATAGGACCATAAGTGGAAGTGCCCTAGGCTCTGTTGCTTTGTTTTTTAGATGTTTCAGGAAACACCATACACTTCTCCCGAGTGTCTGTTGGCAGTTTACATCCCGCCCATCAGCATAACAAGGCTCCCAGTTCTCCATGGCCTGTCCTGCCTTTCTGGATTTTACACTTTTTTCAGATGGCCCTTTTGACCGGGGGGAAGTGAGACTTCATTGTAGTGCAGATTTCCTTTGCAAGCTTGCTTGGTTGGCCAAAAAGGGCGTATGCGTTTTTTCCTGAATATATTCAGGAAAAAACGCATACGCCCTTTTTGGCCAAGTGCATCATTGTGGACGTTCTGCCTCTTTTCCTATGCTTTCAATGCAATTCCAGTCTACCTCCTGAAATCGGTTTCCTGCAATTCTGCCCCGCTTTCAAGTCCTCTTGGCAGCCTTACTTCAGTATATTTTTGGACGATAGTTGTCATTTATAACTCTGCAGGTTTGTGAATTACAGTGCCCCTGAGCTCCTTTCTTCAACTCGTTTTCTTGTGAGCTGGCCGCAACACCGCAGGATGGCTTCAGGCCCTAATCTGGTTCCGGCACGGCACGCTGAGCCTTTGGTTATTTCCTCTTCCTGGTGGGAAATGAGAGTTAAATTTGCCCGTCCAGACACCTCCAGCTAGTCTCTCATTGGTTCTCGCTATTCCTGTTCATCTTCCGCAGAAATTGCAAACTGGGCCAAACAGGAGGTTAAAGGGGCTGACTCTCCAAGTCGGGAGAGTGTTAGTAAAGCGTCTGGAATGTTGCACCCGAGTACCAGGGTACGAAAACTGAGACATATTTGAACACGTCTCCCGATCACATGGTTGATCATACTCTAGGTTCCACATGCATGTTTTAGCTGAAGGAAGAATACCTTAAACCTGGGTAGTTGAAACCCGTGGAATGGGTACCATGCAATATGACTTCAAAGGGTCTTCATTTGCTCACCGAACCTCTCCAATCCTATCACTGCTGCGTTTATGTCCCTGTACACATGCTTGATTCTCTTTCGGAGACATAGCAATCCATAGGTTTTAAGATACTTAAGAGTCAGGTACATTCTTAGGCGTTTAATATGCGGTGTTGAGTCCATTTCGTTGAGCAAGGAGTAGCTCTTGTCTATTCCATATTTGGCTTAAGGAACTTTATCTGTGCTCATTTCAATCTCTGGTTTTATGCAGCACCCCAACTCACCTTTACCCTTAAACAAGCATAAGTTGGTTTTCTAAATTTGAGACCCTGTTCTGTTCTGTAATTCAGTTCCTGTGTAGCCAAGTTTACATTCCGTGTATTACTGATATCTTATGATGTTTCTTTTTCTGTGTGACTTATTTCAGTTAGAATCATCGTACCTGAATCCACTCATTGTGCTGCTACGGGCCTGATGACATAGATTTCACTGCTGAGTGATACTGCATTGTACGTAAGTACCACAAGTTCTTTATCCATTTTTCACTTTCTGTGATATTGAACTTGTACGGTAAACGAGGTTCTTGTAAACAGAGGCGTCCCAAGCATTGGGGTGGCTGTATCTTTTTGATTTTAATTTCCCTAAGCTATAGGACCATAAGTGGAAGTGCCCTAGGCTCTGTTGCTTTGTTTTTTAGATGTTTCAGGAAACACCATACACTTCTCCCGAGTGTCTGTTGGCAATTTACATCCCGCCCATCAGCATAACAAGGCTCCCAGTTCTCCATGGCCTGTCCTGCCTTTCTGGATTTTACACTTTTTTCAGATGGCCCTTTTGACCGGGGGGAAGTGAGACTTCATTGTAGTGCAGATTTCCTTTGCAAGCTTGCTTGGTTGGCCAAAAAGGGCGTATGCGTTTTTTCCTGAATATATTCAGGAAAAAACGCATACGCCCTTTTTGGCCAAGTGCATCATTGTGGACGTTCTGCCTCTTTTCCTATGCTTTCAATGCAATTCCAGTCTACCTCCTGAAATCGGTTTCCTGCAATTCTGCCCCGCTTTCAAGTCCTCTTGGCAGCCTTACTTCAGTATATTTTTGGACGATAGTTGTCATTTATAACTCTGCAGGTTTGTGAATTACAGTGCCCCTGAGCTCCTTTCTTCAACTCGTTTTCTTGTGAGCTGGCCGCAACACCGCAGGATGGCTTCAGGCCCTAATCTGGTTCCGGCACGGCACGCTGAGCCTTTGGTTATTTCCTCTTCCTGGTGGGAAATGAGAGTTAAATTTGCCCGTCCAGACACCTCCAGCTAGTCTCTCATTGGTTCTCGCTATTCCTGTTCATCTTCCACAGAAATTGCAAACTGGGCCAAACAGGAGGTTAAAGGGACTGACTCTCCAAGTCGGGAGAGTGTTAGTAAAGCGTCTGGAATGTTGCACCCGAGTACCAGGGTACGAAAACTGAGACATATTTGAACACGTCTCCCGATCACATGGTTGATCATACTCTAGGTTCCACATGCATGTTTTAGCTGAAGGAAGAATACCTTAAACCTGGGTAGTTGAAACCCGTGGAATGGGTACCATGCAATATGACTTCAAAGGGTCTTCATTTGCTCACCGAACCTCTCCAATCCTATCACTGCTGCGTTTATGTCCCTGTACACATGCTTGATTCTCTTTCGGAGACATAGCAATCCATCGGTTTTAAGATACTTAAGAGTCAGGTACATTCTTAGGCGTTTAATATGCGGTGTTGAGTCCATTTCGTTGAGCAAGGAGTAGCTCTTGTCTATTCCATATTTGGCTTAAGGAACTTTATCTGTGCTCATTTCAATCTCTGGTTTTATGCAGCACCCCAACTCACCTTTACCCTTAAACAAGCATAAGTTGGTTTTCTAAATTTGAGACCCTGTTCTGTTCTGTAATTCAGTTCCTGTGTAGCCAAGTTTACATTCCGTGTATTACTGATATCTTATGATGTTTCTTTTTCTGTGTGACTTATTTCAGTTAGAATCATCGTACCTGAATCCACTCATTGTGCTGCTACGGGCCTGATGGCATAGATTTCACTGCTGAGTGATACTGCATTGTACGTAAGTACCACAAGTTCTTTATCCATTTTTCACTTTCTGTGATATTGAACTTGTACGGTAAACGAGGTTCTTGTAAACAGAGGCGTCCCAAACATTGGGGTGGCTGTATCTTTTTGATTTTAATTTCCCTAAGCTATAGGACCATAAGTGGAAGTGCCCTAGGCTCTGTTGCTTTGTTTTTTAGATGTTTCAGGAAACACCATACACTTCTCCCGAGTGTCTGTTGGCAATTTACATCCCGCCCATCAGCATAACAAGGCTCCCAGTTCTCCATGGCCTGTCCTGCCTTTCTGGATTTTACACTTTTTTCAGATGGCCCTTTTGACCGGGGGGAAGTGAGACTTCATTGTAGTGCAGATTTCCTTTGCAAGCTTGCTTGGTTGGCCAAAAAGGGCGTATGCGTTTTTTCCTGAATATATTCAGGAAAAAACGCATACGCCCTTTTTGGCCAAGTGCATCATTGTGGACGTTCTGCCTCTTTTCCTATGCTTTCAATGCAATTCCAGTCTACCTCCTGAAATCGGTTTCCTGCAATTCTGCCCCGCTTTCAAGTCCTCTTGGCAGCCTTACTTCAGTATATTTTTGGACGATAGTTGTCATTTATAACTCTGCAGGTTTGTGAATTACAGTGCCCCTGAGCTCCTTTCTTCAACTCGTTTTCTTGTGAGCTGGCCGCAACACCGCAGGATGGCTTCAGGCCCTAATCTGGTTCCGGCACGGCACGCTGAGCCTTTGGTTATTTCCTCTTCCTGGTGGGAAATGAGAGTTAAATTTGCCCGTCCAGACACCTCCAGCTAGTCTCTCATTGGTTCTCGCTATTCCTGTTCATCTTCCGCAGAAATTGCAAACTGGGCCAAACAGGAGGTTAAAGGGACTGACTCTCCAAGTCGGGAGAGTGTTAGTAAAGCGTCTGGAATGTTGCACCCGAGTACCAGGGTACGAAAACTGAGACATATTTGAACACGTCTCCCGATCACATGGTTGATCATACTCTAGGTTCCACATGCATGTTTTAGCTGAAGGAAGAATACCTTAAACCTGGGTAGTTGAAACCCGTGGAATGGGTACCATGCAATATGACTTCAAAGGGTCTTCATTTGCTCACCGAACCTCTCCAATCCTATCACTGCTGCGTTTATGTCCCTGTACACATGCTTGATTCTCTTTCGGAGACATAGCAATCCATCGGTTTTAAGATACTTAAGAGTCAGGTACATTCTTAGGCGTTTAATATGCGGTGTTGAGTCCATTTCGTTGAGCAAGGAGTAGCTCTTGTCTATTCCATATTTGGCTTAAGGAACTTTATCTGTGCTCATTTCAATCTCTGGTTTTATGCAGCACCCCAACTCACCTTTACCCTTAAACAAGCATAAGTTGGTTTTCTAAATTTGAGACCCTGTTCTGTTCTGTAATTCAGTTCCTGTGTAGCCAAGTTTACATTCCGTGTATTACTGATATCTTATGATGTTTCTTTTTCTGTGTGACTTATTTCAGTTAGAATCATCGTACCTGAATCCACTCATTGTGCTGCTACGGGCCTGATGGCATAGATTTCACTGCTGAGTGATACTGCATTGTACGTAAGTACCACAAGTTCTTTATCCATTTTTCACTTTCTGTGATATTGAACTTGTACGGTAAACGAGGTTCTTGTAAACAGAGGCGTCCCAAACATTGGGGTGGCTGTATCTTTTTGATTTTAATTTCCCTAAGCTATAGGACCATAAGTGGAAGTGCCCTAGGCTCTGTTGCTTTGTTTTTTAGATGTTTCAGGAAACACCATACACTTCTCCCAAGTGTCTGTTGGCAATTTACATCCCGCCCATCAGCATAACAAGGCTCCCAGTTCTCCATGGCCTGTCCTGCCTTTCTGGATTTTACACTTTTTTCAGATGGCCCTTTTGACCGGGGGGAAGTGAGACTTCATTGTAGTGCAGATTTCCTTTGCAAGCTTGCTTGGTTGGCCAAAAAGGGCGTATGCGTTTTTTCCTGAATATATTCAGGAAAAAACGCATACGCCCTTTTTGGCCAAGTGCATCATTGTGGACGTTCTGCCTCTTTTCCTATGCTTTCAATGCAATTCCAGTCTACCTCCTGAAATCGGTTTCCTGCAATTCTGCCCCGCTTTCAAGTCCTCTTGGCAGCCTTACTTCAGTATATTTTTGGACGATAGTTGTCATTTATAACTCTGCAGGTTTGTGAATTACAGTGCCCCTGAGCTCCTTTCTTCAACTCGTTTTCTTGTGAGCTGGCCGCAACACCGCAGGATGGCTTCAGGCCCTAATCTGGTTCCGGCACGGCACGCTGAGCCTTTGGTTATTTCCTCTTCCTGGTGGGAAATGAGAGTTAAATTTGCCCGTCCAGACACCTCCAGCTAGTCTCTCATTGGTTCTCGCTATTCCTGTTCATCTTCCGCAGAAATTGCAAACTGGGCCAAACAGGAGGTTAAAGGGACTGACTCTCCAAGTCGGGAGAGTGTTAGTAAAGCGTCTGGAATGTTGCACCCGAGTACCAGGGTACGAAAACTGAGACATATTTGAACACGTCTCCCGATCACATGGTTGATCATACTCTAGGTTCCACATGCATGTTTTAGCTGAAGGAAGAATACCTTAAACCTGGGTAGTTGAAACCCGTGGAATGGGTACCATGCAATATGACTTCAAAGGGTCTTCATTTGCTCACCGAACCTCTCCAATCCTATCACTGCTGCGTTTATGTCCCTGTACACATGCTTGATTCTCTTTCGGAGACATAGCAATCCATAGGTTTTAAGATACTTAAGAGTCAGGTACATTCTTAGGCGTTTAATATGCGGTGTTGAGTCCATTTCGTTGAGCAAGGAGTAGCTCTTGTCTATTCCATATTTGGCTTAAGGAACTTTATCTGTGCTCATTTCAATCTCTGGTTTTATGCAGCACCCCAACTCACCTTTACCCTTAAACAAGCATAAGTTGGTTTTCTAAATTTGAGACCCTGTTCTGTTCTGTAATTCAGTTCCTGTGTAGCCAAGTTTACATTCCGTGTATTACTGATATCTTATGATGTTTCTTTCTCTGGGTGACTTATTTCAGTTAGAATCATCGTACCTGAATCCACTCATTGTGCTGCTACGGGCCTGATGACATAGATTTCACTGCTGAGTGATACTGCATTGTACGTAAGTACCACAAGTTCTTTATCCATTTTTCACTTTCTGTGATATTGAACTTGTACGGTAAACGAGGTTCTTGTAAACAGAGGCGTCCCAAACATTGGGGTGGCTGTATCTTTTTGAGTTTAATTTCCCTAAGCTATAGGACCATAAGTGGAAGTGCCCTAGGCTCTGTTGCTTTGTTTTTTAGATGTTTCAGGAAACACCATACACTTCTCCCGAGTGTCTGTTGGCAGTTTACATCCCGCCCATCAGCATAACAAGGCTCCCAGTTCTCCATGGCCTGTCCTGCCTTTCTGGATTTTACACTTTTTTCAGATGGCCCTTTTGACCGGGGGGAAGTGAGACTTCATTGTAGTGCAGATTTCCTTTGCAAGCTTGCTTGGTTGGCCAAAAAGGGCGTATGCGTTTTTTCCTGAATATATTCAGGAAAAAACGCATACGCCCTTTTTGGCCAAGTGCATCATTGTGGACGTTCTGCCTCTTTTCCTATGCTTTCAATGCAATTCCAGTCTACCTCCTGAAATCGGTTTCCTGCAATTCTGCCCCGCTTTCAAGTCCTCTTGGCAGCCTTACTTCAGTATATTTTTGGACGATAGTTGTCATTTATAACTCTGCAGGTTTGTGAATTACAGTGCCCCTGAGCTCCTTTCTTCAACTCGTTTTCTTGTGAGCTGGCCGCAACACCGCAGGATGGCTTCAGGCCCTAATCTGGTTCCGGCACGGCACGCTGAGCCTTTGGTTATTTCCTCTTCCTGGTGGGAAATGAGAGTTAAATTTGCCCGTCCAGACACCTCCAGCTAGTCTCTCATTGGTTCTCGCTATTCCTGTTCATCTTCCGCAGAAATTGCAAACTGGGCCAAACAGGAGGTTAAAGGGACTGACTCTCCAAGTCGGGAGAGTGTTAGTAAAGCGTCTGGAATGTTGCACCCGAGTACCAGGGTACGAAAACTGAGACATATTTGAACACGTCTCCCGATCACATGGTTGATCATACTCTAGGTTCCACATGCATGTTTTAGCTGAAGGAAGAATACCTTAAACCTGGGTAGTTGAAACCCGTGGAATGGGTACCATGCAATATGACTTCAAAGGGTCTTCATTTGCTCACCGAACCTCTCCAATCCTATCACTGCTGCGTTTATGTCCCTGTACACATGCTTGATTCTCTTTCGGAGACATAGCAATCCATAGGTTTTAAGATACTTAAGAGTCAGGTACATTCTTAGGCGTTTAATATGCGGTGTTGAGTCCATTTCGTTGAGCAAGGAGTAGCTCTTGTCTATTCCATATTTGGCTTAAGGAACTTTATCTGTGCTCATTTCAATCTCTGGTTTTATGCAGCACCCCAACTCACCTTTACCCTTAAACAAGCATAAGTTGGTTTTCTAAATTTGAGACCCTGTTCTGTTCTGTAATTCAGTTCCTGTGTAGCCAAGTTTACATTCCGTGTATTACTGATATCTTATGATGTTTCTTTCTCTGGGTGACTTATTTCAGTTAGAATCATCGTACCTGAATCCACTCATTGTGCTGCTACGGGCCTGATGACATAGATTTCACTGCTGAGTGATACTGCATTGTACGTAAGTACCACAAGTTCTTTATCCATTTTTCACTTTCTGTGATATTGAACTTGTACGGTAAACGAGGTTCTTGTAAACAGAGGCGTCCCAAACATTGGGGTGGCTGTATCTTTTTGATTTTAATTTCCCTAAGCTATAGGACCATAAGTGGAAGTGCCCTAGGCTCTGTTGCTTTGTTTTTTAGATGTTTCAGGAAACACCATACACTTCTCCCGAGTGTCTGTTGGCAGTTTACATCCCGCCCATCAGCATAACAAGGCTCCCAGTTCTCCATGGCCTGTCCTGCCTTTCTGGATTTTACACTTTTTTCAGATGGCCCTTTTGACCGGGGGGAAGTGAGACTTCATTGTAGTGCAGATTTCCTTTGCAAGCTTGCTTGGTTGGCCAAAAAGGGCGTATGCGTTTTTTCCTGAATATATTCAGGAAAAAACGCATACGCCCTTTTTGGCCAAGTGCATCATTGTGGACGTTCTGCCTCTTTTCCTATGCTTTCAATGCAATTCCAGTCTACCTCCTGAAATCGGTTTCCTGCAATTCTGCCCCGCTTTCAAGTCCTCTTGGCAGCCTTACTTCAGTATATTTTTGGACGATAGTTGTCATTTATAACTCTGCAGGTTTGTGAATTACAGTGCCCCTGAGCTCCTTTCTTCAACTCGTTTTCTTGTGAGCTGGCCGCAACACCGCAGGATGGCTTCAGGCCCTAATCTGGTTCCGGCACGGCACGCTGAGCCTTTGGTTATTTCCTCTTCCTGGTGGGAAATGAGAGTTAAATTTGCCCGTCCAGACACCTCCAGCTAGTCTCTCATTGGTTCTCGCTATTCCTGTTCATCTTCCGCAGAAATTGCAAACTGGGCCAAACAGGAGGTTAAAGGGACTGACTCTCCAAGTCGGGAGAGTGTTAGTAAAGCGTCTGGAATGTTGCACCCGAGTACCAGGGTACGAAAACTGAGACATATTTGAACACGTCTCCCGATCACATGGTTGATCATACTCTAGGTTCCACATGCATGTTTTAGCTGAAGGAAGAATACCTTAAACCTGGGTAGTTGAAACCCGTGGAATGGGTACCATGCAATATGACTTCAAAGGGTCTTCATTTGCTCACCAAACCTCTCCAATCCTATCACTGCTGCGTTTATGTCCCTGTACACATGCTTGATTCTCTTTCGGAGACATAGCAATCCATAGGTTTTAAGATACTTAAGAGTCAGGTACATTCTTAGGCGTTTAATATGCGGTGTTGAGTCCATTTCGTTGAGCAAGGAGTAGCTCTTGTCTATTCCATATTTGGCTTAAGGAACTTTATCTGTGCTCATTTCAATCTCTGGTTTTATGCAGCACCCCTACTCACCTTTACCCTTAAACAAGCATAAGTTGGTTTTCTAAATTTGAGACCCTGTTCTGTTCTGTAATTCAGTTCCTGTGTAGCCAAGTTTACATTCCGTGTATTACTGATATCTTATGATGTTTCTTTTTCTGTGTGACTTATTTCAGTTAGAATCATCGTACCTGAATCCACTCATTGTGCTGCTACGGGCCTGATGGCATAGATTTCACTGCTGAGTGATACTGCATTGTACGTAAGTACCACAAGTTCTTTATCCATTTTTCACTTTCTGTGATATTGAACTTGTACGGTAAACGAGGTTCTTGTAAACAGAGGCGTCCCAAACATTGGGGTGGCTGTATCTTTTTGATTTTAATTTCCCTAAGCTATAGGACCATAAGTGGAAGTGCCCTAGGCTCTGTTGCTTTGTTTTTTAGATGTTTCAGGAAACACCATACACTTCTCCCGAGTGTCTGTTGGCAATTTACATCCCGCCCATCAGCATAACAAGGCTCCCAGTTCTCCATGGCCTGTCCTGCCTTTCTGGATTTTACACTTTTTTCAGATGGCCCTTTTGACCGGGGGGAAGTGAGACTTCATTGTAGTGCAGATTTCCTTTGCAAGCTTGCTTGGTTGGCCAAAAAGGGCGTATGCGTTTTTTCCTGAATATATTCAGGAAAAAACGCATACGCCCTTTTTGGCCAAGTGCATCATTGTGGACGTTCTGCCTCTTTTCCTATGCTTTCAATGCAATTCCAGTCTACCTCCTGAAATCGGTTTCCTGCAATTCTGCCCCGCTTTCAAGTCCTCTTGGCAGCCTTACTTCAGTATATTTTTGGACGATAGTTGTCATTTATAACTCTGCAGGTTTGTGAATTACAGTGCCCCTGAGCTCCTTTCTTCAACTCGTTTTCTTGTGAGCTGGCCGCAACACCGCAGGATGGCTTCAGGCCCTAATCTGGTTCCGGCACGGCACGCTGAGCCTTTGGTTATTTCCTCTTCCTGGTGGGAAATGAGAGTTAAATTTGCCCGTCCAGACACCTCCAGCTAGTCTCTCATTGGTTCTCGCTATTCCTGTTCATCTTCCGCAGAAATTGCAAACTGGGCCAAACAGGAGGTTAAAGGGACTGACTCTCCAAGTCGGGAGAGTGTTAGTAAAGCGTCTGGAATGTTGCACCCGAGTACCAGGGTACGAAAACTGAGACATATTTGAACACGTCTCCCGATCACATGGTTGATCATACTCTAGGTTCCACATGCATGTTTTAGCTGAAGGAAGAATACCTTAAACCTGGGTAGTTGAAACCCGTGGAATGGGTACCATGCAATATGACTTCAAAGGGTCTTCATTTGCTCACCGAACCTCTCCAATCCTATCACTGCTGCGTTTATGTCCCTGTACACATGCTTGATTCTCTTTCGGAGACATAGCAATCCATAGGTTTTAAGATACTTAAGAGTCAGGTACATTCTTAGGCGTTTAATATGCGGTGTTGAGTCCATTTCGTTGAGCAAGGAGTAGCTCTTGTCTATTCCATATTTGGCTTAAGGAACTTTATCTGTGCTCATTTCAATCTCTGGTTTTATGCAGCACCCCAACTCACCTTTACCCTTAAACAAGCATAAGTTGGTTTTCTAAATTTGAGACCCTGTTCTGTTCTGTAATTCAGTTCCTGTGTAGCCAAGTTTACATTCCGTGTATTACTGATATCTTATGATGTTTCTTTCTCTGTGTGACTTATTTCAGTTAGAATCATCGTACCTGAATCCACTCATTGTGCTGCTACGGGCCTGATGGCATAGATTTCACTGCTGAGTGATACTGCATTGTACGTAAGTACCACAAGTTCTTTATCCATTTTTCACTTTCTGTGATATTGAACTTGTACGGTAAACGAGGTTCTTGTAAACAGAGGCGTCCCAAACATTGGGGTGGCTGTATCTTTTTGATTTTAATTTCCCTAAGCTATAGGACCATAAGTGGAAGTGCCCTAGGCTCTGTTGCTTTGTTTTTTAGATGTTTCAGGAAACACCATACACTTCTCCCGAGTGTCTGTTGGCAGTTTACATCCCGCCCATCAGCATAACAAGGCTCCCAGTTCTCCATGGCCTGTCCTGCCTTTCTGGATTTTACACTTTTTTCAGATGGCCCTTTTGACCGGGGGGAAGTGAGACTTCATTGTAGTGCAGATTTCCTTTGCAAGCTTGCTTGGTTGGCCAAAAAGGGCGTATGCGTTTTTTCCTGAATATATTCAGGAAAAAACGCATACGCCCTTTTTGGCCAAGTGCATCATTGTGGACGTTCTGCCTCTTTTCCTATGCTTTCAATGCAATTCCAGTCTACCTCCTGAAATCGGTTTCCTGCAATTCTGTCCCGCTTTCAAGTCCTCTTGGCAGCCTTACTTCAGTATATTTTTGGACGATAGTTGTCATTTATAACTCTGCAGGTTTGTGAATTACAGTGCCCCTGAGCTCCTTTCTTCAAATCGTTTTCTTGTGAGCTGGCCGCAACACCGCAGGATGGCTTCAGGCCCTAATGTGGTTCCGGCACGGCACGCTGAGCCTTTGGTTATTTCCTCTTCCTGGTGGGAAATGAGAGTTAAATTTGCCCGTCCAGACACCTCCAGCTAGTCTCTCATTGGTTCTCGCTATTCCTGTTCATCTTCCGCAGAAATTGCAAACTGGGCCAAACAGGAGGTTAAAGGGACTGACTCTCCAAGTCGGGAGAGTGTTAGTAAAGCGTCTGGAATGTTGCACCCGAGTACCAGGGTACGAAAACTGAGACATATTTGAACACGTCTCCCGATCACATGGTTGATCATACTCTAGGTTCCACATGCATGTTTTAGCTGAAGGAAGAATACCTTAAACCTGGGTAGTTGAAACCCGTGGAATGGGTACCATGCAATATGACTTCAAAGGGTCTTCATTTGCTCACCGAACCTCTCCAATCCTATCACTGCTGCGTTTATGTCCCTGTACACATGCTTGATTCTCTTTCGGAGACATAGCAATCCATCGGTTTTAAGATACTTAAGAGTCAGGTACATTCTTAGGCGTTTAATATGCGGTGTTGAGTCCATTTCGTTGAGCAAGGAGTAGCTCTTGTCTATTCCATATTTGGCTTAAGGAACTTTATCTGTGCTCATTTCAATCTCTGGTTTTATGCAGCACCCCAACTCACCTTTACCCTTAAACAAGCATAAGTTGGTTTTCTAAATTTGAGACCCTGTTCTGTTCTGTAATTCAGTTCCTGTGTAGCCAAGTTTACATTCCGTGTATTACTGATATCTTATGATGTTTCTTTTTCTGTGTGACTTATTTCAGTTAGAATCATCGTACCTGAATCCACTCATTGTGCTGCTACGGGCCTGATGGCATAGATTTCACTGCTGAGTGATACTGCATTGTACGTAAGTACCACAAGTTCTTTATCCATTTTTCACTTTCTGTGATATTGAACTTGTACGGTAAACGAGGTTCTTGTAAACAGAGGCGTCCCAAACATTGGGGTGGCTGTATCTTTTTGATTTTAATTTCCCTAAGCTATAGGACCATAAGTGGAAGTGCCCTAGGCTCTGTTGCTTTGTTTTTTAGATGTTTCAGGAAACACCATACACTTCTCCCAAGTGTCTGTTGGCAATTTACATCCCGCCCATCAGCATAACAAGGCTCCCAGTTCTCCATGGCCTGTCCTGCCTTTCTGGATTTTACACTTTTTTCAGATGGCCCTTTTGACCGGGGGGAAGTGAGACTTCATTGTAGTGCAGATTTCCTTTGCAAGCTTGCTTGGTTGGCCAAAAAGTGCGTATGCGTTTTTTCCTGAATATATTCAGGAAAAAACGCATACGCCCTTTTTGGCCAAGTGCATCATTGTGGACGTTCTGCCTCTTTTCCTATGCTTTCAATGCAATTCCAGTCTACCTCCTGAAATCGGTTTCCTGCAATTCTGCCCCGCTTTCAAGTCCTCTTGGCAGCCTTACTTCAGTATATTTTTGGACGATAGTTGTCATTTATAACTCTGCAGGTTTGTGAATTACAGTGCCCCTGAGCTCCTTTCTTCAACTCGTTTTCTTGTGAGCTGGCCGCAACACCGCAGGATGGCTTCAGGCCCTAATCTGGTTCCGGCACGGCACGCTGAGCCTTTGGTTATTTCCTCTTCCTGGTGGGAAATGAGAGTTAAATTTGCCCGTCCAGACACCTCCAGCTAGTCTCTCATTGGTTCTCGCTATTCCTGTTCATCTTCCGCAGAAATTGCAAACTGGGCCAAACAGGAGGTTAAAGGGACTGACTCTCCAAGTCGGGAGAGTGTTAGTAAAGCGTCTGGAATGTTGCACCCGAGTACCAGGGTACGAAAACTGAGACATATTTGAACACGTCTCCCGATCACATGGTTGATCATACTCTAGGTTCCACATGCATGTTTTAGCTGAAGGAAGAATACCTTAAACCTGGGTAGTTGAAACCCGTGGAATGGGTACCATGCAATATGACTTCAAAGGGTCTTCATTTGCTCACCGAACCTCTCCAATCCTATCACTGCTGCGTTTATGTCCCTGTACACATGCTTGATTCTCTTTCGGAGACATAGCAATCCATAGGTTTTAAGATACTTAAGAGTCAGGTACATTCTTAGGCGTTTAATATGCGGTGTTGAGTCCATTTCGTTGAGCAAGGAGTAGCTCTTGTCTATTCCATATTTGGCTTAAGGAACTTTATCTGTGCTCATTTCAATCTCTGGTTTTATGCAGCACCCCAACTCACCTTTACCCTTAAACAAGCATAAGTTGGTTTTCTAAATTTGAGACCCTGTTCTGTTCTGTAATTCAGTTCCTGTGTAGCCAAGTTTACATTCCGTGTATTACTGATATCTTATGATGTTTCTTTTTCTGTGTGACTTATTTCAGTTAGAATCATCGTACCTGAATCCACTCATTGTGCTGCTACGGGCCTGATGGCATAGATTTCACTGCTGAGTGATACTGCATTGTACGTAAGTACCACAAGTTCTTTATCCATTTTTCACTTTCTGTGATATTGAACTTGTACGGTAAACGAGGTTCTTGTAAACAGAGGCGTCCCAAACATTGGGGTGGCTGTATCTTTTTGATTTTAATTTCCCTAAGCTATAGGACCATAAGTGGAAGTGCCCTAGGCTCTGTTGCTTTGTTTTTTAGATGTTTCAGGAAACACCATACACTTCTCCCGAGTGTCTGTTGGCAATTTACATCCCGCCCATCAGCATAACAAGGCTCCCAGTTCTCCATGGCCTGTCCTGCCTTTCTGGATTTTACACTTTTTTCAGATGGCCCTTTTGACCGGGGGGAAGTGAGACTTCATTGTAGTGCAGATTTCCTTTGCAAGCTTGCTTGGTTGGCCAAAAAGGGCGTATGCGTTTTTTCCTGAATATATTCAGGAAAAAACGCATACGCCCTTTTTGGCCAAGTGCATCATTGTGGACGTTCTGCCTCTTTTCCTATGCTTTCAATGCAATTCCAGTCTACCTCCTGAAATCGGTTTCCTGCAATTCTGCCCCGCTTTCAAGTCCTCTTGGCAGCCTTACTTCAGTATATTTTTGGACGATAGTTGTCATTTATAACTCTGCAGGTTTGTGAATTACAGTGCCCCTGAGCTCCTTTCTTCAACTCGTTTTCTTGTGAGCTGGCCGCAACACCGCAGGATGGCTTCAGGCCCTAATCTGGTTCCGGCACGGCACGCTGAGCCTTTGGTTATTTCCTCTTCCTGGTGGGAAATGAGAGTTAAATTTGCCCGTCCAGACACCTCCAGCTAGTCTCTCATTGGTTCTCGCTATTCCTGTTCATCTTCCGCAGAAATTGCAAACTGGGCCAAACAGGAGGTTAAAGGGACTGACTCTCCAAGTCGGGAGAGTGTTAGTAAAGCTTCTGGAATGTTGCACCCGAGTACCAGGGTACGAAAACTGAGACATATTTGAACACGTCTCCCGATCACATGGTTGATCATACTCTAGGTTCCACATGCATGTTTTAGCTGAAGGAAGAATACCTTAAACCTGGGTAGTTGAAACCCGTGGAATGGGTACCATGCAATATGACTTCAAAGGGTCTTCATTTGCTCACCGAACCTCTCCAATCCTATCACTGCTGCGTTTATGTCCCTGTACACATGCTTGATTCTCTTTCGGAGACATAGCAATCCATAGGTTTTAAGATACTTAAGAGTCAGGTACATTCTTAGGCGTTTAATATGCGGTGTTGAGTCCATTTCGTTGAGCAAGGAGTAGCTCTTGTCTATTCCATATTTGGCTTAAGGAACTTTATCTGTGCTCATTTCAATCTCTGGTTTTATGCAGCACCCCAACTCACCTTTACCCTTAAACAAGCATAAGTTGGTTTTCTAAATTTGAGACCCTGTTCTGTTCTGTAATTCAGTTCCTGTGTAGCCAAGTTTACATTCCGTGTATTACTGATATCTTATGATGTTTCTTTTTCTGTGTGACTTATTTCTGTTAGAATCATCGTACCTGAATCCACTCATTGTGCTGCTATGGGCCTGATGGCATAGATTTCACTGCTGAGTGATACTGCATTGTACGTAAGTACCACAAGTTGTTTATCCATTTTTCACTTTCTGTGATATTGAACTTGTACCGTAAACGAGGTTCTTGTAAACAGAGGCGTCCCAAACATTGGGGTGGCTGTATCTTTTTGATTTTAATTTCCCTAAGCTATAGGACCATAAGTGGAAGTGCCCTAGGCTCTGTTGCTTTGTTTTTTAGATGTTTCAGGAAACACCATACACTTCTCCCGAGTGTCTGTTGGCAGTTTACATCCCGCCCATCAGCATAACAAGGCTCCCAGTTCTCCATGGCCTGTCCTGCCTTTCTGGATTTTACACTTTTTTCAGATGGCCCTTTTGACCGGGGGGAAGTGAGACTTCATTGTAGTGCAGATTTCCTTTGCAAGCTTGCTTGGTTGGCCAAAAAGGGCGTATGCGTTTTTTCCTGAATATATTCAGGAAAAAACGCATACGCCCTTTTTGGCCAAGTGCATCATTGTGGACGTTCTGCCTCTTTTCCTATGCTTTCAATGCAATTCCAGTCTACCTCCTGAAATCGGTTTCCTGCAATTCTGCCCCGCTTTCAAGTCCTCTTGGCAGCCTTACTTCAGTATATTTTTGGACGATAGTTGTCATTTATAACTCTGCAGGTTTGTGAATTACAGTGCCCCTGAGCTCCTTTCTTCAACTCGTTTTCTTGTGAGCTGGCCGCAACACCGCAGGATGGCTTCAGGCCCTAATCTGGTTCCGGCACGGCACGCTGAGCCTTTGGTTATTTCCTCTTCCTTATGGGAAATGAGAGTTAAATTTGCCCGTCCAGACACCTCCAGCTAGTCTCTCATTGGTTCTCGCTATTCCTGTTCATCTTCCGCAGAAATTGCAAACTGGGCCAAACAGGAGGTTAAAGGGACTGACTCTCCAAGTCAGGAGAGTGTTAGTAAAGCGTCTGGAATGTTGCACCCGAGTACCAGGGTACGAAAACTGAGACATATTTGAACACGTCTCCCGATCACATGGTTGATCATACTCTAGGTTCCACATGCATGTTTTAGCTGAAGGAAGAATACCTTAAACCTGGGTAGTTGAAACCCGTGGAATGGGTACCATGCAATATGACTTCAAAGGGTCTTCATTTGCTCACCGAACCTCTCCAATCCTATCACTGCTGCGTTTATGTCCCTGTACACATGCTTGATTCTCTTTCGGAGACATAGCAATCCATAGGTTTTAAGATACTTAAGAGTCAGGTACATTCTTAGGCGTTTAATATGCGGTGTTGAGTCCATTTCGTTGAGCAAGGAGTAGCTCTTGTCTATTCCATATTTGGCTTAAGGAACTTTATCTGTGCTCATTTCAATCTCTGGTTTTATGCAGCACCCCAACTCACCTTTACCCTTAAACAAGCATAAGTTGGTTTTCTAAATTTGAGACCCTGTTCTGTTCTGTAATTCAGTTCCTGTGTAGCCAAGTTTACATTCCGTGTATTACTGATATCTTATGATGTTTCTTTTTCTGTGTGACTTATTTCAGTTAGAATCATCGTACCTGAATCCACTCATTGTGCCGCTACGGGCCTGATGACATAGATTTCACTGCTGAGTGATACTGCATTGTACGTAAGTACCAGAAGTTCTTTATCCATTTTTCACTTTCTGTGATATTGAACTTGTACGGTAAACGAGGTTCTTGTAAACAGAGGCGTCCCAAACATTGGGGTGGCTGTGTCTTTTTGATTTTAATTTCCCTAAGCTATAGGACCATAAGTGGAAGTGCCCTAGGCTCTGTTGCTTTGTTTTTTAGATGTTTCAGGAAACACCATACACTTCTCCCGAGTGTCTGTTGGCAGTTTACATCCCGCCCATCAGCATAACAAGGCTCCCAGTTCTCCATGGCCTGTCCTGCCTTTCTGGATTTTACACTTTTTTCAGATGGCCCTTTTGACCGGCGGGAAGTGAGACTTCATTGTAGTGCAGATTTCCTTTGCAAGCTTGCTTGGTTGGCCAAAAAGAGCGTATGCGTTTTTTCCTGAATATATTCAGGAAAAAACGCATACGCCCTTTTTGGCCAAGTGCATCATTGTGGACGTTCTGCCTCTTTTCCTATGCTTTCAATGCAATTCCAGTCTACCTCCTGAAATCGGTTTCCTGCAATTCTGCCCCGCTTTCAAGTCCTCTTGGCAGCCTTACTTCAGTATATTTTTGGACGATAGTTGTCATTTATAACTCTGCAGGTTTGTGAATTACAGTGCCCCTGAGCTCCTTTCTTCAACTCGTTTTCTTGTGAGCTGGCCGCAACACCGCAGGATGGCTTCAGGCCCTAATCTGGTTCCGGCACGGCACGCTGAGCCTTTGGTTATTTCCTCTTCCTGGTGGGAAATGAGAGTTAAATTTGCCCGTCCAGACACCTCCAGCTAGTCTCTCATTGGTTCTCGCTATTCCTGTTCATCTTCCGCAGAAATTGTAAACTGGGCCAAACAGGAGGTTAAAGGGACTGACTCTCCAAGTCGGGAGAGTGTTAGTAAAGCGTCTGGAATGTTGCACCCGAGTACCAGGGTACGAAAACTGAGACATATTTGAACACGTCTCCCGATCACATGGTTGATCATACTCTAGGTTCCACATGCATGTTTTAGCTGAAGGAAGAATACCTTAAACCTGGGTAGTTGAAACCCGTGGAATGGGTACCATGCAATATGACTTCAAAGGGTCTTCATTTGCTCACCGAACCTCTCCAATCCTATCACTGCTGCGTTTATGTCCCTGTACACATGTTTGATTCTCTTTCGGAGACATAGCAATCCATACGTTTTAAGATACTTAAGAGTCAGGTACATTCTTAGGCGTTTAATATGGGGTGTTGAGTCCATTTCGTTGAGCAAGGAGTAGCTCTTGTCTATTCCATATTTGGCTTAAGGAACTTTATCTGTGCTCATTTCAATCTCTGGTTTTATGCAGCACCCCAACTCACCTTTACCCTTAAACAAGCATAAGTTGGTTTTCTAAATTTGAGACCCTGTTCTGTTCTGTAATTCAGTTCCTGTGTAGCCAAGTTTACATTCCGTGTATTACTGATATCTTATGATGTTTCTTTTTCTGTGTGACTTATTTCAGTTAGAATCATCGTACCTGAATCCACTCATTGTGCTGCTACGGGCCTGATGGCATAGATTTCACTGCTGAGTGATACTGCATTGTACGTAAGTACCACAAGTTCTTTATCCATTTTTCACTTTCTGTGATATTGAACTTGTACGGTAATCGAGGTTCTTGTAAACAGAGGCGTCCCAAACATTGGGGTGGCTGTGTCTTTTTGATTTTAATTTCCCTAAGCTATAGGACCATAAGTGGAAGTGCCCTAGGCTCTGTTGCTTTGTTTTTTAGATGTTTCAGGAAACACCATACACTTCTCCCGAGTGTCTGTTGGCAATTTACATCCCGCCCATCAGCATAACAAGGCTCCCAGTTCTCCATGGCCTGTCCTGCCTTTCTGGATTTTACACTTTTTTCAGATGGCCCTTTTGACCGGGGGGAAGTGAGACTTCATTGTAGTGCAGATTTCCTTTGCAAGCTTGCTTGGTTGGCCAAAAAGGGCGTATGCGTTTTTTCCTGAATATATTCAGGAAAAAACGCATACGCCCTTTTTGGCCAAGTGCATCATTGTGGACGTTCTGCCTCTTTTCCTATGCTTTCAATGCAATTCCAGTCTACCTCCTGAAATCGGTTTCCTGCAATTCTGCCCCGCTTTCAAGTCCTCTTGGCAGCCTTACTTCAGTATATTTTTGGACGATAGTTGTCATTTATAACTCTGCAGGTTTGTGAATTACAGTGCCCCTGAGCTCCTTTCTTCAACTCGTTTTCTTGTGAGCTGGCCGCAACACCGCAGGATGGCTTCAGGCCCTAATCTGGTTCCGGCACGGCACGCTGAGCCTTTGGTTATTTCCTCTTCCTGGTGGGAAATGAGAGTTAAATTTGCCCGTCCAGACACCTCCAGCTAGTCTCTCATTGGTTCTCGCTATTCCTGTTCATCTTGCGCAGAAATTGCAAACTGGGCCAAACAGGAGGTTAAAGGGACTGACTCTCCAAGTCGGGAGAGTGTTAGTAAAGCGTCTGGAATGTTGCACCCGAGTACCAGGGTATGAAAACTGAGACATATTTGAACACGTCTCCCGATCACATGGTTGATCATACTCTAGGTTCCACATGCATGTTTTAGCTGAAGGAAGAATACCTTAAACCTGGGTAGTTGAAACCCGTGGAATGGGTACCATGCAATATGACTTCAAAGGATCTTCATTTGCTCACCGAACCTCTCCAATCCTATCACTGCTGCGTTTATGTCCCTGTACACATGCTTGATTCTCTTTCGGAGACATAGCAATCCATAGGTTTTAAGATACTTAAGAGTCAGGTACATTCTTAGGCGTTTAATATGCGGTGTTGAGTCCATTTCGTTGAGCAAGGAGTAGCTCTTGTCTATTCCATATTTGGCTTAAGGAACTTTATCTGTGCTCATTTCAATCTCTGGTTTTATGCAGCACCCCAACTCACCTTTACCCTTAAACAAGCATAAGTTGGTTTTCTAAATTTGAGACCCTGTTCTGTTCTGTAATTCAGTTCCTGTGTAGCCAAGTTTACATTCCGTGTATTACTGATATCTTATGATGTTTCTTTTTCTGTGTGACTTATTTCAGTTAGAATCATCGTACCTGAATCCACTCATTGTGCTGCTACGGGCCTGATGGCCTAGATTTCACTGCTGAGTGATACTGCATTGTACGTAAGTACCACAAGTTCTTTATCCATTTTTCACTTTCTGTGATATTGAACTTGTACCGTAAACGAGGTTCTTGTAAACAGAGGCGTCCCAAACATTGGGGTGGCTGTATCTTTTTGATTTTAATTTCCCTAAGCTATAGGACCATAAGTGGAAGTGCCCTAGGCTCTGTTGCTTTGTTTTTTAGATGTTTCAGGAAACACCATACACTTCTCCCGAGTGTCTGCTGGCAATTTACATCCCGCCCATCAGCATAACAAGGCTCCCAGTTCTCCATGGCCTGTCCTGCCTTTCTGGATTTTACACTTTTTTCAGATGGCCCTTTTGACCGGGGGGAAGTGAGACTTCATTGTAGTGCAGATTTCCTTTGCAAGCTTGCTTGGTTGGCCAAAAAGGGCGTATGCGTTTTTTCCTGAATATATTCAGGAAAAAACGCATACGCCCTTTTTGGCCAAGTGCATCATTGTGGACGTTCTGCCTCTTTTCCTATGCTTTCAATGCAATTCCAGTCTACCTCCTGAAATCGGTTTCCTGCAATTCTGCCCCGCTTTCAAGTCCTCTTGGCAGCCTTACTTCAGTATATTTTTGGACGATAGTTGTCATTTATAACTCTGCAGGTTTGTGAATTACAGTGCCCCTGAGCTCCTTTCTTCAACTCGTTTTCTTGTGAGCTGGCCGCAACACCGCAGGATGGCTTCAGGCCCTAATCTGGTTCCGGCACGGCACGCTGAGCCTTTGGTTATTTCCTCTTCCTGGTGGGAAATGAGAGTTAAATTTGCCCGTCCAGACACCTCCAGCTAGTCTCTCATTGGTTCTCGCTATTCCTGTTCATCTTCCGCAGAAATTGCAAACTGGGCCAAACAGGAGGTTAAAGGGACTGACTCTCCAAGTCGGGAGAGTGTTAGTAAAGCGTCTGGAATGTTGCACCCGAGTACCAGGGTACGAAAACTGAGACATATTTGAACACGTCTCCCGATCACATGGTTGATCATACTCTAGGTTCCACATGCATGTTTTAGCTGAAGGAAGAATACCTTAAACCTGGGTAGTTGAAACCCGTGGAATGGGTACCATGCAATATGACTTCAAAGGGTCTTCATTTGCTCACCGAACCTCTCCAATCCTATCACTGCTGCGTTTATGTCCCTGTACACATGCTTGATTCTCTTTCGGAGACATAGCAATCCATAGGTTTTAAGATACTTAAGAGTCAGGTACATTCTTAGGCGTTTAATATGGGGTGTTGAGTCCATTTCGTTGAGCAAGGAGTAGCTCTTGTCTATTCCATATTTGGCTTAAGGAACTTTATCTGTGCTCATTTCAATCTCTGGTTTTATGCAGCACCCCAACTCACCTTTACCCTTAAACAAGCATAAGTTGGTTTTCTAAATTTGAGACCCTGTTCTGTTCTGTAATTCAGTTCCTGTGTAGCCAAGTTTACATTCCGTGTATTACTGATATCTTATGATGTTTCTTTTTCTGTGTGACTTATTTCAGTTAGAATCATCGTACCTGAATCCACTCATTGTGCTGCTACGGGCCTGATGACATAGATTTCACTGCTGAGTGATACTGCATTGTACGTAAGTACCACAAGTTCTTTATCCATTTTTCACTTTCTGTGATATTGAACTTGTACGGTAAACGAGGTTCTTGTAAACAGAGGCGTCCCAAACATTGGGGTGGCTGTGTCTTTTTGATTTTAATTTCCCTAAGCTATAGGACCATAAGTGGAAGTGCCCTAGGCTCTGTTGCTTTGTTTTTTAGATGTTTCAGGAAACACCATACACTTCTCCTGAGTGTCTGTTGGCAATTTACGTCCCGCCCATCAGCATAACAAGGCTCCCAGTTCTCCATGGCCTGTCCTGCCTTTCTGGATTTTACACTTTTTTCAGATGGCCCTTTTGACCGGGGGGAAGTGAGACTTCATTGTAGTGCAGATTTCCTTTGCAAGCTTGCTTGGTTGGCCAAAAAGGGCGTATGCGTTTTTTCCTGAATATATTCAGGAAAAAACGCATACGCCCTTTTTGGCCAAGTGCATCATTGTGGACGTTCTGCCTCTTTTCCTATGCTTTCAATGCAATTCCAGTCTACCTCCTGAAATCGGTTTCCTGCAATTCTGCCCCGCTTTCAAGTCCTCTTGGCAGCCTTACTTCAGTATATTTTTGGACGATAGTTGTCATTTATAACTCTGCAGGTTTGTGAATTACAGTGCCCCTGAGCTCCTTTCTTCAACTCGTTTTCTTGTGAGCTGGCCGCAACACCGCAGGATGGCTTCAGGCCCTAATCTGGTTCCGGCACGGCACGCTGAGCCTTTGGTTATTTCCTCTTCCTGGTGGGAAATGAGAGTTAAATTTGCCCGTCCAGACACCTCCAGCTAGTCTCTCATTGGTTCTCGCTATTCCTGTTCATCTTCCGCAGAAATTGCAAACTGGGCCAAACAGGAGGTTAAAGGGACTGACTCTCCAAGTCGGGAGAGTGTTAGTAAAGCGTCTGGAATGTTGCACCCGAGTACCAGGGTACGAAAACTGAGACATATTTGAACACGTCTCCCGATCACATGGTTGATCATACTCTAGGTTCCACATGCATGTTTTAGCTGAAGGAAGAATACCTTAAACCTGGGTAGTTGAAACCCGTGGAATGGGTACCATGCAATATGACTTCAAAGGGTCTTCATTTGCTCACCGAACCTCTCCAATCCTATCACTGCTGCGTTTATGTCCCTGTACACATGCTTGATTCTCTTTCGGAGACATAGCAATCCATAGGTTTTAAGATACTTAAGAGTCAGGTACATTCTTAGGCGTTTAATATGCGGTGTTGAGTCCATTTCGTTGAGCAAGGAGTAGCTCTTGTCTATTCCATATTTGGCTTAAGGAACTTTATCTGTGCTCATTTCAATCTCTGGTTTTATGCAGCACCCCAACTCACCTTTACCCTTAAACAAGCATAAGTTGGTTTTCTAAATTTGAGACCCTGTTCTGTTCTGTAATTCAGTTCCTGTGTAGCCAAGTTTACATTCCGTGTATTACTGATATCTTATGATGTTTCTTTTTCTGTGTGACTTATTTCAGTTAGAATCATCGTACCTGAATCCACTCATTGTGCCGCTACGGGCCTGATGACATAGATTTCACTGCTGAGTGATACTGCATTGTACGTAAGTACCAGAAGTTCTTTATCCATTTTTCACTTTCTGTGATATTGAACTTGTACGGTAAACGAGGTTCTTGTAAACAGAGGCGTCCCAAACATTGGGGTGGCTGTGTCTTTTTGATTTTAATTTCCCTAAGCTATAGGACCATAAGTGGAAGTGCCCTAGGCTCTGTTGCTTTGTTTTTTAGATGTTTCAGGAAACACCATACACTTCTCCCGAGTGTCTGTTGGCAGTTTACATCCCGCCCATCAGCATAACAAGGCTCCCAGTTCTCCATGGCCTGTCCTGCCTTTCTGGATTTTACACTTTTTTCAGATGGCCCTTTTGACCGGCGGGAAGTGAGACTTCATTGTAGTGCAGATTTCCTTTGCAAGCTTGCTTGGTTGGCCAAAAAGGGCGTATGCGTTTTTTCCTGAATATATTCAGGAAAAAACGCATACGCCCTTTTTGGCCAAGTGCATCATTGTGGACGTTCTGCCTCTTTTCCTATGCTTTCAATGCAATTCCAGTCTACCTCCTGAAATCGGTTTCCTGCAATTCTGCCCCGCTTTCAAGTCCTCTTGGCAGCCTTACTTCAGTATATTTTTGGACGATAGTTGTCATTTATAACTCTGCAGGTTTGTGAATTACAGTGCCCCTGAGCTCCTTTCTTCAACTCGTTTTCTTGTGAGCTGGCCGCAACACCGCAGGATGGCTTCAGGCCCTAATCTGGTTCCGGCACGGCACGCTGAGCCTTTGGTTATTTCCTCTTCCTGGTGGGAAATGAGAGTTAAATTTGCCCGTCCAGACACCTCCAGCTAGTCTCTCATTGGTTCTCGCTATTCCTGTTCATCTTCCGCAGAAATTGTAAACTGGGCCAAACAGGAGGTTAAAGGGACTGACTCTCCAAGTCGGGAGAGTGTTAGTAAAGCGTCTGGAATGTTGCACTCGAGTACCAGGGTACGAAAACTGAGACATATTTGAACACGTCTCCCGATCACATGGTTGATCATACTCTAGGTTCCACATGCATGTTTTAGCTGAAGGAAGAATACCTTAAACCTGGGTAGTTGAAACCCGTGGAATGGGTACCATGCAATATGACTTCAAAGGGTCTTCATTTGCTCACCGAACCTCTCCAATCCTATCACTGCTGCGTTTATGTCCCTGTACACATGTTTGATTCTCTTTCGGAGACATAGCAATCCATACGTTTTAAGATACTTAAGAGTCAGGTACATTCTTAGGCGTTTAATATGGGGTGTTGAGTCCATTTCGTTGAGCAAGGAGTAGCTCTTGTCTATTCCATATTTGGCTTAAGGAACTTTATCTGTGCTCATTTCAATCTCTGGTTTTATGCAGCACCCCAACTCACCTTTACCCTTAAACAAGCATAAGTTGGTTTTCTAAATTTGAGACCCTGTTCTGTTCTGTAATTCAGTTCCTGTGTAGCCAAGTTTACATTCCGTGTATTACTGATATCTTATGATGTTTCTTTTTCTGTGTGACTTATTTCAGTTAGAATCATCGTACCTGAATCCACTCATTGTGCTGCTACGGGCCTGATGGCATAGATTTCACTGCTGAGTGATACTGCATTGTACGTAAGTACCACAAGTTCTTTATCCATTTTTCACTTTCTGTGATATTGAACTTGTACGGTAAACGAGGTTCTTGTAAACAGAGGCGTCCCAAACATTGGGGTGGCTGTGTCTTTTTGATTTTAATTTCCCTAAGCTATAGGACCATAAGTGGAAGTGCCCTAGGCTCTGTTGCTTTGTTTTTTAGATGTTTCAGGAAACACCATACACTTCTCCCGAGTGTCTGTTGGCAATTTACATCCCGCCCATCAGCATAACAAGGCTCCCAGTTCTCCATGGCCTGTCCTGCCTTTCTGGATTTTACACTTTTTTCAGATGGCCCTTTTGACCGGGGGGAAGTGAGACTTCATTGTAGTGCAGATTTCCTTTGCAAGCTTGCTTGGTTGGCCAAAAAGGGCGTATGCGTTTTTTCCTGAATATATTCAGGAAAAAACGCATACGCCCTTTTTGGCCAAGTGCATCATTGTGGACGTTCTGCCTCTTTTCCTATGCTTTCAATGCAATTCCAGTCTACCTCCTGAAATCGGTTTCCTGCAATTCTGCCCCGCTTTCAAGTCCTCTTGGCAGCCTTACTTCAGTATATTTTTGGACGATAGTTGTCATTTATAACTCTGCAGGTTTGTGAATTACAGTGCCCCTGAGCTCCTTTCTTCAACTCGTTTTCTTGTGAGCTGGCCGCAACACCGCAGGATGGCTTCAGGCCCTAATCTGGTTCCGGCACGGCACGATGAGCCTTTGGTTATTTCCTCTTCCTGGTGGGAAATGAGAGTTAAATTTGCCCGTCCAGACACCTCCAGCTAGTCTCTCATTGGTTCTCGCTATTCCTGTTCATCTTGCGCAGAAATTGCAAACTGGGCCAAACAGGAGGTTAAAGGGACTGACTCTCCAAGTCGGGAGAGTGTTAGTAAAGCGTCTGGAATGTTGCACCCGAGTACCAGGGTATGAAAACTGAGACATATTTGAACACGTCTCCCGATCACATGGTTGATCATACTCTAGGTTCCACATGCATGTTTTAGCTGAAGGAAGAATACCTTAAACCTGGGTAGTTGAAAGCCGTGGAATGGGTACCATGCAATATGACTTCAAAGGATCTTCATTTGCTCACCGAACCTCTCCAATCCTATCACTGCTGCGTTTATGTCCCTGTACACATGCTTGATTCTCTTTCGGAGACATAGCAATCCATAGGTTTTAAGATACTTAAGAGTCAGGTACATTCTTAGGCGTTTAATATGCGGTGTTGAGTCCATTTCGTTGAGCAAGGAGTAGCTCTTGTCTATTCCATATTTGGCTTAAGGAACTTTATCTGTGCTCATTTCAATCTCTGGTTTTATGCAGCACCCCAACTCACCTTTACCCTTAAACAAGCATAAGTTGGTTTTCTAAATTTGAGACCCTGTTCTGTTCTGTAATTCAGTTCCTGTGTAGCCAAGTTTACATTCCGTGTATTACTGATATCTTATGATGTTTCTTTTTCTGTGTGACTTATTTCAGTTAGAATCATCGTACCTGAATCCACTCATTGTGCTGCTACGGGCCTGATGGCCTAGATTTCACTGCTGAGTGATACTGCATTGTACGTAAGTACCACAAGTTCTTTATCCATTTTTCACTTTCTGTGATATTGAACTTGTACCGTAAACGAGGTTCTTGTAAACAGAGGCGTCCCAAACATTGGGGTGGCTGTATCTTTTTGATTTTAATTTCCCTAAGCTATAGGACCATAAGTGGAAGTGCCCTAGGCTCTGTTGCTTTGTTTTTTAGATGTTTCAGGAAACACCATACACTTCTCCCGAGTGTCTGCTGGCAATTTACATCCCGCCCATCAGCATAACAAGGCTCCCAGTTCTCCATGGCCTGTCCTGCCTTTCTGGATTTTACACTTTTTTCAGATGGCCCTTTTGACCGGGGGGAAGTGAGACTTCATTGTAGTGCAGATTTCCTTTGCAAGCTTGCTTGGTTGGCCAAAAAGGGCGTATGCGTTTTTTCCTGAATATATTCAGGAAAAAACGCATACGCCCTTTTTGGCCAAGTGCATCATTGTGGACGTTCTGCCTCTTTTCCTATGCTTTCAATGCAATTCCAGTCTACCTCCTGAAATCGGTTTCCTGCAATTCTGCCCCGCTTTCAAGTCCTCTTGGCAGCCTTACTTCAGTATATTTTTGGACGATAGTTGTCATTTATGACTCTGCAGGTTTGTGAATTACAGTGCCCCTGAGCTCCTTTCTTCAACTCGTTTTCTTGTGAGCTGGCCGCAACACCGCAGGATGGCTTCAGGCCCTAATCTGGTTCCGGCACGGCACGCTGAGCCTTTGGTTATTTCCTCTTCCTGGTGGGAAATGAGAGTTAAATTTGCCCGTCCAGACACCTCCAGCTAGTCTCTCATTGGTTCTCGCTATTCCTGTTCATCTTCCGCAGAAATTGCAAACTGGGCCAAACAGGAGGTTAAAGGCGCTGACTCTCCAAGTGGGGAGAGTGTTAGTAAAGCGTCTGGAATGTTGCACCCGAGTACCAGGGTACGAAAACTGAGACATATTTGAACACGTCTCCCGATCACATGGTTGATCATACTCTAGGTTCCACATGCATGTTTTAGCTGAAGGAAGAATACCTTAAACCTGGGTAGTTGAAACCCGTGGAATGGGTACCATGCAATATGACTTCAAAGGGTCTTCATTTGCTCACCGAACCTCTCCAATCCTATCACTGCTGCGTTTATGTCCCTGTACACATGCTTGATTCTCTTTCGGAGACATAGCAATCCATAGGTTTTAAGATACTTAAGAGTCAGGTACATTCTTAGGCGTTTAATATGCGGTGTTGAGTCCATTTCGTTGAGCAAGGAGTAGCTCTTGTCTATTCCATATTTGGCTTAAGGAAATTTATCTGTGCTCATTTCAATCTCTGGTTTTATGCAGCACCCCAACTCACCTTTACCCTTAAACAAGCATAAGTTGGTTTTCTAAATTTGAGACCCTGTTCTGTTCTGTAATTCAGTTCCTGTGTAGCCAAGTTTACATTCCGTGTATTACTGATATCTTATGATGTTTCTTTTTCTGTGTGACTTATTTCAGTTAGAATCATCGTACCTGAATCCACTCATTGTGCTGCTACGGGCCTGATGGCATAGATTTCACTGCTGAGTGATACTGCATTGTACGTAAGTACCACAAGTTCTTTATCCATTTTTCACTTTCTGTGATATTGAACTTGTACGGTAAACGAGGTTCTTGTAAACAGAGGCGTCCCAAACATTGGGGTGGCTGTATCTTTTTGATTTTAATTTCCCTAAGCTATAGGACCATAAGTGGAAGTGCCCTAGGCTCTGTTGCTTTGTTTTTTAGATGTTTCAGGAAACACCATACACTTCTCCCGAGTGTCTGCTGGCAATTTACATCCCGCCCATCAGCATAACAAGGCTCCCAGTTCTCCATGGCCTGTCCTGCCTTTCTGGATTTTACACTTTTTTCAGATGGCCCTTTTGACCGGGGGGAAGTGAGACTTCATTGTAGTGCAGATTTCCTTTGCAAGCTTGCTTGGTTGGCCAAAAAGGGCGTATGCGTTTTTTCCTGAATATATTCAGGAAAAAACGCATACGCCCTTTTTGGCCAAGTGCATCATTGTGGACGTTCTGCCTCTTTTCCTATGCTTTCAATGCAATTCCAGTCTACCTCCTGAAATCGGTTTCCTGCAATTCTGCCCCGCTTTCAAGTCCTCTTGGCAGCCTTACTTCAGTATATTTTTGGACGATAGTTGTCATTTATAACTCTGCAGGTTTGTGAATTACAGTGCCCCTGAGCTCCTTTCTTCAACTCGTTTTCTTGTGAGCTGGCCGCAACACCGCAGGATGGCTTCAGGCCCTAATCTGGTTCCGGCACGGCACGCTGAGCCTTTGGTTATTTCCTCTTCCTGGTGGGAAATGAGAGTTAAATTTGCCCGTCCAGACACCTCCAGCTAGTCTCTCATTGGTTCTCGCTATTCCTGTTCATCTTCCGCAGAAATTGCAAACTGGGCCAAACAGGAGGTTAAAGGGACTGACTCTCCAAGTCGGGAGAGTGTTAGTAAAGCGTCTGGAATGTTGCACCCGAGTACCAGGGTACGAAAACTGAGACATATTTGAACACGTCTCCCGATCACATGGTTGATCATACTCTAGGTTCCACATGCATGTTTTAGCTGAAGGAAGAATACCTTAAACCTGGGTAGTTGAAACCCGTGGAATGGGTACCATGCAATATGACTTCAAAGGGTCTTCATTTGCTCACCGAACCTCTCCAATCCTATCACTGCTGCGTTTATGTCCCTGTACACATGCTTGATTCTCTTTCGGAGACATAGCAATCCATAGGTTTTAAGATACTTAAGAGTCAGCTACATTCTTAGGCGTTTAATATGCGGTGTTGAGTCCATTTCGTTGAGCAAGGAGTAGCTCTTGTCTATTCCATATTTGGCTTAAGGAACTTTATCTGTGCTCATTTCAATCTCTGGTTTTATGCAGCACCCCAACTCACCTTTACCCTTAAACAAGCATAAGTTGGTTTTCTAAATTTGAGACCCTGTTCTGTTCTGTAATTCAGTTCCTGTGTAGCCAAGTTTACATTCCGTGTATTACTGATATCTTATGATGTTTCTTTCTCTGTGTGACTTATTTCAGTTAGAATCATCGTACCTGAATCCACTCATTGTGCTGCTACGGGCATGATGACATAGATTTCACTGCTGAGTGATACTGCATTGTACGTAAGTACCACAAGTTCTTTATCCATTTTTCACTTTCTGTGATATTGAACTTGTACGGTAAACGAGGTTCTTGTAAACAGAGGCGTCCCAAACATTGGGGTGGCTGTGTCTTTTTGATTTTAATTTCCCTAAGCTATAGGACCATAAGTGGAAGTGCCCTAGGCTCTGTTGCTTTGTTTTTTAGATGTTTCAGGAAACACCATACACTTCTCCCGAGTGTCTGTTGGCAATTTACATCCCGCCCATCAGCATAACAAGGCTCCCAGTTCTCCATGGCCTGTCCTGCCTTTCTGGATTTTACACTTTTTTCAGATGGCCCTTTTGACCGGGGGGAAGTGAGACTTCATTGTAGTGCAGATTTCCTTTGCAAGCTTGCTTGGTTGGCCAAAAAGGGCGTATGCATTTTTTCCTGAATATATTCACGAAAAAACGCATACGCCCTTTTTGGCCAAGTGCATCATTGTGGACGTTCTGCCTCTTTTCCTATGCTTTCAATGCAATTCCAGTCTACCTCCTGAAATCGGTTTCCTGCAATTCTGCCCCGCTTTCAAGTCCTCTTGGCAGCCTTACTTCAGTATATTTTTGGACGATAGTTGTCATTTATAACTCTGCAGGTTTGTGAATTACAGTGCCCCTGAGCTCCTTTCTTCAACTCGTTTTCTTGTGAGCTGGCCGCAACACCGCAGGATGGCTTCAGGCCCTAATCTGGTTCCGGCACGGCACGCTGAGCCTTTGTTTATTTCCTCTTCCTGGTGGGAAATGAGAGTTAAATTTGCCCGTCCAGACACCTCCAGCTAGTCTCTCATTGGTTCTCGCTATTCCTGTTCATCTTCCGCAGAAATTGCAAACTGGGCCAAACAGGAGGTTAAAGGGACTGACTCTCCAAGTGGGGAGAGTGTTAGTAAAGCGTCTGGAATGTTGCACCCGAGTACCAGGGTACGAAAACTGAGACATATTTGAACACGTCTCCCGATCACATGGTTGATCATACTCTAGGTTCCACATGCATGTTTTAGCTGAAGGAAGAATACCTTAAACCTGGGTAGTTGAAACCCGTGGAATGGGTACCATGCAATATGACTTCAAAGGGTCTTCATTTGCTCACCGAACCTCTCCAATCCTATCACTGCTGCGTTTATGTCCCTGTACACATGCTTGATTCTCTTTCGGAGACATAGCAATCCATAGGTTTTAAGATACTTAAGAGTCAGGTACATTCTTAGGCGTTTAATATGCGGTGTTGAGTCCATTTCGTTGAGCAAGGAGTAGCTCTTGTCTATTCCATATTTGGCTTAAGGAACTTTATCTGTGCTCATTTCAATCTCTGGTTTTATGCAGCACCCCAACTCACCTTTACCCTTAAACAAGCATAAGTTGGTTTTCTAAATTTGAGACCCTGTTCTGTTCTGTAATTCAGTTCCTGTGTAGCCAAGTTTACATTCCGTGTATTACTGATATCTTATGATGTTTCTTTTTCTGTGTGACTTATTTCAGTTAGAATCATCGTACCTGAATCCACTCATTGTGCTGCTACGGGCCTGATGGCATAGATTTCACTGCTGAGTGATACTGCATTGTACGTAAGTACCACAAGTTCTTTATCCATTTTTCACTTTCTGTGATATTGAACTTGTACGGTAAACGAGGTTCTTGTAAACAGAGGCGTCCCAAACATTGGGGTGGCTGTATCTTTTTGATTTTAATTTCCCTAAGCTATAGGACCATAAGTGGAAGTGCCCTAGGCTCTGTTGCTTTGTTTTTTAGATGTTTCAGGAAACACCATACACTTCTCCCGAGTGTCTGCTGGCAATTTACATCCCGCCCATCAGCATAACAAGGCTCCCAGTTCTCCATGGCCTGTCCTGCCTTTCTGGATTTTACACTTTTTTCAGATGGCCCTTTTGACCGGGGGGAAGTGAGACTTCATTGTAGTGCAGATTTCCTTTGCAAGCTTGCTTGGTTGGCCAAAAAGGGCGTATGCGTTTTTTCCTGAATATATTCAGGAAAAAACGCATACGCCCTTTTTGGCCAAGTGCATCATTGTGGACGTTCTGCCTCTTTTCCTATGCTTTCAATGCAATTCCAGTCTACCTCCTGAAATCGGTTTCCTGCAATTCTGCCCCGCTTTCAAGTCCTCTTGGCAGCCTTACTTCAGTATATTTTTGGACGATAGTTGTCATTTATAACTCTGCAGGTTTGTGAATTACAGTGCCCCTGAGCTCCTTTCTTCAACTCGTTTTCTTGTGAGCTGGCCGCAACACCGCAGGATGGCTTCAGGCCCTAATCTGGTTCCGGCACGGCACGCTGAGCCTTTGGTTATTTCCTCTTCCTGGTGGGAAATGAGAGTTAAATTTGCCCGTCCAGACACCTCCAGCTAGTCTCTCATTGGTTCTCGCTATTCCTGTTCATCTTCCGCAGAAATTGCAAACTGGGCCAAACAGGAGGTTAAAGGGACTGACTCTCCAAGTCGGGAGAGTGTTAGTAAAGCGTCTGGAATGTTGCACCCGAGTACCAGGGTACGAAAACTGAGACATATTTGAACACGTCTCCCGATCACATGGTTGATCATACTCTAGGTTCCACATGCATGTTTTAGCTGAAGGAAGAATACCTTAAACCTGGGTAGTTGAAACCCGTGGAATGGGTACCATGCAATATGACTTCAAAGGGTCTTCATTTGCTCACCGAACCTCTCCAATCCTATCACTGCTGCGTTTATGTCCCTGTACACATGCTTGATTCTCTTTCGGAGACATAGCAATCCATAGGTTTTAAGATACTTAAGAGTCAGGTACATTCTTAGGCGTTTAATATGCGGTGTTGAGTCCATTTCGTTGAGCAAGGAGTAGCTCTTGTCTATTCCATATTTGGCTTAAGGAACTTTATCTGTGCTCATTTCAATCTCTGGTTTTATGCAGCACCCCAACTCACCTTTACCCTTAAACAAGCATAAGTTGGTTTTCTAAATTTGAGACCCTGTTCTGTTCTGTAATTCAGTTCCTGTGTAGCCAAGTTTACATTCCGTGTATTACTGATATCTTATGATGTTTCTTTTTCTGTGTGACTTATTTCAGTTAGAATCATCGTACCTGAATCCACTCATTGTGCTGCTACGGGCCTGATGACATAGATTTCACTGCTGAGTGATACTGCATTGTACGTAAGTACCACAAGTTCTTTATCCATTTTTCACTTTCTGTGATATTGAACTTGTACGGTAAACGAGGTTCTTGTAAACAGAGGCGTCCCAAACATTGGGGTGGCTGTGTCTTTTTGATTTTAATTTCCCTAAGCTATAGGACCATAAGTGGAAGTGCCCTAGGCTCTGTTGCTTTGTTTTTTAGATGTTTCAGGAAACACCATACACTTCTCCCGAGTGTCTGTTGGCAGTTTACATCCCGCCCATCAGCATAACAAGGCTCCCAGTTCTCCATGGCCTGTCCTGCCTTTCTGGATTTTACACTTTTTTCAGATGGCCCTTTTGACCGGGGGGAAGTGAGACTTCATTGTAGTGCAGATTTCCTTTGCAAGCTTGCTTGGTTGGCCAAAAAGGGCGTATGCGTTTTTTCCTGAATATATTCAGGAAAAAACGCATACGCCCTTTTTGGCCAAGTGCATCATTGTGGACGTTCTGCCTCTTTTCCTATGCTTTCAATGCAATTCCAGTCTACCTCCTGAAATCGGTTTCCTGCAATTCTGCCCCGCTTTCAAGTCCTCTTGGCAGCCTTACTTCAGTATATTTTTGGACGATAGTTGTCATTTATAACTCTGCAGGTTTGTGAATTACAGTGCCCCTGAGCTCCTTTCTTCAACTCGTTTTCTTGTGACCTGGCCGCAACACCGCAGGATGGCTTCAGGCCCTAATCTGGTTCCGGCACGGCACGCTGAGCCTTTGGTTATTTCCTCTTCATGGTGGGAAATGAGAGTTAAATTTGCCCGTCCAGACACCTCCAGCTAGTCTCTCATTGGTTCTCGCTATTCCTGTTCATCTTCCGCAGAAATTGCAAACTGGGCCAAACAGGAGGTTAAAGGGACTGACTCTCCAAGTCGGGAGAGTGTTAGTAAAGCGTCTGGAATGTTGCACCCGAGTACCAGGGTACGAAAACTGAGACATATTTGAACACGTCTCCCGATCACATGGTTGATCATACTCTAGGTTCCACATGCATGTTTTAGCTGAAGGAAGAACACCTTAAACTTGGGTAGTTGAAACCCGTGGAATGGGTACCATGCAATATGACTTCAAAGGGTCTTCATTTGCTCACCGAACCTCTCCAATCCTATCACTGCTGCGTTTATGTCCCTGTACACATGCTTGATTCTCTTTCGGAGACATAGCAATCCATAGGTTTTAAGATACTTAAGAGTCAGGTACATTCTTAGGCGTTTAATATGCGGTGTTGAGTCCATTTCGTTGAGCAAGGAGTAGCTCTTGTCTATTCCATATTTGGCTTAAGGAACTTTATCTGTGCTCATTTCAATCTCTGGTTTTATGCAGCACCCCAACTCACCTTTACCCTTAAACAAGCATAAGTTGGTTTTCTAAATTTGAGACCCTGTTCTGTTCTGTAATTCAGTTCCTGTGTAGCCAAGTTTACATTCCGTGTATTACTGATATCTTATGATGTTTCTTTTTCTGTGTGACTTATTTCAGTTAGAATCATCGTACCTGAATCCACTCATTGTGCCGCTACGGGCCTGATGGCATAGATTTCACTGCTGAGTGATACTGCATTGTACGTAAGTACCACAAGTTCTTTATCCATTTTTCACTTTCTGTGATATTGAACTTGTACGGTAAATGAGGTTCTTGTAAACAGAGGCGTCCCAAACATTGGGGTGGCTGTATCTTTTTGATTTTAATTTCCCTAAACTATAGGACCATAAGTGGAAGTGCCCTAGGCTCTGTTGCTTTGTTTTTTAGATGTTTCAGGAAACACCATACACTTCTCCCGAGTGTCTGTTGGCAATTTACATCCCGCCCATCAGCATAACAAGGCTCCCAGTTCTCCATGGCCTGTCCTGCCTTTCTGGATTTTACACTTTTTTCAGATGGCCCTTTTGACCGGGGGGAAGTGAGACTTCATTGTAGTGCAGATTTCCTTTGCAAGCTTGCTTGGTTGGCCAAAAAGGGCGTATGCGTTTTTTCCTGAATATATTCAGGAAAAAACGCATACGCCCTTTTTGGCCAAGTGCATCATTGTGGACGTTCTGCCTCTTTTCCTATGCTTTCAATGCAATTCCAGTCTACCTCCTGAAATCGGTTTCCTGCAATTCTGCCCCGCTTTCAAGTCCTCTTGGCAGCCTTACTTCAGTATATTTTTGGACGATAGTTGTCATTTATAACTCTGCAGGTTTGTGAATTACAGTGCCCCTGAGCTCCTTTCTTCAACTCGTTTTCTTGTGAGCTGGCCGCAACACCGCAGGATGGCTTCAGGCCCTAATCTGGTTCCGGCACGGCACGCTGAGCCTTTGGTTATTTCCTCTTCCTGGTGGGAAATGAGAGTTAAATTTGCCCGTCCAGACACCTCCAGCTAGTCTCTCATTGGTTCTCGCTATTCCTGTTCATCTTCCGCAGAAATTGCAAACTGGGCCAAACAGGAGGTTAAAGGGACTGACTCTCCAAGTCGGGAGAGTGTTAGTAAAGCGTCTGGAATGTTGCACCCGAGTACCAGGGTACGAAAACTGAGACATATTTGAACACGTCTCCCGATCACATGGTTGATCATACTCTAGGTTCCACATGCATGTTTTAGCTGAAGGAAGAATACCTTAAACCTGGGTAGTTGAAACCCGTGGAATGGGTACCATGCAATATGACTTCAAAGGGTCTTCATTTGCTCACCGAACCTCTCCAATCCTATCACTGCTGCGTTTATGTCCCTGTACACATGCTTGATTCTCTTTCGGAGACATAGCAATCCATAGGTTTTAAGATACTTAAGAGTCAGGTACATTCTTAGGCGTTTAATATGCGGTGTTGAGTCCATTTCGCTGAGCAAGGAGTAGCTCTTGTCTATTCCATATTTGGCTTAAGGAACTTTATCTGTGCTCATTTCAATCTCTGGTTTTATGCAGCACCCCAACTCACCTTTACCCTTAAACAAGCATAAGTTGGTTTTCTAAATTTGAGACCCTGTTCTGTTCTGTAATTCAGTTCCTGTGTAGCCAAGTTTACATTCCGTGTATTACTGATATCTTATGATGTTTCTTTTTCTGTGTGACTTATTTCAGTTAGAATCATCGTACCTGAATCCACTCATTGTGCTGCTACGGGCCTGATGGCATAGATTTCACTGCTGAGTGATACTGCATTGTACGTAAATACCACAAGTTCTTTATCCATTTATCACTTTCTGTGATATTGAACTTGTACGGTAAACGAGGTTCTTGTAAACAGAGGCGTCCCAAACATTGGGGTGGCTGTATCTTTTTGATTTTAATTTCCCTAAGCTATAGGACCATAAGTGGAAGTGCCCTAGGCTCTGTTGCTTTGTTTTTTAGATGTTTCAGGAAACACCATACACTTCTCCCGAGTGTCTGTTGGCAGTTTACATCCCGCCCATCAGCATAACAAGGCTCCCAGTTCTCCATGGCCTGTCCTGCCTTTCTGGATTTTACACTTTTTTCAGATGGCCCTTTTGACCGGGGGGAAGTGAGACTTCATTGTAGTGCAGATTTCCTTTGCAAGCTTGCTTGGTTGGCCAAAAAGGGCGTATGCGTTTTTTCCTGAATATATTCAGGAAAAAACGCATACGCCCTTTTTGGCCAAGTGCATCATTGTGGACGTTCTGCCTCTTTTCCTATGCTTTCAATGCAATTCCAGTCTACCTCCTGAAATCGGTTTCCTGCAATTCTGCCCCGCTTTCAAGTCCTCTTGGCAGCCTTACTTCAGTATATTTTTGGACGATAGTTGTCATTTATAACTCTGCAGGTTTGTGAATTACAGTGCCCCTGAGCTCCTTTCTTCAACTCGTTTTCTTGTGAGCTGGCCGCAACACCGCAGGATGGCTTCAGGCCCTAATCTGGTTCCGGCACGGCACGCTGAGCCTTTGGTTATTTCCTCTTCCTGGTGGGAAATGAGAGTTAAATTTGCCCGTCCAGACACCTCCAGCTAGTCTCTCATTGGTTCTCGCTATTCCTGTTCATCTTCCGCAGAAATTGCAAACTGGGCCAAACAGGAGGTTAAAGGGACTGACTCTCCAAGTCGGGAGAGTGTTAGTAAAGCGTCTGGAATGTTGCACCCGAGTACCAGGGTACGAAAACTGAGACATATTTGAACACGTCTCCCGATCACATGGTTGATCATACTCTAGGTTCCACATGCATGTTTTAGCTGAAGGAAGAATACCTTAAACCTGGGTAGTTGAAACCCGTGGAATGGGTACCATGCAATATGACTTCAAAGGGTCTTCATTTGCTCACCGAACCTCTCCAATCCTATCACTGCTGCGTTTATGTCCCTGTACACATGCTTGATTCTCTTTCGGAGACATAGCAATCCATAGGTTTTAAGATACTTAAGAGTCAGGTACATTCTTAGGCGTTTAATATGCGGTGTTGAGTCCATTTCGTTGAGCAAGGAGTAGCTCTTGTCTATTCCATATTTGGCTTAAGGAACTTTATCTGTGCTCATTTCAATCTCTGGTTTTATGCAGCACCCCAACTCACCTTTACCCTTAAACAAGCATAAGTTGGTTTTCTAAATTTGAGACCCTGTTCTGTTCTGTAATTCAGTTCCTGTGTAGCCAAGTTTACATTCCGTGTATTACTGATATCTTATGATGTTTCTTTCTCTGTGTGACTTATTTCAGTTAGAATCATCGTACCTGAATCCACTCATTGTGCTGCTACGGGCCTGATGACATAGATTTCACTGCTGAGTGATACTGCATTGTACGTAAGTACCACAAGTTCTTTATCCATTTTTCACTTTCTGTGATATTGAACTTGTACGGTAAACGAGGTTCTTGTAAACAGAGGCGTCCCAAACATTGGGGTGGCTGTGTCTTTTTGATTTTAATTTCCCTAAGCTATAGGACCATAAGTGGAAGTGCCCTAGGCTCTGTTGCTTTGTTTTTTAGATGTTTCAGGAAACACCATACACTTCTCCCGAGTGTCTGTTGGCAGTTTACATCCCGCCCATCAGCATAACAAGGCTCCCAGTTCTCCATGGCCTGTCCTGCCTTTCTGGATTTTACACTTTTTTCAGATGGCCCTTTTGACCGGGGGGAAGTGAGACTTCATTGTAGTGCAGATTTCCTTTGCAAGCTTGCTTGGTTGGCCAAAAAGGGCGTATGCGTTTTTTCCTGAATATATTCAGGAAAAAACGCATACGCCCTTTTTGGCCAAGTGCATCATTGTGGACGTTCTGCCTCTTTTCCTATGCTTTCAATGCAATTCCAGTCTACCTCCTGAAATCGGTTTCCTGCAATTCTGCCCCGCTTTCAAGTCCTCTTGGCAGCCTTACTTCAGTATATTTTTGGACGATAGTTGTCATTTATAACTCTGCAGGTTTGTGAATTACAGTGCCCCTGAGCTCCTTTCTTCAACTCGTTTTCTTGTGAGCTGGCCGCAACACCGCAGGATGGCTTCAGGCCCTAATCTGGTTCCGGCACGGCACGCTGAGCCTTTGGTTATTTCCTCTTCCTGGTGGGAAATGAGAGTTAAATTTGCCCGTCCAGACACCTCCAGCTAGTCTCTCATTGGTTCTCGCTATTCCTGTTCATCTTCCGCAGAAATTGCAAACTGGGCCAAACAGGAGGTTAAAGGGACTGACTCTCCAAGTCGGGAGAGTGTTAGTAAAGCGTCTGGAATGTTGCACCCGAGTACCAGGGTACGAAAACTGAGACATATTTGAACACGTCTCCCGATCACATGGTTGATCATACTCTAGGTTCCACATGCATGTTTTAGCTGAAGGAAGAATACCTTAAACCTGGGTAGTTGAAACCCGTGGAATGGGTACCATGCAATATGACTTCAAAGGGTCTTCATTTGCTCACCGAACCTCTCCAATCCTATCACTGCTGCGTTTATGTCCCTGTACACATGCTTGATTCTCTTTCGGAGACATAGCAATCCATAGGTTTTAAGATACTTAAGAGTCAGGTACATTCTTAGGCGTTTAATATGCGGTGTTGAGTCCATTTCGTTGAGCAAGGAGTAGCTCTTGTCTATTCCATATTTGGCTTAAGGAACTTTATCTGTGCTCATTTCAATCTCTGGTTTTATGCAGCACCCCAACTCACCTTTACCCTTAAACAAGCATAAGTTGGTTTTCTAAATTTGAGACCCTCTTCTGTTCTGTAATTCAGTTCCTGTGTAGCCAAGTTTACATTCCGTGTATTACTGATATCTTATGATGTTTCTTTTTCTGTGTGACTTATTTCAGTTAGAATCATCGTACCTGAATCCACTCATTGTGCTGCTACGGGCCTGATGACATAGATTTCACTGCTGAGTGATACTGCATTGTACGTAAGTACCACAAGTTCTTTATCCATTTTTCACTTTCTGTGATATTGAACTTGTACGGTAAACGAGGTTCTTGTAAACAGAGGCGTCCCAAACATTGGGGTGGCTGTGTCTTTTTGATTTTAATTTCCCTAAGCTATAGGACCATAAGTGGAAGTGGCCTAGGCTCTGTTGCTTTGTTTTTTAGATGTTTCAGGAAACACCATACACTTCTCCCGAGTGTCTGTTGGCAATTTACATCCCGCCCATCAGCATAACAAGGCTCCCAGTTCTCCATGGCCTGTCCTGCCTTTCTGGATTTTACACTTTTTTCAGATGGCCCTTTTGACCGGGGGGAAGTGAGACTTCATTGTAGTGCAGATTTCCTTTGCAAGCTTGCTTGGTTGGCCAAAAAGGGCGTATGCGTTTTTTCCTGAATATATTCAGGAAAAAACGCATACGCCCTTTTTGGCCAAGTGCATCATTGTGGACGTTCTGCCTCTTTTCCTATGCTTTCAATGCAATTCCAGTCTACCTCCTGAAATCGGTTTCCTGCAATTCTGCCCCGCTTTCAAGTCCTCTTGGCAGCCTTACTTCAGTATATTTTTGGACGATAGTTGTCATTTATAACTCTGCAGGTTTGTGAATTACAGTGCCCCTGAGCTCCTTTCTTCAACTCGTTTTCTTGTGAGCTGGCCGCAACACCGCAGGATGGCTTCAGGCCCTAATCTGGTTCCGGCACGGCACGCTGAGCCTTTGGTTATTTCCTCTTCCTGGTGGGAAATAAGAGTTAAATTTGCCCGTCCAGACACCTCCAGCTAGTCTCTCATTGGTTCTCGCTATTCCTGTTCATCTTCCGCAGAAATTGCAAACTGGGCCAAACAGGAGGTTAAAGGGACTGACTCTCCAAGTCGGGAGAGTGTTAGTAAAGCGTCTGGAATGTTGCACCCGAGTACCAGGGTACGAAAACTGAGACATATTTGAACACGTCTCCCGATCACATGGTTGATCATACTCTAGGTTCCACATGCATGTTTTAGCTGAAGGAAGAATACCTTAAACCTGGGTAGTTGAAACCCGTGGAATGGGTACCATGCAATATGACTTCAAAGGGTCTTCATTTGCTCACCGAACCTCTCCAATCCTATCACTGCTGCGTTTATGTCCCTGTACACATGCTTGATTCTCTTTCGGAGACATAGCAATCCATAGGTTTTAAGATACTTAAGAGTCAGCTACATTCTTAGGCGTTTAATATGCGGTGTTGAGTCCATTTCGTTGAGCAAGGAGTAGCTCTTGTCTATTCCATATTTGGCTTAAGGAACTTTATCTGTGCTCATTTCAATCTCTGGTTTTATGCAGCACCCCAACTCACCTTTCCCCTTAAGCAAGCATAAGTTGGTTTTCTAAATTTGAGACCCTGTTCTGTTCTGTAATTCAGTTCCTGTGTAGCCAAGTTTACATTCCGTGTATTACTGATATCTTATGATGTTTCTTTTTCTGTGTGACTTATTTCAGTTAGAATCATCGTACCTGAATCCACTCATTGTGCTGCTACGGGCCTGATGGCATAGATTTCACTGCTGAGTGATACTGCATTGTACGTAAGTACCACAAGTTCTTTATCCATTTTTCACTTTCTGTGATATTGAACTTGTACGGTAAACGAGGTTCTTGTAAACAGAGGCGTCCCAAACATTGGGGTGGCTGTGTCTTTTTGATTTTAATTTCCCTAAGCTATAGGACCATAAGTGGAAGTGCCCTAGGCTCTGTTGCTTTGTTTTTTAGATGTTTCAGGAAACACCATACACTTCTCCCGAGTGTCTGTTGGCAGTTTACATCCCGCCCATCAGCATAACAAGGCTCCCAGTTCTCCATGGCCTGTCCTGCCTTTCTGGATTTTACACTTTTTTCAGATGGCCCTTTTGACCGGGGGGAAGTGAGACTTCATTGTAGTGCAGATTTCCTTTGCAAGCTTGCTTGGTTGGCCAAAAAGGGCGTATGCGTTTTTTCCTGAATATATTCAGGAAAAAACGCATACGCCCTTTTTGGCCAAGTGCATCATTGTGGACGTTCTGCCTCTTTTCCTATGCTTTCAATGCAATTCCAGTCTACCTCCTGAAATCGGTTTCCTGCAATTCTGCCCCGCTTTCAAGTCCTCTTGGCAGCCTTACTTCAGTATATTTTTGGACGATAGTTGTCATTTATAACTCTGCAGGTTTGTGAATTACAGTGCCCCTGAGCTCCTTTCTTCAACTCGTTTTCTTGTGAGCTGGCCGCAACACCGCAGGATGGCTTCAGGCCCTAATCTGGTTCCGGCACGGCACGCTGAGCCTTTGGTTATTTCCTCTTCCTGGTGGGAAATGAGAGTTAAATTTGCCCGTCCAGACACCTCCAGCTAGTCTCTCATTGGTTCTCGCTATTCCTGTTCATCTTCCGCAGAAATTGCAAACTGGGCCAAACAGGAGGTTAAAGGGACTGACTCTCCAAGTCGGGAGAGTGTTAGTAAAGCGTCTGGAATGTTGCACCCGAGTACCAGGGTACGAAAACTGAGACATATTTGAACACGTCTCCCGATCACATGGTTGATCATACTCTAGGTTCCACATGCATGTTTTAGCTGAAGGAAGAATACCTTAAACCTGGGTAGTTGAAACCCGTGGAATGGGTACCATGCAATATGACTTCAAAGGGTCTTCATTTGCTCACCGAACCTCTCCAATCCTATCACTGCTGCGTTTATGTCCCTGTACACATGCTTGATTCTCTTTCGGAGACATAGCAATCCATACGTTTTAAGATACTTAAGAGTCAGGTACATTCTTAGGCGTTTAATATGCGGTGTTGAGTCCATTTCGTTGAGCAAGGAGTAGCTCTTGTCTATTCCATATTTGGCTTAAGGAACTTTATCTGTGCTCATTTCAATCTCTGGTTTTATGCAGCACCCCAACTCACCTTTACCCTTAAACAAGCATAAGTTGGTTTTCTAAATTTGAGACCCTGTTCTGTTCTGTAATTCAGTTCCTGTGTAGCCAAGTTTACATTCCGTGTATTACTGATATCTTATGATGTTTCTTTTTCTGTGTGACTTATTTCAGTTAGAATCATCGTACCTGAATCCACTCATTGTGCTGCTACGGGCCTGATGACATAGATTTCACTGCTGAGTGATACTGCATTGTACGTAAGTACCACAAGTTCTTTATCCATTTTTCACTTTCTGTGATATTGAACTTGTACGGTAAACGAGGTTCTTGTAAACAGAGGCGTCCCAAACATTGGGGTGGCTGTGTCTTTTTGATTTTAATTTCCCTAAGCTATAGGACCATAAGTGGAAGTGCCCTAGGCTCTGTTGCTTTGTTTTTTAGATGTTTCAGGAAACACCATACACTTCTCCCGAGTGTCTGTTGGCAGTTTACATCCCGCCCATCAGCATAACAAGGCTCCCAGTTCTCCATGGCCTGTCCTGCCTTTCTGGATTTTACACTTTTTTCAGATGGCCTTTTTGACCGGGGGGAAGTGAGACTTCATTGTAGTGCAGATTTCCTTTGCAAGCTTGCTTGGTTGGCCAAAAAGGGTGTATGCGTTTTTTCCTGAATATATTCAGGAAAAAACGCATACGCCCTTTTTGGCCAAGTGCATCATTGTGGACGTTCTGCCTCTTTTCCTATGCTTTCAATGCAATTCCAGTCTACCTCCTGAAATCGGTTTCCTGCAATTCTGCCCCGCTTTCAAGTCCTCTTGGCAGCCTTACTTCAGTATATTTTTGGACGATAGTTGTCATTTATAACTCTGCAGGTTTGTGAATTACAGTGCCCCTGAGCTCCTTTCTTCAACTCGTTTTCTTGTGAGCTGGCCGCAACACCGCAGGATGGCTTCAGGCCCTAATCTGGTTCCAGCACGGCACGCTGAGCCTTTGGTTATTTCCTCTTCCTGGTGGGAAATGAGAGTTAAATTTGCCCGTCCAGACACCTCCAGCTAGTCTCTCATTGGTTCTCGCTATTCCTGTTCATCTTCCGCAGAAATTGCAAACTGGGCCAAACAGGAGGTTAAAGGGACTGACTCTCCAAGTCGGGAGAGTGTTAGTAAAGCGTCTGGAATGTTGCACCCGAGTACCAGGGTACGAAAACTGAGACATATTTGAACACGTCTCCCGATCACATGGTTGATCATACTCTAGGTTCCACATGCATGTTTTAGCTGAAGGAAGAATACCTTAAACCTGGGTAGTTGAAACCCGTGGAATGGGTACCATGCAATATGACTTCAAAGGGTCTTCATTTGCTCACCGAACCTCTCCAATCCTATCACTGCTGCGTTTATGTCCCTGTACACATGCTTGATTCTCTTTCGGAGACATAGCAATCCATAGGTTTTAAGATACTTAAGAGTCAGCTACATTCTTAGGCGTTTAATATGCGGTGTTGAGTCCATTTCGTTGAGCAAGGAGTAGCTCTTGTCTATTCCATATTTGGCTTAAGGAACTTTATCTGTGCTCATTTCAATCTCTGGTTTTATGCAGCACCCCAACTCACCTTTCCCCTTAAGCAAGCATAAGTTGGTTTTCTAAATTTGAGACCCTGTTCTGTTCTGTAATTCAGTTCCTGTGTAGCCAAGTTTACATTCCGTGTATTACTGATATCTTATGATGTTTCTTTTTCTGTGTGACTTATTTCAGTTAGAATCATCGTACCTGAATCCACTCATTGTGCTGCTACGGGCCTGATGGCATAGATTTCACTGCTGAGTGATACTGCATTGTACGTAAGTACCACAAGTTCTTTATCCATTTTTCACTTTCTGTGATATTGAACTTGTACGGTAAACGAGGTTCTTGTAAACAGAGGCGTCCCAAACATTGGGGTGGCTGTGTCTTTTTGATTTTAATTTCCCTAAGCTATAGGACCATAAGTGGAAGTGCCCTAGGCTCTGTTGCTTTGTTTTTTAGATGTTTCAGGAAACACCATACACTTCTCCCGAGTGTCTGTTGGCAGTTTACATCCCGCCCATCAGCATAACAAGGCTCCCAGTTCTCCATGGCCTGTCCTGCCTTTCTGGATTTTACACTTTTTTCAGATGGCCCTTTTGACCGGGGGGAAGTGAGACTTCATTGTAGTGCAGATTTCCTTTGCAAGCTTGCTTGGTTGGCCAAAAAGGGCGTATGCGTTCTTTCCTGAATATATTCAGGAAAAAACGCATACGCCCTTTTTGGCCAAGTGCATCATTGTGGACGTTCTGCCTCTTTTCCTATGCTTTCAATGCAATTCCAGTCTACCTCCTGAAATCGGTTTCCTGCAATTCTGCCCCGCTTTCAAGTCCTCTTGGCAGCCTTACTTCAGTATATTTTTGGACGATAGTTGTCATTTATAACTCTGCAGGTTTGTGAATTACAGTGCCCCTGAGCTCCTTTCTTCAACTCGTTTTCTTGTGAGCTGGCCGCAACACCGCAGGATGGCTTCAGGCCCTAATCTGGTTCCGGCACGGCACGCTGAGCCTTTGGTTATTTCCTCTTCCTGGTGGGAAATGAGAGTTAAATTTGCCCGTCCAGACACCTCCAGCTAGTCTCTCATTGGTTCTCGCTATTCCTGTTCATCTTCCGCAGAAATTGCAAACTGGGCCAAACAGGAGGTTAAAGGGACTGACTCTCCAAGTCGGGAGAGTGTTAGTAAAGCGTCTGGAATGTTGCACCCGAGTACCAGGGTACGAAAACTGAGACATATTTGAACACGTCTCCCGATCACATGGTTGATCATACTCTAGGTTCCACATGCATGTTTTAGCTGAAGGAAGAATACCTTAAACCTGGGTAGTTGAAACCCGTGGAATGGGTACCATGCAATATGACTTCAAAGGGTCTTCATTTGCTCACCGAACCTCTCCAATCCTATCACTGCTGCGTTTATGTCCCTGTACACATGCTTGATTCTCTTTCGGAGACATAGCAATCCATAGGTTTTAAGATACTTAAGAGTCAGGTACATTCTTAGGCGTTTAATATGCGGTGTTGAGTCCATTTCGTTGAGCAAGGAGTAGCTCTTGTCTATTCCATATTTGGCTTAAGGAACTTTATCTGTGCTCATTTCAATCTCTGGTTTTATGCAGCACCCCAACTCACCTTTAGCCTTAAGCAAGCATAAGTTGGTTTTCTAAATTTGAGACCCTGTTCTGTTCTGTAATTCAGTTCCTGTGTAGCCAAGTTTACATTCCGTGTATTACTGATATCTTATGATGTTTCTTTTTCTGTGTGACTTATTTCAGTTAGAATCATCGTACCTGAATCCACTCATTGTGCTGCTACGGGCCTGATGACATAGATTTCACTGCTGAGTGATACTGCATTGTACGTAAGTACCACAAGTTCTTTATCCATTTTTCACTTTCTGTGATATTGAACTTGTACGGTAAACGAGGTTCTTGTAAACAGAGGCGTCCCAAACATTGGGGTGGCTGTGTCTTTTTGATTTTAATTTCCCTAAGCTATAGGACCATAAGTGGAAGTGCCCTAGGCTCTGTTGCTTTGTTTTTTAGATGTTTCAGGAAACACCATACACTTCTCCCGAGTGTCTGTTGGCAGTTTACATCCCGCCCATCAGCATAACAAGGCTCCCAGTTCTCCATGGCCTGTCCTGCCTTTCTGGATTTTACACTTTTTTCAGATGGCCCTTTTGACCGGGGGGAAGTGAGACTTCATTGTAGTGCAGATTTCCTTTGCAAGCTTGCTTGGTTGGCCAAAAAGGGCGTATGCGTTCTTTCCTGAATATATTCAGGAAAAAACGCATACGCCCTTTTCGGCCAAGTGCATCATTGTGGACGTTCTGCCTCTTTTCCTATGCTTTCAATGCAATTCCAGTCTACCTCCTGAAATCGGTTTCCTGCAATTCTGCCCCGCTTTCAAGTCCTCTTGGCAGCCTTACTTCAGTATATTTTTGGACGATAGTTGTCATTTATAACTCTGCAGGTTTGTGAATTACAGTGCCCCTGAGCTCCTTTCTTCAACTCGTTTTCTTGTGAGCTGGCCGCAACACCGCAGGATGGCTTCAGGCCCTAATGTGGTTCCGGCACGGCACGCTGAGCCTTTGGTTATTTCCTCTTCCTGGTGGGAAATGAGAGTTAAATTTGCCCGTCCAGACACCTCCAGCTAGTCTCTCATTGGTTCTCGCTATTCCTGTTCATCTTCCGCAGAAATTGCAAACTGGGCCAAACAGGAGGTTAAAGGGACTGACTCTCCAAGTCGGGAGAGTGTTAGTAAAGCGTCTGGAATGTTGCACCCGAGTACCAGGGTACGAAAACTGAGACATATTTGAACACGTCTCCCGATCACATGGTTGATCATACTCTAGGTTCCACATGCATGTTTTAGCTGAAGGAAGAATACCTTAAACCTGGGTAGTTGAAACCCGTGGAATGGGTACCATGCAATATGACTTCAAAGGGTCTTCATTTGCTCACCGAACCTCTCCAATCCTATCACTGCTGCGTTTATGTCCCTGTACACATGCTTGATTCTCTTTCGGAGACATAGCAATCCATACGTTTTAAGATACTTAAGAGTCAGGTACATTCTTAGGCGTTTAATATGCGGTGTTGAGTCCATTTCGTTGAGCAAGGAGTAGCTCTTGTCTATTCCATATTTGGCTTAAGGAACTTTATCTGTGCTCATTTCAATCTCTGGTTTTATGCAGCACCCCAACTCACCTTTACCCTTAAGCAAGCATAAGTTGGTTTTCTAAATTTGAGACCCTGTTCTGTTCTGTAATTCAGTTCCTGTGTAGCCAAGTTTACATTCCGTGTATTACTGATATCTTATGATGTTTCTTTTTCTGTGTGACTTATTTCAGTTAGAATCATCGTACCTGAATCCACTCATTGTGCTGCTACGGGCCTGATGACATAGATTTCACTGCTGAGTGATACTGCATTGTACGTAAGTACCACAAGTTCTTTATCCATTTTTCACTTTCTGTGATATTGAACTTGTACGGTAAACGAGGTTCTTGTAAACAGAGGCGTCCCAAACATTGGGGTGGCTGTGTCTTTTTGATTTTAATTTCCCTAAGCTATAGGACCATAAGTGGAAGTGCCCTAGGCTCTGTTGCTTTGTTTTTTAGATGTTTCAGGAAACACCATACACTTCTCCCGAGTGTCTGTTGGCAGTTTACATCCCGCCCATCAGCATAACAAGGCTCCCAGTTCTCCATGGCCTGTCCTGCCTTTCTGGATTTTACACTTTTTTCAGATGGCCTTTTTGACCGGGGGGAAGTGAGACTTCATTGTAGTGCAGATTTCCTTTGCAAGCTTGCTTGGTTGGCCAAAAAGGGCGTATGCGTTTTTTCCTGAATATATTCAGGAAAAAACGCATACGCCCTTTTTGGCCAAGTGCATCATTGTGGACGTTCTGCCTCTTTTCCTATGCTTTCAATGCAATTCCAGTCTACCTCCTGAAATCGGTTTCCTGCAATTCTGCCCCGCTTTCAAGTCCTCTTGGCAGCCTTACTTCAGTATATTTTTGGACGATAGTTGTCATTTATAACTCTGCAGGTTTGTGAATTACAGTGCCCCTGAGCTCCTTTCTTCAACTCGTTTTCTTGTGAGCTGGCCGCAACACCGCAGGATGGCTTCAGGCCCTAATCTGGTTCCAGCACGGCACGCTGAGCCTTTGGTTATTTCCTCTTCCTGGTGGGAAATGAGAGTTAAATTTGCCCGTCCAGACACCTCCAGCTAGTCTCTCATTGGTTCTCGCTATTCCTGTTCATCTTCCGCAGAAATTGCAAACTGGGCCAAACAGGAGGTTAAAGGGACTGACTCTCCAAGTCGGGAGAGTGTTAGTAAAGCGTCTGGAATGTTGCACCCGAGTACCAGGGTACGAAAACTGAGACATATTTGAACACGTCTCCCGATCACATGGTTGATCATACTCTAGGTTCCACATGCATGTTTTAGCTGAAGGAAGAATACCTTAAACCTGGGTAGTTGAAACCCGTGGAATGGGTACCATGCAATATGACTTCAAAGGGTCTTCATTTGCTCACCGAACCTCTCCAATCCTATCACTGCTGCGTTTATGTCCCTGTACACATGCTTGATTCTCTTTCGGAGACATAGCAATCCATAGGTTTTAAGATACTTAAGAGTCAGCTACATTCTTAGGCGTTTAATATGCGGTGTTGAGTCCATTTCGTTGAGCAAGGAGTAGCTCTTGTCTATTCCATATTTGGCTTAAGGAACTTTATCTGTGCTCATTTCAATCTCTGGTTTTATGCAGCACCCCAACTCACCTTTCCCCTTAAGCAAGCATAAGTTGGTTTTCTAAATTTGAGACCCTGTTCTGTTCTGTAATTCAGTTCCTGTGTAGCCAAGTTTACATTCCGTGTATTACTGATATCTTATGATGTTTCTTTTTCTGTGTGACTTATTTCAGTTAGAATCATCGTACCTGAATCCACTCATTGTGCTGCTACGGGCCTGATGACATAGATTTCACTGCTGAGTGATACTGCATTGTACGTAAGTACCACAAGTTCTTTATCCATTTTTCACTTTCTGTGATATTGAACTTGTACGGTAAACGAGGTTCTTGTAAACAGAGGCGTCCCAAACATTGGGGTGGCTGTGTCTTTTTGATTTTAATTTCCCTAAGCTATAGGACCATAAGTGGAAGTGCCCTAGGCTCTGTTGCTTTGTTTTTTAGATGTTTCAGGAAACACCATACACTTCTCCCGAGTGTCTGTTGGCAGTTTACATCCCGCCCATCAGCATAACAAGGCTCCCAGTTCTCCATGGCCTGTCCTGCCTTTCTGGATTTTACACTTTTTTCAGATGGCCCTTTTGACCGGGGGGAAGTGAGACTTCATTGTAGTGCAGATTTCCTTTGCAAGCTTGCTTGGTTGGCCAAAAAGGGCGTATGCGTTCTTTCCTGAATATATTCAGGAAAAAACGCATACGCCCTTTTCGGCCAAGTGCATCATTGTGGACGTTCTGCCTCTTTTCCTATGCTTTCAATGCAATTCCAGTCTACCTCCTGAAATCGGTTTCCTGCAATTCTGCCCCGCTTTCAAGTCCTCTTGGCAGCCTTACTTCAGTATATTTTTGGACGATAGTTGTCATTTATAACTCTGCAGGTTTGTGAATTACAGTGCCCCTGAGCTCCTTTCTTCAACTCGTTTTCTTGTGAGCTGGCCGCAACACCGCAGGATGGCTTCAGGCCCTAATGTGGTTCCGGCACGGCACGCTGAGCCTTTGGTTATTTCCTCTTCCTGGTGGGAAATGAGAGTTAAATTTGCCCGTCCAGACACCTCCAGCTAGTCTCTCATTGGTTCTCGCTATTCCTGTTCATCTTCCGCAGAAATTGCAAACTGGGCCAAACAGGAGGTTAAAGGGACTGACTCTCCAAGTCGGGAGAGTGTTAGTAAAGCGTCTGGAATGTTGCACCCGAGTACCAGGGTACGAAAACTGAGACATATTTGAACACGTCTCCCGATCACATGGTTGATCATACTCTAGGTTCCACATGCATGTTTTAGCTGAAGGAAGAATACCTTAAACCTGGGTAGTTGAAACCCGTGGAATGGGTACCATGCAATATGACTTCAAAGGGTCTTCATTTGCTCACCGAACCTCTCCAATCCTATCACTGCTGCGTTTATGTCCCTGTACACATGCTTGATTCTCTTTCGGAGACATAGCAATCCATAGGTTTTAAGATACTTAAGAGTCAGGTACATTCTTAGGCGTTTAATATGCGGTGTTGAGTCCATTTCGTTGAGCAAGGAGTAGCTCTTGTCTATTCCATATTTGGCTTAAGGAACTTTATCTGTGCTCATTTCAATCTCTGGTTTTATGCAGCACCCCAACTCACCTTTCCCCTTAAACAAGCATAAGTTGGTTTTCTAAATTTGAGACCCTGTTCTGTTCTGTAATTCAGTTCCTGTGTAGCCAAGTTTACATTCCGTGTATTACTGATATCTTATGATGTTTCTTTTTCTGTGTGACTTATTTCAGTTAGAATCATCGTACCTGAATCCACTCATTGTGCTGCTACGGGCCTGATGACATAGATTTCACTGCTGAGTGATACTTCATTGTACGTAAGTACCACAAGTTCTTTATCCATTTTTCACTTTCTGTGATATTGAACTTGTACGGTAAACGAGGTTCTTGTAAACAGAGGCGTCCCAAACATTGGGGTGGCTGTGTCTTTTTGATTTTAATTTCCCTAAGCTATAGGACCATAAGTGGAAGTGCCCTAGGCTCTGTTGCTTTGTTTTTTAGATGTTTCAGGAAACACCATACACTTCTCCCGAGTGTCTGTTGGCAGTTTACAACCCGCCCATCAGCATAACAAGGCTCCCAGTTCTCCATGGCCTGTCCTGCCTTTCTGGATTTTACACTTTTTTCAGATGGCCCTTTTGACCGGGGGGAAGTGAGACTTCATTGTAGTGCAGATTTCCTTTGCAAGCTTGCTTGGTTGGCCAAAAAGGGCGTATGCGTTTTTTCCTGAATATATTCAGGAAAAAACGCATACGCCCTTTTTGGCCAAGTGCATCATTGTGGACGTTCTGCCTCTTTTCCTATGCTTTCAATGCAATTCCAGTCTACCTCCTGAAATCGGTTTCCTGCAATTCTGCCCCGCTTTCAAGTCCTCTTGGCAGCCTTACTTCAGTATATTTTTGGACGATAGTTGTCATTTATAACTCTGCAGGTTTGTGAATTACAGTGCCCCTGAGCTCCTTTCTTCAACTCGTTTTCTTGTGAGCTGGCCGCAACACCGCAGGATGGCTTCAGGCCCTAATCTGGTTCCGGCACGGCACGCTGAGCCTTTGGTTATTTCCTCTTCCTGGTGGGAAATGAGAGTTAAATTTGCCCGTCCAGACACCTCCAGCTAGTCTCTCATTGGTTCTCGCTATTCCTGTTCATCTTCCGCAGAAATTGCAAACTGGGCCAAACAGGAGGTTAAAGGGACTGACTCTCCAAGTCGGGAGAGTGTTAGTAAAGCGTCTGGAATGTTGCACCCGAGTACCAGGGTACGAAAACTGAGACATATTTGAACACGTCTCCCGATCACATGGTTGATCATACTCTAGGTTCCACATGCATGTTTTAGCTGAAGGAAGAATACCTTAAACCTGGGTAGTTGAAACCCGTGGAATGGGTACCATGCAATATGACTTCAAAGGGTCTTCATTTGCTCACCGAACCTCTCCAATCCTATCACTGCTGCGTTTATGTCCCTGTACACATGCTTGATTCTCTTTCGGAGACATAGCAATCCATAGGTTTTAAGATACTTAAGAGTCAGGTACATTCTTAGGCGTTTAATATGCGGTGTTGAGTCCATTTCGTTGAGCAAGGAGTAGCTCTTGTCTATTCCATATTTGGCTTAAGGAACTTTATCTGTGCTCATTTCAATCTCTGGTTTTATGCAGCACCCCAACTCACCTTTACCCTTAAACAAGCATAAGTTGGTTTTCTAAATTTGAGACCCTGTTCTGTTCTGTAATTCAGTTCCTGTGTAGCCAAGTTTACATTCCGTGTATTACTGATATCTTATGATGTTTCTTTTTCTGTGTGACTTATTTCAGTTAGAATCATCGTACCTGAATCCACTCATTGTGCTGCTACGGGCCTGATGACATAGATTTCACTGCTGAGTGATACTGCATTGTACGTAAGTACCACAAGTTCTTTATCCATTTTTCACTTTCTGTGATATTGAACTTGTACGGTAAACGAGGTTCTTGTAAACAGAGGCGTCCCAAACTTTGGGGTGGCTGTGTCTTTTTGATTTTAATTTCCCTAAGCTATAGGACCATAAGTGGAAGTGGCCTAGGCTCTGTTGCTTTGTTTTTTAGATGTTTCAGGAAACACCATACACTTCTCCCGAGTGTCTGTTGGCAGTTTACATCCCGCCCATCAGCATAACAAGGCTCCCAGTTCTCCATGGCCTGTCCTGCCTTTCTGGATTTTACACTTTTTTCAGATGGCCCTTTTGACCGGGGGGAAGTGAGACTTCATTGTAGTGCAGATTTCCTTTGCAAGCTTGCTTGGTTGGCCAAAAAGGGCGTATGCGTTTTTTCCTGAATATATTCAGGAAAAAAAGCATACGCCCTTTTTGGCCAAGTGCATCATTGTGGACGTTCTGCCTCTTTTCCTATGCTTTCAATGCAATTCCAGTCTACCTCCTGAAATCGGTTTCCTGCAATTCTGCCCCGCTTTCAAGTCCTCTTGGCAGCCTTACTTCAGTATATTTTTGGACGATAGTTGTCATTTATAACTCTGCAGGTTTGTGAATTACAGTGCCCCTGAGCTCCTTTCTTCAACTCGTTTTCTTGTGAGCTGGCCGCAACACCGCAGGATGGCTTCAGGCCCTAATCTGGTTCCGGCACGGCACGCTGAGCCTTTGGTTATTTCCTCTTCCTGGTGGGAAATGAGAGTTAAATTTGCCCGTCCAGACACCTCCAGCTAGTCTCTCATTGGTTCTCGCTATTCCTGTTCATCTTCCGCAGAAATTGCAAACTGGGCCAAACAGGAGGTTAAAGGGACTGACTCTCCAAGTCGGGAGAGTGTTAGTAAAGCGCCTGGAATGTTGCACCCGAGTACCAGGGTACGAAAACTGAGACATATTTGAACACGTCTCCCGATCACATGGTTGATCATACTCTAGGTTCCACATGCATGTTTTAGCTGAAGGAAGAATACCTTAAACCTGGGTAGTTGAAACCCGTGGAATGGGTACCATGCAATGTGACTTCAAAGGGTCTTCATTTGCTCACCGAACCTCTCCAATCCTATCACTGCTGCGTTTATGTCCCTGTACACATGCTTGATTCTCTTTCGGAGACATAGCAATCCATAGGTTTTAAGATACTTAAGAGTCAGGTACATTCTTAGGCGTTTAATATGCGGTGTTGAGTCCATTTCGTTGAGCAAGGAGTAGCTCTTGTCTATTCCATATTTGGCTTAAGGAACTTTATCTGTGCTCATTTCAATCTCTGGTTTTATGCAGCACCCCAACTCACCTTTACCCTTAAGCAAGCATAAGTTGGTTTTCTAAATTTGAGACCCTGTTCTGTTCTGTAATTCAGTTCCTGTGTAGCCAAGTTTACATTCCGTGTATTACTGATATCTTATGATGTTTCTTTTTCTGTGTGACTTATTTCAGTTAGAATCATCGTACCTGAATCCACTCATTGTGCTGCTACGGGCCTGATGGCATAGATTTCACTGCTGAGTGATACTGCATTGTACGTAAGTACCACAAGTTCTTTATCCATTTTTCACTTTCTGTGATATTGAACTTGTACGGTAAACGAGGTTCTTGTAAACAGAGGCGTCCCAAACATTGGCGTGGCTGTGTCTTTTTGATTTTAATTTCCCTAAGCTATAGGACCATAAGTGGAAGTGCCCTAGGCTCTGTTGCTTTGTTTTTTAGATGTTTCAGGAAACACCATACACTTCTCCCGAGTGTCTGTTGGCAGTTTACATCCCGCCCATCAGCATAACAAGGCTCCCAGTTCTCCATGGCCTGTCCTGCCTTTCTGGATTTTACACTTTTTTCAGATGGCCCTTTTGACCGGGGGGAAGTGAGACTTCATTGTAGTGCAGATTTCCTTTGCAAGCTTGCTTGTTTGGCCAAAAAGGGCGTATGCGTTTTTTCCTGAATATATTCAGGAAAAAACGCATACGCCCTTTTTGGCCAAGTGCATCATTGTGGACGTTCTGCCTCTTTTCCTATGCTTTCAATGCAATTCCAGTCTACCTCCTGAAATCGGTTTCCTGCAATTCTGCCCCGCTTTCAAGTCCTCTTGGCAGCCTTACTTCAGTATATTTTTGGACGATAGTTGTCATTTATAACTCTGCAGGTTTGTGAATTACAGTGCCCCTGAGCTCCTTTCTTCAACTCGTTTTCTTGTGAGCTGGCCGCAACACCGCAGGATGGCTTCAGGCCCTAATCTGGTTCCGGCACGGCACGCTGAGCCTTTGGTTATTTCCTCTTCCTGGTGGGAAATGAGAGTTAAATTTGCCCGTCCAGACACCTCCAGCTAGTCTCTCATTGGTTCTCGCTATTCCTGTTCATCTTCCGCAGAAATTGCAAACTGGGCCAAACAGGAGGTTAAAGGGACTGACTCTCCAAGTCGGGAGAGTGTTAGTAAAGCGTCTGGAATGTTGCACCCGAGTACCAGGGTACGAAAACTGAGACATATTTGAACACGTCTCCCGATCACATGGTTGATCATACTCTAGGTTCCACATGCATGTTTTAGCTGAAGGAAGAATACCTTAAACCTGGGTAGTTGAAACCCGTGGAATGGGTACCATGCAATATGACTTCAAAGGGTCTTCATTTGCTCACCGAACCTCTCCAATCCTATCACTACTGCGTTTATGTCCCTGTACACATGCTTGATTCTCTTTCGGAGACATAGCAATCCATAGGTTTTAAGATACTTAAGAGTCAGGTACATTCTTAGGCGTTTAATATGCGGTGTTGAGTCCATTTCGTTGAGCAAGGAGTAGCTCTTGTCTATTCCATATTTGGCTTAAGGAACTTTATCTGTGCTCATTTCAATCTCTGGTTTTATGCAGCACCCCAACTCACCTTTACCCTTAAACAAGCATAAGTTGGTTTTCTAAATTTGAGACCCTGTTCTGTTCTGTAATTCAGTTCCTGTGTAGCCAAGTTTACATTCCGTGTATTACTGATATCTTATGATGTTTCTTTTTCTGTGTGACTTATTTCAGTTAGAATCATCGTACCTGAATCCACTCATTGTGCTGCTACAGGCCTGATGGCATAGATTTCACTGCTGAGCGATACTGCATTGTACGTAAGTACCACAAGTTCTTTATCCATTTTTCACTTTCTGTGATATTGAACTTGTACGGTAAACGAGGTTCTTGTAAACAGAGGCGTCCCAAACATTGGGGTGGCTGTGTCTTTTTGATTTTAATTTCCCTAAGCTATAGGACCATAAGTGGAAGTGCCCTAGGCTCTGTTGCTTTGTTTTTTAGATGTTTCAGGAAACACCATACACTTCTCCCGAGTGTCTGTTGGCAGTTTACATCCCGCCCATCAGCATAACAAGGCTCCCAGTTCTCCATGGCCTGTCCTGCCTTTCTGGATTTTACACTTTTTTCAGATGGCCCTTTTGACCGGGGGGAAGTGAGACTTCATTGTAGTGCAGATTTCCTTTGCAAGCTTGCTTGGTTGACCAAAAAGGGCGTATGCGTTTTTTCCTGAATATATTCAGGAAAAAACGCATACGCCCTTTTTGGCCAAGTGCATCATTGTGGACGTTCTGCCTCTTTTCCTATGCTTTCAATGCAATTCCAGTCTACCTCCTGAAATCGGTTTCCTGCAATTCTGCCCCGCTTTCAAGTCCTCTTGGCAGCCTTACTTCAGTATATTTTTGGACGATAGTTGTCATTTATAACTCTGCAGGTTTGTGAATTACAGTGCCCCTGAGCTCCTTTCTTCAACTCGTTTTCTTGTGAGCTGGCCGCAACACCGCAGGATGGCTTCAGGCCCTAATCTGGTTCCGGCACGGCACGCTGAGCCTTTGGTTATTTCCTCTTCCTGGTGGGAAATGAGAGTTAAATTTGCCCGTCCAGACACCTCCAGCTAGTCTCTCATTGGTTCTCGCTATTCCTGTTCATCTTCCGCAGAAATTGCAAACTGGGCCAAACAGGAGGTTAAAGGGACTGACTCTCCAAGTCGGGAGAGTGTTAGTAAAGCATCTGGAATGTTGCACCCGAGTACCAGGGTACGAAAACTGAGACATATTTGAACACGTCTCCCGATCACATGGTTGATCATACTCTAGGTTCCACATGCATGTTTTAGCTGAAGGAAGAATACCTTAAACCTGGGTAGTTGAAACCCGTGGAATGGGTACCATGCAATATGACTTCAAAGGGTCTTCATTTGCTCACCGAACCTCTCCAATCCTATCACTGCTGCGTTTATGTCCCTGTACACATGCTTGATTCTCTTTCGGAGACATAGCAATCCATAGGTTTTAAGATACTTAAGAGTCAGGTACATTCTTAGGCGTTTAATATGCGGTGTTGAGTCCATTTCGTTGAGCAAGGAGTAGCTCTTGTCTATTCCATATTTGGCTTAAGGAACTTTATCTGTGCTCATTTCAATCTCTGGTTTTATGCAGCACCCCAACTCACCTTTACCCTTAAACAAGCATAAGTTGGTTTTCTAAATTTGAGACCCTGTTCTGTTCTGTAATTCAGTTCCTGTGTAGCCAAGTTTACATTCCGTGTATTACTGATATCTTATGATGTTTCTTTTTCTGTGTGACTTATTTCAGTTAGAATCATCGTACCTGAATCCACTCATTGTGCTGCTACGGGCCTGATGACATAGATTTCACTGCTGAGCGATACTGCATTGTACGTAAGTACCACAAGTTCTTTATCCATTTTTCACTTTCTGTGATATTGAACTTGTACGGTAAACGAGGTTCTTGTAAACAGAGGCGTCCCATACATTGGGGTGGCTGTGTCTTTTTGATTTTAATTTCCCTAAGCTATAGGACCATAAGTGGAAGTGCCCTAGGCTCTGTTGCTTTGTTTTTTAGATGTTTCAGGAAACACCATACACTTCTCCCGAGTGTCTGTTGGCAGTTTACATCCCGCCCATCAGCATAACAAGGCTCCCAGTTCTCCATGGCCTGTCCTGCCTTTCTGGATTTTACACTTTTTTCAGATGGCCCTTTTGACCGGGGGGAAGTGAGACTTCATTGTAGTGCAGATTTCCTTTGCAAGCTTGCTTGGTTGGCCAAAAAGGGCGTATGCGTTCTTTCCTGAATATATTCAGGAAAAAACGCATACGCCCTTTTTGGCCAAGTGCATCATTGTGGACGTTCTGCCTCTTTTCCTATGCTTTCAATGCAATTCCAGTCTACCTCCTGAAATCGGTTTCCTGCAATTCTGCCCCGCTTTCAAGTCCTCTTGGCAGCCTTACTTCAGTATATTTTTGGACGATAGTTGTCATTTATAACTCTGCAGGTTTGTGAATTACAGTGCCCCTGAGCTCCTTTCTTCAACTCGTTTTCTTGTGAGCTGGCCGCAACACCGCAGGATGGCTTCAGGCCCTAATCTGGTTCCGGCACGGCACGCTGAGCCTTTGGTTATTTCCTCTTCCTGGTGGGAAATGAGAGTTAAATTTGCCCGTCCAGACACCTCCAGCTAGTCTCTCATTGGTTCTCGCTATTCCTGTTCATCTTCCGCAGAAATTGCAAACTGGGCCAAACAGGAGGTTAAAGGGACTGACTCTCCAAGTCGGGAGAGTGTTAGTAAAGCGTCTGGAATGTTGCACCCGAGTACCAGGGTACGAAAACTGAGACATATTTGAACACGTCTCCCGATCACATGGTTGATCATACTCTAGGTTCCACATGCATGTTTTAGCTGAAGGAAGAATACCTTAAACCTGGGTAGTTGAAACCCGTGGAATGGGTACCATGCAATATGACTTCAAAGGGTCTTCATTTGCTCACCGAACCTCTCCAATCCTATCACTGCTGCGTTTATGTCCCTGTACACATGCTTGATTCTCTTTCGGAGACATAGCAATCCATAGGTTTTAAGATACTTAAGAGTCAGGTACATTCTTAGGCGTTTAATATGCGGTGTTGAGTCCATTTCGTTGAGCAAGGAGTAGCTCTTGTCTATTCCATATTTGGCTTAAGGAACTTTATCTGTGCTCATTTCAATCTCTGGTTTTATGCAGCACCCCAACTCACCTTTACCCTTAAACAAGCATAAGTTGGTTTTCTAAATTTGAGACCCTGTTCTGTTCTGTAATTCAGTTCCTGTGTAGCCAAGTTTACATTCCGTGTATTACTGATATCTTATGATGTTTCTTTTTCTGTGTGACTTATTTCAGTTAGAATCATCGTACCTGAATCCACTCATTGTGCTGCTACGGGCCTGATGGCATAGATTTCACTGCTGAGCGATACTGCATTGTACGTAAGTACCACAAGTTCTTTATCCATTTTTCACTTTCTGTGATATTGAACTTGTACGGTAAACGAGGTTCTTGTAAACAGAGGCGTCCCAAACATTGGGGTGGCTGTGTCTTTTTGATTTTAATTTCCCTAAGCTATAGGACCATAAGTGGAAGTGCCCTAGGCTCTGTTGCTTTGTTTTTTAGATGTTTCAGGAAACACCATACACTTCTCCCGAGTGTCTGTTGGCAGTTTACATCCCGCCCATCAGCATAACAAGGCTCCCAGTTCTCCATGGCCTGTCCTGCCTTTCTGGATTTTACACTTTTTTCAGATGGCCCTTTTGACCGGGGGGAAGTGAGACTTCATTGTAGTGCAGATTTCCTTTGCAAGCTTGCTTGGTTGGCCAAAAAGGGCGTATGCGTTCTTTCCTGAATATATTCAGGAAAGAACGCATACGCCCTTTTTGGCCAAGTGCATCATTGTGGACGTTCTGCCTCTTTTCCTATGCTTTCAATGCAATTCCAGTCTACCTCCTGAAATCGGTTTCCTGCAATTCTGCCCCGCTTTCAAGTCCTCTTGGCAGCCTTACTTCAGTATATTTTTGGACGATAGTTGTCATTTATAACTCTGCAGGTTTGTGAATTACAGTGCCCCTGAGCTCCTTTCTTCAACTCGTTTTCTTGTGAGCTGGCCGCAACACCGCAGGATGGCTTCAGGCCCTAATCTGGTTCCGGCACGGCACGCTGAGCCTTTGGTTATTTCCTCTTCCTGGTGGGAAATGAGAGTTAAATTTGCCCGTCCAGACACCTCCAGCTAGTCTCTCATTGGTTCTCGCTATTCCTGTTCATCTTCCGCAGAAATTGCAAACTGGGCCAAACAGGAGGTTAAAGGGACTGACTCTCCAAGTCGGGAGAGTGTTAGTAAAGCGTCTGGAATGTTGCACCCGAGTACCAGGGTACGAAAACTGAGACATATTTGAACACGTCTCCCGATCACATGGTTGATCATACTCTAGGTTCCACATGCATGTTTTAGCTGAAGGAAGAATACCTTAAACCTGGGTAGTTGAAACCCGTGGAATGGGTACCATGCAATATGACTTCAAAGGGTCTTCATTTGCTCACCGAACCTCTCCAATCCTATCACTGCTGCGTTTATGTCCCTGTACACATGCTTGATTCTCTTTCGGAGACATAGCAATCCATAGGTTTTAAGATACTTAAGAGTCAGGTACATTCTTAGGCGTTTAATATGCGGTGTTGAGTCCATTTCGTTGAGCAAGGAGTAGCTCTTGTCTATTCCATATTTGGCTTAAGGAACTTTATCTGTGCTCATTTCAATCTCTGGTTTTATGCAGCACCCCAACTCACCTTTACCCTTAAACAAGCATAAGTTGGTTTTCTAAATTTGAGACCCTGTTCTGTTCTGTAATTCAGTTCCTGTGTAGCCAAGTTTACATTCCGTGTATTACTGATATCTTATGATGTTTCTTTTTCTGTGTGACTTATTTCAGTTAGAATCATCGTACCTGAATCCACTCATTGTGCTGCTACGGGCCTGATGACATAGATTTCACTGCTGAGTGATACTGCATTGTACGTAAGTACCACAAGTTCTTTATCCATTTTTCACTTTCTGTGATATTGAACTTGTACGGTAAACGAGGTTCTTGTAAACAGAGGCGTCCCAAACTTTGGGGTGGCTGTGTCTTTTTGATTTTAATTTCCCTAAGCTATAGGACCATAAGTGGAAGTGCCCTAGGCTCTGTTGCTTTGTTTTTTAGATGTTTCAGGAAACACCATACACTTCTCCCGAGTGTCTGTTGGCAGTTTACATCCCGCCCATCAGCATAACAAGGCTCCCAGTTCTCCATGGCCTGTCCTGCCTTTCTGGATTTTACACTTTTTTCAGATGGCCCTTTTGACCGGGGGGAAGTGAGACTTCATTGTAGTGCAGATTTCCTTTGCAAGCTTGCTTGGTTGACCAAAAAGTGCGTATGCGTTCTTTCCTGAATATATTCAGGAAAAAACGCATACGCCCTTTTTGGCCAAGTGCATCATTGTGGACGTTCTGCCTCTTTTCCTATGCTTTCAATGCAATTCCAGTCTACCTCCTGAAATCGGTTTCCTGCAATTCTGCCCCGCTTTCAAGTCCTCTTGGCAGCCTTACTTCAGTATATTTTTGGACGATAGTTGTCATTTATAACTCTGCAGGTTTGTGAATTACAGTGCCCCTGAGCTCCTTTCTTCAACTCGTTTTCTTGTGAGCTGGCCGCAACACCGCAGGATGGCTTCAGGCCCTAATCTGGTTCCGGCACGGCACGCTGAGCCTTTGGTTATTTCCTCTTCCTGGTGGGAAATGAGAGTTAAATTTGCCCGTCCAGACACCTCCAGCTAGTCTCTCATTGGTTCTCGCTATTCCTGTTCATCTTCCGCAGAAATTGCAAACTGGGCCAAACAGGAGGTTAAAGGGACTGACTCTCCAAGTCGGGAGAGTGTTAGTAAAGCGTCTGGAATGTTGCACCCGAGTACCAGGGTACGAAAACTGAGACATATTTGAACACGTCTCCCGATCACATGGTTGATCATACTCTAGGTTCCACATGCATGTTTTAGCTGAAGGAAGAATACCTTAAACCTGGGTAGTTGAAACCCGTGGAATGGGTACCATGCAATATGACTTCAAAGGGTCTTCATTTGCTCACCGAACCTCTCCAATCCTATCACTGCTGCGTTTATGTCCCTGTACACATGCTTGATTCTCTTTCGGAGACATAGCAATCCATAGGTTTTAAGATACTTAAGAGTCAGGTACATTCTTAGGCGTTTAATATGCGGTGTTGAGTCCATTTCGTTGAGCAAGGAGTAGCTCTTGTCTATTCCATATTTGGCTTAAGGAACTTTATCTGTGCTCATTTCAATCTCTGGTTTTATGCAGCACCCCAACTCACCTTTACCCTTAAACAAGCATAAGTTGGTTTTCTAAATTTGAGACCCTGTTCTGTTCTGTAATTCAGTTCCTGTGTAGCCAAGTTTACATTCCGTGTATTACTGATATCTTATGATGTTTCTTTTTCTGTGTGACTTATTTCAGTTAGAATCATCGTACCTGAATCCACTCATTGTGCTGCTACGGGCCTGATGGCATAGATTTCACTGCTGAGTGATACTGCATTGTACGTAAGTACCACAAGTTCTTTATCCATTTTTCACTTTCTGTGATATTGAACTTGTACGGTAAACGAGGTTCTTGTAAACAGAGGCGTCCCAAACATTGGGGTGGCTGTGTCTTTTTGATTTTAATTTCCCTAAGCTATAGGACCATAAGTGGAAGTGCCCTAGGCTCTGTTGCTTTGTTTTTTAGATGTTTCAGGAAACACCATACACTTCTCCCGAGTGTCTGTTGGCAGTTTACATCCCGCCCATCAGCATAACAAGGCTCCCAGTTCTCCATGGCCTGTCCTGCCTTTCTGGATTTTACACTTTTTTCAGATGGCCCTTTTGACCGGGGGGAAGTGAGACTTCATTGTAGTGCAGATTTCCTTTGCAAGCTTGCTTGGTTGGCCAAAAAGTGCGTATGCGTTCTTTCCTGAATATATTCAGGAAAAAACGCATACGCCCTTTTTGGCCAAGTGCATCATTGTGGACGTTCTGCCTCTTTTCCTATGCTTTCAATGCAATTCCAGTCTACCTCCTGAAATCGGTTTCCTGCAATTCTGCCCCGCTTTCAAGTCCTCTTGGCAGCCTTACTTCAGTATATTTTTGGACGATAGTTGTCATTTATAACTCTGCAGGTTTGTGAATTACAGTGCCCCTGAGCTCCTTTCTTCAACTCGTTTTCTTGTGAGCTGGCCGCAACACCGCAGGATGGCTTCAGGCCCTAATCTGGTTCCGGCACGGCACGCTGAGCCTTTGGTTATTTCCTCTTCCTGGTGGGAAATGAGAGTTAAATTTGCCCGTCCAGACACCTCCAGCTAGTCTCTCATTGGTTCTCGCTATTCCTGTTCATCTTCCGCAGAAATTGCAAACTGGGCCAAACAGGAGGTTAAAGGGACTGACTCTCCAAGTCGGGAGAGTGTTAGTAAAGCGTCTGGAATGTTGCACCCGAGTACCAGGGTACGAAAACTGAGACATATTTGAACACGTCTCCCGATCACATGGTTGATCATACTCTAGGTTCCACATGCATGTTTTAGCTGAAGGAAGAATACCTTAAACCTGGGTAGTTGAAACCCGTGGAATGGGTACCATGCAATATGACTTCAAAGGGTCTTCATTTGCTCACCGAACCTCTCCAATCCTATCACTGCTGCGTTTATGTCCCTGTACACATGCTTGATTCTCTTTCGGAGACATAGCAATCCATAGGTTTTAAGATACTTAAGAGTCAGGTACATTCTTAGGCGTTTAATATGCGGTGTTGAGTCCATTTCGTTGAGCAAGGAGTAGCTCTTGTCTATTCCATATTTGGCTTAAGGAACTTTATCTGTGCTCATTTCAATCTCTGGTTTTATGCAGCACCCCAACTCACCTTTACCCTTAAACAAGCATAAGTTGGTTTTCTAAATTTGAGACCCTGTTCTGTTCTGTAATTCAGTTCCTGTGTAGCCAAGTTTACATTCCGTGTATTACTGATATCTTATGATGTTTCTTTTTCTGTGTGACTTATTTCAGTTAGAATCATCGTACCTGAATCCACTCATTGTGCTGCTACGGGCCTGATGACATAGATTTCACTGCTGAGTGATACTGCATTGTACGTAAGTACCACAAGTTCTTTATCCATTTTTCACTTTCTGTGATATTGAACTTTTACGGTAAACGAGGTTCTTGTAAACAGAGGCGTCCCAAACATTGGGGTGGTTGTGTCTTTTTGATTTTAATTTCCCTAAGCTATAGGACCATAAGTGGAAGTGCCCTAGGCTCTGTTGCTTTGTTTTTTAGATGTTTCAGGAAACACCATACACTTCTCCCGAGTGTCTGTTGGCAGTTTACATCCCGCCCATCAGCATAACAAGGCTCCCAGTTCTCCATGGCCTGTCCTGCCTTTCTGGATTTTACACTTTTTTCAGATGGCCCTTTTGACCGGTGGGAAGTGAGACTTCATTGTAGTGCAGATTTCCTTTGCAAGCTTGCTTGGTTGGCCAAAAAGGGCGTATGCGTTTTTTCCTGAATATATTCAGGAAAAAACGCATACGCCCTTTTTGGCCAAGTGCATCATTGTGGACGTTCTGCCTCTTTTCCTATGCTTTCAATGCAATTCCAGTCTACCTCCTGAAATCGGTTTCCTGCAATTCTGCCCCGCTTTCAAGTCCTCTTGGCAGCCTTACTTCAGTATATTTTTGGACGATAGTTGTCATTTATAACTCTGCAGGTTTGTGAATTACAGTGCCCCTGAGCTCCTTTCTTCAACTCGTTTTCTTGTGAGCTGGCCGCAACACCGCAGGATGGCTTCAGGCCCTAATCTGGTTCCGGCACGGCACGCTGAGCCTTTGGTTATTTCCTCTTCCTGGTGGGAAATGAGAGTTAAATTTGCCCGTCCAGACACCTCCAGCTAGTCTCTCATTGGTTCTCGCTATTCCTGTTCATCTTCCGCAGAAATTGCAAACTGGGCCAAACAGGAGGTTAAAGGGACTGACTGTCCAAGTCGGGAGAGTGTTAGTAAAGCGTCTGGAATGTTGCACCCGAGTACCAGGGTACGAAAACTGAGACATATTTGAACACGTCTCCCGATCACATGGTTGATCATACTCTAGGTTCCACATGCATGTTTTAGCTGAAGGAAGAATACCTTAAACCTGGGTAGTTGAAACCCGTGGAATGGGTACCATGCAATATGACTTCAAAGGGTCTTCATTTGCTCACCGAACCTCTCCAATCCTATCACTTCTGCGTTTATGTCCCTGTACACATGCTTGATTCTCTTTCGGAGACATAGCAATCCATACGTTTTAAGATACTTAAGAGTCAGGTACATTCTTAGGCGTTTAATATGCGGTGTTGAGTCCATTTCGTTGAGCAAGGAGTAGCTCTTGTCTATTCCATATTTGGCTTAAGGAACTTTATCTGTGCTCATTTCAATCTCTGGTTTTATGCAGCACCCCAACTCACCTTTACCCTTAAACAAGCATAAGTTGGTTTTCTAAATTTGAGACCCTGTTCTGTTCTGTAATTCAGTTCCTGTGTAGCCAAGTTTACATTCCGTGTATTACTGATATCTTATGATGTTTCTTTTTCTGTGTGACTTATTTCAGTTAGAATCATCGTACCTGAATCCACTCATTGTGCTGCTACGGGCCTGATGGCATAGATTTCACTGCTGAGTGATACTGCATTGTACGTAAGTACCACAAGTTCTTTATCCATTTTTCACTTTCTGTGATATTGAACTTGTACGGTAAACGAGGTTCTTGTAAACAGAGGCGTCCCAAACATTGGGGTGGCTGTGTCTTTTTGATTTTAATTTCCCTAAGCTATAGGACCATAAGTGGAAGTGCCCTAGGCTCTGTTGCTTTGTTTTTTAGATGTTTCAGGAAACACCATACACTTCTCCCGAGTGTCTGTTGGCAGTTTACATCCCGCCCATCAGCATAACAAGGCTCCCAGTTCTCCATGGCCTGTCCTGCCTTTCTGGATTTTACACTTTTTTCAGATGGCCCTTTTGACCGGGGGGAAGTGAGACTTCATTGTAGTGCAGATTTCCTTTGCAAGCTTGCTTGGTTGGCCAAAAAGGGCGTATGCGTTTTTTCCTGAATATATTCAGGAAAAAACGCATACGCCCTTTTTGGCCAAGTGCATCATTGTGGACGTTCTGCCTCTTTTCCTATGCTTTCAATGCAATTCCAGTCTACCTCCTGAAATCGGTTTCCTGCAATTCTGCCCCGCTTTCAAGTCCTCTTGGCAGCCTTACTTCAGTATATTTTTGGACGATAGCTGTCATTTATAACTCTGCAGGTTTGTGAATTACAGTGCCCCTGAGCTCCTTTCTTCAACTCGTTTTCTTGTGAGCTGGCCGCAACACCGCAGGATGGCTTCAGGCCCTAATCTGGTTCCGGCACGGCACGCTGAGCCTTTGGTTATTTCCTCTTCCTGGTGGGAAATGAGAGTTAAATTTGCCCGTCCAGACACCTCCAGCTAGTCTCTCATTGGTTCTCGCTATTCCTGTTCATCTTCCGCAGAAATTGCAAACTGGGCCAAACAGGAGGTTAAAGGGACTGACTCTCCAAGTCGGGAGAGTGTTAGTAAAGCGTCTGGAATGTTGCACCCGAGTACCAGGGTACGAAAACTGAGACATATTTGAACACGTCTCCCGATCACATGGTTGATCATACTCTAGGTTCCACATGCATGTTTTAGCTGAAGGAAGAATACCTTAAACCTGGGTAGTTGAAACCCGTGGAATGGGTACCATGCAATATGACTTCTAAGGGTCTTCATTTGCTCACCGAACCTCTCCAATCCTATCACTGCTGCGTTTATGTCCCTGTACACATGCTTGATTCTCTTTCGGAGACATAGCAATCCATAGGTTTTAAGATACTTAAGAGTCAGGTACATTCTTAGGCGTTTAATATGCGGTGTTGAGTCCATTTCGTTGAGCAAGGAGTAGCTCTTGTCTATTCCATATTTGGCTTAAGGAACTTTATCTGTGCTCATTTCAATCTCTGGTTTTATGCAGCACCCCAACTCACCTTTACCCTTAAACAAGCATAAGTTGGTTTTCTAAATTTGAGACCCTGTTCTGTTCTGTAATTCAGTTCCTGTGTAGCCAAGTTTACATTCCGTGTATTACTGATATCTTATGATGTTTCTTTTTCTGTGTGACTTATTTCAGTTAGAATCATCGTACCTGAATCCACTCATTGTGCCGCTACGGGCCTGATGACATAGATTTCACTGCTGAGTGATACTGCATTGTACGTAAGTACCACAAGTTCTTTATCCATTTTTCACTTTCTGTGATATTGAACTTGTACGGTAAACGAGGTTCTTGTAAACAGAGGCGTCCCAAACATTGGGGTGGCTGTGTCTTTTTGATTTTAATTTCCCTAAGCTATAGGACCATAAGTGGAAGTGCCCTAGGCTCTGTTGCTTTGTTTTTTAGATGTTTCAGGAAACACCATACACTTCTCCCGAGTGTCTGTTGGCAGTTTACATCCCGCCCATCAGCATAACAAGGCTCCCAGTTCTCCATGGCCTGTCCTGCCTTTCTGGATTTTACACTTTTTTCAGATGGCCCTTTTGACCGGGGGGAAGTGAGACTTCATTGTAGTGCAGATTTCCTTTGCAAGCTTGCTTGGTTGGCCAAAAAGGGCGTATGCGTTTTTTCCTGAATATATTCAGGAAAAAACGCATACGCCCTTTTTGGCCAAGTGCATCATTGTGGACGTTCTGCCTCTTTTCCTATGCTTTCAATGCAATTCCAGTCTACCTCCTGAAATCGGTTTCCTGCAATTCTGCCCCGCTTTCAAGTCCTCTTGGCAGCCTTACTTCAGTATATTTTTGGACGATAGTTGTCATTTATAACTCTGCAGGTTTGTGAATTACAGTGCCCCTGAGCTCCTTTCTTCAACTCGTTTTCTTGTGAGCTGGCCGCAACACCGCAGGATGGCTTCAGGCCCTAATCTGGTTCCGGCACGGCACGCTGAGCCTTTGGTTATTTCCTCTTCCTGGTGGGAAATGAGAGTTAAATTTGCCCGTCCAGACACCTCCAGCTAGTCTCTCATTGGTTCTCGCTATTCCTGTTCATCTTCCGCAGAAATTGCAAACTGGGCCAAACAGGAGGTTAAAGGGACTGACTCTCCAAGTCGGGAGAGTGTTAGTAAAGCGTCTGGAATGTTGCACCCGAGTACCAGGGTACGAAAACTGAGACATATTTGAACACGTCTCCCAATCACATGGTTGATCATACTCTAGGTTCCACATGCATGTTTTAGCTGAAGGAAGAATACCTTAAACCTGGGTAGTTGAAACCCGTGGAATGGGTACCATGCAATATGACTTCAAAGGGTCTTCATTTGCTCACCGAACCTCTCCAATCCTATCACTGCTGCGTTTATGTCCCTGTACACATGCTTGATTCTCTTTCGGAGACATAGCAATCCATAGGTTTTAAGATACTTAAGAGTCAGGTACATTCTTAGGCGTTTAATATGCGGTGTTGAGTCCATTTCGTTGAGCAAGGAGTAGCTCTTGTCTATTCCATATTTGGCTTAAGGAACTTTATCTGTGCTCATTTCAATCTCTGGTTTTATGCAGCACCCCAACTCACCTTTACCCTTAAACAAGCATAAGTTGGTTTTCTAAATTTGAGACCCTGTTCTGTTCTGTAATTCAGTTCCTGTGTAGCCAAGTTTACATTCCGTGTATTACTGATATCTTATGATGTTTCTTTTTCTGTGTGACTTATTTTAGTTAGAATCATCGTACCTGAATCCACTCATTGTGCCGCTACGGGCCTGATGACATAGATTTCACTGCTGAGTGATACTGCATTGTACGTAAGTACCACAAGTTCTTTATCCATTTTTCACTTTCTGTGATATTGAACTTGTACGGTAAACGAGGTTCTTGTAAACAGAGGCGTCCCAAACTTTGGGGTGGCTGTGTCTTTTTGATTTTAATTTCCCTAAGCTATAGGACCATAAGTGGAAGTGCCCTAGGCTCTGTTGCTTTGTTTTTTAGATGTTTCAGGAAACACCATACACTTCTCCCGAGTGTCTGTTGGCAGTTTACATCCCGCCCATCAGCATAACAAGGCTCCCAGTTCTCCATGGCCTGTCCTGCCTTTCTGGATTTTACACTTTTTTCAGATGGCCCTTTTGACCGGGGGGAAGTGAGACTTCATTGTAGTGCAGATTTCCTTTGCAAGCTTGCTTGGTTGGCCAAAAAGGGCGTATGCGTTTTTTCCTGAATATATTCAGGAAAAAACGCATACGCCCTTTTTGGCCAAGTGCATCATTGTGGACGTTCTGCCTCTTTTCCTATGCTTTCAATGCAATTCCAGTCTACCTCCTGAAATCGGTTTCCTGCAATTCTGCCCCGCTTTCAAGTCCTCTTGGCAGCCTTACTTCAGTATATTTTTGGACGATAGCTGTCATTTATAACTCTGCAGGTTTGTGAATTACAGTGCCCCTGAGCTCCTTTCTTCAACTCGTTTTCTTGTGAGCTGGCCGCAACACCGCAGGATGGCTTCAGGCCCTAATCTGGTTCCGGCACGGCACGCTGAGCCTTTGGTTATTTCCTCTTCCTGGTGGGAAATGAGAGTTAAATTTGCCCGTCCAGACACCTCCAGCTAGTCTCTCATTGGTTCTCGCTATTCCTGTTCATCTTCCGCAGAAATTGCAAACTGGGCCAAACAGGAGGTTAAAGGGACTGACTCTCCAAGTCGGGAGAGTGTTAGTAAAGCGTCTGGAATGTTGCACCCGAGTACCAGGGTACGAAAACTGAGACATATTTGAACACGTCTCCCGATCACATGGTTGATCATACTCTAGGTTCCACATGCATGTTTTAGCTGAAGGAAGAATACCTTAAACCTGGGTAGTTGAAACCCGTGGAATGGGTACCATGCAATATGACTTCTAAGGGTCTTCATTTGCTCACCGAACCTCTCCAATCCTATCACTGCTGCGTTTATGTCCCTGTACACATGCTTGATTCTCTTTCGGAGACATAGCAATCCATAGGTTTTAAGATACTTAAGAGTCAGGTACATTCTTAGGCGTTTAATATGCGGTGTTGAGTCCATTTCGTTGAGCAAGGAGTAGCTCTTGTCTATTCCATATTTGGCTTAAGGAACTTTATCTGTGCTCATTTCAATCTCTGGTTTTATGCAGCACCCCAACTCACCTTTACCCTTAAACAAGCATAAGTTGGTTTTCTAAATTTGAGACCCTGTTCTGTTCTGTAATTCAGTTCCTGTGTAGCCAAGTTTACATTCCGTGTATTACTGATATCTTATGATGTTTCTTTTTCTGTGTGACTTATTTCAGTTAGAATCATCGTACCTGAATCCACTCATTGTGCTGCTACGGGCCTGATGACATAGATTTCACTGCTGAGTGATACTGCATTGTACGTAAGTACCAGAAGTTCTTTATCCATTTTTCACTTTCTGTGATATTGAACTTGTACGGTAAACGAGGTTCTTGTAAACAGAGGCGTCCCAAACATTGGGGTGGCTGTGTCTTTTTGATTTTAATTTCCCTAAGCTATAGGACCATAAGTGGAAGTGCCCTAGGCTCTGTTGCTTTGTTTTTTAGATGTTTCAGGAAACACCATACACTTCTCCCGAGTGTCTGTTGGCAGTTTACATCCCGCCCATCAGCATAACAAGGCTCCCAGTTCTCCATGGCCTGTCCTGCCTTTCTGGATTTTACACTTTTTTCAGATGGCCCTTTTGACCGGGGGGAAGTGAGACTTCATTGTAGTGCAGATTTCCTTTGCAAGCTTGCTTGGTTGGCCAAAAAGGGCGTATGCGTTCTTTCCTGAATATATTCAGGAAAAAACGCATACGCCCTTTTTGGCCAAGTGCATCATTGTGGACGTTCTGCCTCTTTTCCTATGCTTTCAATGCAATTCCAGTCTACCTCCTGAAATCGGTTTCCTGCAATTCTGCCCCGCTTTCAAGTCCTCTTGGCAGCCTTACTTCAGTATATTTTTGGACGATAGCTGTCATTTATAACTCTGCAGGTTTGTGAATTACAGTGCCCCTGAGCTCCTTTCTTCAACTCGTTTTCTTGTGAGCTGGCCGCAACACCGCAGGATGGCTTCAGGCCCTAATCTGGTTCCGGCACGGCACGCTGAGCCTTTGGTTATTTCCTCTTCCTGGTGGGAAATGAGAGTTAAATTTGCCCGTCCAGACACCTCCAGCTAGTCTCTCATTGGTTCTCGCTATTCCTGTTCATCTTCCGCAGAAATTGCAAACTGGGCCAAACAGGAGGTTAAAGGGACTGACTCTCCAAGTCGGGAGAGTGTTAGTAAAGCGTCTGGAATGTTGCACCCGAGTACCAGGGTACGAAAACTGAGACATATTTGAACACGTCTCCCGATCACATGGTTGATCATACTCTAGGTTCCACATGCATGTTTTAGCTGAAGGAAGAATACCTTAAACCTGGGTAGTTGAAACCCGTGGAATGGGTACCATGCAATATGACTTCTAAGGGTCTTCATTTGCTCACCGAACCTCTCCAATCCTATCACTGCTGCGTTTATGTCCCTGTACACATGCTTGATTCTCTTTCGGAGACATAGCAATCCATAGGTTTTAAGATACTTAAGAGTCAGGTACATTCTTAGGCGTTTAATATGCGGTGTTGAGTCCATTTCGTTGAGCAAGGAGTAGCTCTTGTCTATTCCATATTTGGCTTAAGGAACTTTATCTGTGCTCATTTCAATCTCTGGTTTTATGCAGCACCCCAACTCACCTTTACCCTTAAACAAGCATAAGTTGGTTTTCTAAATTTGAGACCCTGTTCTGTTCTGTAATTCAGTTCCTGTGTAGCCAAGTTTACATTCCGTGTATTACTGATATCTTATGATGTTTCTTTTTCTGTGTGACTTATTTCAGTTAGAATCATCGTACCTGAATCCACTCATTGTGCTGCTACGGGCCTGATGACATAGATTTCACTGCTGAGTGATACTGCATTGTACGTAAGTACCAGAAGTTCTTTATCCATTTTTCACTTTCTGTGATATTGAACTTGTACGGTAAACGAGGTTCTTGTAAACAGAGGCGTCCCAAACATTGGGGTGGCTGTGTCTTTTTGATTTTAATTTCCCTAAGCTATAGGACCATAAGTGGAAGTGCCCTAGGCTCTGTTGCTTTGTTTTTTAGATGTTTCAGGAAACACCATACACTTCTCCCGAGTGTCTGTTGGCAGTTTACATCCCGCCCATCAGCATAACAAGGCTCCCAGTTCTCCATGGCCTGTCCTGCCTTTCTGGATTTTACACTTTTTTCAGATGGCCCTTTTGACCGGGGGGAAGTGAGACTTCATTGTAGTGCAGATTTCCTTTGCAAGCTTGCTTGGTTGGCCAAAAAGGGCGTATGCGTTCTTTCCTGAATATATTCAGGAAAAAACGCATACGCCCTTTTTGGCCAAGTGCATCATTGTGGACGTTCTGCCTCTTTTCCTATGCTTTCAATGCAATTCCAGTCTACCTCCTGAAATCGGTTTCCTGCAATTCTGCCCCGCTTTCAAGTCCTCTTGGCAGCCTTACTTCAGTATATTTTTGGACGATAGTTGTCATTTATAACTCTGCAGGTTTGTGAATTACAGTGCCCCTGAGCTCCTTTCTTCAACTCGTTTTCTTGTGAGCTGGCCGCAACACCGCAGGATGGCTTCAGGCCCTAATCTGGTTCCGGCACGGCACGCTGAGCCTTTGGTTATTTCCTCTTCCTGGTGGGAAATGAGAGTTAAATTTGCCCGTCCAGACACCTCCAGCTAGTCTCTCATTGGTTCTCGCTATTCCTGTTCATCTTCCGCAGAAATTGCAAACTGGGCCAAACAGGAGGTTAAAGGGACTGACTCTCCAAGTCGGGAGAGTGTTAGTAAAGCGTCTGGAATGTTGCACCCGAGTACCAGGGTACGAAAACTGAGACATATTTGAACACGTCTCCCGATCACATGGTTGATCATACTCTAGGTTCCACATGCATGTTTTAGCTGAAGGAAGAATACCTTAAACCTGGGTAGTTGAAACCCGTGGAATGGGTACCATGCAATATGACTTCAAAGGGTCTTCATTTGCTCACCGAACCTCTCCAATCCTATCACTGCTGCGTTTATGTCCCTGTACACATGCTTGATTCTCTTTCGGAGACATAGCAATCCATAGGTTTTAAGATACTTAAGAGTCAGGTACATTCTTAGGCGTTTAATATGCGGTGTTGAGTCCATTTCGTTGAGCAAGGAGTAGCTCTTGTCTATTCCATATTTGGCTTAAGGAACTTTATCTGTGCTCATTTCAATCTCTGGTTTTATGCAGCACCCCAACTCACCTTTACCCTTAAGCAAGCATAAGTTGGTTTTCTAAATTTGAGACCCTCTTCTGTTCTGTAATTCAGTTCCTGTGTAGCCAAGTTTACATTCCGTGTATTACTGATATCTTATGATGTTTCTTTTTCTGTGTGACTTATTTCAGTTAGAATCATCGTACCTGAATCCACTCATTGTGCTGCTACGGGCCTGATGACATAGATTTCACTGCTGAGTGATACTGCATTGTACGTAAGTACCACAAGTTCTTTATCCATTTTTCACTTTCTGTGATATTGAACTTGTACGGTAAACGAGGTTCTTGTAAACAGAGGCGTCCCAAACATTGGGGTGGCTGTGTCTTTTTGATTTTAATTTCCCTAAGCTATAGGACCATAAGTGGAAGTGCCCTAGGCTCTGTTGCTTTGTTTTTTAGATGTTTCAGGAAACACCATACACTTCTCCCGAGTGTCTGTTGGCAGTTTACATCCCGCCCATCAGCATAACAAGGCTCCCAGTTCTCCATGGCCTGTCCTGCCTTTCTGGATTTTACACTTTTTTCAGATGGCCCTTTTGACCGGGGGGAAGTGAGACTTCATTGTAGTGCAGATTTCCTTTGCAAGCTTGCTTGGTTGGCCAAAAAGGGCGTATGCGTTCTTTCCTGAATATATTCAGGAAAAAACGCATACGCCCTTTTTGGCCAAGTGCATCATTGTGGACGTTCTGCCTCTTTTCCTATGCTTTCAATGCAATTCCAGTCTACCTCCTGAAATCGGTTTCCTGCAATTCTGCCCCGCTTTCAAGTCCTCTTGGCAGCCTTACTTCAGTATATTTTTGGACGATAGTTGTCATTTATAACTCTGCAGGTTTGTGAATTACAGTGCCCCTGAGCTCCTTTCTTCAACTCGTTTTCTTGTGAGCTGGCCGCAACACCGCAGGATGGCTTCAGGCCCTAATCTGGTTCCGGCACGGCACGCTGAGCCTTTGGTTATTTCCTCTTCCTGGTGGGAAATGAGAGTTAAATTTGCCCGTCCAGACACCTCCAGCTAGTCTCTCATTGGTTCTCGCTATTCCTGTTCATCTTCCGCAGAAATTGCAAACTGGGCCAAACAGGAGGTTAAAGGGACTGACTCTCCAAGTCGGGAGAGTGTTAGTAAAGCGTCTGGAATGTTGCACCCGAGTACCAGGGTACGAAAACTGAGACATATTTGAACACGTCTCCCGATCACATGGTTGATCATACTCTAGGTTCCACATGCATGTTTTAGCTGAAGGAAGAATACCTTAAACCTGGGTAGTTGAAACCCGTGGAATGGGTACCATGCAATATGACTTCAAAGGGTCTTCATTTGCTCACCGAACCTCTCCAATCCTATCACTGCTGCGTTTATGTCCCTGTACACATGCTTGATTCTCTTTCGGAGACATAGCAATCCATAGGTTTTAAGATACTTAAGAGTCAGGTACATTCTTAGGCGTTTAATATGCGGTGTTGAGTCCATTTCGTTGAGCAAGGAGTAGCTCTTGTCTATTCCATATTTGGCTTAAGGAACTTTATCTGTGCTCATTTCAATCTCCGGTTTTATGCAGCACCCCAACTCACCTTTACCCTTAAACAAGCATAAGTTGGTTTTCTAAATTTGAGACCCTGTTCTGTTCTGTAATTCAGTTCCTGTGTAGCCAAGTTTACATTCCGTGTATTACTGATATCTTATGATGTTTCTTTTTCTGTGTGACTTATTTCAGTTAGAATCATCGTACCTGAATCCACTCATTGTGCTGCTACGGGCCTGATGACATAGATTTCACTGCTGAGCGATACTGCATTGTACGTAAGTACCACAAGTTCTTTATCCATTTTTCACTTTCTGTGATATTGAACTTGTACGGTAAACGAGGTTCTTGTAAACAGAGGCGTCCCAAACATTGGGGTGGCTGTGTCTTTTTGATTTTAATTTCCCTAAGCTATAGGACCATAAGTGGAAGTGCCCTAGGCTCTGTTGCTTTGTTTTTTAGATGTTTCAGGAAACACCATACACTTCTCCCGAGTGTCTGTTGGCAGTTTACATCCCGCCCATCAGCATAACAAGGCTCCCAGTTCTCCATGGCCTGTCCTGCCTTTCTGGATTTTACACTTTTTTCAGATGGCCCTTTTGACCGGGGGGAAGTGAGACTTCATTGTAGTGCAGATTTCCTTTGCAAGCTTGCTTGGTTGGCCAAAAAGGGCGTATGCGTTTTTTCCTGAATATATTCAGGAAAAAACGCATACGCCCTTTTTGGCCAAGTGCATCATTGTGGACGTTCTGCCTCTTTTCCTATGCTTTCAATGCAATTCCAGTCTACCTCCTGAAATCGGTTTCCTGCAATTCTGCCCCGCTTTCAAGTCCTCTTGGCAGCCTTACTTCAGTATATTTTTGGACGATAGTTGTCATTTATAACTCTGCAGGTTTGTGAATTACAGTGCCCCTGAGCTCCTTTCTTCAACTCGTTTTCTTGTGAGCTGGCCGCAACACCGCAGGATGGCTTCAGGCCCTAATCTGGTTCCGGCACGGCACGCTGAGCCTTTGGTTATTTCCTCTTCCTGGTGGGAAATGAGAGTTAAATTTGCCCGTCCAGACACCTCCAGCTAGTCTCTCATTGGTTCTCGCTATTCCTGTTCATCTTCCGCAGAAATTGCAAACTGGGCCAAACAGGAGGTTAAAGGGACTGACTCTCCAAGTCGGGAGAGTGTTAGTAAAGCGTCTGGAATGTTGCACCCGAGTACCAGGGTACGAAAACTGAGACATATTTGAACACGTCTCCCGATCACATGGTTGATCATACTCTAGGTTCCACATGCATGTTTTAGCTGAAGGAAGAATACCTTAAACCTGGGTAGTTGAAACCCGTGGAATGGGTACCATGCAATATGACTTCAAAGGGTCTTCATTTGCTCACCGAACCTCTCCAATCCTATCACTGCTGCGTTTATGTCCCTGTACACATGCTTGATTCTCTTTCGGAGACATAGCAATCCATACGTTTTAAGATACTTAAGAGTCAGGTACATTCTTAGGCGTTTAATATGCGGTGTTGAGTCCATTTCGTTGAGCAAGGAGTAGCTCTTGTCTATTCCATATTTGGCTTAAGGAACTTTATCTGTGCTCATTTCAATCTCTGGATTTATGCAGCACCCCAACTCACCTTTACCCTTAAACAAGCATAAGTTGGTTTTCTAAATTTGAGACCCTGTTCTGTTCTGTAATTCAGTTCCTGTGTAGCCAAGTTTACATTCCGTGTATTACTGATATCTTATGATGTTTCTTTTTCTGTGTGACTTATTTCAGTTAGAATCATCGTACCTGAATCCACTCATTGTGCCGCTACGGGCCTGATGACATAGATTTCACTGCTGAGTGATACTGCATTGTACGTAAGTACCAGAAGTTCTTTATCCATTTTTCACTTTCTGTGATATTGAACTTGTACGGTAAACGAGGTTCTTGTAAACAGAGGCGTCCCAAACTTTGGGGTGGCTGTGTCTTTTTGATTTTAATTTCCCTAAGCTATAGGACCATAAGTGGAAGTGCCCTAGGCTCTGTTGCTTTGTTTTTTAGATGTTTCAGGAAACACCATACACTTCTCCCGAGTGTCTGTTGGCAGTTTACATCCCGCCCATCAGCATAACAAGGCTCCCAGTTCTCCATGGCCTGTCCTGCCTTTCTGGATTTTACACTTTTTTCAGATGGCCCTTTTGACCGGGGGGAAGTGAGACTTCATTGTAGTGCAGATTTCCTTTGCAAGCTTGCTTGGTTGGCCAAAAAGGGCGTATGCGTTTTTTCCTGAATATATTCAGGAAAAAACGCATACGCCCTTTTTGGCCAAGTGCATCATTGTGGACGTTCTGCCTCTTTTCCTATGCTTTCAATGCAATTCCAGTCTACCTCCTGAAATCGGTTTCCTGCAATTCTGCCCCACTTTCAAGTCCTCTTGGCAGCCTTACTTCAGTATATTTTTGGACGATAGTTGTCATTTATAACTCTGCAGGTTTGTGAATTACAGTGCCCCTGAGCTCCTTTCTTCAACTCGTTTTCTTGTGAGCTGGCCGCAACACCGCAGGATGGCTTCAGGCCCTAATCTGGTTCCGGCACGGCACGCTGAGCCTTTGGTTATTTCCTCTTCCTGGTGGGAAATGAGAGTTAAATTTGCCCGTCCAGACACCTCCAGCTAGTCTCTCATTGGTTCTCGCTATTCCTGTTCATCTTCCGCAGAAATTGCAAACTGGGCCAAACAGGAGGTTAAAGGGACTGACTCTCCAAGTCGGGAGAGTGTTAGTAAAGCGTCTGGAATGTTGCACCCGAGTACCAGGGTACGAAAACTGAGACATATTTGAACACGTCTCCCGATCACATGGTTGATCATACTCTAGGTTCCACATGCATGTTTTAGCTGAAGGAAGAATACCTTAAACCTGGGTAGTTGAAACCCGTGGAATGGGTACCATGCAATATGACTTCAAAGGGTCTTCATTTGCTCACCGAACCTCTCCAATCCTATCACTGCTGCGTTTATGTCCCTGTACACATGCTTGATTCTCTTTCGGAGACATAGCAATCCATAGGTTTTAAGATACTTAAGAGTCAGGTACATTCTTAGGCGTTTAATATGCGGTGTTGAGTCCATTTCGTTGAGCAAGGAGTAGCTCTTGTCTATTCCATATTTGGCTTAAGGAACTTTATCTGTGCTCATTTCAATCTCTGGTTTTATGCAGCACCCCAACTCACCTTTACCCTTAAACAAGCATAAGTTGGTTTTCTAAATTTGAGACCCTGTTCTGTTCTGTAATTCAGTTCCTGTGTAGCCAAGTTTACATTCCGTGTATTACTGATATCTTATGATGTTTCTTTTTCTGTGTGACTTATTTCAGTTAGAATCATCGTACCTTAATCCACTCATTGTGCCGCTACGGGCCTGATGACATAGATTTCACTGCTGAGTGATACTGCATTGTACGTAAGTACCACAAGTTCTTTATCCATTTTTCACTTTCTGTGATATTGAACTTGTACGGTAAACGAGGTTCTTGTAAACAGAGGCGTCCCAAACTTTGGGGTGGCTGTGTCTTTTTGATTTTAATTTCCCTAAGCTATAGGACCATAAGTGGAAGTGCCCTAGGCTCTGTTGCTTTGTTTTTTAGATGTTTCAGGAAACACCATACACTTCTCCCGAGTGTCTGTTGGCAGTTTACATCCCGCCCATCAGCATAACAAGGCTCCCAGTTCTCCATGGCCTGTCCTGCCTTTCTGGATTTTACACTTTTTTCAGATGGCCCTTTTGACCGGGGGGAAGTGAGACTTCATTGTAGTGCAGATTTCCTTTGCAAGCTTGCTTGGTTGGCCAAAAAGGGCGTATGCGTTTTTTCCTGAATATATTCAGGAAAAAACGCATACGCCCTTTTTGGCCAAGTGCATCATTGTGGACGTTCTGCCTCTTTTCCTATGCTTTCAATGCAATTCCAGTCTACCTCCTGAAATCGGTTTCCTGCAATTCTGCCCCGCTTTCAAGTCCTCTTGGCAGCCTTACTTCAGTATATTTTTGGACGATAGTTGTCATTTATAACTCTGCAGGTTTGTGAATTACAGTGCCCCTGAGCTCCTTTCTTCAACTCGTTTTCTTGTGAGCTGGCCGCAACACCGCAGGATGGCCTCAGGCCCTAATCTGATTCCGGCACGGCACGCTGAGCCTTTGGTTATTTCCTCTTCCTGGTGGGAAATGAGAGTTAAATTTGCCCGTCCAGACACCTCCAGCTAGTCTCTCATTGGTTCTCGCTATTCCTGTTCATCTTCCGCAGAAATTGCAAACTGGGCCAAACAGGAGGTTAAAGGGACTGACTCTCCAAGTCGGGAGAGTGTTAGTAAAGCGTCTGGAATGTTGCACCCGAGTACCAGGGTACGAAAACTGAGACATATTTGAACACGTCTCCCGATCACATGGTTGATCATACTCTAGGTTCCACATGCATGTTTTAGCTGAAGGAAGAATACCTTAAACCTGGGTAGTTGAAACCCGTGGAATGGGTACCATGCAATATGACTTCAAAGGGTCTTCATTTGCTCACCGAACCTCTCCAATCCTATCACTGCTGCGTTTATGTCCCTGTACACATGCTTGATTCTCTTTCGGAGACATAGCAATCCATAGGTTTTAAGATACTTAAGAGTCAGGTACATTCTTAGGCGTTTAATATGCGGTGTTGAGTCCATTTCGTTGAGCAAGGAGTAGCTCTTGTCTATTCCATATTTGGCTTAAGGAACTTTATCTGTGCTCATTTCAATCTCTGGTTTTATGCAGCACCCCAACTCACCTTTACCCTTAAACAAGCATAAGTTGGTTTTCTAAATTTGAGACCCTGTTCTGTTCTGTAATTCAGTTCCTGTGTAGCCAAGTTTACATTCCGTGTATTACTGATATCTTATGATGTTTCTTTTTCTGTGTGACTTATTTCAGTTAGAATCATCGTACCTGAATCCACTCATTGTGCTGCTACGGGCCTGATGACATAGATTTCACTGCTGAGTGATACTGCATTGTACGTAAGTACCACAAGTTCTTTATCCATTTTTCACTTTCTGTGATATTGAACTTGTACGGTAAACGAGGTTCTTGTAAACAGAGGCGTCCCAAACATTGGGGTGGCTGTGTCTTTTTGATTTTAATTTCCCTAAGCTATAGGACCATAAGTGGAAGTGCCCTAGGCTCTGTTGCTTTGTTTTTTAGATGTTTCAGGAAACACCATACACTTCTCCCGAGTGTCTGTTGGCAGTTTACATCCCGCCCATCAGCATAACAAGGCTCCCAGTTCTCCATGGCCTGTCCTGCCTTTCTGGATTTTACACTTTTTTCAGATGGCCCTTTTGACCGGGGGGAAGTGAGACTTCATTGTAGTGCAGATTTCCTTTGCAAGCTTGCTTGGTTGGCCAAAAAGGGCGTATGCGTTTTTTCCTGAATATATTCAGGAAAAAACGCATACGCCCTTTTTGGCCAAGTGCATCATTGTGGACGTTCTGCCTCTTTTCCTATGCTTTCAATGCAATTCCAGTCTACCTCCTGAAATCGGTTTCCTGCAATTCTGCCCCGCTTTCAAGTCCTCTTGGCAGCCTTACTTCAGTATATTTTTGGACGATAGCTGTCATTTATAACTCTGCAGGTTTGTGAATTACAGTGCCCCTGAGCTCCTTTCTTCAACTCGCTTTCTTGTGAGCTGGCCGCAACACCGCAGGATGGCTTCAGGCCCTAATCTGGTTCCGGCACGGCACGCTGAGCCTTTGGTTATTTCCTCTTCCTGGTGGGAAATGAGAGTTAAATTTGCCCGTCCAGACACCTCCAGCTAGTCTCTCATTGGTTCTCGCTATTCCTGTTCATCTTCCGCAGAAATTGCAAACTGGGCCAAACAGGAGGTTAAAGGGACTGACTCTCCAAGTCGGGAGAGTGTTAGTAAAGCGTCTGGAATGTTGCACCCGAGTACCAGGGTACGAAAACTGAGACATATTTGAACACGTCTCCCGATCACATGGTTGATCATACTCTAGGTTCCACATGCATGTTTTAGCTGAAGGAAGAATACCTTAAACCTGGGTAGTTGAAACCCGTGGAATGGGTACCATGCAATATGACTTCAAAGGGTCTTCATTTGCTCACCGAACCTCTCCAATCCTATCACTGCTGCGTTTATGTCCCTGTACACATGCTTGATTCTCTTTCGGAGACATAGCAATCCATAGGTTTTAAGATACTTAAGAGTCAGGTACATTCTTAGGCGTTTAATATGCGGTGTTGAGTCCATTTCGTTGAGCAAGGAGTAGCTCTTGTCTATTCCATATTTGGCTTAAGGAACTTTATCTGTGCTCATTTCAATCTCTGGTTTTATGCAGCACCCCAACTCACCTTTACCCTTAAACAAGCATAAGTTGGTTTTCTAAATTTGAGACCCTGTTCTGTTCTGTAATTCAGTTCCTGTGTAGCCAAGTTTACATTCCGTGTATTACTGATATCTTATGATGTTTCTTTTTCTGTGTGACTTATTTCAGTTAGAATCATCGTACCTGAATCCACTCATTGTGCTGCTACGGGCCTGATGACATAGATTTCACTGCTGAGTGATACTGCATTGTACGTAAGTACCACAAGTTCTTTATCCATTTTTCACTTTCTGTGATATTGAACTTGTACGGTAAACGAGGTTCTTGTAAACAGAGGCGTCCCAAACATTGGGGTGGCTGTGTCTTTTTGATTTTAATTTCCCTAAGCTATAGGACCATAAGTGGAAGTGCCCTAGGCTCTGTTGCTTTGTTTTTTAGATGTTTCAGGAAACACCATACACTTCTCCCGAGTGTCTGTTGGCAGTTTACATCCCGCCCATCAGCATAACAAGGCTCCCAGTTCTCCATGGCCTGTCCTGCCTTTCTGGATTTTACACTTTTTTCAGATGGCCCTTTTGACCGGCGGGAAGTGAGACTTCATTGTAGTGCAGATTTCCTTTGCAAGCTTGCTTGGTTGGCCAAAAAGGGCGTATGCGTTTTTTCCTGAATATATTCAGGAAAAAACGCATACGCCCTTTTTGGCCAAGTGCATCATTGTGGACGTTCTGCCTCTTTTCCTATGCTTTCAATGCAATTCCAGTCTACCTCCTGAAATCGGTTTCCTGCAATTCTGCCCCGCTTTCAAGTCCTCTTGGCAGCCTTACTTCAGTATATTTTTGGACGATAGTTGTCATTTATAACTCTGCAGGTTTGTGAATTACAGTGCCCCTGAGCTCCTTTCTTCAACTCGTTTTCTTGTGAGCTGGCCGCAACACCGCAGGATGGCTTCAGGCCCTAATCTGGTTCCGGCACGGCACGCTGAGCCTTTGGTTATTTCCTCTTCCTGGTGGGAAATGAGAGTTAAATTTGCCCGTCCAGACACCTCCAGCTAGTCTCTCATTGGTTCTCGCTATTCCTGTTCATCTTCCGCAGAAATTGCAAACTGGGCCAAACAGGAGGTTAAAGGGACTGACTCTCCAAGTCGGGAGAGTGTTAGTAAAGCGTCTGGAATGTTGCACCCGAGTACCAGGGTACGAAAACTGAGACATATTTGAACACGTCTCCCGATCACATGGTTGATCATACTCTAGGTTCCACATGCATGTTTTAGCTGAAGGAAGAATACCTTAAACCTGGGTAGTTGAAACCCGTGGAATGGGTACCATGCAATATGACTTCAAAGGGTCTTCATTTGCTCACCGAACCTCTCCAATCCTATCACTGCTGCGTTTATGTCCCTGTACACATGCTTGATTCTCTTTCGGAGACATAGCAATCCATAGGTTTTAAGATACTTAAGAGTCAGGTACATTCTTAGGCGTTTAATATGCGGTGTTGAGTCCATTTCGTTGAGCAAGGAGTAGCTCTTGTCTATTCCATATTTGGCTTAAGGAACTTTATCTGTGCTCATTTCAATCTCTGGTTTTATGCAGCACCCCAACTCACCTTTACCCTTAAGCAAGCATAAGTTGGTTTTCTAAATTTGAGACCCTGTTCTGTTCTGTAATTCAGTTCCTGTGTAGCCAAGTTTACATTCCGTGTATTACTGATATCTTATGATGTTTCTTTTTCTGTGTGACTTATTTCAGTTAGAATCATCGTACCTGAATCCACTCATTGTGCTGCTACGGGCCTGATGACATAGATTTCACTGCTGAGTGATACTGCATTGTACGTAAGTACCACAAGTTCTTTATCCATTTTTCACTTTCTGTGATATTGAACTTGTACGGTAAACGAGGTTCTTGTAAACAGAGGCGTCCCAAACATTGGGGTGGCTGTGTCTTTTTGATTTTAATTTCCCTAAGCTATAGGACCATAAGTGGAAGTGCCCTAGGCTCTGTTGCTTTGTTTTTTAGATGTTTCAGGAAACACCATACACTTCTCCCGAGTGTCTGTTGGCAGTTTACATCCCGCCCATCAGCATAACAAGGCTCCCAGTTCTCCATGGCCTGTCCTGCCTTTCTGGATTTTACACTTTTTTCAGATGGCCCTTTTGACCGGGGGGAAGTGAGACTTCATTGTAGTGCAGATTTCCTTTGCAAGCTTGCTTGGTTGGCCAAAAAGGGCGTATGCGTTTTTTCCTGAATATATTCAGGAAAAAACGCATACGCCCTTTTTGGCCAAGTGCATCATTGTGGACGTTCTGCCTCTTTTCCTATGCTTTCAATGCAATTCCAGTCTACCTCCTGAAATCGGTTTCCTGCAATTCTGCCCCGCTTTCAAGTCCTCTTGGCAGCCTTACTTCAGTATATTTTTGGACGATAGCTGTCATTTATAACTCTGCAGGTTTGTGAATTACAGTGCCCCTGAGCTCCTTTCTTCAACTCGCTTTCTTGTGAGCTGGCCGCAACACCGCAGGATGGCTTCAGGCCCTAATCTGGTTCCGGCACGGCACGCTGAGCCTTTGGTTATTTCCTCTTCCTGGTGGGAAATGAGAGTTAAATTTGCCCGTCCAGACACCTCCAGCTAGTCTCTCATTGGTTCTCGCTATTCCTGTTCATCTTCCGCAGAAATTGCAAACTGGGCCAAACAGGAGGTTAAAGGGACTGACTCTCCAAGTCGGGAGAGTGTTAGTAAAGCGTCTGGAATGTTGCACCCGAGTACCAGGGTACGAAAACTGAGACATATTTGAACACGTCTCCCGATCACATGGTTGATCATACTCTAGGTTCCACATGCATGTTTTAGCTGAAGGAAGAATACCTTAAACCTGGGTAGTTGAAACCCGTGGAATGGGTACCATGCAATATGACTTCAAAGGGTCTTCATTTGCTCACCGAACCTCTCCAATCCTATCACTTCTGCGTTTATGTCCCTGTACACATGCTTGATTCTCTTTCGGAGACATAGCAATCCATACGTTTTAAGATACTTAAGAGTCAGGTACATTCTTAGGCGTTTAATATGCGGTGTTGAGTCCATTTCGTTGAGCAAGGAGTAGCTCTTGTCTATTCCATATTTGGCTTAAGGAACTTTATCTGTGCTCATTTCAATCTCTGGTTTTATGCAGCACCCCAACTCACCTTTACCCTTAAACAAGCATAAGTTGGTTTTCTAAATTTGAGACCCTGTTCTGTTCTGTAATTCAGTTCCTGTGTAGCCAAGTTTACATTCCGTGTATTACTGATATCTTATGATGTTTCTTTTTCTGTGTGACTTATTTCAGTTAGAATCATCGTACCTGAATCCACTCATTGTGCTGCTACGGGCCTGATGACATAGATTTCACTGCTGAGTGATACTGCATTGTACGTAAGTACCACAAGTTCTTTATCCATTTTTCACTTTCTGTGATATTGAACTTGTACGGTAAACGAGGTTCTTGTAAACAGAGGCGTCCCAAACATTGGGGTGGCTGTGTCTTTTTGATTTTAATTTCCCTAAGCTATAGGACCATAAGTGGAAGTGCCCTAGGCTCTGTTGCTTTGTTTTTTAGATGTTTCAGGAAACACCATACACTTCTCCCGAGTGTCTGTTGGCAGTTTACATCCCGCCCATCAGCATAACAAGGCTCCCAGTTCTCCATGGCCTGTCCTGCCTTTCTGGATTTTACACTTTTTTCAGATGGCCCTTTTGACCGGGGGGAAGTGAGACTTCATTGTAGTGCAGATTTCCTTTGCAAGCTTGCTTGGTAGGCCAAAAAGGGCGTATGCGTTTTTTCCTGAATATATTCAGGAAAAAACGCATACGCCCTTTTTGGCCAAGTGCATCATTGTGGACGTTCTGCCTCTTTTCCTATGCTTTCAATGCAATTCCAGTCTACCTCCTGAAATCGGTTTCCTGCAATTCTGCCCCGCTTTCAAGTCCTCTTGGCAGCCTTACTTCAGTATATTTTTGGACGATAGTTGTCATTTATAACTCTGCAGGTTTGTGAATTACAGTGCCCCTGAGCTCCTTTCTTCAACTCGTTTTCTTGTGAGCTGGCCGCAACACCGCAGGATGGCTTCAGGCCCTAATCTGGTTCCGGCACGGCACGCTGAGCCTTTGGTTATTTCCTCTTCCTGGTGGGAAATGAGAGTTAAATTTGCCCGTCCAGACACCTCCAGCTAGTCTCTCATTGGTTCTCGCTATTCCTGTTCATCTTCCGCAGAAATTGCAAACTGGGCCAAACAGGAGGTTAAAGGGACTGACTCTCCAAGTCGGGAGAGTGTTAGTAAAGCGTCTGGAATGTTGCACCCGAGTACCAGGGTACGAAAACTGAGACATATTTGAACAAGTCTCCCGATCACATGGTTGATCATACTCTAGGTTCCACATGCATGTTTTAGCTGAAGGAAGAATACCTTAAACCTGGGTAGTTGAAACCCGTGGAATGGGTACCATGCAATATGACTTCAAAGGGTCTTCATTTGCTCACCGAACCTCTCCAATCCTATCACTGCTGCGTTTATGTCCCTGTACACATGCTTGATTCTCTTTTGGAGACATAGCAATCCATAGGTTTTAAGATACTTAAGAGTCAGGTACATTCTTAGGCGTTTAATATGCGGTGTTGAGTCCATTTCGTTGAGCAAGGAGTAGCTCTTGTCTATTCCATATTTGGCTTAAGGAACTTTATCTGTGCTCATTTCAATCTCTGGTTTTATGCAGCACCCCAACTCACCTTTACCCTTAAACAAGCATAAGTTGGTTTTCTAAATTTGAGACCCTCTTCTGTTCTGTAATTCAGTTCCTGTGTAGCCAAGTTTACATTCCGTGTATTACTGATATCTTATGATGTTTCTTTTTCTGTGTGACTTATTTCAGTTAGAATCATCGTACCTGAATCCACTCATTGTGCTGCTACGGGCCTGATGACATAGATTTCACTGCTGAGTGATACTGCATTGTACGTAAGTACCACAAGTTCTTTATCCATTTTTCACTTTCTGTGATATTGAACTTGTACGGTAAACGAGGTTCTTGTAAACAGAGGCGTCCCAAACATTGGGGTGGCTGTGTCTTTTTGATTTTAATTTCCCTAAGCTATAGGACCATAAGTGGAAGTGCCCTAGGCTCTGTTGCTTTGTTTTTTAGATGTTTCAGGAAACACCATACACTTCTCCCGAGTGTCTGTTGGCAGTTTACATCCCGCCCATCAGCATAACAAGGCTCCCAGTTCTCCATGGCCTGTCCTGCCTTTCTGGATTTTACACTTTTTTCAGATGGCCCTTTTGACCGGCGGGAAGTGAGACTTCATTGTAGTGCAGATTTCCTTTGCAAGCTTGCTTGGTTGGCCAAAAAGGGCGTATGCGTTCTTTCCTGAATATATTCAGGAAAAAACGCATACGCCCTTTTTGGCCAAGTGCATCATTGTGGACGTTCTGCCTCTTTTCCTATGCTTTCAATGCAATTCCAGTCTACCTCCTGAAATCGGTTTCCTGCAATTCTGCCCCGCTTTCAAGTCCTCTTGGCAGCCTTACTTCAGTATATTTTTGGACGATAGTTGTCATTTATAACTCTGCAGGTTTGTGAATTACAGTGCCCCTGAGCTCCTTTCTTCAACTCGTTTTCTTGTGAGCTGGCCGCAACACCGCAGGATGGCTTCAGGCCCTAATCTGGTTCCGGCACGGCACGCTGAGCCTTTGGTTATTTCCTCTTCCTGGTGGGAAATGAGAGTTAAATTTGCCCGTCCAGACACCTCCAGCTAGTCTCTCATTGGTTCTCGCTATTCCTGTTCATCTTCCGCAGAAATTGCAAACTGGGCCAAACAGGAGGTTAAAGGGACTGACTCTCCAAGTCGGGAGAGTGTTAGTAAAGCGTCTGGAATGTTGCACCCGAGTACCAGGGTACGAAAACTGAGACATATTTGAACACGTCTCCCGATCACATGGTTGATCATACTCTAGGTTCCACATGCATGTTTTAGCTGAAGGAAGAATACCTTAAACCTGGGTAGTTGAAACCCGTGGAATGGGTACCATGCAATATGACTTCAAAGGGTCTTCATTTGCTCACCGAACCTCTCCAATCCTATCACTGCTGCGTTTATGTCCCTGTACACATGCTTGATTCTCTTTCGGAGACATAGCAATCCATAGGTTTTAAGATACTTAAGAGTCAGGTACATTCTTAGGCGTTTAATATGCGGTGTTGAGTCCATTTCGTTGAGCAAGGAGTAGCTCTTGTCTATTCCATATTTGGCATAAGGAACTTTATCTGTGCTCATTTCAATCTCTGGTTTTATGCAGCACCCCAACTCACCTTTACCCTTAAACAAGCATAAGTTGGTTTTCTAAATTTGAGACCCTGTTCTGTTCTGTAATTCAGTTCCTGTGTAGCCAAGTTTACATTCCGTGTATTACTGATATCTTATGATGTTTCTTTTTCTGTGTGACTTATTTCAGTTAGAATCATCGTACCTGAATCCACTCATTGTGCTGCTACGGGCCTGATGACATAGATTTCACTGCTGAGTGATACTGCATTGTACGTAAGTACCACAAGTTCTTTATCCATTTTTCACTTTCTGTGATATTGAACTTGTACGGTAAACGAGGTTCTTGTAAACAGAGGCGTCCCAAACATTGGGGTGGCTGTGTCTTTTTGATTTTAATTTCCCTAAGCTATAGGACCATAAGTGGAAGTGCCCTAGGCTCTGTTGCTTTGTTTTTTAGATGTTTCAGGAAACACCATACACTTCTCCCGAGTGTCTGTTGGCAGTTTACATCCCGCCCATCAGCATAACAAGGCTCCCAGTTCTCCATGGCCTGTCCTGCCTTTCTGGATTTTACACTTTTTTCAGATGGCCCTTTTGACCGGGGGGAAGTGAGACTTCATTGTAGTGCAGATTTCCTTTGCAAGCTTGCTTGGTTGGCCAAAAAGGGCGTATGCGTTTTTTCCTGAATATATTCAGGAAAAAACGCATACGCCCTTTTTGGCCAAGTGCATCATTGTGGACGTTCTGCCTCTTTTCCTATGCTTTCAATGCAATTCCAGTCTACCTCCTGAAATCGGTTTCCTGCAATTCTGCCCCGCTTTCAAGTCCTCTTGGCAGCCTTACTTCAGTATATTTTTGGACGATAGCTGTCATTTATAACTCTGCAGGTTTGTGAATTACAGTGCCCCTGAGCTCCTTTCTTCAACTCGCTTTCTTGTGAGCTGGCCGCAACACCGCAGGATGGCTTCAGGCCCTAATCTGGTTCCGGCACGGCACGCTGAGCCTTTGGTTATTTCCTCTTCCTGGTGGGAAATGAGAGTTAAATTTGCCCGTCCAGACACCTCCAGCTAGTCTCTCATTGGTTCTCGCTATTCCTGTTCATCTTCCGCAGAAATTGCAAACTGGGCCAAACAGGAGGTTAAAGGGACTGACTCTCCAAGTCGGGAGAGTGTTAGTAAAGCGTCTGGAATGTTGCACCCGAGTACCAGGGTACGAAAACTGAGACATATTTGAACACGTCTCCCGATCACATGGTTGATCATACTCTAGGTTCCACATGCATGTTTTAGCTGAAGGAAGAATACCTTAAACCTGGGTAGTTGAAACCCGTGGAATGGGTACCATGCAATATGACTTCAAAGGGTCTTCATTTGCTCACCGAACCTCTCCAATCCTATCACTTCTGCGTTTATGTCCCTGTACACATGCTTGATTCTCTTTCGGAGACATAGCAATCCATACGTTTTAAGATACTTAAGAGTCAGGTACATTCTTAGGCGTTTAATATGCGGTGTTGAGTCCATTTCGTTGAGCAAGGAGTAGCTCTTGTCTATTCCATATTTGGCTTAAGGAACTTTATCTGTGCTCATTTCAATCTCTGGTTTTATGCAGCACCCCAACTCACCTTTACCCTTAAACAAGCATAAGTTGGTTTTCTAAATTTGAGACCCTCTTCTGTTCTGTAATTCAGTTCCTGTGTAGCCAAGTTTACATTCCGTGTATTACTGATATCTTATGATGTTTCTTTTTCTGTGTGACTTATTTCAGTTAGAATCATCGTACCTGAATCCACTCATTGTGCTGCTACGGGCCTGATGACATAGATTTCACTGCTGAGTGATACTGCATTGTACGTAAGTACCACAAGTTCTTTATCCATTTTTCACTTTCTGTGATATTGAACTTGTACGGTAAACGAGGTTCTTGTAAACAGAGGCGTCCCAAACATTGGGGTGGCTGTGTCTTTTTGATTTTAATTTCCCTAAGCTATAGGACCATAAGTGGAAGTGCCCTAGGCTCTGTTGCTTTGTTTTTTAGATGTTTCAGGAAACACCATACACTTCTCCCGAGTGTCTGTTGGCAGTTTACATCCCGCCCATCAGCATAACAAGGCTCCCAGTTCTCCATGGCCTGTCCTGCCTTTCTGGATTTTACACTTTTTTCAGATGGCCCTTTTGACCGGGGGGAAGTGAGACTTCATTGTAGTGCAGATTTCCTTTGCAAGCTTGCTTGGTAGGCCAAAAAGGGCGTATGCGTTTTTTCCTGAATATATTCAGGAAAAAACGCATACGCCCTTTTTGGCCAAGTGCATCATTGTGGACGTTCTGCCTCTTTTCCTATGCTTTCAATGCAATTCCAGTCTACCTCCTGAAATCGGTTTCCTGCAATTCTGCCCCGCTTTCAAGTCCTCTTGGCAGCCTTACTTCAGTATATTTTTGGACGATAGTTGTCATTTATAACTCTGCAGGTTTGTGAATTACAGTGCCCCTGAGCTCCTTTCTTCAACTCGTTTTCTTGTGAGCTGGCCGCAACACCGCAGGATGGCTTCAGGCCCTAATCTGGTTCCGGCACGGCACGCTGAGCCTTTGGTTATTTCCTCTTCCTGGTGGGAAATGAGAGTTAAATTTGCCCGTCCAGACACCTCCAGCTAGTCTCTCATTGGTTCTCGCTATTCCTGTTCATCTTCCGCAGAAATTGCAAACTGGGCCAAACAGGAGGTTAAAGGGACTGACTCTCCAAGTCGGGAGAGTGTTAGTAAAGCGTCTGGAATGTTGCACCCGAGTACCAGGGTACGAAAACTGAGACATATTTGAACACGTCTCCCGATCACATGGTTGATCATACTCTAGGTTCCACATGCATGTTTTAGCTGAAGGAAGAATACCTTAAACCTGGGTAGTTGAAACCCGTGGAATGGGTACCATGCAATATGACTTCAAAGGGTCTTCATTTGCTCACCGAACCTCTCCAATCCTATCACTGCTGCGTTTATGTCCCTGTACACATGCTTGATTCTCTTTCGGAGACATAGCAATCCATAGGTTTTAAGATACTTAAGAGTCAGGTACATTCTTAGGCGTTTAATATGCGGTGTTGAGTCCATTTCGTTGAGCAAGGAGTAGCTCTTGTCTATTCCATATTTGGCTTAAGGAACTTTATCTGTGCTCATTTCAATCTCTGGTTTTATGCAGCACCCCAACTCACCTTTACCCTTAAGCAAGCATAAGTTGGTTTTCTAAATTTGAGACCCTCTTCTGTTCTGTAATTCAGTTCCTGTGTAGCCAAGTTTACATTCCGTGTATTACTGATATCTTATGATGTTTCTTTTTCTGTGTGACTTATTTCAGTTAGAATCATCGTACCTGAATCCACTCATTGTGCTGCTACGGGCCTGATGACATAGATTTCACTGCTGAGTGATACTGCATTGTACGTAAGTACCACAAGTTCTTTATCCATTTTTCACTTTCTGTGATATTGAACTTGTACGGTAAACGAGGTTCTTGTAAACAGAGGCGTCCCAAACATTGGGGTGGCTGTGTCTTTTTGATTTTAATTTCCCTAAGCTATAGGACCATAAGTGGAAGTGCCCTAGGCTCTGTTGCTTTGTTTTTTAGATGTTTCAGGAAACACCATACACTTTTCCCGAGTGTCTGTTGGCAGTTTACATCCCGCCCATCAGCATAACAAGGCTCCCAGTTCTCCATGGCCTGTCCTGCCTTTCTGGATTTTACACTTTTTTCAGATGGCCCTTTTGACCGGGGGGAAGTGAGACTTCATTGTAGTGCAGATTTCCTTTGCAAGCTTGCTTGGTTGGCCAAAAAGGGCGTATGCGTTCTTTCCTGAATATATTCAGGAAAAAACGCATACGCCCTTTTTGGCCAAGTGCATCATTGTGGACGTTCTGCCTCTTTTCCTATGCTTTCAATGCAATTCCAGTCTACCTCCTGAAATCGGTTTCCTGCAATTCTGCCCCGCTTTCAAGTCCTCTTGGCAGCCTTACTTCAGTATATTTTTGGACGATAGTTGTCATTTATAACTCTGCAGGTTTGTGAATTACAGTGCCCCTGAGCTCCTTTCTTCAACTCGTTTTCTTGTGAGCTGGCCGCAACACCGCAGGATGGCTTCAGGCCCTAATCTGGTTCCGGCACGGCACGCTGAGCCTTTGGTTATTTCCTCTTCCTGGTGGGAAATGAGAGTTAAATTTGCCCGTCCAGACACCTCCAGCTAGTCTCTCATTGGTTCTCGCTATTCCTGTTCATCTTCCGCAGAAATTGCAAACTGGGCCAAACAGGAGGTTAAAGGGACTGACTCTCCAAGTCGGGAGAGTGTTAGTAAAGCGTCTGGAATGTTGCACCCGAGTACCAGGGTACGAAAACTGAGACATATTTGAACACGTCTCCCGATCACATGGTTGATCATACTCTAGGTTCCACATGCATGTTTTAGCTGAAGGAAGAATACCTTAAACCTGGGTAGTTGAAACCCGTGGAATGGGTACCATGCAATATGACTTCAAAGGGTCTTCATTTGCTCACCGAACCTCTCCAATCCTATCACTGCTGCGTTTATGTCCCTGTACACATGCTTGATTCTCTTTCGGAGACATAGCAATCCATAGGTTTTAAGATACTTAAGAGTCAGGTACATTCTTAGGCGTTTAATATGCGGTGTTGAGTCCATTTCGTTGAGCAAGGAGTAGCTCTTGTCTATTCCATATTTGGCTTAAGGAACTTTATCTGTGCTCATTTCAATCTCCGGTTTTATGCAGCACCCCAACTCACCTTTACCCTTAAACAAGCATAAGTTGGTTTTCTAAATTTGAGACCCTGTTCTGTTCTGTAATTCAGTTCCTGTGTAGCCAAGTTTACATTCCGTGTATTACTGATATCTTATGATGTTTCTTTTTCTGTGTGACTTATTTCAGTTAGAATCATCGTACCTGAATCCACTCATTGTGCTGCTACGGGCCTGATGACATAGATTTCACTGCTGAGCGATACTGCATTGTACGTAAGTACCACAAGTTCTTTATCCATTTTTCACTTTCTGTGATATTGAACTTGTACGGTAAACGAGGTTCTTGTAAACAGAGGCGTCCCAAACATTGGGGTGGCTGTGTCTTTTTGATTTTAATTTCCCTAAGCTATAGGACCATAAGTGGAAGTGCCCTAGGCTCTGTTGCTTTGTTTTTTAGATGTTTCAGGAAACACCATACACTTCTCCCGAGTGTCTGTTGGCAGTTTACATCCCGCCCATCAGCATAACAAGGCTCCCAGTTCTCCATGGCCTGTCCTGCCTTTCTGGATTTTACACTTTTTTCAGATGGCCCTTTTGACCGGGGGGAAGTGAGACTTCATTGTAGTGCAGATTTCCTTTGCAAGCTTGCTTGGTTGGCCAAAAAGGGCGTATGCGTTTTTTCCTGAATATATTCAGGAAAAAACGCATACGCCCTTTTTGGCCAAGTGCATCATTGTGGACGTTCTGCCTCTTTTCCTATGCTTTCAATGCAATTCCAGTCTACCTCCTGAAATCGGTTTCCTGCAATTCTGCCCCGCTTTCAAGTCCTCTTGGCAGCCTTACTTCAGTATATTTTTGGACGATAGTTGTCATTTATAACTCTGCAGGTTTGTGAATTACAGTGCCCCTGAGCTCCTTTCTTCAACTCGTTTTCTTGTGAGCTGGCCGCAACACCGCAGGATGGCCTCAGGCCCTAATCTGGTTCCGGCACGGCACGCTGAGCCTTTGGTTATTTCCTCTTCCTGGTGGGAAATGAGAGTTAAATTTGCCCGTCCAGACACCTCCAGCTAGTCTCTCATTGGTTCTCGCTATTCCTGTTCATCTTCCGCAGAAATTGCAAACTGGGCCAAACAGGAGGTTAAAGGGACTGACTCTCCAAGTCGGGAGAGTGTTAGTAAAGCGTCTGGAATGTTGCACCCGAGTACCAGGGTACGAAAACTGAGACATATTTGAACACGTCTCCCGATCACATGGTTGATCATACTCTAGGTTCCACATGCATGTTTTAGCTGAAGGAAGAATACCTTAAACCTGGGTAGTTGAAACCCGTGGAATGGGTACCATGCAATATGACTTCAAAGGGTCTTCATTTGCTCACCGAACCTCTCCAATCCTATCACTGCTGCGTTTATGTCCCTGTACACATGCTTGATTCTCTTTCGGAGACATAGCAATCCATACGTTTTAAGATACTTAAGAGTCAGGTACATTCTTAGGCGTTTAATATGCGGTGTTGAGTCCATTTCGTTGAGCAAGGAGTAGCTCTTGTCTATTCCATATTTGGCTTAAGGAACTTTATCTGTGCTCATTTCAATCTCTGGATTTATGCAGCACCCCAACTCACCTTTACCCTTAAACAAGCATAAGTTGGTTTTCTAAATTTGAGACCCTGTTCTGTTCTGTAATTCAGTTCCTGTGTAGCCAAGTTTACATTCCGTGTATTACTGATATCTTATGATGTTTCTTTTTCTGTGTGACTTATTTCAGTTAGAATCATCGTACCTGAATCCACTCATTGTGCCGCTACGGGCCTGATGACATAGATTTCACTGCTGAGTGATACTGCATTGTACGTAAGTACCAGAAGTTCTTTATCCATTTTTCACTTTCTGTGATATTGAACTTGTACGGTAAACGAGGTTCTTGTAAACAGAGGCGTCCCAAACTTTGGGGTGGCTGTGTCTTTTTGATTTTAATTTCCCTAAGCTATAGGACCATAAGTGGAAGTGCCCTAGGCTCTGTTGCTTTGTTTTTTAGATGTTTCAGGAAACACCATACACTTCTCCCGAGTGTCTGTTGGCAGTTTACATCCCGCCCATCAGCATAACAAGGCTCCCAGTTCTCCATGGCCTGTCCTGCCTTTCTGGATTTTACACTTTTTTCAGATGGCCCTTTTGACCGGGGGGAAGTGAGACTTCATTGTAGTGCAGATTTCCTTTGCAAGCTTGCTTGGTTGGCCAAAAAGGGCGTATGCGTTTTTTCCTGAATATATTCAGGAAAAAACGCATACGCCCTTTTTGGCCAAGTGCATCATTGTGGACGTTCTGCCTCTTTTCCTATGCTTTCAATGCAATTCCAGTCTACCTCCTGAAATCGGTTTCCTGCAATTCTGCCCCACTTTCAAGTCCTCTTGGCAGCCTTACTTCAGTATATTTTTGGACGATAGTTGTCATTTATAACTCTGCAGGTTTGTGAATTACAGTGCCCCTGAGCTCCTTTCTTCAACTCGTTTTCTTGTGAGCTGGCCGCAACACCGCAGGATGGCTTCAGGCCCTAATCTGGTTCCGGCACGGCACGCTGAGCCTTTGGTTATTTCCTCTTCCTGGTGGGAAATGAGAGTTAAATTTGCCCGTCCAGACACCTCCAGCTAGTCTCTCATTGGTTCTCGCTATTCCTGTTCATCTTCCGCAGAAATTGCAAACTGGGCCAAACAGGAGGTTAAAGGGACTGACTCTCCAAGTCGGGAGAGTGTTAGTAAAGCGTCTGGAATGTTGCACCCGAGTACCAGGGTACGAAAACTGAGACATATTTGAACACGTCTCCCGATCACATGGTTGATCATACTCTAGGTTCCACATGCATGTTTTAGCTGAAGGAAGAATACCTTAAACCTGGGTAGTTGAAACCCGTGGAATGGGTACCATGCAATATGACTTCAAAGGGTCTTCATTTGCTCACCGAACCTCTCCAATCCTATCACTGCTGCGTTTATGTCCCTGTACACATGCTTGATTCTCTTTCGGAGACATAGCAATCCATAGGTTTTAAGATACTTAAGAGTCAGGTACATTCTTAGGCGTTTAATATGCGGTGTTGAGTCCATTTCGTTGAGCAAGGAGTAGCTCTTGTCTATTCCATATTTGGCTTAAGGAACTTTATCTGTGCTCATTTCAATCTCTGGTTTTATGCAGCACCCCAACTCACCTTTACCCTTAAACAAGCATAAGTTGGTTTTCTAAATTTGAGACCCTGTTCTGTTCTGTAATTCAGTTCCTGTGTAGCCAAGTTTACATTCCGTGTATTACTGATATCTTATGATGTTTCTTTTTCTGTGTGACTTATTTCAGTTAGAATCATCGTACCTTAATCCACTCATTGTGCCGCTACGGGCCTGATGACATAGATTTCACTGCTGAGTGATACTGCATTGTACGTAAGTACCAGAAGTTCTTTATCCATTTTTCACTTTCTGTGATATTGAACTTGTACGGTAAACGAGGTTCTTGTAAACAGAGGCGTCCCAAACTTTGGGGTGGCTGTGTCTTTTTGATTTTAATTTCCCTAAGCTATAGGACCATAAGTGGAAGTGCCCTAGGCTCTGTTGCTTTGTTTTTTAGATGTTTCAGGAAACACCATACACTTCTCCCGAGTGTCTGTTGGCAGTTTACATCCCGCCCATCAGCATAACAAGGCTCCCAGTTCTCCATGGCCTGTCCTGCCTTTCTGGATTTTACACTTTTTTCAGATGGCCCTTTTGACCGGGGGGAAGTGAGACTTCATTGTAGTGCAGATTTCCTTTGCAAGCTTGCTTGGTTGGCCAAAAAGGGCGTATGCGTTTTTTCCTGAATATATTCAGGAAAAAACGCATACGCCCTTTTTGGCCAAGTGCATCATTGTGGACGTTCTGCCTCTTTTCCTATGCTTTCAATGCAATTCCAGTCTACCTCCTGAAATCGGTTTCCTGCAATTCTGCCCCGCTTTCAAGTCCTCTTGGCAGCCTTACTTCAGTATATTTTTGGACGATAGTTGTCATTTATAACTCTGCAGGTTTGTGAATTACAGTGCCCCTGAGCTCCTTTCTTCAACTCGTTTTCTTGTGAGCTGGCCGCAACACCGCAGGATGGCCTCAGGCCCTAATCTGATTCCGGCACGGCACGCTGAGCCTTTGGTTATTTCCTCTTCCTGGTGGGAAATGAGAGTTAAATTTGCCCGTCCAGACACCTCCAGCTAGTCTCTCATTGGTTCTCGCTATTCCTGTTCATCTTCCGCAGAAATTGCAAACTGGGCCAAACAGGAGGTTAAAGGGACTGACTCTCCAAGTCGGGAGAGTGTTAGTAAAGCGTCTGGAATGTTGCACCCGAGTACCAGGGTACGAAAACTGAGACATATTTGACCACGTCTCCCGATCACATGGTTGATCATACTCTAGGTTCCACATGCATGTTTTAGCTGAAGGAAGAATACCTTAAACCTGGGTAGTTGAAACCCGTGGAATGGGTACCATGCAATATGACTTCAAAGGGTCTTCATTTGCTCACCGAACCTCTCCAATCCTATCACTGCTGCGTTTATGTCCCTGTACACATGCTTGATTCTCTTTCGGAGACATAGCAATCCATAGGTTTTAAGATACTTAAGAGTCAGGTACATTCTTAGGCGTTTAATATGCGGTGTTGAGTCCATTTCGTTGAGCAAGGAGTAGCTCTTGTCTATTCCATATTTGGCTTAAGGAACTTTATCTGTGCTCATTTCAATCTCTGGTTTTATGCAGCACCCCAACTCACCTTTACCCTTAAACAAGCATAAGTTGGTTTTCTAAATTTGAGACCCTGTTCTGTTCTGTAATTCAGTTCCTGTGTAGCCAAGTTTACATTCCGTGTATTACTGATATCTTATGATGTTTCTTTTTCTGTGTGACTTATTTCAGTTAGAATCATCGTACCTGAATCCACTCATTGTGCTGCTACGGGCCTGATGACATAGATTTCACTGCTGAGTGATACTGCATTGTACGTAAGTACCACAAGTTCTTTATCCATTTTTCACTTTCTGTGATATTGAACTTGTACGGTAAACGAGGTTCTTGTAAACAGAGGCGTCCCAAACATTGGGGTGGCTGTGTCTTTTTGATTTTAATTTCCCTAAGCTATAGGACCATAAGTGGAAGTGCCCTAGGCTCTGTTGCTTTGTTTTTTAGATGTTTCAGGAAACACCATACACTTCTCCCGAGTGTCTGTTGGCAGTTTACATCCCGCCCATCAGCATAACAAGGCTCCCAGTTCTCCATGGCCTGTCCTGCCTTTCTGGATTTTACACTTTTTTCAGATGGCCCTTTTGACCGGGGGGAAGTGAGACTTCATTGTAGTGCAGATTTCCTTTGCAAGCTTGCTTGGTTGGCCAAAAAGGGCGTATGCGTTTTTTCCTGAATATATTCAGGAAAAAACGCATACGCCCTTTTTGGCCAAGTGCATCATTGTGGACGTTCTGCCTCTTTTCCTATGCTTTCAATGCAATTCCAGTCTACCTCCTGAAATCGGTTTCCTGCAATTCTGCCCCGCTTTCAAGTCCTCTTGGCAGCCTTACTTCAGTATATTTTTGGACGATAGCTGTCATTTATAACTCTGCAGGTTTGTGAATTACAGTGCCCCTGAGCTCCTTTCTTCAACTCGCTTTCTTGTGAGCTGGCCGCAACACCGCAGGATGGCTTCAGGCCCTAATCTGGTTCCGGCACGGCACGCTGAGCCTTTGGTTATTTCCTCTTCCTGGTGGGAAATGAGAGTTAAATTTGCCCGTCCAGACACCTCCAGCTAGTCTCTCATTGGTTCTCGCTATTCCTGTTCATCTTCCGCAGAAATTGCAAACTGGGCCAAACAGGAGGTTAAAGGGACTGACTCTCCAAGTCGGGAGAGTGTTAGTAAAGCGTCTGGAATGTTGCACCCGAGTACCAGGGTACGAAAACTGAGACATATTTGAACACGTCTCCCGATCACATGGTTGATCATACTCTAGGTTCCACATGCATGTTTTAGCTGAAGGAAGAATACCTTAAACCTGGGTAGTTGAAACCCGTGGAATGGGTACCATGCAATATGACTTCAAAGGGTCTTCATTTGCTCACCGAACCTCTCCAATCCTATCACTGCTGCGTTTATGTCCCTGTACACATGCTTGATTCTCTTTCGGAGACATAGCAATCCATAGGTTTTAAGATACTTAAGAGTCAGGTACATTCTTAGGCGTTTAATATGCGGTGTTGAGTCCATTTCGTTGAGCAAGGAGTAGCTCTTGTCTATTCCATATTTGGCTTAAGGAACTTTATCTGTGCTCATTTCAATCTCTGGTTTTATGCAGCACCCCAACTCACCTTTACCCTTAAACAAGCATAAGTTGGTTTTCTAAATTTGAGACCCTGTTCTGTTCTGTAATTCAGTTCCTGTGTAGCCAAGTTTACATTCCGTGTATTACTGATATCTTATGATGTTTCTTTTTCTGTGTGACTTATTTCAGTTAGAATCATCGTACCTGAATCCACTCATTGTGCTGCTACGGGCCTGATGACATAGATTTCACTGCTGAGTGATACTGCATTGTACGTAAGTACCACAAGTTCTTTATCCATTTTTCACTTTCTGTGATATTGAACTTGTACGGTAAACGAGGTTCTTGTAAACAGAGGCGTCCCAAACATTGGGGTGGCTGTGTCTTTTTGATTTTAATTTCCCTAAGCTATAGGACCATAAGTGGAAGTGCCCTAGGCTCTGTTGCTTTGTTTTTTAGATGTTTCAGGAAACACCATACACTTCTCCCGAGTGTCTGTTGGCAGTTTACATCCCGCCCATCAGCATAACAAGGCTCCCAGTTCTCCATGGCCTGTCCTGCCTTTCTGGATTTTACACTTTTTTCAGATGGCCCTTTTGACCGGGGGGAAGTGAGACTTCATTGTAGTGCAGATTTCCTTTGCAAGCTTGCTTGGTTGGCCAAAAAGGGCGTATGCGTTTTTTCCTGAATATATTCAGGAAAAAACGCATACGCCCTTTTTGGCCAAGTGCATCATTGTGGACGTTCTGCCTCTTTTCCTATGCTTTCAATGCAATTCCAGTCTACCTCCTGAAATCGGTTTCCTGCAATTCTGCCCCGCTTTCAAGTCCTCTTGGCAGCCTTACTTCAGTATATTTTTGGACGATAGCTGTCATTTATAACTCTGCAGGTTTGTGAATTACAGTGCCCCTGAGCTCCTTTCTTCAACTCGCTTTCTTGTGAGCTGGCCGCAACACCGCAGGATGGCTTCAGGCCCTAATCTGGTTCCGGCACGGCACGCTGAGCCTTTGGTTATTTCCTCTTCCTGGTGGGAAATGAGAGTTAAATTTGCCCGTCCAGACACCTCCAGCTAGTCTCTCATTGGTTCTCGCTATTCCTGTTCATCTTCCGCAGAAATTGCAAACTGGGCCAAACAGGAGGTTAAAGGGACTGACTCTCCAAGTCGGGAGAGTGTTAGTAAAGCGTCTGGAATGTTGCACCCGAGTACCAGGGTACGAAAACTGAGACATATTTGAACACGTCTCCCGATCACATGGTTGATCATACTCTAGGTTCCACATGCATGTTTTAGCTGAAGGAAGAATACCTTAAACCTGGGTAGTTGAAACCCGTGGAATGGGTACCATGCAATATGACTTCAAAGGGTCTTCATTTGCTCACCGAACCTCTCCAATCCTATCACTGCTGCGTTTATGTCCCTGTACACATGCTTGATTCTCTTTCGGAGACATAGCAATCCATAGGTTTTAAGATACTTAAGAGTCAGGTACATTCTTAGGCGTTTAATATGCGGTGTTGAGTCCATTTCGTTGAGCAAGGAGTAGCTCTTGTCTATTCCATATTTGGCTTAAGGAACTTTATCTGTGCTCATTTCAATCTCTGGTTTTATGCAGCACCCCAACTCACCTTTACCCTTAAACAAGCATAAGTTGGTTTTCTAAATTTGAGACCCTGTTCTGTTCTGTAATTCAGTTCCTGTGTAGCCAAGTTTACATTCCGTGTATTACTGATATCTTATGATGTTTCTTTTTCTGTGTGACTTATTTCAGTTAGAATCATCGTACCTGAATCCACTCATTGTGCTGCTACGGGCCTGATGACATAGATTTCACTGCTGAGTGATACTGCATTGTACGTAAGTACCACAAGTTCTTTATCCATTTTTCACTTTCTGTGATATTGAACTTGTACGGTAAACGAGGTTCTTGTAAACAGAGGCGTCCCAAACATTGGGGTGGCTGTGTCTTTTTGATTTTAATTTCCCTAAGCTATAGGACCATAAGTGGAAGTGCCCTAGGCTCTGTTGCTTTGTTTTTTAGATGTTTCAGGAAACACCATACACTTCTCCCGAGTGTCTGTTGGCAGTTTACATCCCGCCCATCAGCATAACAAGGCTCCCAGTTCTCCATGGCCTGTCCTGCCTTTCTGGATTTTACACTTTTTTCAGATGGCCCTTTTGACCGGCGGGAAGTGAGACTTCATTGTAGTGCAGATTTCCTTTGCAAGCTTGCTTGGTTGGCCAAAAAGGGTGTATGCGTTTTTTCCTGAATATATTCAGGAAAAAACGCATACGCCCTTTTTGGCCAAGTGCATCATTGTGGACGTTCTGCCTCTTTTCCTATGCTTTCAATGCAATTCCAGTCTACCTCCTGAAATCGGTTTCCTGCAATTCTGCCCCGCTTTCAAGTCCTCTTGGCAGCCTTACTTCAGTATATTTTTGGACGATAGTTGTCATTTATAACTCTGCAGGTTTGTGAATTACAGTGCCCCTGAGCTCCTTTCTTCAACTCGTTTTCTTGTGAGCTGGCCGCAACACCGCAGGATGGCTTCAGGCCCTAATCTGGTTCCGGCACGGCACGCTGAGCCTTTGGTTATTTCCTCTTCCTGGTGGGAAATGAGAGTTAAATTTGCCCGTCCAGACACCTCCAGCTAGTCTCTCATTGGTTCTCGCTATTCCTGTTCATCTTCCGCAGAAATTGCAAACTGGGCCAAACAGGAGGTTAAAGGGACTGACTCTCCAAGTCGGGAGAGTGTTAGTAAAGCGTCTGGAATGTTGCACCCGAGTACCAGGGTACGAAAACTGAGACATATTTGAACACGTCTCCCGATCACATGGTTGATCATACTCTAGGTTCCACATGCATGTTTTAGCTGAAGGAAGAATACCTTAAACCTGGGTAGTTGAAACCCGTGGAATGGGTACCATGCAATATGACTTCAAAGGGTCTTCATTTGCTCACCGAACCTCTCCAATCCTATCACTGCTGCGTTTATGTCCCTGTACACATGCTTGATTCTCTTTCGGAGACATAGCAATCCATAGGTTTTAAGATACTTAAGAGTCAGGTACATTCTTAGGCGTTTAATATGCGGTGTTGAGTCCATTTCGTTGAGCAAGGAGTAGCTCTTGTCTATTCCATATTTGGCTTAAGGAACTTTATCTGTGCTCATTTCAATCTCTGGTTTTATGCAGCACCCCAACTCACCTTTACCCTTAAGCAAGCATAAGTTGGTTTTCTAAATTTGAGACCCTGTTCTGTTCTGTAATTCAGTTCCTGTGTAGCCAAGTTTACATTCCGTGTATTACTGATATCTTATGATGTTTCTTTTTCTGTGTGACTTATTTCAGTTAGAATCATCGTACCTGAATCCACTCATTGTGCTGCTACGGGCCTGATGACATAGATTTCACTGCTGAGTGATACTGCATTGTACGTAAGTACCACAAGTTCTTTATCCATTTTTCACTTTCTGTGATATTGAACTTGTACGGTAAACGAGGTTCTTGTAAACAGAGGCGTCCCAAACATTGGGGTGGCTGTGTCTTTTTGATTTTAATTTCCCTAAGCTATAGGACCATAAGTGGAAGTGCCCTAGGCTCTGTTGCTTTGTTTTTTAGATGTTTCAGGAAACACCATACACTTCTCCCGAGTGTCTGTTGGCAGTTTACATCCCGCCCATCAGCATAACAAGGCTCCCAGTTCTCCATGGCCTGTCCTGCCTTTCTGGATTTTACACTTTTTTCAGATGGCCCTTTTGACCGGGGGGAAGTGAGACTTCATTGTAGTGCAGATTTCCTTTGCAAGCTTGCTTGGTTGGCCAAAAAGGGCGTATGCGTTTTTTCCTGAATATATTCAGGAAAAAACGCATACGCCCTTTTTGGCCAAGTGCATCATTGTGGACGTTCTGCCTCTTTTCCTATGCTTTCAATGCAATTCCAGTCTACCTCCTGAAATCGGTTTCCTGCAATTCTGCCCCGCTTTCAAGTCCTCTTGGCAGCCTTACTTCAGTATATTTTTGGACGATAGCTGTCATTTATAACTCTGCAGGTTTGTGAATTACAGTGCCCCTGAGCTCCTTTCTTCAACTCGCTTTCTTGTGAGCTGGCCGCAACACCGCAGGATGGCTTCAGGCCCTAATCTGGTTCCGGCACGGCACGCTGAGCCTTTGGTTATTTCCTCTTCCTGGTGGGAAATGAGAGTTAAATTTGCCCGTCCAGACACCTCCAGCTAGTCTCTCATTGGTTCTCGCTATTCCTGTTCATCTTCCGCAGAAATTGCAAACTGGGCCAAACAGGAGGTTAAAGGGACTGACTCTCCAAGTCGGGAGAGTGTTAGTAAAGCGTCTGGAATGTTGCACCCGAGTACCAGGGTACGAAAACTGAGACATATTTGAACACGTCTCCCGATCACATGGTTGATCATACTCTAGGTTCCACATGCATGTTTTAGCTGAAGGAAGAATACCTTAAACCTGGGTAGTTGAAACCCGTGGAATGGGTACCATGCAATATGACTTCAAAGGGTCTTCATTTGCTCACCGAACCTCTCCAATCCTATCACTTCTGCGTTTATGTCCCTGTACACATGCTTGATTCTCTTTCGGAGACATAGCAATCCATACGTTTTAAGATACTTAAGAGTCAGGTACATTCTTAGGCGTTTAATATGCGGTGTTGAGTCCATTTCGTTGAGCAAGGAGTAGCTCTTGTCTATTCCATATTTGGCTTAAGGAACTTTATCTGTGCTCATTTCAATCTCTGGTTTTATGCAGCACCCCAACTCACCTTTACCCTTAAACAAGCATAAGTTGGTTTTCTAAATTTGAGACCCTGTTCTGTTCTGTAATTCAGTTCCTGTGTAGCCAAGTTTACATTCCGTGTATTACTGATATCTTATGATGTTTCTTTTTCTGTGTGACTTATTTCAGTTAGAATCATCGTACCTGAATCCACTCATTGTGCTGCTACGGGCCTGATGACATAGATTTCACTGCTGAGTGATACTGCATTGTACGTAAGTACCACAAGTTCTTTATCCATTTTTCACTTTCTGTGATATTGAACTTGTACGGTAAACGAGGTTCTTGTAAACAGAGGCGTCCCAAACATTGGGGTGGCTGTGTCTTTTTGATTTTAATTTCCCTAAGCTATAGGACCATAAGTGGAAGTGCCCTAGGCTCTGTTGCTTTGTTTTTTAGATGTTTCAGGAAACACCATACACTTCTCCCGAGTGTCTGTTGGCAGTTTACATCCCGCCCATCAGCATAACAAGGCTCCCAGTTCTCCATGGCCTGTCCTGCCTTTCTGGATTTTACACTTTTTTCAGATGGCCCTTTTGACCGGGGGGAAGTGAGACTTCATTGTAGTGCAGATTTCCTTTGCAAGCTTGCTTGGTAGGCCAAAAAGGGCGTATGCGTTTTTTCCTGAATATATTCAGGAAAAAACGCATACGCCCTTTTTGGCCAAGTGCATCATTGTGGACGTTCTGCCTCTTTTCCTATGCTTTCAATGCAATTCCAGTCTACCTCCTGAAATCGGTTTCCTGCAATTCTGCCCCGCTTTCAAGTCCTCTTGGCAGCCTTACTTCAGTATATTTTTGGACGATAGTTGTCATTTATAACTCTGCAGGTTTGTGAATTACAGTGCCCCTGAGCTCCTTTCTTCAACTCGTTTTCTTGTGAGCTGGCCGCAACACCGCAGGATGGCTTCAGGCCCTAATCTGGTTCCGGCACGGCACGCTGAGCCTTTGGTTATTTCCTCTTCCTGGTGGGAAATGAGAGTTAAATTTGCCCGTCCAGACACCTCCAGCTAGTCTCTCATTGGTTCTCGCTATTCCTGTTCATCTTCCGCAGAAATTGCAAACTGGGCCAAACAGGAGGTTAAAGGGACTGACTCTCCAAGTCGGGAGAGTGTTAGTAAAGCGTCTGGAATGTTGCACCCGAGTACCAGGGTACGAAAACTGAGACATATTTGAACAAGTCTCCCGATCACATGGTTGATCATACTCTAGGTTCCACATGCATGTTTTAGCTGAAGGAAGAATACCTTAAACCTGGGTAGTTGAAACCCGTGGAATGGGTACCATGCAATATGACTTCAAAGGGTCTTCATTTGCTCACCGAACCTCTCCAATCCTATCACTGCTGCGTTTATGTCCCTGTACACATGCTTGATTCTCTTTCGGAGACATAGCAATCCATAGGTTTTAAGATACTTAAGAGTCAGGTACATTCTTAGGCGTTTAATATGCGGTGTTGAGTCCATTTCGTTGAGCAAGGAGTAGCTCTTGTCTATTCCATATTTGGCTTAAGGAACTTTATCTGTGCTCATTTCAATCTCTGGTTTTATGCAGCACCCCAACTCACCTTTACCCTTAAACAAGCATAAGTTGGTTTTCTAAATTTGAGACCCTCTTCTGTTCTGTAATTCAGTTCCTGTGTAGCCAAGTTTACATTCCGTGTATTACTGATATCTTATGATGTTTCTTTTTCTGTGTGACTTATTTCAGTTAGAATCATCGTACCTGAATCCACTCATTGTGCTGCTACGGGCCTGATGACATAGATTTCACTGCTGAGTGATACTGCATTGTACGTAAGTACCACAAGTTCTTTATCCATTTTTCACTTTCTGTGATATTGAACTTGTACGGTAAACGAGGTTCTTGTAAACAGAGGCGTCCCAAACATTGGGGTGGCTGTGTCTTTTTGATTTTAATTTCCCTAAGCTATAGGACCATAAGTGGAAGTGCCCTAGGCTCTGTTGCTTTGTTTTTTAGATGTTTCAGGAAACACCATACACTTCTCCCGAGTGTCTGTTGGCAGTTTACATCCCGCCCATCAGCATAACAAGGCTCCCAGTTCTCCATGGCCTGTCCTGCCTTTCTGGATTTTACACTTTTTTCAGATGGCCCTTTTGACCGGCGGGAAGTGAGACTTCATTGTAGTGCAGATTTCCTTTGCAAGCTTGCTTGGTTGGCCAAAAAGGGCGTATGCGTTCTTTCCTGAATATATTCAGGAAAAAACGCATACGCCCTTTTTGGCCAAGTGCATCATTGTGGACGTTCTGCCTCTTTTCCTATGCTTTCAATGCAATTCCAGTCTACCTCCTGAAATCGGTTTCCTGCAATTCTGCCCCGCTTTCAAGTCCTCTTGGCAGCCTTACTTCAGTATATTTTTGGACGATAGTTGTCATTTATAACTCTGCAGGTTTGTGAATTACAGTGCCCCTGAGCTCCTTTCTTCAACTCGTTTTCTTGTGAGCTGGCCGCAACACCGCAGGATGGCTTCAGGCCCTAATCTGGTTCCGGCACGGCACGCTGAGCCTTTGGTTATTTCCTCTTCCTGGTGGGAAATGAGAGTTAAATTTGCCCGTCCAGACACCTCCAGCTAGTCTCTCATTGGTTCTCGCTATTCCTGTTCATCTTCCGCAGAAATTGCAAACTGGGCCAAACAGGAGGTTAAAGGGACTGACTCTCCAAGTCGGGAGAGTGTTAGTAAAGCGTCTGGAATGTTGCACCCGAGTACCAGGGTACGAAAACTGAGACATATTTGAACACGTCTCCCGATCACATGGTTGATCATACTCTAGGTTCCACATGCATGTTTTAGCTGAAGGAAGAATACCTTAAACCTGGGTAGTTGAAACCCGTGGAATGGGTACCATGCAATATGACTTCAAAGGGTCTTCATTTGCTCACCGAACCTCTCCAATCCTATCACTTCTGCGTTTATGTCCCTGTACACATGCTTGATTCTCTTTCGGAGACATAGCAATCCATACGTTTTAAGATACTTAAGAGTCAGGTACATTCTTAGGCGTTTAATATGCGGTGTTGAGTCCATTTCGTTGAGCAAGGAGTAGCTCTTGTCTATTCCATATTTGGCTTAAGGAACTTTATCTGTGCTTATTTCAATCTCTGGTTTTATGCAGCACCCCAACTCACCTTTACCCTTAAACAAGCATAAGTTGGTTTTCTAAATTTGAGACCCTGTTCTGTTCTGTAATTCAGTTCCTGTGTAGCCAAGTTTACATTCCGTGTATTACTGATATCTTATGATGTTTCTTTTTCTGTGTGACTTATTTCAGTTAGAATCATCGTACCTGAATCCACTCATTGTGCTGCTACGGGCCTGATGACATAGATTTCACTGCTGAGTGATACTGCATTGTACGTAAGTACCACAAGTTCTTTATCCATTTTTCACTTTCTGTGATATTGAACTTGTACGGTAAACGAGGTTCTTGTAAACAGAGGCGTCCCAAACATTGGGGTGGCTGTATCTTTTTGATTTTAATTTCCCTAAGCTATAGGACCATAAGTGGAAGTGCCCTAGGCTCTGTTGCTTTGTTTTTTAGATGTTTCAGGAAACACCATACACTTCTCCCGAGTGTCTGTTGGCAGTTTACATCCCGCCCATCAGCATAACAAGGCTCCCAGTTCTCCATGGCCTGTCCTGCCTTTCTGGATTTTACACTTTTTTCAGATGGCCCTTTTGACCGGGGGGAAGTGAGACTTCATTGTAGTGCAGATTTCCTTTGCAAGCTTGCTTGGTTGGCCAAAAAGGGCGTATGCGTTTTTTCCTGAATATATTCAGGAAAAAACGCATACGCCCTTTTTGGCCAAGTGCATCATTGTGGACGTTCTGCCTCTTTTCCTATGCTTTCAATGCAATTCCAGTCTACCTCCTGAAATCGGTTTCCTGCAATTCTGCCCCGCTTTCAAGTCCTCTTGGCAGCCTTACTTCAGTATATTTTTGGACGATAGCTGTCATTTATAACTCTGCAGGTTTGTGAATTACAGTGCCCCTGAGCTCCTTTCTTCAACTCGCTTTCTTGTGAGCTGGCCGCAACACCGCAGGATGGCTTCAGGCCCTAATCTGGTTCCGGCACGGCACGCTGAGCCTTTGGTTATTTCCTCTTCCTGGTGGGAAATGAGAGTTAAATTTGCCCGTCCAGACACCTCCAGCTAGTCTCTCATTGGTTCTCGCTATTCCTGTTCATCTTCCGCAGAAATTGCAAACTGGGCCAAACAGGAGGTTAAAGGGACTGACTCTCCAAGTCGGGAGAGTGTTAGTAAAGCGTCTGGAATGTTGCACCCGAGTACCAGGGTACGAAAACTGAGACATATTTGAACACGTCTCCCGATCACATGGTTGATCATACTCTAGGTTCCACATGCATGTTTTAGCTGAAGGAAGAATACCTTAAACCTGGGTAGTTGAAACCCGTGGAATGGGTACCATGCAATATGACTTCAAAGGGTCTTCATTTGCTCACCGAACCTCTCCAATCCTATCACTGCTGCGTTTATGTCCCTGTACACATGCTTGATTCTCTTTCGGAGACATAGCAATCCATAGGTTTTAAGATACTTAAGAGTCAGGTACATTCTTAGGCGTTTAATATGGGGTGTTGAGTCCATTTCGTTGAGCAAGGAGTAGCTCTTGTCTATTCCATATTTGGCTTAAGGAACTTTATCTGTGCTCATTTCAATCTCTGGTTTTATGCAGCACCCCAACTCACCTTTACCCTTAAACAAGCATAAGTTGGTTTTCTAAATTTGAGACCCTGTTCTGTTCTGTAATTCAGTTCCTGTGTAGCCAAGTTTACATTCCGTGTATTACTGATATCTTATGATGTTTCTTTCTCTGTGTGACTTATTTCAGTTAGAATCATCGTACCTGAATCCACTCATTGTGCTGCTACGGGCCTGATGACATAGATTTCACTGCTGAGTGATACTGCATTGTACGTAAGTACCACAAGTTCTTTATCCATTTTTCACTTTCTGTGATATTGAACTTGTACGGTAAACGAGGTTCTTGTAAACAGAGGCGTCCCAAACATTGGGGTGGCTGTATCTTTTTGATTTTAATTTCCCTAAGCTATAGGACCATAAGTGGAAGTGCCCTAGGCTCTGTTGCTTTGTTTTTTAGATGTTTCAGGAAACACCATACACTTCTCCCGAGTGTCTGTTGGCAGTTTACATCCCGCCCATCAGCATAACAAGGCTCCCAGTTCTCCATGGCCTGTCCTGCCTTTCTGGATTTTACACTTTTTTCAGATGGCCCTTTTGACCGGGGGGAAGTGAGACTTCATTGTAGTGCAGATTTCCTTTGCAAGCTTGCTTGGTTGGCCAAAAAGGGCGTATGCGTTTTTTCCTGAATATATTCAGGAAAAAACGCATACGCCCTTTTTGGCCAAGTGCATCATTGTGGACGTTCTGCCTCTTTTCCTATGCTTTCAATGCAATTCCAGTCTACCTCCTGAAATCGGTTTCCTGCAATTCTGCCCCGCTTTCAAGTCCTCTTGGCAGCCTTACTTCAGTATATTTTTGGACGATAGTTGTCATTTATAACTCTGCAGGTTTGTGAATTACAGTGCCCCTGAGCTCCTTTCTTCAACTCGTTTTCTTGTGAGCTGGCCGCAACACCGCAGGATGGCTTCAGGCCCTAATCTGGTTCCGGCACGGCACGCTGAGCCTTTGGTTATTTCCTCTTCCTGGTGGGATATGAGAGTTAAATTTGCCCGTCCAGACACCTCCAGCTAGTCTCTCATTGGTTCTCGCTATTCCTGTTCATCTTCCGCAGAAATTGCAAACTGGGCCAAACAGGAGGTTAAAGGGACTGACTCTCCAAGTCGGGAGAGTGTTAGTAAAGCGTCTGGAATGTTGCACCCGAGTACCAGGGTACGAAAACTGAGACATATTTGAACACGTCTCCCGATCACATGGTTGATCATACTCTAGGTTCCACATGCATGTTTTAGCTGAAGGAAGAATACCTTAAACCTGGGTAGTTGAAACCCGTGGAATGGGTACCATGCAATATGACTTCAAAGGGTCTTCATTTGCTCACCGAACCTCTCCAATCCTATCACTGCTGCGTTTATGTCCCTGTACACATGCTTGATTCTCTTTCGGAGACATAGCAATCCATAGGTTTTAAGATACTTAAGAGTCAGGTACATTCTTAGGCGTTTAATATGGGGTGTTGAGTCCATTTCGTTGAGCAAGGAGTAGCTCTTGTCTATTCCATATTTGGCTTAAGGAACTTTATCTGTGCTCATTTCAATCTCTGGTTTTATGCAGCACCCCAACTCACCTTTACCCTTAAACAAGCATAAGTTGGTTTTCTAAATTTGAGACCCTGTTCTGTTCTGTAATTCAGTTCCTGTGTAGCCAAGTTTACATTCCGTGTATTACTGATATCTTATGATGTTTCTTTTTCTGTGTGACTTATTTCAGTTAGAATCATCGTACCTGAATCCACTCATTGTGCTGCTACGGGCCTGATGACATAGATTTCACTGCTGAGTGATACTGCATTGTACGTAAGTACCACAAGTTCTTTATCCATTTTTCACTTTCTGTGATATTGAACTTGTACGGTAAACGAGGTTCTTGTAAACAGAGGCGTCCCAAACATTGGGGTGGCTGTATCTTTTTGATTTTAATTTCCCTAAGCTATAGGACCATAAGTGGAAGTGCCCTAGGCTCTGTTGCTTTGTTTTTTAGATGTTTCAGGAAACACCATACACTTCTCCCGAGTGTCTGTTGGCAGTTTACATCCCGCCCATCAGCATAACAAGGCTCCCAGTTCTCCATGGCCTGTCCTGCCTTTCTGGATTTTACACTTTTTTCAGATGGCCCTTTTGACCGGGGGGAAGTGAGACTTCATTGTAGTGCAGATTTCCTTTGCAAGCTTGCTTGGTTGGCCAAAAAGGGCGTATGCGTTTTTTCCTGAATATATTCAGGAAAAAACGCATACGCCCTTTTTGGCCAAGTGCATCATTGTGGACGTTCTGCCTCTTTTCCTATGCTTTCAATGCAATTCCAGTCTACCTCCTGAAATCGGTTTCCTGCAATTCTGCCCCGCTTTCAAGTCCTCTTGGCAGCCTTACTTCAGTATATTTTTGGACGATAGTTGTCATTTATAACTCTGCAGGTTTGTGAATTACAGTGCCCCTGAGCTCCTTTCTTCAACTCGTTTTCTTGTGAGCTGGCCGCAACACCACAGGATGGCTTCAGGCCCTAATCTGGTTCCGGCACGGCACGCTGAGCCTTTGGTTATTTCCTCTTCCTGGTGGGAAATGAGAGTTAAATTTGCCCGTCCAGACACCTCCAGCTAGTCTCTCATTGGTTCTCGCTATTCCTGTTCATCTTCCGCAGAAATTGCAAACTGGGCCAAACAGGAGGTTAAAGGGACTGACTCTCCAAGTCGGGAGAGTGTTAGTAAAGCGTCTGGAATGTTGCACCCGAGTACCAGGGTACGAAAACTGAGACATATTTGAACACGTCTCCCGATCACATGGTTGATCATACTCTAGGTTCCACATGCATGTTTTAGCTGAAGGAAGAATACCTTAAACCTGGGTAGTTGAAACCCGTGGAATGGGTACCATGCAATATGACTTCAAAGGGTCTTCATTTGCTCACCGAACCTCTCCAATCCTATCACTGCTGCGTTTATGTCCCTGTACACATGCTTGATTCTCTTTCAGAGACATAGCAATCCATAGGTTTTAAGATACTTAAGAGTCAGGTACATTCTTAGGCGTTTAATATGCGGTGTTGAGTCCATTTCGTTGAGCAAGGAGTAGCTCTTGTCTATTCCATATTTGGCTTAAGGAACTTTATCTGTGCTCATTTCAATCTCTGGTTTTATGCAGCACCCCAACTCACCTTTACCCTTAAACAAGCATAAGTTGGTTTTCTAAATTTGAGACCCTGTTCTGTTCTGTAATTCAGTTCCTGTGTAGCCAAGTTTACATTCCGTGTATTACTGATATCTTATGATGTTTCTTTTTCTGTGTGACTTATTTCAGTTAGAATCATCGTACCTGAATCCACTCATTGTGCTGCTACGGGCCTGATGGCATAGATTTCACTGCTGAGTGATACTGCATTGTACGTAAGTACCACAAGTTCTTTATCCATTTTTCACTTTCTGTGATATTGAACTTGTACGGTAAACGAGGTTCTTGTAAACAGAGGCGTCCCAAACATTGGGGTGGCTGTGTCTTTTTGATTTTAATTTCCCTAAGCTATAGGACCATAAGTGGAAGTGCCCTAGGTTCTGTTGCTTTGTTTTTTAGATGTTTCAGGAAACACCATACACTTCTCCCGAGTGTCTGTTGGCAATTTACATCCCGCCCATCAGCATAACAAGGCTCCCAGTTCTCCATGGCCTGTCCTGCCTTTCTGGATTTTACACTTTTTTCAGATGGCCCTTTTGACCGGGGGGAAGTGAGACTTCATTGTAGTGCAGATTTCCTTTGCAAGCTTGCTTGGTTGGCCAAAAAGGGCGTATGCGTTTTTTCCTGAATATATTCAGGAAAAAACTCATACGCCCTTTTTGGCCAAGTGCATCATTGTGGACGTTCTGCCTCTTTTCCTATGCTTTCAATGCAATTCCAGTCTACCTCCTGAAATCGGTTTCCTGCAATTCTGCCCCGCTTTCAAGTCCTCTTGGCAGCCTTACTTCAGTATATTTTTGGACGATAGCTGTCATTTATAACTCTGCAGGTTTGTGAATTACAGTGCCCCTGAGCTCCTTTCTTCAACTCGCTTTCTTGTGAGCTGGCCGCAACACCGCAGGATGGCTTCAGGCCCTAATCTGGTTCCGGCACGGCACGCTGAGCCTTTGGTTATTTCCTCTTCCTGGTGGGAAATGAGAGTTAAATTTGCCCGTCCAGACACCTCCAGCTAGTCTCTCATTGGTTCTCGCTATTCCTGTTCATCTTCCGCAGAAATTGCAAACTGGGCCAAACAGGAGGTTAAAGGGACTGACTCTCCAAGTCGGGAGAGTGTTAGTAAAGCGTCTGGAATGTTGCACCCGAGTACCAGGGTACGAAAACTGAGACATATTTGAACACGTCTCCCGATCACATGGTTGATCATACTCTAGGTTCCACATGCATGTTTTAGCTGAAGGAAGAATACCTTAAACCTGGGTAGTTGAAACCCGTGGAATGGGTACCATGCAATATGACTTCAAAGGGTCTTCATTTGCTCACCGAACCTCTCCAATCCTATCACTGCTGCGTTTATGTCCCTGTACACATGCTTGATTCTCTTTCGGAGACATAGCAATCCATAGGTTTTAAGATACTTAAGAGTCAGGTACATTCTTAGGCGTTTAATATGCGGTGTTGAGTCCATTTCGTTGAGCAAGGAGTAGCTCTTGTCTATTCCATATTTGGCTTAAGGAACTTTATCTGTGCTCATTTCAATCTCCGGTTTTATGCAGCACCCCAACTCACCTTTACCCTTAAACAAGCATAAGTTGGTTTTCTAAATTTGAGACCCTGTTCTGTTCTGTAATTCAGTTCCTGTGTAGCCAAGTTTACATTCCGTGTATTACTGATATCTTATGATGTTTCTTTTTCTGTGTGACTTATTTCAGTTAGAATCATCGTACCTGAATCCACTCATTGTGCTGCTATGGGCCTGATGACATAGATTTCACTGCTGAGTGATACTGCATTGTACGTAAGTACCACAAGTTCTTTATCCATTTTTCACTTTCTGTGATATTGAACTTGTACGGTAAACGAGGTTCTTGTAAACAGAGGCGTCCCAAACATTGGGGTGGCTGTATCTTTTTGATTTTAATTTCCCTAAGCTATAGGACCATAAGTGGAAGTGCCCTAGGCTCTGTTGCTTTGTTTTTTAGATGTTTCAGGAAACACCATACACTTCTCCCGAGTGTCTGTTGGCAATTTACATCCCGCCCATCAGCATAACAAGGCTCCCAGTTCTCCATGGCTTGTCCTGCCTTTCTGGATTTTACACTTTTTTCAGATGGCCCTTTTGACCGGGGGGAAGTGAGACTTCATTGTAGTGCAGATTTCCTTTGCAAGCTTGCTTGGTTGGCCAAAAAGGGCGTATGCGTTTTTTCCTGAATATATTCAGGAAAAAACGCATACGCCCTTTTTGGCCAAGTGCATCATTGTGGACGTTGTGCCTCTTTTCCTATGCTTTCAATGCAATTCCAGTCTACCTCCTGAAATCGGTTTCCTGCAATTCTGCCCCGCTTTCAAGTCCTCTTGGCAGCCTTACTTCAGTATATTTTTGGACGATAGTTGTCATTTATAACTCTGCAGGTTTGTGAATTACAGTGCCCCTGAGCTCCTTTCTTCAACTCGTTTTCTTGTGAGCTGGCCGCAACACCGCAGGATGGCTTCAGGCCCTAATCTGGTTCCGGCACGGCACGCTGAGCCTTTGGTTATTTCCTCTTCCTGGTGGGAAATGAGAGTTAAATTTGCCCGTCCAGACACCTCCAGCTAGTCTCTCATTAGTTCTCGCTATTCCTGTTCATCTTCCGCAGAAATTGCAAACTGGGCCAAACAGGAGGTTAAAGGGACTGACTCTCCAAGTCGGGAGAGTGTTAGTAAAGCGTCTGGAATGTTGCACCCGAGTACCAGGGTACGAAAACTGAGACATATTTGAACACGTCTCCCGATCACATGGTTGATCATACTCTAGGTTCCACATGCATGTTTTAGCTGAAGGAAGAATACCTTAAACCTGGGTAGTTGAAACCCGTGGAATGGGTACCATGCAATATGACTTCAAAGGGTCTTCATTTGCTCACCGAACCTCTCCAATCCTATCACTGCTGCGTTTATGTCCCTGTACACATGCTTGATTCTCTTTCGGAGACATAGCAATCCATAGGTTTTAAGATACTTAAGAGTCAGGTACATTCTTAGGCATTTAATATGCGGTGTTGAGTCCATTTCGTTGAGCAAGGAGTAGCTCTTGTCGATTCCATATTTGGCTTAAGGAACTTTATCTGTGCTCATTTCAATCTCCGGTTTTATGCAGCAACCCAACTCACCTTTACCCTTAAACAAGCATAAGTTGGTTTTCTAAATTTGAGACCCTGTTCTGTTCTGTAATTCAGTTCCTGTGTAGCCAAGTTTACATTCCGTGTATTACTGATATCTTATGATGTTTCTTTTTCTGTGTGACTTATTTCAGTTAGAATCATCGTACCTGAATCCACTCATTGTGCTGCTATGGGCCTGATGACATAGATTTCACTGCTGAGTGATACTGCATTGTACGTAAGTACCACAAGTTCTTTATCCATTTTTCACTTTCTGTGATATTGAACTTGTACGGTAAACGAGGTTCTTGTAAACAGAGGCGTCCCAAACATTGGGGTGGCTGTATCTTTTTGATTTTAATTTCCCTAAGCTATAGGACCATAAGTGGAAGTGCCCTAGGCTCTGTTGCTTTGTTTTTTAGATGTTTCAGGAAACACCATACACTTCTCCCGAGTGTCTGTTGGCAATTTACATCCCGCCCATCAGCATAACAAGGCTCCCAGTTCTCCATGGCTTGTCCTGCCTTTCTGGATTTTACACTTTTTTCAGATGGCCCTTTTGACCGGGGGGAAGTGAGACTTCATTGTAGTGCAGATTTCCTTTGCAAGCTTGCTTGGTTGGCCAAAAAGGGCGTATGCGTTTTTTCCTGAATATATTCAGGAAAAAACGCATACGCCCTTTTTGGCCAAGTGCATCATTGTGGACGTTCTGCCTCTTTTCCTATGCTTTCAATGCAATTCCAGTCTACCTCCTGAAATCGGTTTCCTGCAATTCTGCCCCGCTTTCAAGTCCTCTTGGCAGCCTTACTTCAGTATATTTTTGGACGATAGTTGTCATTTATAACTCTGCAGGTTTGTGAATTACAGTGCCCCTGAGCTCCTTTCTTCAACTCGTTTTCTTGTGAGCTGGCCGCAACACCGCAGGATGGCTTCAGGCCCTAATCTGGTTCCGGCACGGCACGCTGAGCCTTTGGTTATTTCCTCTTCCTGGTGGGAAATGAGAGTTAAAATTGCCCGTCCAGACACCTCCAGCTAGTCTCTCATTAGTTCTCGCTATTCCTGTTCATCTTCCGCAGAAATTGCAAACTGGGCCAAACAGGAGGTTAAAGGGACTGACTCTCCAAGTCGGGAGAGTGTTAGTAAAGCGTCTGGAATGTTGCACCCGAGTACCAGGGTACGAAAACTGAGACATATTTGAACACGTCTCCCGATCACATGGTTGATCATACTCTAGGTTCCACATGCATGTTTTAGCTGAAGGAAGAATACCTTAAACCTGGGTAGTTGAAACCCGTGGAATGGGTACCATGCAATATGACTTCAAAGGGTCTTCATTTGCTCACCGAACCTCTCCAATCCTATCACTGCTGCGTTTATGTCCCTGTACACATGCTTGATTCTCTTTCGGAGACATAGCAATCCATAGGTTTTAAGATACTTAAGAGTCAGGTACATTCTTAGGCGTTTAATATGCGGTGTTGAGTCCATTTCGTTGAGCAAGGAGTAGCTCTTGTCGATTCCATATTTGGCTTAAGGAACTTTATCTGTGCTCATTTCAATCTCTGGTTTTATGCAGCACCCCAACTCACCTTTACCCTTAAACAAGCATAAGTTGGTTTTCTAAATTTGAGACCCTGTTCTGTTCTGTAATTCAGTTCCTGTGTAGCCAAGTTTACATTCCGTGTATTACTGATATCTTATGATGTTTCTTTTTCTGTGTGACTTATTTCAGTTAGAATCATCGTACCTGAATCCACTCATTGTGCTGCTACGGGCCTGATGACATAGATTTCACTGCTGAGTGATACTGCATTGTACGTAAGTACCACAAGTTCTTTATCCATTTTTCACTTTCTGTGATATTGAACTTGTACGGTAAACGAGGTTCTTGTAAACAGAGGCGTCCCAAACATTGGGGTGGCTGTATCTTTTTGATTTTAATTTCCCTAAGCTATAGGACCATAAGTGGAAGTGCCCTAGGCTCTGTTGCTTTGTTTTTTAGATGTTTCAGGAAACACCATACACTTCTCCTGAGTGTCTGTTGGCAGTTTACATCCCGCCCATCAGCATAACAAGGCTCCCAGTTCTCCATGGCCTGTCCTGCCTTTCTGGATTTTACACTTTTTTCAGATGGCCCTTTTGACCGGCGGGAAGTGAGACTTCATTGTAGTGCAGATTTCCTTTGCAAGCTTGCTTGGTTGGCCAAAAAGGGCGTATGCGTTTTTTCCTGAATATATTCACGAAAAAACGCATACGCCCTTTTTGGCCAAGTGCATCATTGTGGACGTTCTGCCTCTTTTCCTATGCTTTCAATGCAATTCCAGTCTACCTCCTGAAATCGGTTTCCTGCAATTCTGCCCCGCTTTCAAGTCCTCTTGGCAGCCTTACTTCAGTATATTTTTGGACGATAGTTGTCATTTATAACTCTGCAGGTTTGTGAATTACAGTGCCCCTGAGCTCCTTTCTTCAACTCGTTTTCTTGTGAGCTGGCCGCAACACCGCAGGATGGCTTCAGGCCCTAATCTGGTTCCGGCACGGCACGCTGAGCCTTTGGTTATTTCCTCTTCCTGGTGGGAAATGAGAGTTAAATTTGCCCGTCCAGACACCTCCAGCTAGTCTCTCATTGGTTCTCGCTATTCCTGTTCATCTTCCGCAGAAATTGCAAACTGGGCCAAACAGGAGGTTAAAGGGACTGACTCTCCAAGTCGGGAGAGTGTTAGTAAAGCGTCTGGAATGTTGCACCCGAGTACCAGGGTACGAAAACTGAGACATATTTGAACACGTCTCCCGATCACATGGTTGATCATACTCTAGGTTCCACATGCATGTTTTAGCTGAAGGAAGAATACCTTAAACCTGGGTAGTTGAAACCCGTGGAATGGGTACCATGCAATATGACTTCAAAGGGTCTTCATTTGCTCACCGAACCTCTCCAATCCTATCACTGCTGCGTTTATGTCCCTGTACACATGCTTGATTCTCTTTCGGAGACATAGCAATCCATAGGTTTTAAGATACTTAAGAGTCAGGTACATTCTTAGGCATTTAATATGCGGTGTTGAGTCCATTTCGTTGAGCAAGGAGTAGCTCTTGTCTATTCCATATTTGGCTTAAGGAACTTTATCTGTGCTCATTTCAATCTCTGGTTTTATGCAGCACCCCAACTCACCTTTACCCTTAAACAAGCATAAGTTGGTTTTCTAAATTTGAGACCCTGTTCTGTTCTGTAATTCAGTTCCTGTGTAGCCAAGTTTACATTCCGTGTATTACTGATATCTTATGATGTTTCTTTTTCTGTGTGACTTATTTCAGTTAGAATCATCGTACCTGAATCCACTCATTGTGCTGCTACGGGCCTGATGGCATAGATTTCACTGCTGAGTGATACTGCATTGTACGTAAGTACCACAAGTTCTTTATCCATTTTTCACTTTCTGTGATATTGAACTTGTACGGTAAACGAGGTTCTTGTAAACAGAGGCGTCCCAAACATTGGGGTGGCTGTATCTTTTTGATTTTAATTTCCCTAAGCTATAGGACCATAAGTGGAAGTGCCCTAGGCTCTGTTGCTTTGTTTTTTAGATGTTTCAGGAAACACCATACACTTCTCCCGAGTGTCTGTTGGCAATTTACATCCCGCCCATCAGCATAACAAGGCTCCCAGTTCTCCATGGCCTGTCCTGCCTTTCTGGATTTTACACTTTTTTCATATGGCCCTTTTGACCGGGGGGAAGTGAGACTTCACTGTAGTGCAGATTTCCTTTGCAAGCTTGCTTGGTTGGCCAAAAAGGGCGTATGCGTTTTTTCCTGAATATATTCAGGAAAAAACGCATACGCCCTTTTTGGCCAAGTGCATCATTGTGGACGTTCTGCCTCTTTTCCTATGCTTTCAATGCAATTCCAGTCTACCTCCTGAAATCGGTTTCCTGCAATTCTGCCCCGCTTTCAAGTCCTCTTGGCAGCCTTACTTCAGTATATTTTTGGACGATAGTTGTCATTTATAACTCTGCAGGTTTGTGAATTACAGTGCCCCTGAGCTCCTTTCTTCAACTCGTTTTCTTGTGAGCTGGCTGCAACACCGCAGGATGGCTTCAGGCCCTAATCTGGTTCCGGCACGGCACGCTGAGCCTTTGGTTATTTCCTCTTCCTGGTGGGAAATGAGAGTTAAATTTGCCCGTCCAGACACCTCCAGCTAGTCTCTCATTGGTTCTCGCTATTCCTGTTCATCTTCCGCAGAAATTGCAAACTGGGCCAAACAGGAGGTTAAAGGGACTGACTCTCCAAGTCGGGAGAGTGTTAGTAAAGCGTCTGGAATGTTGCACCCGAGTACCAGGGTACGAAAACTGAGACATATTTGAACACGTCTCCCGATCACATGGTTGATCATACTCTAGGTTCCACATGCATGTTTTAGCTGAAGGAAGAATACCTTAAACCTGGGTAGTTGAAACCCGTGGAATGGGTACCATGCAATATGACTTCAAAGGGTCTTCATTTGCTCACCGAACCTCTCCAATCCTATCACTGCTGCGTTTATGTCCCTGTACACGTTTGATTCTCTTTCGGAGACATAGCAATCCATAGGTTTTAAGATACTTAAGAGTCAGGTACATTCTTAGGCGTTTAATATGCGGTGTTGAGTCCATTTCGTTGAGCAAGGAGTAGCTCTTGTCTATTCCATATTTGGCTTAAGGAACTTTATCTGTGCTCATTTCAATCTCTGGTTTTATGCAGCACCCCAACTCACCTTTACCCTTAAACAAGCATAAGTTGGTTTTCTAAATTTGAGACCCTGTTCTGTTCTGTAATTCAGTTCCTGTGTAGCCAAGTTTACATTCCGTGTATTACTGATATCTTATGATGTTTCTTTTTCTGTGTGACTTATTTCAGTTAGAATCATCGTACCTGAATCCACTCATTGTGCTGCTACGGGCCTGATGGCATAGATTTCACTGCTGAGTGATACTGCATTGTACGTAAGTACCACAAGTTCTTTATCCATTTTTCACTTTCTGTGATATTGAACTTGTACGGTAAACGAGGTTCTTGTAAACAGAGGCGTCCCAAACATTGGGGTGGCTGTGTCTTTTTGATTTTAATTTCCCTAAGCTATAGGACCATAATTGGAAGTGCCCTAGGTTCTGTTGCTTTGTTTTTTAGATGTTTCAGGAAACACCATACACTTCTCCCGAGTGTCTGTTGGCAATTTACATCCCGCCCATCAGCATAACAAGGCTCCCAGTTCTCCATGGCCTGTCCTGCCTTTCTGGATTTTACACTTTTTTCAGATGGCCCTTTTGACCGGGGGGAAGTGAGACTTCATTGTAGTGCAGATTTCCTTTGCAAGCTTGCTTGGTTGGCCAAAAAGGGCGTATGCGTTTTTTCCTGAATATATTCAGGAAAAAACGCATACGCCCTTTTTGGCCAAGTGCATCATTGTGGACGTTCTGCCTCTTTTCCTATGCTTTCAATGCAATTCCAGTCTACCTCCTGAAATCGGTTTCCTGCAATTCTGCCCCGCTTTCAAGTCCTCTTGGCAGCCTTACTTCAGTATATTTTTGGACGATAGTTGTCATTTATAACTCTGCAGGTTTGTGAATTACAGTGCCCCTGAGCTCCTTTCTTCAACTCGTTTTCTTGTGAGCTGGCCGCAACACCGCAGGATGGCTTCAGGCCCTAATCTGGTTCCGGCACGGCACGCTGAGCCTTTGGTTATTTCCTCTTCCTGGTGGGAAATGAGAGTTAAATTTGCCCGTCCAGACACCTCCAGCTAGTCTCTCATTAGTTCTCGCTATTCCTGTTCATCTTCCGCAGAAATTGCAAACTGGGCCAAACAGGAGGTTAAAGGGACTGACTCTCCAAGTCGGGAGAGTGTTAGTAAAGCGTCTGGAATGTTGCACCCGAGTACCAGGGTACGAAAACTGAGACATATTTGAACACGTCTCCCGATCACATGGTTGATCATACTCTAGGTTCCACATGCATGTTTTAGCTGAAGGAAGAATATCTTAAACCTGGGTAGTTGAAACCCGTGGAATGGGTACCATGCAATATGACTTCAAAGGGTCTTCATTTGCTCACCGAACCTCTCCAATCCTATCACTGCTGCGTTTATGTCCCTGTACACATGCTTGATTCTCTTTCGGAGACATAGCAATCCATAGGTTTTAAGATACTTAAGAGTCAGGTACATTCTTAGGCGTTTAATATGGGGTGTTGAGTCCATTTCGTTGAGCAAGGAGTAGCTCTTGTCTATTCCATATTTGGCTTAAGGAACTTTATCTGTGCTCATTTCAATCTCTGGTTTTATGCAGCACCCCAACTCACCTTTACCCTTAAACAAGCATAAGTTGGTTTTCTAAATTTGAGACCCTGTTCTGTTCTGTAATTCAGTTCCTGTGTAGCCAAGTTTACATTCCGTGTATTACTGATATCTTATGATGTTTCTTTTTCTGTGTGACTTATTTCAGTTAGAATCATCGTACCTGAATCCACTCATTGTGCTGCTACGGGCCTGATGACATAGATTTCACTGCTGAGTGATACTGCATTGTACGTAAGTACCACAAGTTCTTTATCCATTTTTCACTTTCTGTGATATTGAACTTGTACGGTAAACGAGGTTCTTGTAAACAGAGGCGTCCCAAACATTGGGGTGGCTGTATCTTTTTGATTTTAATTTCCCTAAGCTATAGGACCATAAGTGGAAGTGCCCTAGGCTCTGTTGCTTTGTTTTTTAGATGTTTCAGGAAACACCATACACTTCTCCCGAGTGTCTGTTGGCAATTTACATCCCGCCCATCAGCATAACAAGGCTCCCAGTTCTCCATGGCCTGTCCTGCCTTTCTGGATTTTACACTTTTTTCAGATGGCCCTTTTGACCGGGGGGAAGTGAGACTTCATTGTAGTGCAGATTTCCTTTGCAAGCTTGCTTGGTTGGCCAAAAAGGGCGTATGCGTTTTTTCCTGAATATATTCAGGAAAAAACGCATACGCCCTTTTTGGCCAAGTGCATCATTGTGGACGTTCTGCCTCTTTTCCTATGATTTCAATGCAATTCCAGTCTACCTCCTGAAATCGGTTTCCTGCAATTCTGCCCCGCTTTCAAGTCCTCTTGGCAGCCTTACTTCAGTATATTTTTGGACGATAGTTGTCATTTATAACTCTGCAGGTTTGTGAATTACAGTGCCCCTGAGCTCCTTTCTTCAACTCGTTTTCTTGTGAGCTGGCCGCAACACCGCAGGATGGCTTCAGGCCCTAATCTGGTTCCGGCACGGCACGCTGAGCCTTTGGTTATTTCCTCTTCCTGGTGGGAAATGAGAGTTAAATTTGCCCGTCCAGACACCTCCAGCTAGTCTCTCATTGGTTCTCGCTATTCCTGTTCATCTTCCGCAGAAATTGCAAACTGGGCCAAACAGGAGGTTAAAGGGACTGACTCTCCAAGTCGGGAGAGTGTTAGTAAAGCGTCTGGAATGTTGCACCCGAGTACCAGGGTACGAAAACTGAGACATATTTGAACACGTCTCCCGATCACATGGTTGATCATACTCTAGGTTCCACATGCATGTTTTAGCTGAAGGAAGAATACCTTAAACCTGGGTAGTTGAAACCCGTGGAATGGGTACCATGCAATATGACTTCAAAGGGTCTTCATTTGCTCACCGAACCTCTCCAATCCTATCACTGCTGCGTTTATGTCCCTGTACACATGCTTGATTCTCTTTCGGAGACATAGCAATCCATAGGTTTTAAGATACTTAAGAGTCAGGTACATTCTTAGACGTTTAATATGCGGTGTTGAGTCCATTTCATTGAGCAAGGAGTAGCTCTTGTCTATTCCATATTTGGCTTAAGGAACTTTATCTGTGCTCATTTCAATCTCTGGTTTTATGCAGCACCCCAACTCACCTTTACCCTTAAACAAGCATAAGTTGGTTTTCTAAATTTGAGACCCTGTTCTGTTCTGTAATTCAGTTCCTGTGTAGCCAAGTTTACATTCCGTGTATTACTGATATCTTATGATGTTTCTTTTTCTGTGTGACTTATTTCAGTTAGAATCATCGTACCTGAATCCACTCATTGTGCTGCTACGGGCCTGATGGCATAGATTTCACTGCTGAGTGATACTGCATTGTACGTAAGTACCACAAGTTCTTTATCCATTTTTCACTTTCTGTGATATTGAACTTGTACGGTAAACGAGGTTCTTGTAAACAGAGGCGTCCCAAACATTGGGGTGGCTGTATCTTTTTGATTTTAATTTCCCTAAGCTATAGGACCATAAGTGGAAGTGCCCTAGGCTCTGTTGCTTTGTTTTTTAGATGTTTCAGGAAACACCATACACTTCTCCCGAGTGTCTGTTGGCAATTTACATCCCGCCCATCAGCATAACAAGGCTCCCAGTTCTCCATGGCCTGTCCTGCCTTTCTGGATTTTACACTTTTTTCATATGGCCCTTTTGACCGGGGGGAAGTGAGACTTCACTGTAGTGCAGATTTCCTTTGCAAGCTTGCTTGGTTGGCCAAAAAGGGCGTATGCGTTTTTTCCTGAATATATTCAGGAAAAAACGCATACGCCCTTTTTGGCCAAGTGCATCATTGTGGACGTTCTGCCTCTTTTCCTATGCTTTCAATGCAATTCCAGTCTACCTCCTGAAATCGGTTTCCTGCAATTCTGCCCCGCTTTCAAGTCCTCTTGGCAGCCTTACTTCAGTATATTTTTGGACGATAGTTGTCATTTATAACTCTGCAGGTTTGTGAATTACAGTGCCCCTGAGCTCCTTTCTTCAACTCGTTTTCTTGTGAGCTGGCCGCAACACCGCAGGATGGCTTCAGGCCCTAATCTGGTTCCGGCACGGCACGCTGAGCCTTTGGTTATTTCCTCTTCCTGGTGGGAAATGAGAGTTAAATTTGCCCGTCCAGACACCTCCAGCTAGTCTCTCATTGGTTCTCGCTATTCCTGTTCATCTTCCGCAGAAATTGCAAACTGGGCCAAACAGGAGGTTAAAGGGACTGACTCTCCAAGTCGGGAGAGTGTTAGTAAAGCGTCTGGAATGTTGCACCCGAGTACCAGGGTACGAAAACTGAGACATATTTGAACACGTCTCCCGATCACATGGTTGATCATACTCTAGGTTCCACATGCATGTTTTAGCTGAAGGAAGAATACCTTAAACCTGGGTAGTTGAAACCCGTGGAATGGGTACCATGCAATATGACTTCAAAGGGTCTTCATTTGCTCACCGAACCTCTCCAATCCTATCACTGCTGCGTTTATGTCCCTGTACACGTTTGATTCTCTTTCGGAGACATAGCAATCCATAGGTTTTAAGATACTTAAGAGTCAGGTACATTCTTAGGCGTTTAATATGCGGTGTTGAGTCCATTTCGTTGAGCAAGGAGTAGCTCTTGTCTATTCCATATTTGGCTTAAGGAACTTTATCTGTGCTCATTTCAATCTCTGGTTTTATGCAGCACCCCAACTCACCTTTACCCTTAAACAAGCATAAGTTGGTTTTCTAAATTTGAGACCCTGTTCTGTTCTGTAATTCAGTTCCTGTGTAGCCAAGTTTACATTCCGTGTATTACTGATATCTTATGATGTTTCTTTTTCTGTGTGACTTATTTCAGTTAGAATCATCGTACCTGAATCCACTCATTGTGCTGCTACGGGCCTGATGGCATAGATTTCACTGCTGAGTGATACTGCATTGTACGTAAGTACCACAAGTTCTTTATCCATTTTTCACTTTCTGTGATATTGAACTTGTACGGTAAACGAGGTTCTTGTAAACAGAGGCGTCCCAAACATTGGGGTGGCTGTGTCTTTTTGATTTTAATTTCCCTAAGCTATAGGACCATAAGTGGAAGTGCCCTAGGCTCTGTTGCTTTGTTTTTTAGATGTTTCAGGAAACACCATACACTTCTCCCGAGTGTCTGTTGGCAATTTACATCCCGCCCATCAGCATAACAAGGCTCCCAGTTCTCCATGGCCTGTCCTGCCTTTCTGGATTTTACACTTTTTTCAGATGGCCCTTTTGACCGGGGGGAAGTGAGACTTCATTGTAGTGCAGATTTCCTTTGCAAGCTTGCTTGGTTGGCCAAAAAGGGCGTATGCGTTTTTTCCTGAATATATTCAGGAAAAAACGCATACGCCCTTTTTGGCCAAGTGCATCATTGTGGACGTTCTGCCTCTTTTCCTATGCTTTCAATGCAATTCCAGTCTACCTCCTGAAATCGGTTTCCTGCAATTCTGCCCCGCTTTCAAGTCCTCTTGGCAGCCTTACTTCAGTATATTTTTGGACGATAGTTGTCATTTATAACTCTGCAGGTTTGTGAATTACAGTGCCCCTGAGCTCCTTTCTTCAACTCGCTTTCTTGTGAGCTGGCCGCAACACCGCAGGATGGCTTCAGGCCCTAATCTGGTTCCGGCATGGCACGCTGAGCCTTTGGTTATTTCCTCTTCCTGGTGGGAAATGAGAGTTAAATTTGCCCGTCCAGACACCTCCAGCTAGTCTCTCATTGGTTCTCGCTATTCCTGTTCATCTTCCGCAGAAATTGCAAACTGGGCCAAACAGGAGGTTAAAGGGACTGACTCTCCAAGTCGGGAGAGTGTTAGTAAAGCGTCTGGAATGTTGCACCCGAGTACCAGGGTACGAAAACTGAGACATATTTGAACACGTCTCCCGATCACATGGTTGATCATACTCTAGGTTCCACATGCATGTTTTAGCTGAAGGAAGAATACCTTAAACCTGGGTAGTTGAAACCCGTGGAATGGGTACCATGCAATATGACTTCAAAGGGTCTTCATTTGCTCACCGAACCTCTCCAATCCTATCACTGCTGCGTTTATGTCCCTGTACACATGCTTGATTCTCTTTCGGAGACATAGCAATCCATAGGTTTTAAGATACTTAAGAGTCAGGTACATTCTTAGGCGTTTAATATGCGGTGTTGAGTCCATTTCGTTGAGCAAGGAGTAGCTCTTGTCTATTCCATATTTGGCTTAAGGAACTTTATCTGTGCTCATTTCAATCTCTGGTTTTATGCAGCACCCCAACTCACCTTTACCCTTAAACAAGCATAAGTTGGTTTTCTAAATTTGAGACCCTGTTCTGTTCTGTAATTCAGTTCCTGTGTAGCCAAGTTTACATTCCGTGTATTACTGATATCTTATGATGTTTCTTTTTCTGTGTGACTTATTTCAGTTAGAATCATCGTACCTGAATCCACTCATTGTGCTGCTATGGGCCTGATGACATAGATTTCACTGCTGAGTGATACTGCATTGTACGTAAGTACCACAAGTTCTTTATCCATTTTTCACTTTCTGTGATATTGAACTTGTACGGTAAACGAGGTTCTTGTAAACAGAGGCGTCCCAAACATTGGGGTGGCTGTATCTTTTTGATTTTAATTTCCCTAAGCTATAGGACCATAAGTGGAAGTGCCCTAGGCTCTGTTGCTTTGTTTTTTAGATGTTTCAGGAAACACCATACACTTCTCCCGAGTGTCTGTTGGCAATTTACATCCCGCCCATCAGCATAACAAGGCTCCCAGTTCTCCATGGCTTGTCCTGCCTTTCTGGATTTTACACTTTTTTCAGATGGCCCTTTTGACCGGGGGGAAGTGAGACTTCATTGTAGTGCAGATTTCCTTTGCAAGCTTGCTTGGTTGGCCAAAAAGGGCGTATGCGTTTTTTCCTGAATATATTCAGGAAAAAACGCATACGCCCTTTTTGGCCAAGTGCATCATTGTGGACGTTCTGCCTCTTTTCCTATGCTTTCAATGCAATTCCAGTCTACCTCCTGAAATCGGTTTCCTGCAATTCTGCCCCGCTTTCAAGTCCTCTTGGCAGCCTTACTTCAGTATATTTTTGGACGATAGTTGTCATTTATAACTCTGCAGGTTTGTGAATTACAGTGCCCCTGAGCTCCTTTCTTCAACTCGTTTTCTTGTGAGCTGGCCGCAACACCGCAGGATGGCTTCAGGCCCTAATCTGGTTCCGGCACGGCACGCTGAGCCTTTGGTTATTTCCTCTTCCTGGTGGGAAATGAGAGTTAAATTTGCCCGTCCAGACACCTCCAGCTAGTCTCTCATTGGTTCTCGCTATTCCTGTTCATCTTCCGCAGAAATTGCAAACTGGGCCAAACAGGAGGTTAAAGGGACTGACTCTCCAAGTCGGGAGAGTGTTAGTAAAGCGTCTGGAATGTTGCACCCGAGTACCAGGGTACGAAAACTGAGACATATTTGAACACGTCTCCCGATCACATGGTTGATCATACTCTAGGTTCCACATGCATGTTTTAGCTGAAGGAAGAATACCTTAAACCTGGGTAGTTGAAACCCGTGGAATGGGTACCATGCAATATGACTTCAAAGGGTCTTCATTTGCTCACCGAACCTCTCCAATCCTATCACTGCTGCGTTTATGTCCCTGTACACATGCTTGATTCTCTTTCGGAGACATAGCAATCCATAGGTTTTAAGATACTTAAGAGTCAGGTACATTCTTAGGCGTTTAATATGGGGTGTTGAGTCCATTTCGTTGAGCAAGGAGTAGCTCTTGTCTATTCCATATTTGGCTTAAGGAACTTTATCTGTTCTCATTTCAATCTCTGTTTTTATGCAGCACCCCAACTCACCTTTACCCTTAAACAAGCATAAGTTGGTTTTCTAAATTTGAGACCCTGTTCTGTTCTGTAATTCAGTTCCTGTGTAGCCAAGTTTACATTCCGTGTATTACTGATATCTTATGATGTTTCTTTTTCTGTGTGACTTATTTCAGTTAGAATCATCGTACCTGAATCCACTCATTGTGCTGCTACGGGCCTGATGACATAGATTTCACTGCTGAGTGATACTGCATTGTACGTAAGTACCACAAGTTCTTTATCCATTTTTCACTTTCTGTGATATTGAACTTGTACGGTAAACGAGGTTCTTGTAAACAGAGGCGTCCCAAACATTGGGGTGGCTGTATCTTTTTGATTTTAATTTCCCTAAGCTATAGGACCATAAGTGGAAGTGCCCTAGGCTCTGTTGCTTTGTTTTCTAGATGTTTCAGGAAACACCATACACTTCTCCCGAGTGTCTGTTGGCAATTTACATCCCGCCCATCAGCATAACAAGGCTCCCAGTTCTCCATGGCCTGTCCTGCCTTTCTGGATTTTACACTTTTTTCAGATGGCCCTTTTGACCGGGGGGAAGTGAGACTTCATTGTAGTGCAGATTTCCTTTGCAAGCTTGCTTGGTTGGCCAAAAAGGGCGTATGCGTTTTTTCCTGAATATATTCAGGAAAAAACGCATACGCCCTTTTTGGCCAAGTGCATCATTGTGGACGTTCTGCCTCTTTTCCTATGCTTTCAATGCAATTCCAGTCTACCTCCTGAAATCGGTTTCCTGCAATTCTGCCCCGCTTTCAAGTCCTCTTGGCAGCCTTACTTCAGTATATTTTTGGACGATAGTTGTCATTTATAACTCTGCAGGTTTGTGAATTACAGTGCCCCTGAGCTCCTTTCTTCAACTCGTTTTCTTGTGAGCTGGCCGCAACACCGCAAGATGGCTTCAGGCCCTAATCTGGTTCCGGCACGGCACGCTGAGCCTTTGGTTATTTCCTCTTCCTGGTGGGAAATGAGAGTTAAATTTGCCCGTCCAGACACCTCCAGCTAGTCTCTCATTGGTTCTCGCTATTCCTGTTCATCTTCCGCAGAAATTGCAAACTGGGCCAAACAGGAGGTTAAAGGGACTGACTCTCCAAGTCGGGAGAGTGTTAGTAAAGCGTCTGGAATGTTGCACCCGAGTACCAGGGTACGAAAACTGAGACATATTTGAACACGTCTCCCGATCACATGGTTGATCATACTCTAGGTTCCACATGCATGTTTTAGCTGAAGGAAGAATACCTTAAACCTGGGTAGTTGAAACCCGTGGAATGGGTACCATGCAATATGACTTCAAAGGGTCTTCATTTGCTCACCGAACCTCTCCAATCCTATCACTGCTGCGTTTATGTCCCTGTACACATGCTTGATTCTCTTTCGGAGACATAGCAATCCATAGGTTTTAAGATACTTAAGAGTCAGGTACATTCTTAGGCGTTTAATATGCGGTGTTGAGTCCATTTCGTTGAGCAAGGAGTAGCTCTTGTCTATTCCATATTTGGCTTAAGGAACTTTATCTGTGCTCATTTCAATCTCTGGTTTTATGCAGCACCCCAACTCACCTTTACCCTTAAACAAGCATAAGTTGGTTTTCTAAATTTGAGACCCTGTTCTGTTCTGTAATTCAGTTCCTGTGTAGCCAAGTTTACATTCCGTGTATTACTGATATCTTATGATGTTTCTTCTTCTGTGTGACTTATTTCAGTTAGAATCATTGTACCTGAATCCACTCATTGTGCTGCTACGGGCCTGATGACATAGATTTCACTGCTGAGTGATACTGCATTGTACGTAAGTACCACAAGTTCTTTATCCATTTTTCACTTTCTGTGATATTGAACTTGTACGGTAAACGAGGTTCTTGTAAACAGAGGCGTCCCAAACATTGGGGTGGCTGTATCTTTTTGATTTTAATTTCCCTAAGCTATAGGACCATAAGTGGAAGTGCCCTAGGCTCTGTTGCTTTGTTTTTTAGATGTTTCAGGAAACACCATACACTTCTCCCGAGTGTCTGTTGGCAATTTACATCCCGCCCATCAGCATAACAAGGCTCCCAGTTCTCCATGGCCTGTCCTGCCTTTCTGGATTTTACACTTTTTTCAGATGGCCCTTTTGACCGGGGGGAAGTGAGACTTCATTGTAGTGCAGATTTCCTTTGCAAGCTTGCTTGGTTGGCCAAAAAGGGCGTATGCGTTTTTTCCTGAATATATTCAGGAAAAAACGCATACGCCCTTTTTGGCCAAGTGCATCATTGTGGACGTTCTGCCTCTTTTCCTATGCTTTCAATGCAATTCCAGTCTACCTCCTGAAATCGGTTTCCTGCAATTCTGCCCCGCTTTCAAGTCCTCTTGGCAGCCTTACTTCAGTATATTTTTGGACGATAGTTGTCATTTATAACTCTGCAGGTTTGTGAATTACAGTGCCCCTGAGCTCCTTTCTTCAACTCGTTTTCTTGTGAGCTGGCCGCAACACCGCAGGATGGCTTCAGGCCCTAATCTGGTTCCGGCACGGCACGCTGAGCCTTTGGTTATTTCCTCTTCCTGGTGGGAAATGAGAGTTAAATTTGCCCGTCCAGACACCTCCAGCTAGTCTCTCATTGGTTCTCGCTATTCCTGTTCATCTTCCGCAGAAATTGCAAACTGGGCCAAACAGGAGGTTAAAGGGACTGACTCTCCAAGTCGGGAGAGTGTTAGTAAAGCGTCTGGAATGTTGCACCCGAGTACCAGGGTACGAAAACTGAGACATATTTGAACACGTCTCCCGATCACATGGTTGATCATACTCTAGGTTCCACATGCATGTTTTAGCTGAAGGAAGAATACCTTAAACCTGGGTAGTTGAAACCCGTGGAATGGGTACCATGCAATATGACTTCAAAGGCTCTTCATTTGCTCACCGAACCTCTCCAATCCTATCACTGCTGCGTTTATGTCCCTGTACACATGCTTGATTCTCTTTCGGAGACATAGCAATCCATAGGTTTTAAGATACTTAAGAGTCAGGTACATTCTTAGGCGTTTAATATGGGGTGTTGAGTCCATTTCGTTGAGCAAGGAGTAGCTCTTGTCTATTCCATATTTGGCTTAAGGAACTTTATCTGTGCTCATTTCAATCTCTGGTTTTATGCAGCACCCCAACTCACCTTTACCCTTAAACAAGCATAAGTTGGTTTTCTAAATTTGAGACCCTGTTCTGTTCTGTAATTCAGTTCCTGTGTAGCCAAGTTTACATTCCGTGTATTACTGATATCTTATGATGTTTCTTTTTCTGTGTGACTTATTTCAGTTAGAATCATCGTACCTGAATCCACTCATTGTGCTGCTACGGGCCTGATGACATAGATTTCACTGCTGAGTGATACTGCATTGTACGTAAGTACCACAAGTTCTTTATCCATTTTTCACTTTCTGTGATATTGAACTTGTACGGTAAACGAGGTTCTTGTAAACAGAGGCGTCCCAAACATTGGGGTGGCTGTATCTTTTTGATTTTAATTTCCCTAAGCTATAGGACCATAAGTGGAAGTGCCCTAGGCTCTGTTGCTTTGTTTTTTAGATGTTTCAGGAAACACCATACACTTCTCCCGAGTGTCTGTTGGCAATTTACATCCCGCCCATCAGCATAACAAGGCTCCCAGTTCTCCATGGCCTGTCCTGCCTTTCTGGATTTTACACTTTTTTCAGATGGCCCTTTTGACCGGGGGGAAGTGAGACTTCATTGTAGTGCAGATTTCCTTTGCAAGCTTGCTTGGTTGGCCAAAAAGGGCGTATGCGTTTTTTCCTGAATATATTCAGGAAAAAACGCATACGCCCTTTTTGGCCAAGTGCATCATTGTGGACGTTCTGCCTCTTTTCCTATGCTTTCAATGCAATTCCAGTCTACCTCCTGAAATCGGTTTCCTGCAATTCTGCCCCGCTTTCAAGTCCTCTTGGCAGCCTTACTTCAGTATATTTTTGGACGATAGCTGTCATTTATAACTCTGCAGGTTTGTGAATTACAGTGCCCCTGAGCTCCTTTCTTCAACTCGCTTTCTTGTGAGCTGGCCGCAACACCGCAGGATGGCTTCAGGCCCTAATCTGGTTCCGGCACGGCACGCTGAGCCTTTGGTTATTTCCTCTTCCTGGTGGGAAATGAGAGTTAAATTTGCCCGTCCAGACACCTCCAGCTAGTCTCTCATTGGTTCTCGCTATTCCTGTTCATCTTCCGCAGAAATTGCAAACTGGGCCAAACAGGAGGTTAAAGGGACTGACTCTCCAAGTCGGGAGAGTGTTAGTAAAGCGTCTGGAATGTTGCACCCGAGTACCAGGGTACGAAAACTGAGACATATTTGAACACGTCTCCCGATCACATGGTTGATCATACTCTAGGTTCCACATGCATGTTTTAGCTGAAGGAAGAATACCTTAAACCTGGGTAGTTGAAACCCGTGGAATGGGTACCATGCAATATGACTTCAAAGGGTCTTCATTTGCTCACCGAACCTCTCCAATCCTATCACTGCTGCGTTTATGTCCCTGTACACATGCTTGATTCTCTTTCGGAGACATAGCAATCCATAGGTTTTAAGATACTTAAGAGTCAGGTACATTCTTAGGCGTTTAATATGCGGTGTTGAGTCCATTTCGTTGAGCAAGGAGTAGCTCTTGTCTATTCCATATTTGGCTTAAGGAACTTTATCTGTGCTCATTTCAATCTCTGGTTTTATGCAGCACCCCAACTCACCTTTACCCTTAAACAAGCATAAGTTGGTTTTCTAAATTTGAGACCCTGTTCTGTTCTGTAATTCAGTTCCTGTGTAGCCAAGTTTACATTCCGTGTATTACTGATATCTTATGATGTTTCTTCTTCTGTGTGACTTATTTCAGTTAGAATCATTGTACCTGAATCCACTCATTGTGCTGCTACGGGCCTGATGACATAGATTTCACTGCTGAGTGATACTGCATTGTACGTAAGTACCACAAGTTCTTTATCCATTTTTCACTTTCTGTGATATTGAACTTGTACGGTAAACGAGGTTCTTGTAAACAGAGGCGTCCCAAACATTGGGGTGGCTGTATCTTTTTGATTTTAATTTCCCTAAGCTATAGGACCATAAGTGGAAGTGCCCTAGGCTCTGTTGCTTTGTTTTTTAGATGTTTCAGGAAACACCATACACTTCTCCCGAGTGTCTGTTGGCAATTTACATCCCGCCCATCAGCATAACAAGGCTCCCAGTTCTCCATGGCCTGTCCTGCCTTTCTGGATTTTACACTTTTTTCAGATGGCCCTTTTGACCGGGGGGAAGTGAGACTTCATTGTAGTGCAGATTTCCTTTGCAAGCTTGCTTGGTTGGCCAAAAAGGGCGTATGCGTTTTTTCCTGAATATATTCAGGAAAAAACGCATACGCCCTTTTTGGCCAAGTGCATCATTGTGGACGTTCTGCCTCTTTTCCTATGCTTTCAATGCAATTCCAGTCTACCTCCTGAAATCGGTTTCCTGCAATTCTGCCCCGCTTTCAAGTCCTCTTGGCAGCCTTACTTCAGTATATTTTTGGACGATAGTTGTCATTTATAACTCTGCAGGTTTGTGAATTACAGTGCCCCTGAGCTCCTTTCTTCAACTCGTTTTCTTGTGAGCTGGCCGCAACACCGCAGGATGGCTTCAGGCCCTAATCTGGTTCCGGCACGGCACGCTGAGCCTTTGGTTATTTCCTCTTCCTGGTGGGAAATGAGAGTTAAATTTGCCCGTCCAGACACCTCCAGCTAGTCTCTCATTGGTTCTCGCTATTCCTGTTCATCTTCCGCAGAAATTGCAAACTGGGCCAAACAGGAGGTTAAAGGGACTGACTCTCCAAGTCGGGAGAGTGTTAGTAAAGCGTCTGGAATGTTGCACCCGAGTACCAGGGTACGAAAACTGAGACATATTTGAACACGTCTCCTGATCACATGGTTGATCATACTCTAGGTTCCACATGCATGTTTTAGCTGAAGGAAGAATACCTTAAACCTGGGTAGTTGAAACCCGTGGAATGGGTACCATGCAATATGACTTCAAAGGGTCTTCATTTGCTCACCGAACCTCTCCAATCCTATCACTGCTGCGTTTATGTCCCTGTACACATGCTTGATTCTCTTTCGGAGACATAGCAATCCATAGGTTTTAAGATACTTAAGAGTCAGGTACATTCTTAGGCGTTTAATATGGGGTGTTGAGTCCATTTCGTTGAGCAAGGAGTAGCTCTTGTCTATTCCATATTTGGCTTAAGGAACTTTATCTGTGCTCATTTCAATCTCTGGTTTTATGCAGCACCCCAACTCACCTTTACCCTTAAACAAGCATAAGTTGGTTTTCTAAATTTGAGACCCTGTTCTGTTCTGTAATTCAGTTCCTGTGTAGCCAAGTTTACATTCCGTGTATTACTGATATCTTATGATGTTTCTTTTTCTGTGTGACTTATTTCAGTTAGAATCATCGTACCTGAATCCACTCATTGTGCTGCTACGGGCCTGATGACATAGATTTCACTGCTGAGTGATACTGCATTGTACGTAAGTACCACAAGTTCTTTATCCATTTTTCACTTTCTGTGATATTGAACTTGTACGGTAAACGAGGTTCTTGTAAACAGAGGCGTCCCAAACATTGGGGTGGCTGTATCTTTTTGATTTTAATTTCCCTAAGCTATAGGACCATAAGTGGAAGTGCCCTAGGCTCTGTTGCTTTGTTTTTTAGATGTTTCAGGAAACACCATACACTTCTCCCGAGTGTCTGTTGGCAATTTACATCCCGCCCATCAGCATAACAAGGCTCCCAGTTCTCCATGGCCTGTCCTGCCTTTCTGGATTTTACACTTTTTTCAGATGGCCCTTTTGACCGGGGGGAAGTGAGACTTCATTGTAGTGCAGATTTCCTTTGCAAGCTTGCTTGGTTGGCCAAAAAGGGCGTATGCGTTTTTTCCTGAATATATTCAGGAAAAAACGCATACGCCCTTTTTGGCCAAGTGCATCATTGTGGACGTTCTGCCTCTTTTCCTATGCTTTCAATGCAATTCCAGTCTACCTCCTGAAATCGGTTTCCTGCAATTCTGCCCCGCTTTCAAGTCCTCTTGGCAGCCTTACTTCAGTATATTTTTGGACGATAGTTGTCATTTATAACTCTGCAGGTTTGTGAATTACAGTGCCCCTGAGCTCCTTTCTTCAACTCGTTTTCTTGTGAGCTGGCCGCAACACCGCAGGATGGCTTCAGGCCCTAATCTGGTTCCGGCACGGCACGCTGAGCCTTTGGTTATTTCCTCTTCCTGGTGGGAAATGAGAGTTAAATTTGCCCGTCCAGACACCTCCAGCTAGTCTCTCATTGGTTCTCGCTATTCCTGTTCATCTTCCGCAGAAATTGCAAACTGGGCCAAACAGGAGGTTAAAGGGACTGACTCTCCAAGTCGGGAGAGTGTTAGTAAAGCGTCTGGAATGTTGCACCCGAGTACCAGGGTACGAAAACTGAGACATATTTGAACACGTCTCCTGATCACATGGTTGATCATACTCTAGGTTCCACATGCATGTTTTAGCTGAAGGAAGAATACCTTAAACCTGGGTAGTTGAAACCCGTGGAATGGGTACCATGCAATATGACTTCAAAGGGTCTTCATTTGCTCACCGAACCTCTCCAATCCTATCACTGCTGCGTTTATGTCCCTGTACACATGCTTGATTCTCTTTCGGAGACATAGCAATCCATAGGTTTTAAGATACTTAAGAGTCAGGTACATTCTTAGGCGTTTAATATGGGGTGTTGAGTCCATTTCGTTGAGCAAGGAGTAGCTCTTGTCTATTCCATATTTGGCTTAAGGAACTTTATCTGTGCTCATTTCAATCTCTGGTTTTATGCAGCACCCCAACTCACCTTTACCCTTAAACAAGCATAAGTTGGTTTTCTAAATTTGAGACCCTGTTCTGTTCTGTAATTCAGTTCCTGTGTAGCCAAGTTTACATTCCGTGTATTACTGATATCTTATGATGTTTCTTTTTCTGTGTGACTTATTTCAGTTAGAATCATCGTACCTGAATCCACTCATTGTGCTGCTACGGGCCTGATGACATAGATTTCACTGCTGAGTGATACTGCATTGTACGTAAGTACCACAAGTTCTTTATCCATTTTTCACTTTCTGTGATATTGAACTTGTACGGTAAACGAGGTTCTTGTAAACAGAGGCGTCCCAAACATTGGGGTGGCTGTATCTTTTTGATTTTAATTTCCCTAAGCTATAGGACCATAAGTGGAAGTGCCCTAGGCTCTGTTGCTTTGTTTTTTAGATGTTTCAGGAAACACCATACACTTCTCCCGAGTGTCTGTTGGCAATTTACATCCCGCCCATCAGCATAACAAGGCTCCCAGTTCTCCATGGCCTGTCCTGCCTTTCTGGATTTTACACTTTTTTCAGATGGCCCTTTTGACCGGGGGGAAGTGAGACTTCATTGTAGTGCAGATTTCCTTTGCAAGCTTGCTTGGTTGGCCAAAAAGGGCGTATGCGTTTTTTCCTGAATATATTCAGGAAAAAACGCATACGCCCTTTTTGGCCAAGTGCATCATTGTGGACGTTCTGCCTCTTTTCCTATGCTTTCAATGCAATTCCAGTCTACCTCCTGAAATCGGTTTCCTGCAATTCTGCCCCGCTTTCAAGTCCTCTTGGCAGCCTTACTTCAGTATATTTTTGGACGATAGCTGTCATTTATAACTCTGCAGGTTTGTGAATTACAGTGCCCCTGAGCTCCTTTCTTCAACTCGCTTTCTTGTGAGCTGGCCGCAACACCGCAGGATGGCTTCAGGCCCTAATCTGGTTCCGGCACGGCACGCTGAGCCTTTGGTTATTTCCTCTTCCTGGTGGGAAATGAGAGTTAAATTTGCCCGTCCAGACACCTCCAGCTAGTCTCTCATTGGTTCTCGCTATTCCTGTTCATCTTCCGCAGAAATTGCAAACTGGGCCAAACAGGAGGTTAAAGGGACTGACTCTCCAAGTCGGGAGAGTGTTAGTAAAGCGTCTGGAATGTTGCACCCGAGTACCAGGGTACGAAAACTGAGACATATTTGAACACGTCTCCCGATCACATGGTTGATCATACTCTAGGTTCCACATGCATGTTTTAGCTGAAGGAAGAATACCTTAAACCTGGGTAGTTGAAACCCGTGGAATGGGTACCATGCAATATGACTTCAAAGGGTCTTCATTTGCTCACCGAACCTCTCCAATCCTATCACTGCTGCGTTTATGTCCCTGTACACATGCTTGATTCTCTTTCGGAGACATAGCAATCCATAGGTTTTAAGATACTTAAGAGTCAGGTACATTCTTAGGCGTTTAATATGGGGTGTTGAGTCCATTTCGTTGAGCAAGGAGTAGCTCTTGTCTATTCCATATTTGGCTTAAGGAACTTTATCTGTGCTCATTTCAATCTCTGGTTTTATGCAGCACCCCAACTCACCTTTACCCTTAAACAAGCATAAGTTGGTTTTCTAAATTTGAGACCCTGTTCTGTTCTGTAATTCAGTTCCTGTGTAGCCAAGTTTACATTCCGTGTATTACTGATATCTTATGATGTTTCTTCTTCTGTGTGACTTATTTCAGTTAGAATCATTGTACCTGAATCCACTCATTGTGCTGCTACGGGCCTGATGACATAGATTTCACTGCTGAGTGATACTGCATTGTACGTAAGTACCACAAGTTCTTTATCCATTTTTCACTTTCTGTGATATTGAACTTGTACGGTAAACGAGGTTCTTGTAAACAGAGGCGTCCCAAACATTTGGGTGGCTGTATCTTTTTGATTTTAATTTCCCTAAGCTATAGGACCATAAGTGGAAGTGCCCTAGGCTCTGTTGCTTTGTTTTTTAGATGTTTCAGGAAACACCATACACTTCTCCCGAGTGTCTGTTGGCAATTTACATCCCGCCCATCAGCATAACAAGGCTCCCAGTTCTCCATGGCCTGTCCTGCCTTTCTGGATTTTACACTTTTTTCAGATGGCCCTTTTGACCGGGGGGAAGTGAGACTTCATTGTAGTGCAGATTTCCTTTGCAAGCTTGCTTGGTTGGCCAAAAAGGGCGTATGCGTTTTTTCCTGAATATATTCAGGAAAAAACGCATACGCCCTTTTTGGCCAAGTGCATCATTGTGGACGTTCTGCCTCTTTTCCTATGCTTTCAATGCAATTCCAATCTACCTCCTGAAATCGGTTTCCTGCAATTCTGCCCCGCTTTCAAGTCCTCTTGGCAGCCTTACTTCAGTATATTTTTGGACAATAGTTGTCATTTATAACTCTGCAGGTTTGTGAATTACAGTGCCCCTGAGCTCCTTTCTTCAACTCGCTTTCTTGTGAGCTGGCCGCAACACCGCAGGATGGCTTCAGGCCCTAATCTGGTTCCGGCACGGCACGCTGAGCCTTTGGTTATTTCCTCTTCCTGGTGGGAAATGAGAGTTAAATTTGCCCGTCCAGACATCTCCAGCTAGTCTCTCATTGGTTCTCGCTATTCCTGTTCATCTTCCGCAGAAATTGCAAACTGGGCCAAACAGGAGGTTAAAGGGACTGACTCTCCAAGTTGGGAGAGTGTTAGTAAAGCGTCTGGAATGTTGCACCCGAGTACCAGGGTACGAAAACTGAGACATATTTGAACACGTCTCCCGATCACATGGTTGATCATACTCTAGGTTCCACATGCATGTTTTAGCTGAAGGAAGAATACCTTAAACCTGGGTAGTTGAAACCCGTGGAATGGGTACCATGCAATATGACTTCAAAGGGTCTTCATTTGCTCACCGAACCTCTCCAATCCTATCACTGCTGCGTTTATGTCCCTGTACACATGCTTGATTCTCTTTCGGAGACATAGCAATCCATAGGTTTTAAGATACTTAAGAGTCAGGTACATTCTTAGGCGTTTAATATGCGGTGTTGAGTCCATTTCGTTGAGCAAGGAGTAGCTCTTGTCTATTCCATATTTGGCTTAAGGAACTTTATCTGTGCTCATTTCAATCTCTGGTTTTATGCAGCACCCCAACTCACCTTTACCCTTAAACAAGCATAAGTTGGTTTTCTAAATTTGAGACCCTGTTCTGTTCTGTAATTCAGTTCCTGTGTAGCCAAGTTTACATTCCGTGTATTACTGATATCTTATGATGTTTCTTTTTCTGTGTGACTTATTTCTGTTAGAATCATCGTACCTGAATCCACTCATTGTGCTGCTACGGGCCTGATGACATAGATTTCACTGCTGAGTGATACTGCATTGTACGTAAGTACCACAAGTTCTTTATCCATTTTTCACTTTCTGTGATATTGAACTTGTACGGTAAACGAGGTTCTTGTAAACAGAGGCGTCCCAAACATTGGGGTGGCTGTATCTTTTTGATTTTAATTTCCCTAAGCTATAGGACCATAAGTGGAAGTGCCCTAGGCTCTGTTGCTTTGTTTTTTAGATGTTTCAGGAAACACCATACACTTCTCCCGAGTGTCTGTTGGCAATTTACATCCCGCCCATCAGCATAACAAGGCTCCCAGTTCTCCATGGCCTGTCCTGCCTTTCTGGATTTTACACTTTTTTCAGATGGCCCTTTTGACCGGGGGGAAGTGAGACTTCATTGTAGTGCAGATTTCCTTTGCAAGCTTGCTTGGTTGGCCAAAAAGGGCGTATGCGTTTTTTCCTGAATATATTCAGGAAAAAACGCATACGCCCTTTTTGGCCAAGTGCATCATTGTGGACGTTCTGCCTCTTTTCCTATGCTTTCAATGCAATTCCAGTCTACCTCCTGAAATCGGTTTCCTGCAATTCTGCCCCGCTTTCAAGTCCTCTTGGCAGCCTTACTTTAGTATATTTTTGGACAATAGTTGTCATTTATAACTCTGCAGGTTTGTGAATTACAGTGCCCCTGAGCTCCTTTCTTCAACTCGCTTTCTTGTGAGCTGGCCGCAACACCGCAGGATGGCTTCAGGCCCTAACCTGGTTCCGGCACGGCACGCTGAGCCTTTGGTTATTTCCTCTTCCTGGTGGGAAATGAGAGTTAAATTTGCCCGTCCAGACACCTCCAGCTAGTCTCTCATTGGTTCTCGCTATTCCTGTTCATCTTCCGCAGAAATTGCAAACTGGGCCAAACAGGAGGTTAAAGGGGCTGACTCTCCAAGTCGGGAGAGTGTTAGTAAAGCGTCTGGAATGTTGCACCCGAGTACCAGGGTACGAAAACTGAGACATATTTGAACACGTCTCCCGATCACATGGTTGATCATACTCTAGGTTCCACATGCATGTTTTAGCTGAAGGAAGAATACCTTAAACCTGGGTAGTTGAAACCCGTGGAATGGGTACCATGCAATATGACTTCAAAGGGTCTTCATTTGCTCACCGAACCTCTCCAATCCTATCACTGCTGCGTTTATGTCCCTGTACACATGCTTGATTCTCTTTCGGAGACATAGCAATCCATAGGTTTTAAGATACTTAAGAGTCAGGTACATTCTTAGGCGTTTAATATGCGGTGTTGAGTCCATTTCGTTGAGCAAGGAGTAGCTCTTGTCTATTCCATATTTGGCTTAAGGAACTTTATCTGTGCTCATTTCAATCTCTGGTTTTATGCAGCACCCCAACTCACCTTTACCCTTAAACAAGCATAAGTTGGTTTTCTAAATTTGAGACCCTGTTCTGTTCTGTAATTCAGTTCCTGTGTAGCCAAGTTTACATTCCGTGTATTACTGATATCTTATGATGTTTCTTTTTCTGTGTGACTTATTTCAGTTAGAATCATCGTACCTGAATCCACTCATTGTGCTGCTACGGGCCTGATGACATAGATTTCACTGCTGAGTGATACTGCATTGTACGTAAGTACCACAAGTTCTTTATCCATTTTTCACTTTCTGTGATATTGAACTTGTACGGTAAACGAGGTTCTTGTAAACAGAGGCGTCCCAAACATTGGGGTGGCTGTATCTTTTTGATTTTAATTTCCCTAAGCTATAGGACCATAAGTGGAAGTGCCCTAGGCTCTGTTGCTTTGTTTTTTAGATGTTTCAGGAAACACCATACACTTCTCCCGAGTGTCTGTTGGCAATTTACATCCCGCCCATCAGCATAACAAGGCTCCCAGTTCTCCATGGCCTGTCCTGCCTTTCTGGATTTTACACTTTTTTCAGATGGCCCTTTTGACCGGGGGGAAGTGAGACTTCATTGTAGTGCAGATTTCCTTTGCAAGCTTGCTTGGTTGGCCAAAAAGGGCGTATGCGTTTTTTCCTGAATATATTCAGGAAAAAACGCATACGCCCTTTTTGGCCAAGTGCATCATTGTGGACGTTCTGCCTCTTTTCCTATGCTTTCAATGCAATTCCAGTCTACCTCCTGAAATCGGTTTCCTGCAATTCTGCCCCGCTTTCAAGTCCTCTTGGCAGCCTTACTTCAGTATATTTTTGGACGATAGCTGTCATTTATAACTCTGCAGGTTTGTGAATTACAGTGCCCCTGAGCTCCTTTCTTCAACTCGCTTTCTTGTGAGCTGGCCGCAACACCGCAGGATGGCTTCAGGCCCTAATCTGGTTCCGGCACGGCACGCTGAGCCTTTGGTTATTTCCTCTTCCTGGTGGGAAATGAGAGTTAAGTTTGCCCGTCCAGACACCTCCAGCTAGTCTCTCATTGGTTCTCGCTATTCCTGTTCATCTTCCGCAGAAATTGCAAACTGGGCCAAACAGGAGGTTAAAGGGACTGACTCTCCAAGTCGGGAGAGTGTTAGTAAAGCGTCTGGAATGTTGCACCCGAGTACCAGGGTACGAAAACTGAGACATATTTGAACACGTCTCCCGATCACATGGTTGATCATACTCTAGGTTCCACATGCATGTTTTAGCTGAAGGAAGAATACCTTAAACCTGGGTAGTTGAAACCCGTGGAATGGGTACCATGCAATATGACTTCAAAGGGTCTTCATTTGCTCACCGAACCTCTCCAATCCTATCACTGCTGCGTTTATGTCCCTGTACACATGCTTGATTCTCTTTCGGAGACATAGCAATCCATAGGTTTTAAGATACTTAAGAGTCAGGTACATTCTTAGGCGTTTAATATGCGGTGTTGAGTCCATTTCGTTGAGCAAGGAGTAGCTCTTGTCTATTCCATATTTGGCTTAAGGAACTTTATCTGTGCTCATTTCAATCTCTGGTTTTATGCAGCACCCCAACTCACCTTTACCCTTAAACAAGCATAAGTTGGTTTTCTAAATTTGAGACCCTGTTCTGTTCTGTAATTCAGTTCCTGTGTAGCCAAGTTTACATTCCGTGTATTACTGATATCTTATGATGTTTCTTTTTCTGTGTGACTTATTTCAGTTAGAATCATCGTACCTGAATCCACTCATTGTGCTGCTACGGGCCTGATGACATAGATTTCACTGCTGAGTGATACTGCATTGTACGTAAGTACCACAAGTTCTTTATCCATTTTTCACTTTCTGTGATATTGAACTTGTACGGTAAACGAGGTTCTTGTAAACAGAGGCGTCCCAAACATTGGGGTGGCTGTATCTTTTTGATTTTAATTTCCCTAAGCTATAGGACCATAAGTGGAAGTGCCCTAGGCTCTGTTGCTTTGTTTTTTAGATGTTTCAGGAAACACCATACACTTCTCCCGAGTGTCTGTTGGCAATTTACATCCCGCCCATCAGCATAACAAGGCTCCCAGTTCTCCATGGCCTGTCCTGCCTTTCTGGATTTTACACTTTTTTCAGATGGCCCTTTTGACCGGGGGGAAGTGAGACTTCATTGTAGTGCAGATTTCCTTTGCAAGCTTGCTTGGTTGGCCAAAAAGGGCGTATGCGTTTTTTCCTGAATATATTCAGGAAAAAACGCATACGCCCTTTTTGGCCAAGTGCATCATTGTGGACGTTCTGCCTCTTTTCCTATGCTTTCAATGCAATTCCAGTCTACCTCCTGAAATCGGTTTCCTGCAATTCTGCCCCGCTTTCAAGTCCTCTTGGCAGCCTTACTTCAGTATATTTTTGGACGATAGTTGTCATTTATAACTCTGCAGGTTTGTGAATTACAGTGCCCCTGAGCTCCTTTCTTCAACTCGTTTTCTTGTGAGCTGGCCGCAACACCGCAGGATGGCTTCAGGCCCTAATCTGGTTCCGGCACGGCACGCTGAGCCTTTGGTTATTTCCTCTTCCTGGTGGGAAATGAGAGTTAAATTTGCCCGTCCAGACACCTCCAGCTAGTCTCTCATTGGTTCTCGCTATTCCTGTTCATCTTCCGCAGAAATTGCAAACTGGGCCAAACAGGAGGTTAAAGGGACTGACTCTCCAAGTCGGGAGAGTGTTAGTAAAGCGTCTGGAATGTTGCACCCGAGTACCAGGGTACGAAAACTGAGACATATTTGAACACGTCTCCCGATCACATGGTTGATCATACTCTAGGTTCCACATGCATGTTTTAGCTGAAGGAAGAATACCTTAAACCTGGGTAGTTGAAACCCGTGGAATGGGTACCATGCAATATGACTTCAAAGGGTCTTCATTTGCTCACCGAACCTCTCCAATCCTATCACTGCTGCGTTTATGTCCCTGTACACATGCTTGATTCTCTTTCGGAGACATAGCAATCCATAGGTTTTAAGATACTTAAGAGTCAGGTACATTCTTAGGCGTTTAATATGGGGTGTTGAGTCCATTTCGTTGAGCAAGGAGTAGCTCTTGTCTATTCCATATTTGGCTTAAGGAACTTTATCTGTGCTCATTTCAATCTCTGGTTTTATGCAGCACCCCAACTCACCTTTACCCTTAAACAAGCATAAGTTGGTTTTCTAAATTTGAGACCCTGTTCTGTTCTGTAATTCAGTTCCTGTGTAGCCAAGTTTACATTCCGTGTATTACTGATATCTTATGATGTTTCTTTTTCTGTGTGACTTATTTCAGTTAGAATCATCGTACCTGAATCCACTCATTGTGCTGCTACGGGCCTGATGACATAGATTTCACTGCTGAGTGATACTGCATTGTACGTAAGTACCACAAGTTCTTTATCCATTTTTCACTTTCTGTGATATTGAACTTGTACGGTAAACGAGGTTCTTGTAAACAGAGGCGTCCCAAACATTGGGGTGGCTGTATCTTTTTGATTTTAATTTCCCTAAGCTATAGGACCATAAGTGGAAGTGCCCTAGGCTCTGTTGCTTTGTTTTTTAGATGTTTCAGGAAACACCATACACTTCTCCTGAGTGTCTGTTGGCAGTTTACATCCCGCCCATCAGCATAACAAGGCTCCCAGTTCTCCATGGCCTGTCCTGCCTTTCTGGATTTTACACTTTTTTCAGATGGCCCTTTTGACCGGGGGGAAGTGAGACTTCATTGTAGTGCAGATTTCCTTTGCAAGCTTGCTTGGTTGGCCAAAAAGGGCGTATGCGTTTTTCCCTGAATATATTCAGGAAAAAACGCATACGCCCTTTTTGGCCAAGTGCATCATTGTGGACGTTCTGCCTCTTTTCCTATGCTTTCAATGCAATTCCAGTCTACCTCCTGAAATCGGTTTCCTGCAATTCTGCCCCGCTTTCAAGTCCTCTTGGCAGCCTTACTTCAGTATATTTTTGGACGATAGCTGTCATTTATAACTCTGCAGGTTTGTGAATTACAGTGCCCCTGAGCTCCTTTCTTCAACTCGCTTTCTTGTGAGCTGGCCGCAACACCGCAGGATGGCTTCAGGCCCTAATCTGGTTCCGGCACGGCACGCTGAGCCTTTGGTTATTTCCTCTTCCTGGTGGGAAATGAGAGTTAAATTTGCCCGTCCAGACACCTCCAGCTAGTCTCTCATTGGTTCTCGCTATTCCTGTTCATCTTCCGCAGAAATTGCAAACTGGGCCAAACAGGAGGTTAAAGGGACTGACTCTCCAAGTCGGGAGAGTGTTAGTAAAGCGTCTGGAATGTTGCACCCGAGTACCAGGGTACGAAAACTGAGACATATTTGAACACGTCTCCCGATCACATGGTTGATCATACTCTAGGTTCCACATGCATGTTTTAGCTGAAGGAAGAATACCTTAAACCTGGGTAGTTGAAACCCGTGGAATGGGTACCATGCAATATGACTTCAAAGGGTCTTCATTTGCTCACCGAACCTCTCCAATCCTATCACTGCTGCGTTTATGTCCCTGTACACATGCTTGATTCTCTTTCGGAGACATAGCAATCCATAGGTTTTAAGATACTTAAGAGTCAGGTACATTCTTAGGCGTTTAATATGCGGTGTTGAGTCCATTTCGTTGAGCAAGGAGTAGCTCTTGTCTATTCCATATTTGGCTTAAGGAACTTTATCTGTGCTCATTTCAATCTCTGGTTTTATGCAGCACCCCAACTCACCTTTACCCTTAAACAAGCATAAGTTGGTTTTCTAAATTTGAGACCCTGTTCTGTTCTGTAATTCAGTTCCTGTGTAGCCAAGTTTACATTCCGTGTATTACTGATATCTTATGATGTTTCTTCTTCTGTGTGACTTATTTCAGTTAGAATCATTGTACCTGAATCCACTCATTGTGCTGCTACGGGCCTGATGACATAGATTTCACTGCTGAGTGATACTGCATTGTACGTAAGTACCACAAGTTCTTTATCCATTTTTCACTTTCTGTGATATTGAACTTGTACGGTAAACGAGGTTCTTGTAAACAGAGGCGTCCCAAACATTGGGGTGGCTGTATCTTTTTGATTTTAATTTCCCTAAGCTATAGGACCATAAGTGGAAGTGCCCTAGGCTCTGTTGCTTTGTTTTTTAGATGTTTCAGGAAACACCATACACTTCTCCCGAGTGTCTGTTGGCAATTTACATCCCGCCCATCAGCATAACAAGGCTCCCAGTTCTCCATGGCCTGTCCTGCCTTTCTGGATTTTACACTTTTTTCAGATGGCCCTTTTGACCGGGGGGAAGTGAGACTTCATTGTAGTGCAGATTTCCTTTGCAAGCTTGCTTGGTTGGCCAAAAAGGGCGTATGCGTTTTTTCCTGAATATATTCAGGAAAAAACGCATACGCCCTTTTTGGCCAAGTGCATCATTGTGGACGTTCTGCCTCTTTTCCTATGCTTTCAATGCAATTCCAGTCTACCTCCTGAAATCGGTTTCCTGCAATTCTGCCCCGCTTTCAAGTCCTCTTGGCAGCCTTACTTCAGTATATTTTTGGACGATAGTTGTCATTTATAACTCTGCAGGTTTGTGAATTACAGTGCCCCTGAGCTCCTTTCTTCAACTCGCTTTCTTGTGAGCTGGCCGCAACACCGCAGGATGGCTTCAGGCCCTAATCTGGTTCCGGCACGGCACGCTGAGCCTTTGGTTATTTCCTCTTCCTGGTGGGAAATGAGAGTTAAATTTGCCCGTCCAGACACCTCCAGCTAGTCTCTCATTGGTTCTCGCTATTCCTGTTCATCTTCCGCAGAAATTGCAAACTGGGCCAAACAGGAGGTTAAAGGGACTGACTCTCCAAGTCGGGAGAGTGTTAGTAAAGCGTCTGGAATGTTGCATCCGAGTACCAGGGTACGAAAACTGAGACATATTTGAACACGTCTCCCGATCACATGGTTGATCATACTCTAGGTTCCACATGCATGTTTTAGCTGAAGGAAGAATACCTTAAACCTGGGTAGTTGAAACCCGTGGAATGGGTACCATGCAATATGACTTCAAAGGGTCTTCATTTGCTCACCGAACCTCTCCAATCCTATCACTGCTGCGTTTATGTCCCTGTACACATGCTTGATTCTCTTTCGGAGACATAGCAATCCATAGGTTTTAAGATACTTAAGAGTCAGGTACATTCTTAGGCGTTTAATATGCGGTGTTGAGTCCATTTCGTTGAGCAAGGAGTAGCTCTTGTCTATTCCATATTTGGCTTAAGGAACTTTATCTGTGCTCATTTCAATCTCTGGTTTTATGCAGCACCCCAACTCACCTTTACCCTTAAACAAGCATAAGTTGGTTTTCTAAATTTGAGACCCTGTTCTGTTCTGTAATTCAGTTCCTGTGTAGCCAAGTTTACATTCCGTGTATTACTGATATCTTATGATGTTTCTTTTTCTGTGTGACTTATTTCAGTTAGAATCATCGTACCTGAATCCACTCATTGTGCTGCTACGGGCCTGATGACATAGATTTCACTGCTGAGTGATACTGCATTGTACGTAAGTACCACAAGTTCTTTATCCATTTTTCACTTTCTGTGATATTGAACTTGTACGGTAAACGAGGTTCTTGTAAACAGAGGCGTCCCAAACATTGGGGTGGCTGTATCTTTTTGATTTTAATTTCCCTAAGCTATAGGACCATAAGTGGAAGTGCCCTAGGCTCTGTTGCTTTGTTTTTTAGATGTTTCAGGAAACACCATACACTTCTCCCGAGTGTCTGTTGGCAATTTACATCCCGCCCATCAGCATAACAAGGCTCCCAGTTCTCCATGGCCTGTCCTGCCTTTCTGGATTTTACACTTTTTTCAGATGGCCCTTTTGACCGGGGGGAAGTGAGACTTCATTGTAGTGCAGATTTCCTTTGCAAGCTTGCTTGGTTGGCCAAAAAGGGCGTATGCGTTTTTTCCTGAATATATTCAGGAAAAAACGCATACGCCCTTTTTGGCCAAGTGCATCATTGTGGACGTTCTGCCTCTTTTCCTATGCTTTCAATGCAATTCCAGTCTACCTCCTGAAATCGGTTTCCTGCAATTCTGCCCCGCTTTCAAGTCCTCTTGGCAGCCTTACTTCAGTATATTTTTGGACGATAGTTGTCATTTATAACTCTGCAGGTTTGTGAATTACAGTGCCCCTGAGCTCCTTTCTTCAACTCGTTTTCTTGTGAGCTGGCCGCAACACCGCAGGATGGCTTCAGGCCCTAATCTGGTTCCGGCACGGCACGCTGAGCCTTTGGTTATTTCCTCTTCCTGGTGGGAAATGAGAGTTAAATTTGCCCGTCCAGACACCTCCAGCTAGTCTCTCATTGGTTCTCGCTATTCCTGTTCATCTTCCGCAGAAATTGCAAACTGGGCCAAACAGGAGGTTAAAGGGACTGACTCTCCAAGTCGGGAGAGTGTTAGTAAAGCGTCTGGAATGTTGCACCCGAGTACCAGGGTACGAAAACTGAGACATATTTGAACACGTCTCCCGATCACATGGTTGATCATACTCTAGGTTCCACATGCATGTTTTAGCTGAAGGAAGAATACCTTAAACCTGGGTAGTTGAAACCCGTGGAATGGGTACCATGCAATATGATTTCAAAGGCTCTTCATTTGCTCACCGAACCTCTCCAATCCTATCACTGCTGCGTTTATGTCCCTGTACACATGCTTGATTCTCTTTCGGAGACATAGCAGTCCATAGGTTTTAAGATACTTAAGAGTCAGGTACATTCTTAGGCGTTTAATATGCGGTGTTGAGTCCATTTCGTTGAGCAAGGAGTAGCTCTTGTCTATTCCATATTTGGCTTAAGGAACTTTATCTGTGCTCATTTCAATCTCTGGTTTTATGCAGCACCCCAACTCACCTTTACCCTTAAACAAGCATAAGTTGGTTTTCTAAATTTGAGACCCTGTTCTGTTCTGTAATTCAGTTCCTGTGTAGCCAAGTTTACATTCCGTGTATTACTGATATCTTATGATGTTTCTTTTTCTGTGTGACTTATTTCAGTTAGAATCATCGTACCTGAATCCACTCATTGTGCTGCTACGGGCCTGATGGCATAGATTTCACTGCTGAGTGATACTGCATTGTACGTAAGTACCACAAGTTCTTTATCCATTTTTCATTTTCTGTGATATTGAACTTGTACGGTAAACGAGGTTCTTGTAAACAGAGGCGTCCCAAACATTGGGGTGGCTGTATCTTTTTGATTTTAATTTCCCTAAGCTATAGGACCATAAGTGGAAGTGCCCTAGGCTCTGTTGCTTTGTTTTTTAGATGTTTCAGGAAACACCATACACTTCTCCCGAGTGTCTGTTGGCAATTTACATCCCGCCCATCAGCATAACAAGGCTCCCAGTTCTCCATGGCCTGTCCTGCCTTTCTGGATTTTACACTTTTTTCAGATGGCCCTTTTGACCGGGGGGAAGTGAGACTTCATTGTAGTGCAGATTTCCTTTGCAAGCTTGCTTGGTTGGCCAAAAAGGGCGTATGCGTTTTTTCCTGAATATATTCAGGAAAAAACGCATACGCCCTTTTTGGCCAAGTGCATCATTGTGGACGTTCTGCCTCTTTTCCTATGCTTTCAATGCAATTCCAGTCTACCTCCTGAAATCGGTTTCCTGCAATTCTGCCCCGCTTTCAAGTCCTCTTGGCAGCCTTACTTCAGTATATTTTTGGACGATAGCTGTCATTTATAACTCTGCAGGTTTGTGAATTACAGTGCCCCTGAGCTCCTTTCTTCAACTCGCTTTCTTGTGAGCTGGCCGCAACACCGCAGGATGGCTTCAGGCCCTAATCTGGTTCCGGCACGGCACGCTGAGCCTTTGGTTATTTCCTCTTCCTGGTGGGAAATGAGAGTTAAATTTGCCCGTCCAGACACCTCCAGCTAGTCTCTCATTGGTTCTCGCTATTCCTGTTCATCTTCCGCAGAAATTGCAAACTGGGCCAAACAGGAGGTTAAAGGGACTGACTCTCCAAGTCGGGAGAGTGTTAGTAAAGCGTCTGGAATGTTGCACCCGAGTACCAGGGTACGAAAACTGAGACATATTTGAACACGTCTCCCGATCACATGGTTGATCATACTCTAGGTTCCACATGCATGTTTTAGCTGAAGGAAGAATACCTTAAACCTGGGTAGTTGAAACCCGTGGAATGGGTACCATGCAATATGACTTCAAAGGGTCTTCATTTGCTCACCGAACCTCTCCAATCCTATCACTGCTGCGTTTATGTCCCTGTACACATGCTTGATTCTCTTTCGGAGACATAGCAATCCATAGGTTTTAAGATACTTAAGAGTCAGGTACATTCTTAGGCGTTTAATATGCGGTGTTGAGTCCATTTCGTTGAGCAAGGAGTAGCTCTTGTCTATTCCATATTTGGCTTAAGGAACTTTATCTGTGCTCATTTCAATCTCTGGTTTTATGCAGCACCCCAACTCACCTTTACCCTTAAACAAGCATAAGTTGGTTTTCTAAATTTGAGACCCTGTTCTGTTCTGTAATTCAGTTCCTGTGTAGCCAAGTTTACATTCCGTGTATTACTGATATCTTATGATGTTTCTTCTTCTGTGTGACTTATTTCAGTTAGAATCATCGTACCTGAATCCACTCATTGTGCTGCTACGGGCCTGATGACATAGATTTCACTGCTGAGTGATACTGCATTGTACGTAAGTACCACAAGTTCTTTATCCATTTTTCACTTTCTGTGATATTGAACTTGTACGGTAAACGAGGTTCTTGTAAACAGAGGCGTCCCAAACATTGGGGTGGCTGTATCTTTTTGATTTTAATTTCCCTAAGCTATAGGACCATAAGTGGAAGTGCCCTAGGCTCTGTTGCTTTGTTTTTTAGATGTTTCAGGAAACACCATACACTTCTCCCGAGTGTCTGTTGGCAATTTACATCCCGCCCATCAGCATAACAAGGCTCCCAGTTCTCCATGGCCTGTCCTGCCTTTCTGGATTTTACACTTTTTTCAGATGGCCCTTTTGACCGGGGGGAAGTGAGACTTCATTGTAGAGCAGATTTCCTTTGCAAGCTTGCTTGGTTGGCCAAAAAGGGCGTATGCGTTTTTTCCTGAATATATTCAGGAAAAAACGCATACGCCCTGTTTGGCCAAGTGCATCATTGTGGACGTTCTGCCTCTTTTCCTATGCTTTCAATGCAATTCCAGTCTACCTCCTGAAATCGGTTTCCTGCAATTCTGCCCCGCTTTCAAGTCCTCTTGGCAGCCTTACTTCAGTATATTTTTGGACGATAGTTGTCATTTATAACTCTGCAGGTTTGTGAATTACAGTGCCCCTGAGCTCCTTTCTTCAACTCGTTTTCTTGTGAGCTGGCCGCAACACCGCAGGATGGCTTCAGGCCCTAATCTGGTTCCGGCACGGCACGCTGAGCCTTTGGTTATTTCCTCTTCCTGGTGGGAAATGAGAGTTAAATTTGCCCGTCCAGACACCTCCAGCTAGTCTCTCATTGGTTCTCGCTATTCCTGTTCATCTTCCGCAGAAATTGCAAACTGGGCCAAACAGGAGGTTAAAGGGACTGACTCTCCAAGTCGGGAGAGTGTTAGTAAAGCGTCTGGAATGTTGCACCCGAGTACCAGGGTACGAAAACTGAGACATATTTGAACACGTCTCCCGATCACATGGTTGATCATACTCTAGGTTCCACATGCATGTTTTAGCTGAAGGAAGAATACCTTAAACCTGGGTAGTTGAAACCCGTGGAATGGGTACCATGCAATATGACTTCAAAGGGTCTTCATTTGCTCACCGAACCTCTCCAATCCTATCACTGCTGCGTTTATGTCCCTGTACACATGCTTGATTCTCTTTCGGAGACATAGCAATCCATAGGTTTTAAGATACTTAAGAGTCAGGTACATTCTTAGGCGTTTAATATGCGGTGTTGAGTCCATTTCGTTGAGCAAGGAGTAGCTCTTGTGTATTCCATATTTGGCTTAAGGAACTTTATCTGTGCTCATTTCAATCTCTGGTTTTATGCAGCACCCCAACTCACCTTTACCCTTAAACAAGCATAAGTTGGTTTTCTAAATTTGAGACCCTGTTCTGTTCTGTAATTCAGTTCCTGTGTAGCCAAGTTTACATTCCGTGTATTACTGATATCTTATGATGTTTCTTTTTCTGTGTGACTTATTTCAGTTAGAATCATCGTACCTGAATCCACTCATTGTGCTGCTACGGGCCTGATGACATAGATTTCACTGCTGAGTGATACTGCATTGTACGTAAGTACCACAAGTTCTTTATCCATTTTTCACTTTCTGTGATATTGAACTTGTACGGTAAACGAGGTTCTTGTAAACAGAGGCGTCCCAAACATTGGGGTGGCTGTATCTTTTTGATTTTAATTTCCCTAAGCTATAGGACCATAAGTGGAAGTGCCCTAGGCTCTGTTGCTTTGTTTTTTAGATGTTTCAGGAAACACCATACACTTCTCCCGAGTGTCTGTTGGCAATTTACATCCCGCCCATCAGCATAACAAGGCTCCCAGTTCTCCATGGCCTGTCCTGCCTTTCTGGATTTTACACTTTTTTCAGATGGCCCTTTTGACCGGGGGGAAGTGAGACTTCATTGTAGTGCAGATTTCCTTTGCAAGCTTGCTTGGTTGGCCAAAAAGGGCGTATGCGTTTTTTCCTGAATATATTCAGGAAAAAACGCATACGCCCTTTTTGGCCAAGTGCATCATTGTGGACGTTCTGCCTCTTTTCCTATGCTTTCAATGCAATTCCAGTCTACCTCCTGAAATCGGTTTCCTGCAATTCTGCCCCGCTTTCAAGTCCTCTTGGCAGCCTTACTTCAGTATATTTTTGGACGATAGCTGTCATTTATAACTCTGCAGGTTTGTGAATTACAGTGCCCCTGAGCTCCTTTCTTCAACTCGCTTTCTTGTGAGCTGGCCGCAACACCGCAGGATGGCTTCAGGCCCTAATCTGGTTCCGGCACGGCACGCTGAGCCTTTGGTTATTTCCTCTTCCTGGTGGGAAATGAGAGTTAAATTTGCCCGTCCAGACACCTCCAGCTAGTCTCTCATTGGTTCTCGCTATTCCTGTTCATCTTCCGCAGAAATTGCAAACTGGGCCAAACAGGAGGTTAAAGGGACTGACTCTCCAAGTCGGGAGAGTGTTAGTAAAGCGTCTGGAATGTTGCACCCGAGTACCAGGGTACGAAAACTGAGACATATTTGAACACGTCTCCCGATCACATGGTTGATCATACTCTAGGTTCCACATGCATGTTTTAGCTGAAGGAAGAATACCTTAAACCTGGGTAGTTGAAACCCGTGGAATGGGTACCATGCAATATGACTTCAAAGGGTCTTCATTTGCTCACCGAACCTCTCCAATCCTATCACTGCTGCGTTTATGTCCCTGTACACATGCTTGATTCTCTTTCGGAGACATAGCAATCCATAGGTTTTAAGATACTTAAGAGTCAGGTACATTCTTAGGCGTTTAATATGCGGTGTTGAGTCCATTTCGTTGAGCAAGGAGTAGCTCTTGTCTATTCCATATTTGGCTTAAGGAACTTTATCTGTGCTCATTTCAATCTCTGGTTTTATGCAGCACCCCAACTCACCTTTACCCTTAAACAAGCATAAGTTGGTTTTCTAAATTTGAGACCCTGTTCTGTTCTGTAATTCAGTTCCTGTGTAGCCAAGTTTACATTCCGTGTATTACTGATATCTTATGATGTTTCTTTCTCTGTGTGACTTATTTCAGTTAGAATCATCGTACCTGAATCCACTCATTGTGCTGCTACGGGCCTGATGACATAGATTTCACTGCTGAGTGATACTGCATTGTACGTAAGTACCACAAGTTCTTTATCCATTTTTCACTTTCTGTGATATTGAACTTGTACGGTAAACGAGGTTCTTGTAAACAGAGGCGTCCCAAACATTGGGGTGGCTGTATCTTTTTGATTTTAATTTCCCTAAGCTATAGGACCATAAGTGGAAGTGCCCTAGGCTCTGTTGCTTTGTTTTTTAGATGTTTCAGGAAACACCATACACTTCTCCCGAGTGTCTGTTGGCAATTTACATCCCGCCCATCAGCATAACAAGGCTCCCAGTTCTCCATGGCCTGTCCTGCCTTTCTGGATTTTACACTTTTTTCAGATGGCCCTTTTGACCGGGGGGAAGTGAGACTTCATTGTAGTGCAGATTTCCTTTGCAAGCTTGCTTGGTTGGCCAAAAAGGGCGTATGCGTTTTTTCCTGAATATATTCAGGAAAAAACGCATACGCCCTTTTTGGCCAAGTGCATCATTGTGGACGTTCTGCCTCTTTTCCTATGCTTTCAATGCAATTCCAGTCTACCTCCTGAAATCGGTTTCCTGCAATTCTGCCCCGCTTTCAAGTCCTCTTGGCAGCCTTACTTCAGTATATTTTTGGACGATAGTTGTCATTTATAACTCTGCAGGTTTGTGAATTACAGTGCCCCTGAGCTCCTTTCTTCAACTCGTTTTCTTGTGAGCTGGCCGCAACACCGCAGGATGGCTTCAGGCCCTAATCTGGTTCCGGCACGGCACGCTGAGCCTTTGGTTATTTCCTCTTCCTGGTGGGAAATGAGAGTTAAATTTGCCCGTCCAGACACCTCCAGCTAGTCTCTCATTGGTTCTCGCTATTCCTGTTCATCTTCCGCAGAAATTGCAAACTGGGCCAAACAGGAGGTTAAAGGGACTGACTCTCCAAGTCGGGAGAGTGTTAGTAAAGCGTCTGGAATGTTGCACCCGAGTACCAGGGTACGAAAACTGAGACATATTTGAACACGTCTCCCGATCACATGGTTGATCATACTCTAGGTTCCACATGCATGTTTTAGCTGAAGGAAGAATACCTTAAACCTGGGTAGTTGAAACCCGTGGAATGGGTACCATGCAATATGACTTCAAAGGGTCTTCATTTGCTCACCGAACCTCTCCAATCCTATCACTGCTGCGTTTATGTCCCTGTACACATGCTTGATTCTCTTTCGGAGACATAGCAATCCATAGGTTTTAAGATACTTAAGAGTCAGGTACATTCTTAGGCGTTTAATATGCGGTGTTGAGTCCATTTCGTTGAGCAAGGAGTAGCTCTTGTCTATTCCATATTTGGCTTAAGGAACTTTATCTGTGCTCATTTCAATCTCTGGTTTTATGCAGCACCCCAACTCACCTTTACCCTTAAACAAGCATAAGTTGGTTTTCTAAATTTGAGACCCTCTTCTGTTCTGTAATTCAGTTCCTGTGTAGCCAAGTTTACATTCCGTGTATTACTGATATCTTATGATGTTTCTTCTTCTGTGTGACTTATTTCAGTTAGAATCATCGTACCTGAATCCACTCATTGTGCTGCTACGGGCCTGATGACATAGATTTCACTGCTGAGTGATACTGCATTGTACGTAAGTACCACAAGTTCTTTATCCATTTTTCACTTTCTGTGATATTGAACTTGTACGGTAAACGAGGTTCTTGTAAACAGAGGCGTCCCAAACATTGGGGTGGCTGTATCTTTTTGATTTTAATTTCCCTAAGCTATAGGACCATAAGTGGAAGTGCCCTAGGCTCTGTTGCTTTGTTTTTTAGATGTTTCAGGAAACACCATACACTTCTCCCGAGTGTCTGTTGGCAATTTACATCCCGCCCATCAGCATAACAAGGCTCCCAGTTCTCCATGGCCTGTCCTGCCTTTCTGGATTTTACACTTTTTTCAGATGGCCCTTTTGACCGGGGGGAAGTGAGACTTCATTGTAGTGCAGATTTCCTTTGCAAGCTTGCTTGGTTGGCCAAAAAGGGCGTATGCGTTTTTTCCTGAATATATTCAGGAAAAAACGCATACGCCCTTTTTGGCCAAGTGCATCATTGTGGACGTTCTGCCTCTTTTCCTATGCTTTCAATGCAATTCCAGTCTACCTCCTGAAATCGGTTTCCTGCAATTCTGCCCCGCTTTCAAGTCCTCTTGGCAGCCTTACTTCAGTATATTTTTGGACGATAGTTGTCATTTATAACTCTGCAGGTTTGTGAATTACAGTGCCCCTGAGCTCCTTTCTTCAACTCGTTTTCTTGTGAGCTGGCCGCAACACCGCAGGATGGCTTCAGGCCCTAATCTGGTTCCGGCACGGCACGCTGAGCCTTTGGTTATTTCCTCTTCCTGGTGGGAAATGAGAGTTAAATTTGCCCGTCCAGACACCTCCAGCTAGTCTCTCATTGGTTCTCGCTATTCCTGTTCATCTTCCGCAGAAATTGCAAACTGGGCCAAACAGGAGGTTAAAGGGACTGACTCTCCAAGTCGGGAGAGTGTTAGTAAAGCGTCTGGAATGTTGCACCCGAGTACCAGGGTACGAAAACTGAGACATATTTGAACACGTCTCCCGATCACATGGTTGATCATACTCTAGGTTCCACATGCATGTTTTAGCTGAAGGAAGAATACCTTAAACCTGGGTAGTTGAAACCCGTGGAATGGGTACCATGCAATATGACTTCAAAGGGTCTTCATTTGCTCACCGAACCTCTCCAATCCTATCACTGCTGCGTTTATGTCCCTGTACACATGCTTGATTCTCTTTCGGAGACATAGCAATCCATAGGTTTTAAGATACTTAAGAGTCAGGTACATTCTTAGGCGTTTAATATGCGGTGTTGAGTCCATTTCGTTGAGCAAGGAGTAGCTCTTGTCTATTCCATATTTGGCTTAAGGAACTTTATCTGTGCTCATTTCAATCTCTGGTTTTATGCAGCACCCCAACTCACCTTTACCCTTAAACAAGCATAAGTTGGTTTTCTAAATTTGAGACCCTGTTCTGTTCTGTAATTCAGTTCCTGTGTAGCCAAGTTTACATTTCGTGTATTACTGATATCTTATGATGTTTCTTCTTCTGTGTGACTTATTTCAGTTAGAATCATCGTACCTGAATCCACTCATTGTGCTGCTACGGGCCTGATGACATAGATTTCACTGCTGAGTGATACTGCATTGTACGTAAGTACCACAAGTTCTTTATCCATTTTTCACTTTCTGTGATATTGAACTTGTACGGTAAACGAGGTTCTTGTAAACAGAGGCGTCCCAAACATTGGGGTGGCTGTATCTTTTTGATTTTAATTTCCCTAAGCTATAGGACCATAAGTGGAAGTGCCCTAGGCTCTGTTGCTTTGTTTTTTAGATGTTTCAGGAAACACCATACACTTCTCCCGAGTGTCTGTTGGCAATTTACATCCCGCCCATCAGCATAACAAGGCTCCCAGTTCTCCATGGCCTGTCCTGCCTTTCTGGATTTTACACTTTTTTCAGATGGCCCTTTTGACCGGGGGGAAGTGAGACTTCATTGTAGTGCAGATTTCCTTTGCAAGCTTGCTTGGTTGGCCAAAAAGGGCGTATGCGTTTTTTCCTGAATATATTCAGGAAAAAACGCATACGCCCTTTTTGGCCAAGTGCATCATTGTGGACGTTCTGCCTCTTTTCCTATGCTTTCAATGCAATTCCAGTCTACCTCCTGAAATCGGTTTCCTGCAATTCTGCCCCGCTTTCAAGTCCTCTTGGCAGCCTTACTTCAGTATATTTTTGGACGATAGCTGTCATTTATAACTCTGCAGGTTTGTGAATTACAGTGCCCCTGAGCTCCTTTCTTCAACTCGCTTTCTTGTGAGCTGGCCGCAACACCGCAGGATGGCTTCAGGCCCTAATCTGGTTCCGGCACGGCACGCTGAGCCTTTGGTTATTTCCTCTTCCTGGTGGGAAATGAGAGTTAAATTTGCCCGTCCAGACACCTCCAGCTAGTCTCTCATTGGTTCTCGCTATTCCTGTTCATCTTCCGCAGAAATTGCAAACTGGGCCAAACAGGAGGTTAAAGGGACTGACTCTCCAAGTCGGGAGAGTGTTAGTAAAGCGTCTGGAATGTTGCACCCGAGTACCAGGGTACGAAAACTGAGACATATTTGAACACGTCTCCCGATCACATGGTTGATCATACTCTAGGTTCCACATGCATGTTTTAGCTGAAGGAAGAATACCTTAAACCTGGGTAGTTGAAACCCGTGGAATGGGTACCATGCAATATGACTTCAAAGGGTCTTCATTTGCTCACCGAACCTCTCCAATCCTATCACTGCTGCGTTTATGTCCCTGTACACATGCTTGATTCTCTTTCGGAGACATAGCAATCCATAGGTTTTAAGATACTTAAGAGTCAGGTACATTCTTAGGCGTTTAATATGCGGTGTTGAGTCCATTTCGTTGAGCAAGGAGTAGCTCTTGTCTATTCCATATTTGGCTTAAGGAACTTTATCTGTGCTCATTTCAATCTCTGGTTTTATGCAGCACCCCAACTCACCTTTACCCTTAAACAAGCATAAGTTGGTTTTCTAAATTTGAGACCCTCTTCTGTTCTGTAATTCAGTTCCTGTGTAGCCAAGTTTACATTCCGTGTATTACTGATATCTTATGATGTTTCTTCTTCTGTGTGACTTATTTCAGTTAGAATCATCGTACCTGAATCCACTCATTGTGCTGCTACGGGCCTGATGACATAGATTTCACTGCTGAGTGATACTGCATTGTACGTAAGTACCACAAGTTCTTTATCCATTTTTCACTTTCTGTGATATTGAACTTGTACGGTAAACGAGGTTCTTGTAAACAGAGGCGTCCCAAACATTGGGGTGGCTGTATCTTTTTGATTTTAATTTCCCTAAGCTATAGGACCATAAGTGGAAGTGCCCTAGGCTCTGTTGCTTTGTTTTTTAGATGTTTCAGGAAACACCATACACTTCTCCCGAGTGTCTGTTGGCAATTTACATCCCGCCCATCAGCATAACAAGGCTCCCAGTTCTCCATGGCCTGTCCTGCCTTTCTGGATTTTACACTTTTTTCAGATGGCCCTTTTGACCGGGGGGAAGTGAGACTTCATTGTAGTGCAGATTTCCTTTGCAAGCTTGCTTGGTTGGCCAAAAAGGGCGTATGCGTTTTTTCCTGAATATATTCAGGAAAAAACGCATACGCCCTTTTTGGCCAAGTGCATCATTGTGGACGTTCTGCCTCTTTTCCTATGCTTTCAATGCAATTCCAGTCTACCTCCTGAAATCGGTTTCCTGCAATTCTGCCCCGCTTTCAAGTCCTCTTGGCAGCCTTACTTCAGTATATTTTTGGACGATAGTTGTCATTTATAACTCTGCAGGTTTGTGAATTACAGTGCCCCTGAGCTCCTTTCTTCAACTCGTTTTCTTGTGAGCTGGCCGCAACACCGCAGGATGGCTTCAGGCCCTAATCTGGTTCCGGCACGGCACGCTGAGCCTTTGGTTATTTCCTCTTCCTGGTGGGAAATGAGAGTTAAATTTGCCCGTCCAGACACCTCCAGCTAGTCTCTCATTGGTTCTCGCTATTCCTGTTCATCTTCCGCAGAAATTGCAAACTGGGCCAAACAGGAGGTTAAAGGGACTGACTCTCCAAGTCGGGAGAGTGTTAGTAAAGCGTCTGGAATGTTGCACCCGAGTACCAGGGTACGAAAACTGAGACATATTTGAACACGTCTCCCGATCACATGGTTGATCATACTCTAGGTTCCACATGCATGTTTTAGCTGAAGGAAGAATACCTTAAACCTGGGTAGTTGAAACCCGTGGAATGGGTACCATGCAATATGACTTCAAAGGCTCTTCATTTGCTCACCGAACCTCTCCAATCCTATCACTGCTGCGTTTATGTCCCTGTACACATGCTTGATTCTCTTTCGGAGACATAGCAATCCATAGGTTTTAAGATACTTAAGAGTCAGGTACATTCTTAGGCGTTTAATATGGGGTGTTGAGTCCATTTCGTTGAGCAAGGAGTAGCTCTTGTCTATTCCATATTTGGCTTAAGGAACTTTATCTGTGCTCATTTCAATCTCTGGTTTTATGCAGCACCCCAACTCACCTTTACCCTTAAACAAGCATAAGTTGGTTTTCTAAATTTGAGACCCTGTTCTGTTCTGTAATTCAGTTCCTGTGTAGCCAAGTTTACATTCCGTGTATTACTGATATCTTATGATGTTTCTTCTTCTGTGTGACTTATTTCAGTTAGAATCATCGTACCTGAATCCACTCATTGTGCTGCTACGGGCCTGATGACATAGATTTCACTGCTGAGTGATACTGCATTGTACGTAAGTACCACAAGTTCTTTATCCATTTTTCACTTTCTGTGATATTGAACTTGTACGGTAAACGAGGTTCTTGTAAACAGAGGCGTCCCAAACATTGGGGTGGCTGTATCTTTTTGATTTTAATTTCCCTAAGCTATAGGACCATAAGTGGAAGTGCCCTAGGCTCTGTTGCTTTGTTTTTTAGATGTTTCAGGAAACACCATACACTTCTCCCGAGTGTCTGTTGGCAGTTTACATCCCGCCCATCAGCATAACAAGGCTCCCAGTTCTCCATGGCCTGTCCTGCCTTTCTGGATTTTACACTTTTTTCAGATGGCCCTTTTGACCGGGGGGAAGTGAGACTTCATTGTAGTGCAGATTTCCTTTGCAAGCTTGCTTGGTTGGCCAAAAAGGGCGTATGCGTTTTTTCCTGAATATATTCAGGAAAAAACGCATACGCCCTTTTTGGCCAAGTGCATCATTGTGGACGTTCTGCCTCTTTTCCTATGCTTTCAATGCAATTCCAGTCTACCTCCTGAAATCGGTTTCCTGCAATTCTGCCCCGCTTTCAAGTCCTCTTGGCAGCCTTACTTCAGTATATTTTTGGACGATAGCTGTCATTTATAACTCTGCAGGTTTGTGAATTACAGTGCCCCTGAGCTCCTTTCTTCAACTCGCTTTCTTGTGAGCTGGCCGCAACACCGCAGGATGGCTTCAGGCCCTAATCTGGTTCCGGCACGGCACGCTGAGCCTTTGGTTATTTCCTCTTCCTGGTGGGAAATGAGAGTTAAATTTGCCCGTCCAGACACCTCCAGCTAGTCTCTCATTGGTTCTCGCTATTCCTGTTCATCTTCCGCAGAAATTGCAAACTGGGCCAAACAGGAGGTTAAAGGGACTGACTCTCCAAGTCGGGAGAGTGTTAGTAAAGCGTCTGGAATGTTGCACCCGAGTACCAGGGTACGAAAACTGAGACATATTTGAACACGTCTCCCGATCACATGGTTGATCATACTCTAGGTTCCACATGCATGTTTTAGCTGAAGGAAGAATACCTTAAACCTGGGTAGTTGAAACCCGTGGAATGGGTACCATGCAATATGACTTCAAAGGGTCTTCATTTGCTCACCGAACCTCTCCAATCCTATCACTGCTGCGTTTATGTCCCTGTACACATGCTTGATTCTCTTTCGGAGACATAGCAATCCATAGGTTTTAAGATACTTAAGAGTCAGGTACATTCTTAGGCGTTTAATATGCGGTGTTGAGTCCATTTCGTTGAGCAAGGAGTAGCTCTTGTCTATTCCATATTTGGCTTAAGGAACTTTATCTGTGCTCATTTCAATCTCTGGTTTTATGCAGCACCCCAACTCACCTTTACCCTTAAACAAGCATAAGTTGGTTTTCTAAATTTGAGACCCTGTTCTGTTCTGTAATTCAGTTCCTGTGTAGCCAAGTTTACATTCCGTGTATTACTGATATCTTATGATGTTTCTTTTTCTGTGTGACTTATTTCAGTTAGAATCATCGTACCTGAATCCACTCATTGTGCTGCTACGGGCCTGATGGCATAGATTTCACTGCTGAGTGATACTGCATTGTACGTAAGTACCACAAGTTCTTTATCCATTTTTCACTTTCTGTGATATTGAACTTGTACGGTAAACGAGGTTCTTGTAAACAGAGGCGTCCCAAACATTGGGGTGGCTGTATCTTTTTGATTTTAATTTCCCTAAGCTATAGGACCATAAGTGGAAGTGCCCTAGGCTCTGTTGCTTTGTTTTTTAGATGTTTCAGGAAACACCATACACTTCTCCCGAGTGTCTGTTGGCAATTTACATCCCGCCCATCAGCATAACAAGGCTCCCAGTTCTCCATGGCCTGTCCTGCCTTTCTGGATTTTACACTTTTTTCAGATGGCCCTTTTGACCGGGGGGAAGTGAGACTTCATTGTAGTGCAGATTTCCTTTGCAAGCTTGCTTGGTTGGCCAAAAAGGGCGTATGCGTTTTTTCCTGAATATATTCAGGAAAAAACGCATACGCCCTTTTTGGCCAAGTGCATCATTGTGGACGTTCTGCCTCTTTTCCTATGCTTTCAATGCAATTCCAGTCTACCTCCTGAAATCGGTTTCCTGCAATTCTGCCCCGCTTTCAAGTCCTCTTGGCAGCCTTACTTCAGTATATTTTTGGACGATAGTTGTCATTTATAACTCTGCAGGTTTGTGAATTACAGTGCCCCTGAGCTCCTTTCTTCAACTCGTTTTCTTGTGAGCTGGCCGCAACACCGCAGGATGGCTTCAGGCCCTAATCTGGTTCCGGCACGGCACGCTGAGCCTTTGGTTATTTCCTCTTCCTGGTGGGAAATGAGAGTTAAATTTGCCCGTCCAGACACCTCCAGCTAGTCTCTCATTGGTTCTCGCTATTCCTGTTCATCTTCCGCAGAAATTGCAAACTGGGCCAAACAGGAGGTTAAAGGGACTGACTCTCCAAGTCGGGAGAGTGTTAGTAAAGCGTCTGGAATGTTGCACCCGAGTACCAGGGTACGAAAACTGAGACATATTTGAACACGTCTCCCGATCACATGGTTGATCATACTCTAGGTTCCACATGCATGTTTTAGCTGAAGGAAGAATACCTTAAACCTGGGTAGTTGAAACCCGTGGAATGGGTACCATGCAATATGACTTCAAAGGCTCTTCATTTGCTCACCGAACCTCTCCAATCCTATCACTGCTGCGTTTATGTCCCTGTACACATGCTTGATTCTCTTTCGGAGACATAGCAATCCATAGGTTTTAAGATACTTAAGAGTCAGGTACATTCTTAGGCGTTTAATATGGGGTGTTGAGTCCATTTCGTTGAGCAAGGAGTAGCTCTTGTCTATTCCATATTTGGCTTAAGGAACTTTATCTGTGCTCATTTCAATCTCTGGTTTTATGCAGCACCCCAACTCACCTTTACCCTTAAACAAGCATAAGTTGGTTTTCTAAATTTGAGACCCTGTTCTGTTCTGTAATTCAGTTCCTGTGTAGCCAAGTTTACATTCCGTGTATTACTGATATCTTATGATGTTTCTTCTTCTGTGTGACTTATTTCAGTTAGAATCATCGTACCTGAATCCACTCATTGTGCTGCTACGGGCCTGATGACATAGATTTCACTGCTGAGTGATACTGCATTGTACGTAAGTACCACAAGTTCTTTATCCATTTTTCACTTTCTGTGATATTGAACTTGTACGGTAAACGAGGTTCTTGTAAACAGAGGCGTCCCAAACATTGGGGTGGCTGTATCTTTTTGATTTTAATTTCCCTAAGCTATAGGACCATAAGTGGAAGTGCCCTAGGCTCTGTTGCTTTGTTTTTTAGATGTTTCAGGAAACACCATACACTTCTCCCGAGTGTCTGTTGGCAGTTTACATCCCGCCCATCAGCATAACAAGTCTCCCAGTTCTCCATGGCCTGTCCTGCCTTTCTGGATTTTACACTTTTTTCAGATGGCCCTTTTGACCGGGGGGAAGTGAGACTTCATTGTAGTGCAGATTTCCTTTGCAAGCTTGCTTGGTTGGCCAAAAAGGGCGTATGCGTTTTTTCCTGAATATATTCAGGAAAAAACGCATACGCCCTTTTTGGCCAAGTGCATCATTGTGGACGTTCTGCCTCTTTTCCTATGCTTTCAATGCAATTCCAGTCTACCTCCTGAAATCGGTTTCCTGCAATTCTGCCCCGCTTTCAAGTCCTCTTGGCAGCCTTACTTCAGTATATTTTTGGACGATAGCTGTCATTTATAACTCTGCAGGTTTGTGAATTACAGTGCCCCTGAGCTCCTTTCTTCAACTCGCTTTCTTGTGAGCTGGCCGCAACACCGCAGGATGGCTTCAGGCCCTAATCTGGTTCCGGCACGGCACGCTGAGCCTTTGGTTATTTCCTCTTCCTGGTGGGAAATGAGAGTTAAATTTGCCCGTCCAGACACCTCCAGCTAGTCTCTCATTGGTTCTCGCTATTCCTGTTCATCTTCCGCAGAAATTGCAAACTGGGCCAAACAGGAGGTTAAAGGGACTGACTCTCCAAGTCGGGAGAGTGTTAGTAAAGCGTCTGGAATGTTGCACCCGAGTACCAGGGTACGAAAACTGAGACATATTTGAACACGTCTCCCGATCACATGGTTGATCATACTCTAGGTTCCACATGCATGTTTTAGCTGAAGGAAGAATACCTTAAACCTGGGTAGTTGAAACCCGTGGAATGGGTACCATGCAATATGACTTCAAAGGGTCTTCATTTGCTCACCGAACCTCTCCAATCCTATCACTGCTGCGTTTATGTCCCTGTACACATGCTTGATTCTCTTTCGGAGACATAGCAATCCATAGGTTTTAAGATACTTAAGAGTCAGGTACATTCTTAGGCGTTTAATATGGGGTGTTGAGTCCATTTCGTTGAGCAAGGAGTAGCTCTTGTCTATTCCATATTTGGCTTAAGGAACTTTATCTGTGCTCATTTCAATCTCTGGTTTTATGCAGCACCCCAACTCACCTTTACCCTTAAACAAGCATAAGTTGGTTTTCTAAATTTGAGACCCTGTTCTGTTCTGTAATTCAGTTCCTGTGTAGCCAAGTTTACATTCCGTGTATTACTGATATCTTATGATGTTTCTTCTTCTGTGTGACTTATTTCAGTTAGAATCATCGTACCTGAATCCACTCATTGTGCTGCTACGGGCCTGATGACATAGATTTCACTGCTGAGTGATACTGCATTGTACGTAAGTACCACAAGTTCTTTATCCATTTTTCACTTTCTGTGATATTGAACTTGTACGGTAAACGAGGTTCTTGTAAACAGAGGCGTCCCAAACATTGGGGTGGCTGTATCTTTTTGATTTTAATTTCCCTAAGCTATAGGACCATAAGTGGAAGTGCCCTAGGCTCTGTTGCTTTGTTTTCTAGATGTTTCAGGAAACACCATACACTTCTCCCGAGTGTCTGTTGGCAATTTACATCCCGCCCATCAGCATAACAAGGCTCCCAGTTCTCCATGGCCTGTCCTGCCTTTCTGGATTTTACACTTTTTTCAGATGGCCCTTTTGACCGGGGGGAAGTGAGACTTCATTGTAGTGCAGATTTCCTTTGCAAGCTTGCTTGGTTGGCCAAAAAGGGCGTATGCGTTTTTTCCTGAATATATTCAGGAAAAAACGCATACGCCCTTTTTGGCCAAGTGCATCATTGTGGACGTTCTGCCTCTTTTCCTATGCTTTCAATGCAATTCCAGTCTACCTCCTGAAATCGGTTTCCTGCAATTCTGCCCCGCTTTCAAGTCCTCTTGGCAGCCTTACTTCAGTATATTTTTGGACGATAGTTGTCATTTATAACTCTGCAGGTTTGTGAATTACAGTGCCCCTGAGCTCCTTTCTTCAACTCGTTTTCTTGTGAGCTGGCCGCAACACCGCAGGATGGCTTCAGGCCCTAATCTGGTTCCGGCACGGCACGCTGAGCCTTTGGTTATTTCCTCTTCCTGGTGGGAAATGAGAGTTAAATTTGCCCGTCCAGACACCTCCAGCTAGTCTCTCATTGGTTCTCGCTATTCCTGTTCATCTTCCGCAGAAATTGCAAACTGGGCCAAACAGGAGGTTAAAGGGACTGACTCTCCAAGTCGGGAGAGTGTTAGTAAAGCGTCTGGAATGTTGCACCCGAGTACCAGGGTACGAAAACTGAGACATATTTGAACACGTCTCCCGATCACATGGTTGATCATACTCTAGGTTCCACATGCATGTTTTAGCTGAAGGAAGAATACCTTAAACCTGGGTAGTTGAAACCCGTGGAATGGGTACCATGCAATATGACTTCAAAGGCTCTTCATTTGCTCACCGAACCTCTCCAATCCTATCACTGCTGCGTTTATGTCCCTGTACACATGCTTGATTCTCTTTCAGAGACATAGCAATCCATAGGTTTTAAGATACTTAAGAGTCAGGTACATTCTTAGGCGTTTAATATGGGGTGTTGAGTCCATTTCGTTGAGCAAGGAGTAGCTCTTGTCTATTCCATATTTGGCTTAAGGAACTTTATCTGTGCTCATTTCAATCTCTGGTTTTATGCAGCACCCCAACTCACCTTTACCCTTAAACAAGCATAAGTTGGTTTTCTAAATTTGAGACCCTGTTCTGTTCTGTAATTCAGTTCCTGTGTAGCCAAGTTTACATTCCGTGTATTACTGATATCTTATGATGTTTCTTCTTCTGTGTGACTTATTTCAGTTAGAATCATCGTACCTGAATCCACTCATTGTGCTGCTACGGGCCTGATGACATAGATTTCACTGCTGAGTGATACTGCATTGTACGTAAGTACCACAAGTTCTTTATCCATTTTTCACTTTCTGTGATATTGAACTTGTACGGTAAACGAGGTTCTTGTAAACAGAGGCGTCCCAAACATTGGGGTGGCTGTATCTTTTTGATTTTAATTTCCCTAAGCTATAGGACCATAAGTGGAAGTGCCCTAGGCTCTGTTGCTTTGTTTTTTAGATGTTTCAGGAAACACCATACACTTCTCCCGAGTGTCTGTTGGCAATTTACATCCCGCCCATCAGCATAACAAGGCTCCCAGTTCTCCATGGCCTGTCCTGCCTTTCTGGATTTTACACTTTTTTCAGATGGCCCTTTTGACCGGGGGGAAGTGAGACTTCATTGTAGTGCAGATTTCCTTTGCAAGCTTGCTTGGTTGGCCAAAAAGGGCGTATGCGTTTTTTCCTGAATATATTCAGGAAAAAACGCATACGCCCTTTTTGGCCAAGTGCATCATTGTGGACGTTCTGCCTCTTTTCCTATGCTTTCAATGCAATTCCAGTCTACCTCCTGAAATCGGTTTCCTGCAATTCTGCCCCGCTTTCAAGTCCTCTTGGCAGCCTTACTTCAGTATATTTTTGGACGATAGCTGTCATTTATAACTCTGCAGGTTTGTGAATTACAGTGCCCCTGAGCTCCTTTCTTCAACTCGCTTTCTTGTGAGCTGGCCGCAACACCGCAGGATGGCTTCAGGCCCTAATCTGGTTCCGGCACGGCACGCTGAGCCTTTGGTTATTTCCTCTTCCTGGTGGGAAATGAGAGTTAAATTTGCCCGTCCAGACACCTCCAGCTAGTCTCTCATTGGTTCTCGCTATTCCTGTTCATCTTCCGCAGAAATTGCAAACTGGGCCAAACAGGAGGTTAAAGGGACTGACTCTCCAAGTCGGGAGAGTGTTAGTAAAGCGTCTGGAATGTTGCACCCGAGTACCAGGGTACGAAAACTGAGACATATTTGAACACGTCTCCCGATCACATGGTTGATCATACTCTAGGTTCCACATGCATGTTTTAGCTGAAGGAAGAATACCTTAAACCTGGGTAGTTGAAACCCGTGGAATGGGTACCATGCAATATGACTTCAAAGGGTCTTCATTTGCTCACCGAACCTCTCCAATCCTATCACTGCTGCGTTTATGTCCCTGTACACATGCTTGATTCTCTTTCGGAGACATAGCAATCCATAGGTTTTAAGATACTTAAGAGTCAGGTACATTCTTAGGCGTTTAATATGCGGTGTTGAGTCCATTTCGTTGAGCAAGGAGTAGCTCTTGTCTATTCCATATTTGGCTTAAGGAACTTTATCTGTGCTCATTTCAATCTCTGGTTTTATGCAGCACCCCAACTCACCTTTACCCTTAAACAAGCATAAGTTGGTTTTCTAAATTTGAGACCCTGTTCTGTTCTGTAATTCAGTTCCTGTGTAGCCAAGTTTACATTCCGTGTATTACTGATATCTTATGATGTTTCTTTTTCTGTGTGACTTATTTCAGTTAGAATCATCGTACCTGAATCCACTCATTGTGCTGCTACGGGCCTGATGGCATAGATTTCACTGCTGAGTGATACTGCATTGTACGTAAGTACCACAAGTTCTTTATCCATTTTTCACTTTCTGTGATATTGAACTTGTACGGTAAACGAGGTTCTTGTAAACAGAGGCGTCCCAAACATTGGGGTGGCTGTATCTTTTTGATTTTAATTTCCCTAAGCTATAGGACCATAAGTGGAAGTGCCCTAGGCTCTGTTGCTTTGTTTTTTAGATGTTTCAGGAAACACCATACACTTCTCCCGAGTGTCTGTTGGCAGTTTACATCCCGCCCATCAGCATAACAAGGCTCCCAGTTCTCCATGGCCTGTCCTGCCTTTCTGGATTTTACACTTTTTTCAGATGGCCCTTTTGACCGGGGGGAAGTGAGACTTCATTGTAGTGCAGATTTCCTTTGCAAGCTTGCTTGGTTGGCCAAAAAGGGCGTATGCGTTATTTCCTGAATATATTCAGGAAAAAACGCATACGCCCTTTTTGGCCAAGTGCATCATTGTGGACGTTCTGCCTCTTTTCCTATGCTTTCAATGCAATTCCAGTCTACCTCCTGAAATCGGTTTCCTGCAATTCTGCCCCGCTTTCAAGTCCTCTTGGCAGCCTTACTTCAGTATATTTTTGGACGATAGCTGTCATTTATAACTCTGCAGGTTTGTGAATTACAGTGCCCCTGAGCTCCTTTCTTCAACTCGCTTTCTTGTGAGCTGGCCGCAACACCGCAGGATGGCTTCAGGCCCTAATCTGGTTCCGGCACGGCACGCTGAGCCTTTGGTTATTTCCTCTTCCTGGTGGGAAATGAGAGTTAAATTTGCCCGTCCAGACACCTCCAGCTAGTCTCTCATTGGTTCTCGCTATTCCTGTTCATCTTCCGCAGAAATTGCAAACTGGGCCAAACAGGAGGTTAAAGGGACTGACTCTCCAAGTCGGGAGAGTGTTAGTAAAGCGTCTGGAATGTTGCACCCGAGTACCAGGGTACGAAAACTGAGACATATTTGAACACGTCTCCCGATCACATGGTTGATCATACTCTAGGTTCCACATGCATGTTTTAGCTGAAGGAAGAATACCTTAAACCTGGGTAGTTGAAACCCGTGGAATGGGTACCATGCAATATGACTTCAAAGGGTCTTCATTTGCTCACCGAACCTCTCCAATCCTATCACTGCTGCGTTTATGTCCCTGTACACATGCTTGATTCTCTTTCGGAGACATAGCAATCCATAGGTTTTAAGATACTTAAGAGTCAGGTACATTCTTAGGCGTTTAATATGCGGTGTTGAGTCCATTTCGTTGAGCAAGGAGTAGCTCTTGTCTATTCCATATTTGGCTTAAGGAACTTTATCTGTGCTCATTTCAATCTCTGGTTTTATGCAGCACCCCAACTCACCTTTACCCTTAAACAAGCATAAGTTGGTTTTCTAAATTTGAGACCCTGTTCTGTTCTGTAATTCAGTTCCTGTGTAGCCAAGTTTACATTCCGTGTATTACTGATATCTTATGATGTTTCTTCTTCTGTGTGACTTATTTCAGTTAGAATCATCGTACCTGAATCCACTCATTGTGCTGCTACGGGCCTGATGACATAGATTTCACTGCTGAGTGATACTGCATTGTACGTAAGTACCACAAGTTCTTTATCCATTTTTCACTTTCTGTGATATTGAACTTGTACGGTAAACGAGGTTCTTGTAAACAGAGGCGTCCCAAACATTGGGGTGGCTGTATCTTTTTTATTTTAATTTCCCTAAGCTATAGGACCATAAGTGGAAGTGCCCTAGGCTCTGTTGCTTTGTTTTTTAGATGTTTCAGGAAACACCATACACTTCTCCCGAGTGTCTGTTGGCAATTTACATCCCGCCCATCAGCATAACAAGGCTCCCAGTTCTCCATGGCCTGTCCTGCCTTTCTGGATTTTACACTTTTTTCAGATGGCCCTTTTGACCGGGGGGAAGTGAGACTTCATTGTAGTGCAGATTTCCTTTGCAAGCTTGCTTGGTTGGCCAAAAAGGGCGTATGCGTTTTTTCCTGAATATATTCAGGAAAAAACGCATACGCCCTTTTTGGCCAAGTGCATCATTGTGGACGTTCTGCCTCTTTTCCTATGCTTTCAATGCAATTCCAGTCTACCTCCTGAAATCGGTTTCCTGCAATTCTGCCCCGCTTTCAAGTCCTCTTGGCAGCCTTACTTCAGTATATTTTTGGACGATAGTTGTCATTTATAACTCTGCAGGTTTGTGAATTACAGTGCCCCTGAGCTCCTTTCTTCAACTCGTTTTCTTGTGAGCTGGCCGCAACACCGCAGGATGGCTTCAGGCCCTAATCTGGTTCCGGCACGGCACGCTGAGCCTTTGGTTATTTCCTCTTCCTGGTGGGAAATGAGAGTTAAATTTGCCCGTCCAGACACCTCCAGCTAGTCTCTCATTGGTTCTCGCTATTCCTGTTCATCTTCCGCAGAAATTGCAAACTGGGCCAAACAGGAGGTTAAAGGGACTGACTCTCCAAGTCGGGAGAGTGTTAGTAAAGCGTCTGGAATGTTGCACCCGAGTACCAGGGTACGAAAACTGAGACATATTTGAACACGTCTCCCGATCACATGGTTGATCATACTCTAGGTTCCACATGCATGTTTTAGCTGAAGGAAGAATACCTTAAACCTGGGTAGTTGAAACCCGTGGAATGGGTACCATGCAATATGACTTCAAAGGGTCTTCATTTGCTCACCGAACCTCTCCAATCCTATCACTGCTGCGTTTATGTCCCTGTACACATGCTTGATTCTCTTTCGGAGACATAGCAATCCATAGGTTTTAAGATACTTAAGAGTCAGGTACATTCTTAGGCGTTTAATATGCGGTGTTGAGTCCATTTCGTTGAGCAAGGAGTAGCTCTTGTCTATTCCATATTTGGCTTAAGGAACTTTATCTGTGCTCATTTCAATCTCTGGTTTTATGCAGCACCCCAACTCACCTTTACCCTTAAACAAGCATAAGTTGGTTTTCTAAATTTGAGACCCTCTTCTGTTCTGTAATTCAGTTCCTGTGTAGCCAAGTTTACATTCCGTGTATTACTGATATCTTATGATGTTTCTTCTTCTGTGTGACTTATTTCAGTTAGAATCATCGTACCTGAATCCACTCATTGTGCTGCTACGGGCCTGATGACACAGATTTCACTGCTGAGTGATACTGCATTGTACGTAAGTACCACAAGTTCTTTATCCATTTTTCACTTTCTGTGATATTGAACTTGTACGGTAAACGAGGTTCTTGTAAACAGAGGCGTCCCAAACATTGGGGTGGCTGTATCTTTTTGATTTTAATTTCCCTAAGCTATAGGACCATAAGTGGAAGTGCCCTAGGCTCTGTTGCTTTGTTTTTTAGATGTTTCAGGAAACACCATACACTTCTCCCGAGTGTCTGTTGGCAGTTTACATCCCGCCCATCAGCATAACAAGGCTCCCAGTTCTCCATGGCCTGTCCTGCCTTTCTGGATTTTACACTTTTTTCAGATGGCCCTTTTGACCGGGGGGAAGTGAGACTTCATTGTAGTGCAGATTTCCTTTGCAAGCTTGCTTGGTTGGCCAAAAAGGGCGTATGCGTTTTTTCCTGAATATATTCAGGAAAAAACGCATACGCCCTTTTTGGCCAAGTGCATCATTGTGGACGTTCTGCCTCTTTTCCTATGCTTTCAATGCAATTCCAGTCTACCTCCTGAAATCGGTTTCCTGCAATTCTGCCCCGCTTTCAAGTCCTCTTGGCAGCCTTACTTCAGTATATTTTTGGACGATAGCTGTCATTTATAACTCTGCAGGTTTGTGAATTACAGTGCCCCTGAGCTCCTTTCTTCAACTCGCTTTCTTGTGAGCTGGCCGCAACACCGCAGGATGGCTTCAGGCCCTAATCTGGTTCCGGCACGGCACGCTGAGCCTTTGGTTATTTCCTCTTCCTGGTGGGAAATGAGAGTTAAATTTGCCCGTCCAGACACCTCCAGCTAGTCTCTCATTGGTTCTCGCTATTCCTGTTCATCTTCCGCAGAAATTGCAAACTGGGCCAAACAGGAGGTTAAAGGGACTGACTCTCCAAGTCGGGAGAGTGTTAGTAAAGCGTCTGGAATGTTGCACCCGAGTACCAGGGTACGAAAACTGAGACATATTTGAACACGTCTCCCGATCACATGGTTGATCATACTCTAGGTTCCACATGCATGTTTTAGCTGAAGGAAGAATACCTTAAACCTGGGTAGTTGAAACCCGTGGAATGGGTACCATGCAATATGACTTCAAAGGGTCTTCATTTGCTCACCGAACCTCTCCAATCCTATCACTGCTGCGTTTATGTCCCTGTACACATGCTTGATTCTCTTTCGGAGACATAGCAATCCATAGGTTTTAAGATACTTAAGAGTCAGGTACATTCTTAGGCGTTTAATATGCGGTGTTGAGTCCATTTCGTTGAGCAAGGAGTAGCTCTTGTCTATTCCATATTTGGCTTAAGGAACTTTATCTGTGCTCATTTCAATCTCTGGTTTTATGCAGCACCCCAACTCACCTTTACCCTTAAACAAGCATAAGTTGGTTTTCTAAATTTGAGACCCTGTTCTGTTCTGTAATTCAGTTCCTGTGTAGCCAAGTTTACATTCCGTGTATTACTGATATCTTATGATGTTTCTTTTTCTGTGTGACTTATTTCAGTTAGAATCATCGTACCTGAATCCACTCATTGTGCTGCTACGGGCCTGATGACATAGATTTCACTGCTGAGTGATACTGCATTGTACGTAAGTACCACAAGTTCTTTATCCATTTTTCACTTTCTGTGATATTGAACTTGTACGGTAAACGAGGTTCTTGTAAACAGAGGCGTCCCAAACATTGGGGTGGCTGTATCTTTTTGATTTTAATTTCCCTAAGCTATAGGACCATAAGTGGAAGTGCCCTAGGCTCTGTTGCTTTGTTTTTTAGATGTTTCAGGAAACACCATACACTTCTCCCGAGTGTCTGTTGGCAATTTACATCCCGCCCATCAGCATAACAAGGCTCCCAGTTCTCCATGGCCTGTCCTGCCTTTCTGGATTTTACACTTTTTTCAGATGGCCCTTTTGACCGGGGGGAAGTGAGACTTCATTGTAGTGCAGATTTCCTTTGCAAGCTTGCTTGGTTGGCCAAAAAGGGCGTATGCGTTTTTTCCTGAATATATTCAGGAAAAAACGCATACGCCCTTTTTGGCCAAGTGCATCATTGTGGACGTTCTGCCTCTTTTCCTATGCTTTCAATGCAATTCCAGTCTACCTCCTGAAATCGGTTTCCTGCAATTCTGCCCCGCTTTCAAGTCCTCTTGGCAGCCTTACTTCAGTATATTTTTGGACGATAGCTGTCATTTATAACTCTGCAGGTTTGTGAATTACAGTGCCCCTGAGCTCCTTTCTTCAACTCGCTTTCTTGTGAGCTGGCCGCAACACCGCAGGATGGCTTCAGGCCCTAATCTGGTTCCGGCACGGCACGCTGAGCCTTTGGTTATTTCCTCTTCCTGGTGGGAAATGAGAGTTAAATTTGCCCGTCCAGACACCTCCAGCTAGTCTCTCATTGGTTCTCGCTATTCCTGTTCATCTTCCGCAGAAATTGCAAACTGGGCCAAACAGGAGGTTAAAGGGACTGACTCTCCAAGTCGGGAGAGTGTTAGTAAAGCGTCTGGAATGTTGCACCCGAGTACCAGGGTACGAAAACTGAGACATATTTGAACACGTCTCCCGATCACATGGTTGATCATACTCTAGGTTCCACATGCATGTTTTAGCTGAAGGAAGAATACCTTAAACCTGGGTAGTTGAAACCCGTGGAATGGGTACCATGCAATATGACTTCAAAGGGTCTTCATTTGCTCACCGAACCTCTCCAATCCTATCACTGCTGCGTTTATGTCCCTGTACACATGCTTGATTCTCTTTCGGAGACATAGCAATCCATAGGTTTTAAGATACTTAAGAGTCAGGTACATTCTTAGGCGTTTAATATGCGGTGTTGAGTCCATTTCGTTGAGCAAGGAGTAGCTCTTGTCTATTCCATATTTGGCTTAAGGAACTTTATCTGTGCTCATTTCAATCTCTGGTTTTATGCAGCACCCCAACTCACCTTTACCCTTAAACAAGCATAAGTTGGTTTTCTAAATTTGAGACCCTGTTCTGTTCTGTAATTCAGTTCCTGTGTAGCCAAGTTTACATTCCGTGTATTACTGATATCTTATGATGTTTCTTTTTCTGTGTGACTTATTTCAGTTAGAATCATCGTACCTGAATCCACTCATTGTGCTGCTACGGGCCTGATGACATAGATTTCACTGCTGAGTGATACTGCATTGTACGTAAGTACCACAAGTTCTTTATCCATTTTTCACTTTCTGTGATATTGAACTTGTACGGTAAACGAGGTTCTTGTAAACAGAGGCGTCCCAAACATTGGGGTGGCTGTATCTTTTTGATTTTAATTTCCCTAAGCTATAGGACCATAAGTGGAAGTGCCCTAGGCTCTGTTGCTTTGTTTTTTAGATGTTTCAGGAAACACCATACACTTCTCCCGAGTGTCTGTTGGCAATTTACATCCCGCCCATCAGCATAACAAGGCTCCCAGTTCTCCATGGCCTGTCCTGCCTTTCTGGATTTTACACTTTTTTCAGATGGCCCTTTTGACCGGGGGGAAGTGAGACTTCATTGTAGTGCAGATTTCCTTTGCAAGCTTGCTTGGTTGGCCAAAAAGGGCGTATGCGTTTTTTCCTGAATATATTCAGGAAAAAACGCATACGCCCTTTTTGGCCAAGTGCATCATTGTGGACGTTCTGCCTCTTTTCCTATGCTTTCAATGCAATTCCAGTCTACCTCCTGAAATCGGTTTCCTGCAATTCTGCCCCGCTTTCAAGTCCTCTTGGCAGCCTTACTTCAGTATATTTTTGGACGATAGCTGTCATTTATAACTCTGCAGGTTTGTGAATTACAGTGCCCCTGAGCTCCTTTCTTCAACTCGCTTTCTTGTGAGCTGGCCGCAACACCGCAGGATGGCTTCAGGCCCTAATCTGGTTCCGGCACGGCACGCTGAGCCTTTGGTTATTTCCTCTTCCTGGTGGGAAATGAGAGTTAAATTTGCCCGTCCAGACACCTCCAGCTAGTCTCTCATTGGTTCTCGCTATTCCTGTTCATCTTCCGCAGAAATTGCAAACTGGGCCAAACAGGAGGTTAAAGGGACTGACTCTCCAAGTCGGGAGAGTGTTAGTAAAGCGTCTGGAATGTTGCACCCGAGTACCAGGGTACGAAAACTGAGACATATTTGAACACGTCTCCCGATCACATGGTTGATCATACTCTAGGTTCCACATGCATGTTTTAGCTGAAGGAAGAATACCTTAAACCTGGGTAGTTGAAACCCGTGGAATGGGTACCATGCAATATGACTTCAAAGGGTCTTCATTTGCTCACCGAACCTCTCCAATCCTATCACTGCTGCGTTTATGTCCCTGTACACATGCTTGATTCTCTTTCGGAGACATAGCAATCCATAGGTTTTAAGATACTTAAGAGTCAGGTACATTCTTAGGCGTTTAATATGGGGTGTTGAGTCCATTTCGTTGAGCAAGGAGTAGCTCTTGTCTATTCCATATTTGGCTTAAGGAACTTTATCTGTGCTCATTTCAATCTCTGGTTTTATGCAGCACCCCAACTCACCTTTACCCTTAAACAAGCATAAGTTGGTTTTCTAAATTTGAGACCCTGTTCTGTTCTGTAATTCAGTTCCTGTGTAGCCAAGTTTACATTCCGTGTATTACTGATATCTTATGATGTTTCTTTTTCTGTGTGACTTATTTCAGTTAGAATCATCGTACCTGAATCCACTCATTGTGCTGCTACGGGCCTGATGACATAGATTTCACTGCTGAGTGATACTGCATTGTACGTAAGTACCACAAGTTCTTTATCCATTTTTCACTTTCTGTGATATTGAACTTGTACGGTAAACGAGGTTCTTGTAAACAGAGGCGTCCCAAACATTGGGGTGGCTGTATCTTTTTGATTTTAATTTCCCTAAGCTATAGGACCATAAGTGGAAGTGCCCTAGGCTCTGTTGCTTTGTTTTTTAGATGTTTCAGGAAACACCATACACTTCTCCCGAGTGTCTGTTGGCAATTTACATCCCGCCCATCAGCATAACAAGGCTCCCAGTTCTCCATGGCCTGTCCTGCCTTTCTGGATTTTACACTTTTTTCAGATGGCCCTTTTGACCGGGGGGAAGTGAGACTTCATTGTAGTGCAGATTTCCTTTGCAAGCTTGCTTGGTTGGCCAAAAAGGGCGTATGCGTTTTTTCCTGAATATATTCAGGAAAAAACGCATACGCCCTTTTTGGCCAAGTGCATCATTGTGGACGTTCTGCCTCTTTTCCTATGCTTTCAATGCAATTCCAGTCTACCTCCTGAAATCGGTTTCCTGCAATTCTGCCCCGCTTTCAAGTCCTCTTGGCAGCCTTACTTCAGTATATTTTTGGACGATAGTTGTCATTTATAACTCTGCAGGTTTGTGAATTACAGTGCCCCTGAGCTCCTTTCTTCAACTCGTTTTCTTGTGAGCTGGCCGCAACACCGCAGGATGGCTTCAGGCCCTAATCTGGTTCCGGCACGGCACGCTGAGCCTTTGGTTATTTCCTCTTCCTGGTGGGAAATGAGAGTTAAATTTGCCCGTCCAGACACCTCCAGCTAGTCTCTCATTGGTTCTCGCTATTCCTGTTCATCTTCCGCAGAAATTGCAAACTGGGCCAAACAGGAGGTTAAAGGGACTGACTCTCCAAGTCGGGAGAGTGTTAGTAAAGCGTCTGGAATGTTGCACCCGAGTACCAGGGTACGAAAACTGAGACATATTTGAACACGTCTCCCGATCACATGGTTGATCATACTCTAGGTTCCACATGCATGTTTTAGCTGAAGGAAGAATACCTTAAACCTGGGTAGTTGAAACCCGTGGAATGGGTACCATGCAATATGACTTCAAAGGGTCTTCATTTGCTCACCGAACCTCTCCAATCCTATCACTGCTGCGTTTATGTCCCTGTACACATGCTTGATTCTCTTTCGGAGACATAGCAATCCATAGGTTTTAAGATACTTAAGAGTCAGGTACATTCTTAGGCGTTTAATATGCGGTGTTGAGTCCATTTCGTTGAGCAAGGAGTAGCTCTTGTGTATTCCATATTTGGCTTAAGGAACTTTATCTGTGCTCATTTCAATCTCTGGTTTTATGCAGCACCCCAACTCACCTTTACCCTTAAACAAGCATAAGTTGGTTTTCTAAATTTGAGACCCTGTTCTGTTCTGTAATTCAGTTCCTGTGTAGCCAAGTTTACATTCCGTGTATTACTGATATCTTATGATGTTTCTTTTTCTGTGTGACTTATTTCAGTTAGAATCATCGTACCTGAATCCACTCATTGTTCTGCTACGGGCCTGATGGCATAGATATCACTGCTGAGTGATACTGCATTGTACGTAAGTACCACAAGTTCTTTATCCATTTTTCACTTTCTGTGATATTGAACTTGTACGGTAAACGAGGTTCTTGTAAACAGAGGCGTCCCAAACATTGGGGTGGCTGTATCTTTTTGATTTTAATTTCCCTAAGCTATAGGACCATAAGTGGAAGTGCCCTAGGCTCTGTTGCTTTGTTTTTTAGATGTTTCAGGAAACACCATACACTTCTCCCGAGTGTCTGTTGGCAATTTACATCCCGCCCATCAGCATAACAAGGCTCCCAGTTCTCCATGGCCTGTCCTGCCTTTCTGGATTTTACACTTTTTTCAGATGGCCCTTTTGACCGGGGGGAAGTGAGACTTCATTGTAGTGCAGATTTCCTTTGCAAGCTTGCTTGGTTGGCCAAAAAGGGCGTATGCGTTTTTTCCTGAATATATTCAGGAAAAAACGCATACGCCCTTTTTGGCCAAGTGCATCATTGTGGACGTTCTGCCTCTTTTCCTATGCTTTCAATGCAATTCCAGTCTACCTCCTGAAATCGGTTTCCTGCAATTCTGCCCCGCTTTCAAGTCCTCTTGGCAGCCTTACTTCAGTATATTTTTGGACGATAGCTGTCATTTATAACTCTGCAGGTTTGTGAATTACAGTGCCCCTGAGCTCCTTTCTTCAACTCGCTTTCTTGTGAGCTGGCCGCAACACCGCAGGATGGCTTCAGGCCCTAATCTGGTTCCGGCACGGCACGCTGAGCCTTTGGTTATTTCCTCTTCCTGGTGGGAAATGAGAGTTAAATTTGCCCGTCCAGACACCTCCAGCTAGTCTCTCATTGGTTCTCGCTATTCCTGTTCATCTTCCGCAGAAATTGCAAACTGGGCCAAACAGGAGGTTAAAGGGACTGACTCTCCAAGTCGGGAGAGTGTTAGTAAAGCGTCTGGAATGTTGCACCCGAGTACCAGGGTACGAAAACTGAGACATATTTGAACACGTCTCCCGATCACATGGTTGATCATACTCTAGGTTCCACATGCATGTTTTAGCTGAAGGAAGAATACCTTAAACCTGGGTAGTTGAAACCCGTGGAATGGGTACCATGCAATATGACTTCAAAGGGTCTTCATTTGCTCACCGAACCTCTCCAATCCTATCACTGCTGCGTTTATGTCCCTGTACACATGCTTGATTCTCTTTCGGAGACATAGCAATCCATAGGTTTTAAGATACTTAAGAGTCAGGTACATTCTTAGGCGTTTAATATGGGGTGTTGAGTCCATTTCGTTGAGCAAGGAGTAGCTCTTGTCTATTCCATATTTGGCTTAAGGAACTTTATCTGTGCTCATTTCAATCTCTGGTTTTATGCAGCACCCCAACTCACCTTTACCCTTAAACAAGCATAAGTTGGTTTTCTAAATTTGAGACCCTGTTCTGTTCTGTAATTCAGTTCCTGTGTAGCCAAGTTTACATTCCGTGTATTACTGATATCTTATGATGTTTCTTTCTCTGTGTGACTTATTTCAGTTAGAATCATCGTACCTGAATCCACTCATTGTGCTGCTACGGGCCTGATGACATAGATTTCACTGCTGAGTGATACTGCATTGTACGTAAGTACCACAAGTTCTTTATCCATTTTTCACTTTCTGTGATATTGAACTTGTACGGTAAACGAGGTTCTTGTAAACAGAGGCGTCCCAAACATTGGGGTGGCTGTATCTTTTTGATTTTAATTTCCCTAAGCTATAGGACCATAAGTGGAAGTGCCCTAGGCTCTGTTGCTTTGTTTTTTAGATGTTTCAGGAAACACCATACACTTCTCCCGAGTGTCTGTTGGCAATTTACATCCCGCCCATCAGCATAACAAGGCTCCCAGTTCTCCATGGCCTGTCCTGCCTTTCTGGATTTTACACTTTTTTCAGATGGCCCTTTTGACCGGGGGGAAGTGAGACTTCATTGTAGTGCAGATTTCCTTTGCAAGCTTGCTTGGTTGGCCAAAAAGGGCGTATGCGTTTTTTCCTGAATATATTCAGGAAAAAACGCATACGCCCTTTTTGGCCAAGTGCATCATTGTGGACGTTCTGCCTCTTTTCCTATGCTTTCAATGCAATTCCAGTCTACCTCCTGAAATCGGTTTCCTGCAATTCTGCCCCGCTTTCAAGTCCTCTTGGCAGCCTTACTTCAGTATATTTTTGGACGATAGTTGTCATTTATAACTCTGCAGGTTTGTGAATTACAGTGCCCCTGAGCTCCTTTCTTCAACTCGTTTTCTTGTGAGCTGGCCGCAACACCGCAGGATGGCTTCAGGCCCTAATCTGGTTCCGGCACGGCACGCTGAGCCTTTGGTTATTTCCTCTTCCTGGTGGGAAATGAGAGTTAAATTTGCCCGTCCAGACACCTCCAGCTAGTCTCTCATTGGTTCTCGCTATTCCTGTTCATCTTCCGCAGAAATTGCAAACTGGGCCAAACAGGAGGTTAAAGGGACTGACTCTCCAAGTCGGGAGAGTGTTAGTAAAGCGTCTGGAATGTTGCACCCGAGTACCAGGGTATGAAAACTGAGACATATTTGAACACGTCTCCCGATCACATGGTTGATCATACTCTAGGTTCCACATGCATGTTTTAGCTGAAGGAAGAATACCTTAAACCTGGGTAGTTGAAACCCGTGGAATGGGTACCATGCAATATGACTTCAAAGGGTCTTCATTTGCTCACCGAACCTCTCCAATCCTATCACTGCTGCGTTTATGTCCCTGTACACATGCTTGATTCTCTTTCGGAGACATAGCAATCCATAGGTTTTAAGATACTTAAGAGTCAGGTACATTCTTAGGCGTTTAATATGGGGTGTTGAGTCCATTTCGTTGAGCAAGGAGTAGCTCTTGTCTATTCCATATTTGGCTTAAGGAACTTTATCTGTGCTCATTTCAATCTCTGGTTTTATGCAGCACCCCAACTCACCTTTACCCTTAAACAAGCATAAGTTGGTTTTCTAAATTTGAGACCCTGTTCTGTTCTGTAATTCAGTTCCTGTGTAGCCAAGTTTACATTCCGTGTATTACTGATATCTTATGATGTTTCTTTCTCTGTGTGACTTATTTCAGTTAGAATCATCGTACCTGAATCCACTCATTGTGCTGCTACGGGCCTGATGACATAGATTTCACTGCTGAGTGATACTGCATTGTACGTAAGTACCACAAGTTCTTTATCCATTTTTCACTTTCTGTGATATTGAACTTGTACGGTAAACGAGGTTCTTGTAAACAGAGGCGTCCCAAACATTGGGGTGGCTGTATCTTTTTGATTTTAATTTCCCTAAGCTATAGGACCATAAGTGGAAGTGCCCTAGGCTCTGTTGCTTTGTTTTTTAGATGTTTCAGGAAACACCATACACTTCTCCCGAGTGTCTGTTGGCAATTTACATCCCGCCCATCAGCATAACAAGGCTCCCAGTTCTCCATGGCCTGTCCTGCCTTTCTGGATTTTACACTTTTTTCAGATGGCCCTTTTGACCGGGGGGGGGGGGGGAAGTGAGACTTCATTGTAGTGCAGATTTCCTTTGCAAGCTTGCTTGGTTGGCCAAAAAGGGCGTATGCGTTTTTTCCTGAATATATTCAGGAAAAAACGCATACGCCCTTTTTGGCCAAGTGCATCATTGTGGACGTTCTGCCTCTTTTCCTATGCTTTCAATGCAATTCCAGTCTACCTCCTGAAATCGGTTTCCTGCAATTCTGCCCCGCTTTCAAGTCCTCTTGGCAGCCTTACTTCAGTATATTTTTGGACGATAGCTGTCATTTATAACTCTGCAGGTTTGTGAATTACAGTGCCCCTGAGCTCCTTTCTTCAACTCGCTTTCTTGTGAGCTGGCCGCAACACCGCAGGATGGCTTCAGGCCCTAATCTGGTTCCGGCACGGCACGCTGAGCCTTTGGTTATTTCCTCTTCCTGGTGGGAAATGAGAGTTAAATTTGCCCGTCCAGACACCTCCAGCTAGTCTCTCATTGGTTCTCGCTATTCCTGTTCATCTTCCGCAGAAATTGCAAACTGGGCCAAACAGGAGGTTAAAGGGACTGACTCTCCAAGTCGGGAGAGTGTTAGTAAAGCGTCTGGAATGTTGCACCCGAGTACCAGGGTACGAAAACTGAGACATATTTGAACACGTCTCCCGATCACATGGTTGATCATACTCTAGGTTCCACATGCATGTTTTAGCTGAAGGAAGAATACCTTAAACCTGGGTAGTTGAAACCCGTGGAATGGGTACCATGCAATATGACTTCAAAGGGTCTTCATTTGCTCACCGAACCTCTCCAATCCTATCACTGCTGCGTTTATGTCCCTGTACACATGCTTGATTCTCTTTCGGAGACATAGCAATCCATAGGTTTTAAGATACTTAAGAGTCAGGTACATTCTTAGGCGTTTAATATGGGGTGTTGAGTCCATTTCGTTGAGCAAGGAGTAGCTCTTGTCTATTCCATATTTGGCTTAAGGAACTTTATCTGTGCTCATTTCAATCTCTGGTTTTATGCAGCACCCCAACTCACCTTTACCCTTAAACAAGCATAAGTTGGTTTTCTAAATTTGAGACCCTGTTCTGTTCTGTAATTCAGTTCCTGTGTAGCCAAGTTTACATTCCGTGTATTACTGATATCTTATGATGTTTCTTTCTCTGTGTGACTTATTTCAGTTAGAATCATCGTACCTGAATCCACTCATTGTGCTGCTACGGGCCTGATGACATAGATTTCACTGCTGAGTGATACTGCATTGTACGTAAGTACCACAAGTTCTTTATCCATTTTTCACTTTCTGTGATATTGAACTTGTACGGTAAACGAGGTTCTTGTAAACAGAGGCGTCCCAAACATTGGGGTGGCTGTATCTTTTTGATTTTAATTTCCCTAAGCTATAGGACCATAAGTGGAAGTGCCCTAGGCTCTGTTGCTTTGTTTTTTAGATGTTTCAGGAAACACCATACACTTCTCCCGAGTGTCTGTTGGCAATTTACATCCCGCCCATCAGCATAACAAGGCTCCCAGTTCTCCATGGCCTGTCCTGCCTTTCTGGATTTTACACTTTTTTCAGATGGCCCTTTTGACCGGGGGGAAGTGAGACTTCATTGTAGTGCAGATTTCCTTTGCAAGCTTGCTTGGTTGGCCAAAAAGGGCGTATGCGTTTTTTCCTGAATATATTCAGGAAAAAACGCATACGCCCTTTTTGGCCAAGTGCATCATTGTGGACGTTCTGCCTCTTTTCCTATGCTTTCAATGCAATTCCAGTCTACCTCCTGAAATCGGTTTCCTGCAATTCTGCCCCGCTTTCAAGTCCTCTTGGCAGCCTTACTTCAGTATATTTTTGGACGATAGTTGTCATTTATAACTCTGCAGGTTTGTGAATTACAGTGCCCCTGAGCTCCTTTCTTCAACTCGTTTTCTTGTGAGCTGGCCGCAACACCGCAGGATGGCTTCAGGCCCTAATCTGGTTCCGGCACGGCACGCTGAGCCTTTGGTTATTTCCTCTTCCTGGTGGGAAATGAGAGTTAAATTTGCCCGTCCAGACACCTCCAGCTAGTCTCTCATTGGTTCTCGCTATTCCTGTTCATCTTCCGCAGAAATTGCAAACTGGGCCAAACAGGAGGTTAAAGGGACTGACTCTCCAAGTCGGGAGAGTGTTAGTAAAGCGTCTGGAATGTTGCACCCGAGTACCAGGGTACGAAAACTGAGACATATTTGAACACGTCTCCCGATCACATGGTTGATCATACTCTAGGTTCCACATGCATGTTTTAGCTGAAGGAAGAATACCTTAAACCTGGGTAGTTGAAACCCGTGGAATGGGTACCATGCAATATGACTTCAAAGGGTCTTCATTTGCTCACCGAACCTCTCCAATCCTATCACTGCTGCGTTTATGTCCCTGTACACATGCTTGATTCTCTTTCGGAGACATAGCAATCCATAGGTTTTAAGATACTTAAGAGTCAGGTACATTCTTAGGCGTTTAATATGCGGTGTTGAGTCCATTTCGTTGAGCAAGGAGTAGCTCTTGTCTATTCCATATTTGGCTTAAGGAACTTTATCTGTGCTCATTTCAATCTCTGGTTTTATGCAGCACCCCAACTCACCTTTACCCTTAAACAAGCATAAGTTGGTTTTCTAAATTTGAGACCCTGTTCTGTTCTGTAATTCAGTTCCTGTGTAGCCAAGTTTACATTCCGTGTATTACTGATATCTTATGATGTTTCTTTCTCTGTGTGACTTATTTCAGTTAGAATCATCGTACCTGAATCCACTCATTGTGCTGCTACGGGCCTGATGACATAGATTTCACTGCTGAGTGATACTGCATTGTACGTAAGTACCACAAGTTCTTTATCCATTTTTCACTTTCTGTGATATTGAACTTGTACGGTAAACGAGGTTCTTGTAAACAGAGGCGTCCCAAACATTGGGGTGGCTGTATCTTTTTGATTTTAATTTCCCTAAGCTATAGGACCATAAGTGGAAGTGCCCTAGGCTCTGTTGCTTTGTTTTTTAGATGTTTCAGGAAACACCATACACTTCTCCCGAGTGTCTGTTGGCAATTTACATCCCGCCCATCAGCATAACAAGGCTCCCAGTTCTCCATGGCCTGTCCTGCCTTTCTGGATTTTACACTTTTTTCAGATGGCCCTTTTGACCGGGGGGGGGGGGAAGTGAGACTTCATTGTAGTGCAGATTTCCTTTGCAAGCTTGCTTGGTTGGCCAAAAAGGGCGTATGCGTTTTTTCCTGAATATATTCAGGAAAAAACGCATACGCCCTTTTTGGCCAAGTGCATCATTGTGGACGTTCTGCCTCTTTTCCTATGCTTTCAATGCAATTCCAGTCTACCTCCTGAAATCGGTTTCCTGCAATTCTGCCCCGCTTTCAAGTCCTCTTGGCAGCCTTACTTCAGTATATTTTTGGACGATAGTTGTCATTTATAACTCTGCAGGTTTGTGAATTACAGTGCCCCTGAGCTCCTTTCTTCAACTCGTTTTCTTGTGAGCTGGCCGCAACACCGCAGGATGGCTTCAGGCCCTAATCTGGTTCCGGCACGGCACGCTGAGCCTTTGGTTATTTCCTCTTCCTGGTGGGAAATGAGAGTTAAATTTGCCCGTCCAGACACCTCCAGCTAGTCTCTCATTGGTTCTCGCTATTCCTGTTCATCTTCCGCAGAAATTGCAAACTGGGCCAAACAGGAGGTTAAAGGGACTGACTCTCCAAGTCGGGAGAGTGTTAGTAAAGCGTCTGGAATGTTGCACCCGAGTACCAGGGTACGAAAACTGAGACATATTTGAACACGTCTCCCGATCACATGGTTGATCATACTCTAGGTTCCACATGCATGTTTTAGCTGAAGGAAGAATACCTTAAACCTGGGTAGTTGAAACCCGTGGAATGGGTACCATGCAATATGACTTCAAAGGGTCTTCATTTGCTCACCGAACCTCTCCAATCCTATCACTGCTGCGTTTATGTCCCTGTACACATGCTTGATTCTCTTTCGGAGACATAGCAATCCATAGGTTTTAAGATACTTAAGAGTCAGGTACATTCTTAGGCGTTTAATATGGGGTGTTGAGTCCATTTCGTTGAGCAAGGAGTAGCTCTTGTGTATTCCATATTTGGCTTAAGGAACTTTATCTGTGCTCATTTCAATCTCTGGTTTTATGCAGCACCCCAACTCACCTTTACCCTTAAACAAGCATAAGTTGGTTTTCTAAATTTGAGACCCTGTTCTGTTCTGTAATTCAGTTCCTGTGTAGCCAAGTTTACATTCCGTGTATTACTGATATCTTATGATGTTTCTTTTTCTGTGTGACTTATTTCAGTTAGAATCATCGTACCTGAATCCACTCATTGTTCTGCTACGGGCCTGATGGCATAGATATCACTGCTGAGTGATACTGCATTGTACGTAAGTACCACAAGTTCTTTATCCATTTTTCACTTTCTGTGATATTGAACTTGTACGGTAAACGAGGTTCTTGTAAACAGAGGCGTCCCAAACATTGGGGTGGCTGTATCTTTTTGATTTTAATTTCCCTAAGCTATAGGACCATAAGTGGAAGTGCCCTAGGCTCTGTTGCTTTGTTTTTTAGATGTTTCAGGAAACACCATACACTTCTCCCGAGTGTCTGTTGGCAATTTACATCCCGCCCATCAGCATAACAAGGCTCCCAGTTCTCCATGGCCTGTCCTGCCTTTCTGGATTTTACACTTTTTTCAGATGGCCCTTTTGACCGGGGGGAAGTGAGACTTCATTGTAGTGCAGATTTCCTTTGCAAGCTTGCTTGGTTGGCCAAAAAGGGCGTATGCGTTTTTTCCTGAATATATTCAGGAAAAAACGCATACGCCCTTTTTGGCCAAGTGCATCATTGTGGACGTTCTGCCTCTTTTCCTATGCTTTCAATGCAATTCCAGTCTACCTCCTGAAATCGGTTTCCTGCAATTCTGCCCCGCTTTCAAGTCCTCTTGGCAGCCTTACTTCAGTATATTTTTGGACGATAGCTGTCATTTATAACTCTGCAGGTTTGTGAATTACAGTGCCCCTGAGCTCCTTTCTTCAACTCGCTTTCTTGTGAGCTGGCCGCAACACCGCAGGATGGCTTCAGGCCCTAATCTGGTTCCGGCACGGCACGCTGAGCCTTTGGTTATTTCCTCTTCCTGGTGGGAAATGAGAGTTAAATTTGCCCGTCCAGACACCTCCAGCTAGTCTCTCATTGGTTCTCGCTATTCCTGTTCATCTTCCGCAGAAATTGCAAACTGGGCCAAACAGGAGGTTAAAGGGACTGACTCTCCAAGTCGGGAGAGTGTTAGTAAAGCGTCTGGAATGTTGCACCCGAGTACCAGGGTACGAAAACTGAGACATATTTGAACACGTCTCCCGATCACATGGTTGATCATACTCTAGGTTCCACATGCATGTTTTAGCTGAAGGAAGAATACCTTAAACCTGGGTAGTTGAAACCCGTGGAATGGGTACCATGCAATATGACTTCAAAGGGTCTTCATTTGCTCACCGAACCTCTCCAATCCTATCACTGCTGCGTTTATGTCCCTGTACACATGCTTGATTCTCTTTCGGAGACATAGCAATCCATAGGTTTTAAGATACTTAAGAGTCAGGTACATTCTTAGGCGTTTAATATGGGGTGTTGAGTCCATTTCGTTGAGCAAGGAGTAGCTCTTGTCTATTCCATATTTGGCTTAAGGAACTTTATCTGTGCTCATTTCAATCTCTGGTTTTATGCAGCACCCCAACTCACCTTTACCCTTAAACAAGCATAAGTTGGTTTTCTAAATTTGAGACCCTGTTCTGTTCTGTAATTCAGTTCCTGTGTAGCCAAGTTTACATTCCGTGTATTACTGATATCTTATGATGTTTCTTTCTCTGTGTGACTTATTTCAGTTAGAATCATCGTACCTGAATCCACTCATTGTGCTGCTACGGGCCTGATGACATAGATTTCACTGCTGAGTGATACTGCATTGTACGTAAGTACCACAAGTTCTTTATCCATTTTTCACTTTCTGTGATATTGAACTTGTACGGTAAACGAGGTTCTTGTAAACAGAGGCGTCCCAAACATTGGGGTGGCTGTATCTTTTTGATTTTAATTTCCCTAAGCTATAGGACCATAAGTGGAAGTGCCCTAGGCTCTGTTGCTTTGTTTTTTAGATGTTTCAGGAAACACCATACACTTCTCCCGAGTGTCTGTTGGCAATTTACATCCCGCCCATCAGCATAACAAGGCTCCCAGTTCTCCATGGCCTGTCCTGCCTTTCTGGATTTTACACTTTTTTCAGATGGCCCTTTTGACCGGGGGGGGGGGGAAGTGAGACTTCATTGTAGTGCAGATTTCCTTTGCAAGCTTGCTTGGTTGGCCAAAAAGGGCGTATGCGTTTTTTTCTGAATATATTCAGGAAAAAACGCATACGCCCTTTTTGGCCAAGTGCATCATTGTGGACGTTCTGCCTCTTTTCCTATGCTTTCAATGCAATTCCAGTCTACCTCCTGAAATCGGTTTCCTGCAATTCTGCCCCGCTTTCAAGTCCTCTTGGCAGCCTTACTTCAGTATATTTTTGGACGATAGCTGTCATTTATAACTCTGCAGGTTTGTGAATTACAGTGCCCCTGAGCTCCTTTCTTCAACTCGCTTTCTTGTGAGCTGGCCGCAACACCGCAGGATGGCTTCAGGCCCTAATCTGGTTCCGGCACGGCACGCTGAGCCTTTGGTTATTTCCTCTTCCTGGTGGGAAATGAGAGTTAAATTTGCCCGTCCAGACACCTCCAGCTAGTCTCTCATTGGTTCTCGCTATTCCTGTTCATCTTCCGCAGAAATTGCAAACTGGGCCAAACAGGAGGTTAAAGGGACTGACTCTCCAAGTCGGGAGAGTGTTAGTAAAGCGTCTGGAATGTTGCACCCGAGTACCAGGGTACGAAAACTGAGACATATTTGAACACGTCTCCCGATCACATGGTTGATCATACTCTAGGTTCCACATGCATGTTTTAGCTGAAGGAAGAATACCTTAAACCTGGGTAGTTGAAACCCGTGGAATGGGTACCATGCAATATGACTTCAAAGGGTCTTCATTTGCTCACCGAACCTCTCCAATCCTATCACTGCTGCGTTTATGTCCCTGTACACATGCTTGATTCTCTTTCGGAGACATAGCAATCCATAGGTTTTAAGATACTTAAGAGTCAGGTACATTCTTAGGCGTTTAATATGCGGTGTTGAGTCCATTTCGTTGAGCAAGGAGTAGCTCTTGTCTATTCCATATTTGGCTTAAGGAACTTTATCTGTGCTCATTTCAATCTCTGGTTTTATGCAGCACCCCAACTCACCTTTACCCTTAAACAAGCATAAGTTGGTTTTCTAAATTTGAGACCCTGTTCTGTTCTGTAATTCAGTTCCTGTGTGGCCAAGTTTACATTCCGTGTATTACTGATATCTTATGATGTTTCTTTCTCTGTGTGACTTATTTCAGTTAGAATCATCGTACCTGAATCCACTCATTGTGCTGCTACGGGCCTGATGACATAGATTTCACTGCTGAGTGATACTGCATTGTACGTAAGTACCACAAGTTCTTTATCCATTTTTCACTTTCTGTGATATTGAACTTGTACGGTAAACGAGGTTCTTGTAAACAGAGGCGTCCCAAACATTGGGGTGGCTGTATCTTTTTGATTTTAATTTCCCTAAGCTATAGGACCATAAGTGGAAGTGCCCTAGGCTCTGTTGCTTTGTTTTTTAGATGTTTCAGGAAACACCATACACTTCTCCCGAGTGTCTGTTGGCAATTTACATCCCGCCCATCAGCATAACAAGGCTCCCAGTTCTCCATGGCCTGTCCTGCCTTTCTGGATTTTACACTTTTTTCAGATGGCCCTTTTGACCGGGGGGAAGTGAGACTTCATTGTAGTGCAGATTTCCTTTGCAAGCTTGCTTGGTTGGCCAAAAAGGGCGTATGCGTTTTTTCCTGAATATATTCAGGAAAAAACGCATACGCCCTTTTTGGCCAAGTGCATCATTGTGGACGTTCTGCCTCTTTTCCTATGCTTTCAATGCAATTCCAGTCTACCTCCTGAAATCGGTTTCCTGCAATTCTGCCCCGCTTTCAAGTCCTCTTGGCAGCCTTACTTCAGTATATTTTTGGACGATAGTTGTCATTTATAACTCTGCAGGTTTGTGAATTACAGTGCCCCTGAGCTCCTTTCTTCAACTCGTTTTCTTGTGAGCTGGCCGCAACACCGCAGGATGGCTTCAGGCCCTAATCTGGTTCCGGCACGGCACGCTGAGCCTTTGGTTATTTCCTCTTCCTGGTGGGAAATGAGAGTTAAATTTGCCCGTCCAGACACCTCCAGCTAGTCTCTCATTGGTTCTCGCTATTCCTGTTCATCTTCCGCAGAAATTGCAAACTGGGCCAAACAGGAGGTTAAAGGGACTGACTCTCCAAGTCGGGAGAGTGTTAGTAAAGCGTCTGGAATGTTGCACCCGAGTACCAGGGTACGAAAACTGAGACATATTTGAACACGTCTCCCGATCACATGGTTGATCATACTCTAGGTTCCACATGCATGTTTTAGCTGAAGGAAGAATACCTTAAACCTGGGTAGTTGAAACCCGTGGAATGGGTACCATGCAATATGACTTCAAAGGGTCTTCATTTGCTCACCGAACCTCTCCAATCCTATCACTGCTGCGTTTATGTCCCTGTACACATGCTTGATTCTCTTTCGGAGACATAGCAATCCATAGGTTTTAAGATACTTAAGAGTCAGGTACATTCTTAGGCGTTTAATATGCGGTGTTGAGACCATTTCGTTGAGCAAGGAGTAGCTCTTGTCTATTCCATATTTGGCTTAAGGAACTTTATCTGTGCTCATTTCAATCTCTGGTTTTATGCAGCACCCCAACTCACCTTTACCCTTAAACAAGCATAAGTTGGTTTTCTAAATTTGAGACCCTGTTCTGTTCTGTAATTCAGTTCCTGTGTAGCCAAGTTTACATTCCGTGTATTACTGATATCTTATGATGTTTCTTTCTCTGTGTGACTTATTTCAGTTAGAATCATCGTACGTGAATCCACTCATTGTGCTGCTACGGGCCTGATGACATAGATTTCACTGCTGAGTGATACTGCATTGTACGTAAGTACCGCAAGTTCTTTATCCATTTTTCACTTTCTGTGATATTGAACTTGTACGGTAAACGAGGTTCTTGTAAACAGAGGCGTCCCAAACATTGGGGTGGCTGTATCTTTTTGATTTTAATTTCCCTAAGCTATAGGACCATAAGTGGAAGTGCCCTAGGCTCTGTTGCTTTGTTTTTTAGATGTTTCAGGAAACACCATACACTTCTCCCGAGTGTCTGTTGGCAATTTACATCCCGCCCATCAGCATAACAAGGCTCCCAGTTCTCCATGGCCTGTCCTGCCTTTCTGGATTTTACACTTTTTTCAGATGGCCCTTTTGACCGGGGTGGGGGGGAAGTGAGACTTCATTGTAGTGCAGATTTCCTTTGCAAGCTTGCTTGGTTGGCCAAAAAGGGCGTATGCGTTTTTTCCTGAATATATTCAGGAAAAAACGCATACGCCCTTTTTGGCCAAGTGCATCATTGTGGACGTTCTGCCTCTTTTCCTATGCTTTCAATGCAATTCCAGTCTACCTCCTGAAATCGGTTTCCTGCAATTCTGCCCCGCTTTCAAGTCCTCTTGGCAGCCTTACTTCAGTATATTTTTGGACGATAGTTGTCATTTATAACTCTGCAGGTTTGTGAATTACAGTGCCCCTGAGCTCCTTTCTTCAACTCGTTTTCTTGTGAGCTGGCCGCAACACCGCAGGATGGCTTCAGGCCCTAATCTGGTTCCGGCACGGCACGCTGAGCCTTTGGTTATTTCCTCTTCCTGGTGGGAAATGAGAGTTAAATTTGCCCGTCCAGACACCTCCAGCTAGTCTCTCATTGGTTCTCGCTATTCCTGTTCATCTTCCGCAGAAATTGCAAACTGGGCCAAACAGGAGGTTAAAGGGACTGACTCTCCAAGTCGGGAGAGTGTTAGTAAAGCGTCTGGAATGTTGCACCCGAGTACCAGGGTACGAAAACTGAGACATATTTGAACACGTCTCCCGATCACATGGTTGATCATACTCTAGGTTCCACATGCATGTTTTAGCTGAAGGAAGAATACCTTAAACCTGGGTAGTTGAAACCCGTGGAATGGGTACCATGCAATATGACTTCAAAGGGTCTTCATTTGCTCACCGAACCTCTCCAATCCTATCACTGCTGCGTTTATGTCCCTGTACACATGCTTGATTCTCTTTCGGAGACATAGCAATCCATAGGTTTTAAGATACTTAAGAGTCAGGTACATTCTTAGGCGTTTAATATGCGGTGTTGAGACCATTTCGTTGAGCAAGGAGTAGCTCTTGTCTATTCCATATTTGGCTTAAGGAACTTTATCTGTGCTCATTTCAATCTCTGGTTTTATGCAGCACCCCAACTCACCTTTACCCTTAAACAAGCATAAGTTGGTTTTCTAAATTTGAGACCCTGTTCTGTTCTGTAATTCAGTTCCTGTGTAGCCAAGTTTACATTCCGTGTATTACTGATATCTTATGATGTTTCTTTCTCTGTGTGACTTATTTCAGTTAGAATCATCGTACCTGAATCCACTCATTGTGCTGCTACGGGCCTGATGACATAGATTTCACTGCTGAGTGATACTGCATTGTACGTAAGTACCACAAGTTCTTTATCCATTTTTCACTTTCTGTGATATTGAACTTGTACGGTAAACGAGGTTCTTGTAAACAGAGGCGTCCCAAACATTGGGGTGGCTGTATCTTTTTGATTTTAATTTCCCTAAGCTATAGGACCATAAGTGGAAGTGCCCTAGGCTCTGTTGCTTTGTTTTTTAGATGTTTCAGGAAACACCATACACTTCTCCCGAGTGTCTGTTGGCAATTTACATCCCGCCCATCAGCATAACAAGGCTCCCAGTTCTCCATGGCCTGTCCTGCCTTTCTGGATTTTACACTTTTTTCAGATGGCCCTTTTGACCGGGGTGGGGGGGAAGTGAGACTTCATTGTAGTGCAGATTTCCTTTGCAAGCTTGCTTGGTTGGCCAAAAAGGGCGTATGCGTTTTTTCCTGAATATATTCAGGAAAAAACGCATACGCCCTTTTTGGCCAAGTGCATCATTGTGGACGTTCTGCCTCTTTTCCTATGCTTTCAATGCAATTCCAGTCTACCTCCTGAAATCGGTTTCCTGCAATTCTGCCCCGCTTTCAAGTCCTCTTGGCAGCCTTACTTCAGTATATTTTTGGACGATAGTTGTCATTTATAACTCTGCAGGTTTGTGAATTACAGTGCCCCTGAGCTCCTTTCTTCAACTCGTTTTCTTGTGAGCTGGCCGCAACACCGCAGGATGGCTTCAGGCCCTAATCTGGTTCCGGCACGGCACGCTGAGCCTTTGGTTATTTCCTCTTCCTGGTGGGAAATGAGAGTTAAATTTGCCCGTCCAGACACCTCCAGCTAGTCTCTCATTGGTTCTCGCTATTCCTGTTCATCTTCCGCAGAAATTGCAAACTGGGCCAAACAGGAGGTTAAAGGGACTGACTCTCCAAGTCGGGAGAGTGTTAGTAAAGCGTCTGGAATGTTGCACCCGAGTACCAGGGTACGAAAACTGAGACATATTTGAACACGTCTCCCGATCACATGGTTGATCATACTCTAGGTTCCACATGCATGTTTTAGCTGAAGGAAGAATACCTTAAACCTGGGTAGTTGAAACCCGTGGAATGGGTACCATGCAATATGACTTCAAAGGGTCTTCATTTGCTCACCGAACCTCTCCAATCCTATCACTGCTGCGTTTATGTCCCTGTACACATGCTTGATTCTCTTTCGGAGACATAGCAATCCATAGGTTTTAAGATACTTAAGAGTCAGGTACATTCTTAGGCGTTTAATATGCGGTGTTGAGACCATTTCGTTGAGCAAGGAGTAGCTCTTGTCTATTCCATATTTGGCTTAAGGAACTTTATCTGTGCTCATTTCAATCTCTGGTTTTATGCAGCACCCCAACTCACCTTTACCCTTAAACAAGCATAAGTTGGTTTTCTAAATTTGAGAACCTGTTCTGTTCTGTAATTCAGTTCCTGTGTAGCCAAGTTTACATTCCGTGTATTACTGATATCTTATGATGTTTCTTTCTCTGTGTGACTTATTTCAGTTAGAATCATCGTACGTGAATCCACTCATTGTGCTGCTACGGGCCTGATGACATAGATTTCACTGCTGAGTGATACTGCATTGTACGTAAGTACCACAAGTTCTTTATCCATTTTTCACTTTCTGTGATATTGAACTTGTACGGTAAACGAGGTTCTTGTAAACAGAGGCGTCCCAAACATTGGGGTGGCTGTATCTTTTTGATTTTAATTTCCCTAAGCTATAGGACCATAAGTGGAAGTGCCCTAGGCTCTGTTGCTTTGTTTTTTAGATGTTTCAGGAAACACCATACACTTCTCCCGAGTGTCTGTTGGCAATTTACATCCCGCCCATCAGCATAACAAGGCTCCCAGTTCTCCATGGCCTGTCCTGCCTTTCTGGATTTTACACTTTTTTCAGATGGCCCTTTTGACCGGGGTGGGGGGGAAGTGAGACTTCATTGTAGTGCAGATTTCCTTTGCAAGCTTGCTTGGTTGGCCAAAAAGGGCGTATGCGTTTTTTCCTGAATATATTCAGGAAAAAACGCATACGCCCTTTTTGGCCAAGTGCATCATTGTGGACGTTCTGCCTCTTTTCCTATGCTTTCAATGCAATTCCAGTCTACCTCCTGAAATCGGTTTCCTGCAATTCTGCCCCGCTTTCAAGTCCTCTTGGCAGCCTTACTTCAGTATATTTTTGGACGATAGTTGTCATTTATAACTCTGCAGGTTTGTGAATTACAGTGCCCCTGAGCTCCTTTCTTCAACTCGTTTTCTTGTGAGCTGGCCGCAACACCGCAGGATGGCTTCAGGCCCTAATCTGGTTCCGGCACGGCACGCTGAGCCTTTGGTTATTTCCTCTTCCTGGTGGGAAATGAGAGTTAAATTTGCCCGTCCAGACACCTCCAGCTAGTCTCTCATTGGTTCTCGCTATTCCTGTTCATCTTCCGCAGAAATTGCAAACTGGGCCAAACAGGAGGTTAAAGGGACTGACTCTCCAAGTCGGGAGAGTGTTAGTAAAGCGTCTGGAATGTTGCACCCGAGTACCAGGGTACGAAAACTGAGACATATTTGAACACGTCTCCCGATCACATGGTTGATCATACTCTAGGTTCCACATGCATGTTTTAGCTGAAGGAAGAATACCTTAAACCTGGGTAGTTGAAACCCGTGGAATGGGTACCATGCAATATGACTTCAAAGGGTCTTCATTTGCTCACCGAACCTCTCCAATCCTATCACTGCTGCGTTTATGTCCCTGTACACATGCTTGATTCTCTTTCGGAGACATAGCAATCCATAGGTTTTAAGATACTTAAGAGTCAGGTACATTCTTAGGCGTTTAATATGCGGTGTTGAGTCCATTTCGTTGAGCAAGGAGTAGCTCTTGTCTATTCCATATTTGGCTTAAGGAACTTTATCTGTGCTCATTTCAATCTCTGGTTTTATGCAGCACCCCAACTCACCTTTACCCTTAAACAAGCATAAGTTGGTTTTCTAAATTTGAGAACCTGTTCTGTTCTGTAATTCAGTTCCTGTGTAGCCAAGTTTACATTCCGTGTATTACTGATATCTTATGATGTTTCTTTTTCTGTGTGACTTATTTCAGTTAGAATCATCGTACCTGAATCCACTCATTGTGCTGCTACGGGCCTGATGACATAGATTTCACTGCTGAGTGATACTGCATTGTACGTAAGTACCACAAGTTCTTTATCCATTTTTCACTTTCTGTGATATTGAACTTGTACGGTAAACGAGGTTCTTGTAAACAGAGGCGTCCCAAACATTGGGGTGGCTGTATCTTTTTGATTTTAATTTCCCTAAGCTATAGGACCATAAGTGGAAGTGCCCTAGGCTCTGTTGCTTTGTTTTTTAGATGTTTCAGGAAACACCATACACTTCTCCCGAGTGTCTGTTGGCAATTTACATCCCGCCCATCAGCATAACAAGGCTCCCAGTTCTCCATGGCCTGTCCTGCCTTTCTGGATTTTACACTTTTTTCAGATGGCCCTTTTGACCGGGGGGAAGTGAGACTTCATTGTAGTGCAGATTTCCTTTGCAAGCTTGCTTGGTTGGCCAAAAAGGGCGTATGCGTTTTTTCCTGAATATATTCAGGAAAAAACGCATACGCCCTTTTTGGCCAAGTGCATCATTGTGGACGTTCTGCCTCTTTTCCTATGCTTTCAATGCAATTCCAGTCTACCTCCTGAAATCGGTTTCCTGCAATTCTGCCCCACTTTCAAGTCCTCTTGGCAGCCTTACTTCAGTATATTTTTGGACGATAGCTGTCATTTATAACTCTGCAGGTTTGTGAATTACAGTGCCCCTGAGCTCCTTTCTTCAACTCGCTTTCTTGTGAGCTGGCCGCAACACCGCAGGATGGCTTCAGGCCCTAATCTGGTTCCGGCACGGCACGCTGAGCCTTTGGTTATTTCCTCTTCCTGGTGGGAAATGAGAGTTAAATTTGCCCGTCCAGACACCTCCAGCTAGTCTCTCATTGGTTCTCGCTATTCCTGTTCATCTTCCGCAGAAATTGCAAACTGGGCCAAACAGGAGGTTAAAGGGACTGACTCTCCAAGTCGGGAGAGTGTTAGTAAAGCGTCTGGAATGTTGCACCCGAGTACCAGGGTACGAAAACTGAGACATATTTGAACACGTCTCCCGATCACATGGTTGATCATACTCTAGGTTCCACATGCATGTTTTAGCTGAAGGAAGAATACCTTAAACCTGGGTAGTTGAAACCCGTGGAATGGGTACCATGCAATATGACTTCAAAGGGTCTTCATTTGCTCACCGAACCTCTCCAATCCTATCACTGCTGCGTTTATGTCCCTGTACACATGCTTGATTCTCTTTCGGAGACATAGCAATCCATAGGTTTTAAGATACTTAAGAGTCAGGTACATTCTTAGGCGTTTAATATGGGGTGTTGAGTCCATTTCGTTGAGCAAGGAGTAGCTCTTGTCTATTCCATATTTGGCTTAAGGAACTTTATCTGTGCTCATTTCAATCTCTGGTTTTATGCAGCACCCCAACTCACCTTTACCCTTAAACAAGCATAAGTTGGTTTTCTAAATTTGAGACCCTGTTCTGTTCTGTAATTCAGTTCCTGTGTAGCCAAGTTTACATTCCGTGTATTACTGATATCTTATGATGTTTCTTTCTCTGTGTGACTTATTTCAGTTAGAATCATCGTACCTGAATCCACTCATTGTGCTGCTACGGGCCTGATGGCATAGATTTCACTGCTGAGTGATACTGCATTGTACGTAAGTACCACAAGTTCTTTATCCATTTTTCACTTTCTGTGATATTGAACTTGTACGGTAAACGAGGTTCTTGTAAACAGAGGCGTCCCAAACATTGGGGTGGCTGTATCTTTTTGATTTTAATTTCCCTAAGCTATAGGACCATAAGTGGAAGTGCCCTAGGCTCTGTTGCTTTGTTTTTTAGATGTTTCAGGAAACACCATACACTTCTCCCGAGTGTCTGTTGGCAATTTACATCCCGCCCATCAGCATAACAAGGCTCCCAGTTCTCCATGGCCTGTCCTGCCTTTCTGGATTTTACACTTTTTTCAGATGGCCCTTTTGACCGGGGCGGGGGGGGAAGTGAGACTTCATTGTAGTGCAGATTTCCTTTGCAAGCTTGCTTGGTTGGCCAAAAAGGGCGTATGCGTTTTTTCCTGAATATATTCAGGAAAAAACGCATACGCCCTTTTTGGCCAAGTGCATCATTGTGGACGTTCTGCCTCTTTTCCTATGCTTTCAATGCAATTCCAGTCTACCTCCTGAAATCGGTTTCCTGCAATTCTGCCCCGCTTTCAAGTCCTCTTGGCAGCCTTACTTCAGTATATTTTTGGACGATAGTTGTCATTTATAACTCTGCAGGTTTGTGAATTACAGTGCCCCTGAGCTCCTTTCTTCAACTCGTTTTCTTGTGAGCTGGCCGCAACACCGCAGGATGGCTTCAGGCCCTAATCTGGTTCCGGCACGGCATGCTGAGCCTTTGGTTATTTCCTCTTCCTGGTGGGAAATGAGAGTTAAATTTGCCCGTCCAGACACCTCCAGCTAGTCTCTCATTGGTTCTCGCTATTCCTGTTCATCTTCCGCAGAAATTGCAAACTGGGCCAAACAGGAGGTTAAAGGGACTGACTCTCCAAGTCGGGAGAGTGTTAGTAAAGCGTCTGGAATGTTGCACCCGAGTACCAGGGTACGAAAACTGAGACATATTTGAACACGTCTCCCGATCACATGGTTGATCATACTCTAGGTTCCACATGCATGTTTTAGCTGAAGGAAGAATACCTTAAACCTGGGTAGTTGAAACCCGTGGAATGGTTACCATGCAATATGACTTCAAAGGGTCTTCATTTGCTCACCGAACCTCTCCAATCCTATCACTGCTGCGTTTATGTCCCTGTACACATGCTTGATTCTCTTTCGGAGACATAGCAATCCATAGGTTTTAAGATACTTAAGAGTCAGGTACATTCTTAGGCGTTTAATATGCGGTGTTGAGACCATTTCGTTGAGCAAGGAGTAGCTCTTGTCTATTCCATATTTGGCTTAAGGAACTTTATCTGTGCTCATTTCAATCTCTGGTTTTATGCAGCACCCCAACTCACCTTTACCCTTAAACAAGCATAAGTTGGTTTTCTAAATTTGAGACCCTGTTCTGTTCTGTAATTCAGTTCCTGTGTAGCCAAGTTTACATTCCGTGTATTACTGATATCTTATGATGTTTCTTTCTCTGTGTGACTTATTTCAGTTAGAATCATCGTACGTGAATCCACTCATTGTGCTGCTACGGGCCTGATGACATAGATTTCACTGCTGAGTGATACTGCATTGTACGTAAGTACCACAAGTTCTTTATCCATTTTTCACTTTCTGTGATATTGAACTTGTACGGTAAACGAGGTTCTTGTAAACAGAGGCGTCCCAAACATTGGGGTGGCTGTATCTTTTTGATTTTAATTTCCCTAAGCTATAGGACCATAAGTGGAAGTGCCCTAGGCTCTGTTGCTTTGTTTTTTAGATGTTTCAGGAAACACCATACACTTCTCCCGAGTGTCTGTTGGCAATTTACATCCCGCCCATCAGCATAACAAGGCTCCCAGTTCTCCATGGCCTGTCCTGCCTTTCTGGATTTTACACTTTTTTCAGATGGCCCTTTTGACCGGGGTGGGGGGGAAGTGAGACTTCATTGTAGTGCAGATTTCCTTTGCAAGCTTGCTTGGTTGGCCAAAAAGGGCGTATGCGTTTTTTCCTGAATATATTCAGGAAAAAACGCATACGCCCTTTTTGGCCAAGTGCATCATTGTGGACGTTCTGCCTCTTTTCCTATGCTTTCAATGCAATTCCAGTCTACCTCCTGAAATCGGTTTCCTGCAATTCTGCCCCGCTTTCAAGTCCTCTTGGCAGCCTTACTTCAGTATATTTTTGGACGATAGTTGTCATTTATAACTCTGCAGGTTTGTGAATTACAGTGCCCCTGAGCTCCTTTCTTCAACTCGTTTTCTTGTGAGCTGGCCGCAACACCGCAGGATGGCTTCAGGCCCTAATCTGGTTCCGGCACGGCACGCTGAGCCTTTGGTTATTTCCTCTTCCTGGTGGGAAATGAGAGTTAAATTTGCCCGTCCAGACACCTCCAGCTAGTCTCTCATTGGTTCTCGCTATTCCTGTTCATCTTCCGCAGAAATTGCAAACTGGGCCAAACAGGAGGTTAAAGGGACTGACTCTCCAAGTCGGGAGAGTGTTAGTAAAGCGTCTGGAATGTTGCACCCGAGTACCAGGGTACGAAAACTGAGACATATTTGAACACGTCTCCCGATCACATGGTTGATCATACTCTAGGTTCCACATGCATGTTTTAGCTGAAGGAAGAATACCTTAAACCTGGGTAGTTGAAACCCGTGGAATGGGTACCATGCAATATGACTTCAAAGGGTCTTCATTTGCTCACCGAACCTCTCCAATCCTATCACTGCTGCGTTTATGTCCCTGTACACATGCTTGATTCTCTTTCGGAGACATAGCAATCCATAGGTTTTAAGATACTTAAGAGTCAGGTACATTCTTAGGCGTTTAATATGCGGTGTTGAGACCATTTCGTTGAGCAAGGAGTAGCTCTTGTCTATTCCATATTTGGCTTAAGGAACTTTATCTGTGCTCATTTCAATCTCTGGTTTTATGCAGCACCCCAACTCACCTTTACCCTTAAACAAGCATAAGTTGGTTTTCTAAATTTGAGACCCTGTTCTGTTCTGTAATTCAGTTCCTGTGTAGCCAAGTTTACATTCCGTGTATTACTGATATCTTATGATGTTTCTTTCTCTGTGTGACTTATTTCAGTTAGAATCATCGTACCTGAATCCACTCATTGTGCTGCTACGGGCCTGATGACATAGATTTCACTGCTGAGTGATACTGCATTGTACGTAAGTACCACAAGTTCTTTATCCATTTTTCACTTTCTGTGATATTGAACTTGTACGGTAAACGAGGTTCTTGTAAACAGAGGCGTCCCAAACATTGGGGTGGCTGTATCTTTTTGATTTTAATTTCCCTAAGCTATAGGACCATAAGTGGAAGTGCCCTAGGCTCTGTTGCTTTGTTTTTTAGATGTTTCAGGAAACACCATACACTTCTCCCGAGTGTCTGTTGGCAATTTACATCCCGCCCATCAGCATAACAAGGCTCCCAGTTCTCCATGGCCTGTCCTGCCTTTCTGGATTTTACACTTTTTTCAGATGGCCCTTTTGACCGGGGTGGGGGGGAAGTGAGACTTCATTGTAGTGCAGATTTCCTTTGCAAGCTTGCTTGGTTGGCCAAAAAGGGCGTATGCGTTTTTTCCTGAATATATTCAGGAAAAAACGCATACGCCCTTTTTGGCCAAGTGCATCATTGTGGACGTTCTGCCTCTTTTCCTATGCTTTCAATGCAATTCCAGTCTACCTCCTGAAATCGGTTTCCTGCAATTCTGCCCCGCTTTCAAGTCCTCTTGGCAGCCTTACTTCAGTATATTTTTGGACGATAGTTGTCATTTATAACTCTGCAGGTTTGTGAATTACAGTGCCCCTGAGCTCCTTTCTTCAACTCGTTTTCTTGTGAGCTGGCCGCAACACCGCAGGATGGCTTCAGGCCCTAATCTGGTTCCGGCACGGCACGCTGAGCCTTTGGTTATTTCCTCTTCCTGGTGGGAAATGAGAGTTAAATTTGCCCGTCCAGACACCTCCAGCTAGTCTCTCATTGGTTCTCGCTATTCCTGTTCATCTTCCGCAGAAATTGCAAACTGGGCCAAACAGGAGGTTAAAGGGACTGACTCTCCAAGTCGGGAGAGTGTTAGTAAAGCGTCTGGAATGTTGCACCCGAGTACCAGGGTACGAAAACTGAGACATATTTGAACACGTCTCCCGATCACATGGTTGATCATACTCTAGGTTCCACATGCATGTTTTAGCTGAAGGAAGAATACCTTAAACCTGGGTAGTTGAAACCCGTGGAATGGGTACCATGCAATATGACTTCAAAGGGTCTTCATTTGCTCACCGAACCTCTCCAATCCTATCACTGCTGCGTTTATGTCCCTGTACACATGCTTGATTCTCTTTCGGAGACATAGCAATCCATCGGTTTTAAGATACTTAAGAGTCAGGTACATTCTTAGGCGTTTAATATGCGGTGTTGAGTCCATTTCGTTGAGCAAGGAGTAGCTCTTGTCTATTCCATATTTGGCTTAAGGAACTTTATCTGTGCTCATTTCAATCTCTGGTTTTATGCAGCACCCCAACTCACCTTTACCCTTAAACAAGCATAAGTTGGTTTTCTAAATTTGAGACCCTGTTCTGTTCTGTAATTCAGTTCCTGTGTAGCCAAGTTTACATTCCGTGTATTACTGATATCTTATGATGTTTCTTTTTCTGTGTGACTTATTTCAGTTAGAATCATCGTACCTGAATCCACTCATTGTGCTGCTACGGGCCTGATGACATAGATTTCACTGCTGAGTGATACTGCATTGTACGTAAGTACCACAAGTTCTTTATCCATTTTTCACTTTCTGTGATATTGAACTTGTACGGTAAACGAGGTTCTTGTAAACAGAGGCGTCCCAAACATTGGGGTGGCTGTATCTTTTTGATTTTAATTTCCCTAAGCTATAGGACCATAAGTGGAAGTGCCCTAGGCTCTGTTGCTTTGTTTTTTAGATGTTTCAGGAAACACCATACACTTCTCCCGAGTGTCTGTTGGCAATTTACATCCCGCCCATCAGCATAACAAGGCTCCCAGTTCTCCATGGCCTGTCCTGCCTTTCTGGATTTTACACTTTTTTCAGATGGCCCTTTTGACCGGGGGGGGGGGGAAGTGAGACTTCATTGTAGTGCAGATTTCCTTTGCAAGCTTGCTTGGTTGGCCAAAAAGGGCGTATGCGTTTTTTCCTGAATATATTCAGGAAAAAACGCATACGCCCTTTTTGGCCAAGTGCATCATTGTGGACGTTCTGCCTCTTTTCCTATGCTTTCAATGCAATTCCAGTCTACCTCCTGAAATCGGTTTCCTGCAATTCTGCCCCGCTTTCAAGTCCTCTTGGCAGCCTTACTTCAGTATATTTTTGGACGATAGCTGTCATTTATAACTCTGCAGGTTTGTGAATTACAGTGCCCCTGAGCTCCTTTCTTCAACTCGTTTTCTTGTGAGCTGGCCGCAACACCGCAGGATGGCTTCAGGCCCTAATCTGGTTCCGGCACGGCACGCTGAGCCTTTGGTTATTTCCTCTTCCTGGTGGGAAATGAGAGTTAAATTTGCCCGTCCAGACACCTCCAGCTAGTCTCTCATTGGTTCTCGCTATTCCTGTTCATCTTCCGCAGAAATTGCAAACTGGGCCAAACAGGAGGTTAAAGGGACTGACTCTCCAAGTCGGGAGAGTGTTAGTAAAGCGTCTGGAATGTTGCACCCGAGTACCAGGGTACGAAAACTGAGACATATTTGAACACGTCTCCCGATCACATGGTTGATCATACTCTAGGTTCCACATGCATGTTTTAGCTGAAGGAAGAATACCTTAAACCTGGGTAGTTGAAACCCGTGGAATGGGTACCATGCAATATGACTTCAAAGGGTCTTCATTTGCTCACCGAACCTCTCCAATCCTATCACTGCTGCGTTTATGTCCCTGTACACATGCTTGATTCTCTTTCGGAGACATAGCAATCCATCGGTTTTAAGATACTTAAGAGTCAGGTACATTCTTAGGCGTTTAATATGCGGTGTTGAGTCCATTTCGTTGAGCAAGGAGTAGCTCTTGTCTATTCCATATTTGGCTTAAGGAACTTTATCTGTGCTCATTTCAATCTCTGGTTTTATGCAGCACCCCAACTCACCTTTACCCTTAAACAAGCATAAGTTGGTTTTCTAAATTTGAGACCCTGTTCTGTTCTGTAATTCAGTTCCTGTGTAGCCAAGTTTACATTCCGTGTATTACTGATATCTTATGATGTTTCTTTTTCTGTGTGACTTATTTCAGTTAGAATCATCGTACCTGAATCCACTCATTGTGCTGCTACGGGCCTGATGACATAGATTTCACTGCTGAGTGATACTGCATTGTACGTAAGTACCACAAGTTCTTTATCCATTTTTCACTTTCTGTGATATTGAACTTGTACGGTAAACGAGGTTCTTGTAAACAGAGGCGTCCCAAACATTGGGGTGGCTGCATCTTTTTGATTTTAATTTCCCTAAGCTATAGGACCATAAGTGGAAGTGCCCTAGGCTCTGTTGCTTTGTTTTTTAGATGTTTCAGGAAACACCATACACTTCTCCCGAGTGTCTGTTGGCAGTTTACATCCCGCCCATCAGCATAACAAGGCTCCCAGTTCTCCATGGCCTGTCCTGCCTTTCTGGATTTTACACTTTTTTCAGATGGCCCTTTTGACCGGGGGGAAGTGAGACTTCATTGTAGTGCAGATTTCCTTTGCAAGCTTGCTTGGTTGGCCAAAAAGGGCGTATGCGTTTTTTCCTGAATATATTCAGGAAAAAACGCATACGCCCTTTTTGGCCAAGTGCATCATTGTGGACGTTCTGCCTCTTTTCCTATGCTTTCAATGCAATTCCAGTCTACCTCCTGAAATCGGTTTCCTGCAATTCTGCCCCGCTTTCAAGTCCTCTTGGCAGCCTTACTTCAGTATATTTTTGGACGATAGTTGTCATTTATAACTCTGCAGGTTTGTGAATTACAGTGCCCCTGAGCTCCTTTCTTCAACTCGTTTTCTTGTGAGCTGGCCGCAACACCGCAGGATGGCTTCAGGCCCTAATCTGGTTCCGGCACGGCACGCTGAGCCTTTGGTTATTTCCTCTTCCTGGTGGGAAATGAGAGTTAAATTTGCCCGTCCAGACACCTCCAGCTAGTCTCTCATTGGTTCTCGCTATTCCTGTTCATCTTCCGCAGAAATTGCAAACTGGGCCAAACAGGAGGTTAAAGGGACTGACTCTCCAAGTCGGGAGAGTGTTAGTAAAGCGTCTGGAATGTTGCACCCGAGTACCAGGGTACAAAAACTGAGACATATTTGAACACGTCTCCCGATCACATGGTTGATCATACTCTAGGTTCCACATGCATGTTTTAGCTGAAGGAAGAATACCTTAAACCTGGGTAGTTGAAACCCGTGGAATGGGTACCATGCAATATAACTTTAAAGGGTCTTCATTTGCTCACCGAACCTCTCCAATCCTATCACTGCTGCGTTTATGTCCCTGTACACATGCTTGATTCTCTTTCGGAGACATAGCAATCCATCGGTTTTAAGATACTTAAGAGTCAGGTACATTCTTAGGCGTTTAATATGCGGTGTTGAGTCCATTTCGTTGAGCAAGGAGTAGCTCTTGTCTATTCCATATTTGGCTTAAGGAACTTTATCTGTGCTCATTTCAATCTCTGGTTTTATGCAGCAACCCAACTCACCTTTACCCTTAAACAAGCATAAGTTGGTTTTCTAAATTTGAGACCCTGTTCTGTTCTGTAATTCAGTTCCTGTGTAGCCAAGTTTACATTCCGTGTATTACTGATATCTTATGATGTTTCTTTTTCTGTGTGACTTATTTCAGTTAGAATCATCGTACCTGAATCCACTCATTGTGCTGCTACGGGCCTGATGGCATAGATTTCACTGCTGAGTGATACTGCATTGTACGTAAGTACCACAAGTTCTTTATCCATTTTTCACTTTCTGTGATATTGAACTTGTACGGTAAACGAGGTTCTTGTAAACAGAGGCGTCCCAAACATTGGGGTGGCTGTATCTTTTTGATTTTAATTTCCCTAAGCTATAGGACCATAAGTGGAAGTGCCCTAGGCTCTGTTGCTTTGTTTTTTAGATGTTTCAGGAAACACCATACACTTCTCCTGAGTGTCTGTTGGCAATTTACATCCCGCCCATCAGCATAACAAGGCTCCCAGTTCTCCATGGCCTGTCCTGCCTTTCTGGATTTTACACTTTTTTCAGATGGCCCTTTTGACCGGGCGGGGGGGGGGGGAAGTGAGACTTCATTGTAGTGCAGATTTCCTTTGCAAGTTTGCTTGGTTGGCCAAAAAGGGCGTATGCGCTTTTTCCTGAATATATTCAGGAAAAAACGCATACGCACTTTTGGGCCAAGTGCATCATTGTGGACGTTCTGCCTCTTTTCCTATGCTTTCAATGCAATTCCAGTCTACCTCCTGAAATCGGTTTCCTGCAATTCTGCCCCGCTTTCAAGTCCTCTTGGCAGCCTTACTTCAGTATATTTTTGGACGATAGCTGTCATTTATAACTCTGCAGGTTTGTGAATTACAGTGTCCCTTAGCTCCTTTCTTCAACTCGCTTTCTTGTGAGCTGGCCGCAACACCGCAGGATGGCTTCAGGCCCTAATCTGGTTCCGGCACGGCACGCTGAGCCTTTGGTTATTTCCTCTTCCTGGTGGGAAATGAGAGTTAAATTTGCCCGTCCAGACACCTCCAGCTAGTCTCTCATTGGTTCTCCCTATTCCTGTTCATCTTCCGCAGAAATTGCAAACTGGGCCAAACAGGAGGTTAAAGGCGCTGACTCTCAAAGTGGGGTGAGTGTTAGTAAAGCGTCTGGAATGTTGCACCCGAGTACCAGGGGAGGAAAACTGAGACATATTTGAACACGTCTCCCGTTCACACGGTTTATCATACTCTGGGTTCCATATGCATGTTTTAGCTGAAGGAAGAATACCTTAAACCTGGAGAGTTGAGACCCGTGGAATGGGTACCATGCAATATGACTTCAAAGGGTCTTCATTTGCTCACCGAACCTCTCCAATCCTATCACTGCTGCGTTTATGTCCCTGTACACATGCTTGATTCTCTTTCGGAGACATAGCAATCCATAGGTTTTAAGATACTTAAGAGTCAGGTACATTCTTAGGCGTTTAATATGCGGTGTTGAGTCCATTTCGTTGAGCAAGGAGTAGCTCTTGTCTATTCCATATTTGGCTTAAGGAACTTTATCTGTGCTCATTTCAATCTCTGGTTTTATGCAGCACCCCAACTCACCTTTACCCTTAAACAAGCATAAGTTGGTTTTCTAAATTTGAGACCCTGTTCTGTTCTGTAATTCAGTTCCTGTGTAGCCAAGTTTACATTCCGTGTATTACTGATATCTTATGATGTTTCTTTTTCTGTGTGACTTATTTCAGTTAGAATCATCGTACCTGAATCCACTCATTGTGCTGCTATGGGCCTGATGGCATAGATTTCACTGCTGAGTGATACTGCATTGTACGTAAGTACCACAAGTTCTTTATCCATTTTTCACTTTCTGTGATATTGAACTTGTACGGTAAACGAGGTTCTTGTAAACAGAGGTGTCCCAAACATTGGGGTGGCTGTATCTTTTTGATTTTAATTTCCCTAAGCTATAGGACCATAAGTGGAAGTGCCCTAGGCTCTGTTGCTTTGTTTTTTAGATGTTTCAGGAAACACCATACACTTCTCCCGAGTGTCTGTTGGCAATTTACATCCCGCCCATCAGCATAACAAGGCTCCCAGTTCTCCATGGCCTGTCCTGCCTTTCTGGATTTTACACTTTTTTCAGATGGCCCTTTTGACCGGGCGGGGGGGGGGGAAGTGAGACTTCATTGTAGTGCAGATTTCCTTTGCAAGTTTGCTTGGTTGGCCAAAAAGGGCGTATGCGCTTTTTCCTGAATATATTCAGGAAAAAACGCATACGCCCTTTTGGGCCAAGTGCATCATTGTGGACGTTCTGCCTCTTTTCCTATGCTTTCTATGCAATTCCAGTCTACCTCCTGAAATCGGTTTCCTGCAATTCTGCCCCGCTTTCAAGTCCTCTTGGCAGCCTTACTTCAGTATATTTTTGGACGATAGTTGTCATTTATAACTCTGCAGGTTTGTGAATTACAGTGTCCCTGAGCTCCTTTCTTCAACTCGCTTTCTTGTGAGCTGGCCGCAACACCGCAGGATGGCTTCAGGCCCTAATCTGGTTCTGGCACGGCACGCTGAGCCTTTGGTTATTTCCTCTTCCTGGTGGGAAATGAGAGTTAAATTTGCCCGTCCAGACACCTCCAGCTAGTCTCTCATTGGTTCTCCCTATTCCTGTTCATCTTCCGCAGAAATTGCAAACTGGGCCAAACAGGAGGTTAAAGGCGCTGACTCTCAAAGTGGGGTGAGTGTTAGTAAAGCGTCTGGAATGTTGCACCCGAGTACCAGGGGAGGAAAACTGAGACATATTTGAACACGCCTCCCGTTCACACGGTTGATCATACTCTGGGTTCCATATGCATGTTTTAGCTGAAGGAAGAATACCTTAAACCTGGAGAGTTGAGACCCGTGTAATGGGTACCATGCAATATGATTTCAAAGGGTCTTCATTTGCTCACCGAACCTCTCCAATCCTATCACTGCTGCGTTTATGTCCCTGTACACATGCTTGATTCTCTTTCGGAGACATAGCAATCCATCGGTTTTAAGATACTTAAGAGTCAGGTACATTCTTAGGCGTTTAATATGCGGTGTTGAGTCCATTTCGTTGAGCAAGGAGTAGCTCTTGTCTATTCCATATTTGGCTTAAGGAACTTTATCTGTGCTCATTTCAATCTCTGGTTTTATGCAGCACCCCAACTCACCTTTACCCTTAAACAAGCATAAGTTGGTTTTCTAAATTTGAGACCCTGTTCTGTTCTGTAATTCAGTTCCTGTGTAGCCAAGTTTACATTCCGTGTATTACTGATATCTTATGATGTTTCTTTTTCTGTGTGACTTATTTCAGTTAGAATCATCGTACCTGAATCCACTCATTGTGCTGCTACGGGCCTGATGACATAGATTTCACTGCTGAGTGATACTGCATTGTACGTAAGTACCACAAGTTCTTTATCCATTTTTCACTTTCTGTGATATTGAACTTGTACGGTAAACGAGGTTCTTGTAAACAGAGGCGTCCCAAACATTGGGGTGGCTGTGTCTTTTTGATTTTAATTTCCCTAAGCTATAGGACCATAAGTGGAAGTGCCCTAGGCTCTGTTGCTTTGTTTTTTAGATGTTTCAGGAAACACCATACACTTCTCCCGAGTGTCTGTTGGCAGTTTACATCCCGCCCATCAGCATAACAAGGCTCCCAGTTCTCCATGGCCTGTCCTGCCTTTCTGGATTTTACACTTTTTTCAGATGGCCCTTTTGACCGGGGGGAAGTGAGACTTCATTGTAGTGCAGATTTCCTTTGCAAGCTTGCTTGGTTGGCCAAAAAGGGCGTATGCGTTTTTTCCTGAATATATTCAGGAAAAAACGCATACGCCCTTTTTGGCCAAGTGCATCATTGTGGACGTTCTGCCTCTTTTCCTATGCTTTCAATGCAATTCCAGTCTACCTCCTGAAATCGGTTTCCTGCAATTCTGCCCCGCTTTCAAGTCCTCTTGGCAGCCTTACTTCAGTATATTTTTGGACGATAGTTGTCATTTATAACTCTGCAGGTTTGTGAATTACAGTGCCCCTGAGCTCCTTTCTTCAACTCGTTTTCTTGTGAGCTGGCCGCAACACCGCAGGATGGCTTCAGGCCCTAATCTGGTTCCGGCACGGCACGCTGAGCCTTTGGTTACTTCCTCTTCCTGGTGGGAAATGAGAGTTAAATTTGCCCGTCCAGACACCTCCAGCTAGTCTCTCATTAGTTCTCGCTATTCCTGTTCATCTTCCGCAGAAATTGCAAACTGGGCCAAACAGGAGGTTAAAGGGACTGACTCTCCAAGTCGGGAGAGTGTTAGTAAAGCGTCTGGAATGTTGCACCCGAGTACCAGGGTACGAAAACTGAGACATATTTGAACACGTCTCCCGATCACATGGTTGATCATACTCTAGGTTCCACATGCATGTTTTAGCTGAAGGAAGAATACCTTAAACCTGGGTAGTTGAAACCCGTGGAATGGGTACCATGCAATATGACTTCAAAGGGTCTTCATTTGCTCACCGAACCTCTCCAATCCTATCACTGCTGCGTTTATGTCCCTGTACACATGCTTGATTCTCTTTCGGAGACATAGCAATCCATAGGTTTTAAGATACTTAAGAGTCAGGTACATTCTTAGGCGTTTAATATGCGGTGTTGAGTCCATTTCGTTGAGCAAGGAGTAGCTCTTGTCTATTCCATATTTGGCTTAAGGAACTTTATCTGTGCTCATTTCAATCTCTGGTTTTATGCAGCACCCCAACTCACCTTTACCCTTAAACAAGCATAAGTTGGTTTTCTAAATTTGAGACCCTGTTCTGTTCTGTAATTCAGTTCCTGTGTAGCCAAGTTTACATTCCGTGTATTACTGATATCTTATGATGTTTCTTTTTCTGTGTGACTTATTTCAGTTAGAATCATCGTACCTGAATCCACTCATTGTGCTGCTACGGGCCTGATGACATAGATTTCACTGCTGAGTGATACTGCATTGTACGTAAGTACCACAAGTTCTTTATCCATTTTTCACTTTCTGTGATATTGAACTTGTACGGTAAACGAGGTTCTTGTAAACAGAGGCGTCCCAAACATTGGGGTGGCTGTATCTTTTTGATTTTAATTTCCCTAAGCTATAGGACCATAAGTGGAAGTGCCCTAGGCTCTGTTGCTTTGTTTTTTAGATGTTTCAGGAAACACCATACACTTCTCCCGAGTGTCTGTTGGCAATTTACATCCCGCCCATCAGCATAACAAGGCTCCCAGTTCTCCATGGCCTGTCCTGCCTTTCTGGATTTTACACTTTTTTCAGATGGCCCTTTTGACCGGGGGGGGGGGGGAAGTGAGACTTCATTGTAGTGCAGATTTCCTTTGCAAGCTTGCTTGGTTGGCCAAAAAGGGCGTATGCGTTTTTTCCTGAATATATTCAGGAAAAAACGCATACGCCCTTTTTGGCCAAGTGCATCATTGTGGACGTTCTGCCTCTTTTCCTATGCTTTCAATGCAATTCCAGTCTACCTCCTGAAATCGGTTTCCTGCAATTCTGCCCCGCTTTCAAGTCCTCTTGGCAGCCTTACTTCAGTATATTTTTGGACGATAGTTGTCATTTATAACTCTGCAGGTTTGTGAATTACAGTGCCCCTGAGCTCCTTTCTTCAACTCGTTTTCTTGTGAGCTGGCCGCAACACCGCAGGATGGCTTCAGGCCCTAATCTGGTTCCGGCACGGCACGCTGAGCCTTTGGTTATTTCCTCTTCCTGGTGGGAAATGAGAGTTAAATTTGCCCGTCCAGACACCTCCAGCTAGTCTCTCATTGGTTCTCGCTATTCCTGTTCATCTTCCGCAGAAATTGCAAACTGGGCCAAACAGGAGGTTAAAGGGACTGACTCTCCAAGTCGGGAGAGTGTTAGTAAAGCGTCTGGAATGTTGCACCCGAGTACCAGGGTACGAAAACTGAGACATAATTGAACACGTCTCCCGATCACATGGTTGATCATACTCTAGGTTCCACATGCATGTTTTAGCTGAAGGAAGAATACCTTAAACCTGGGTAGTTGAAACCCGTGGAATGGGTACCATGCAATATGACTTCAAAGGGTCTTCATTTGCTCACCGAACCTCTCCAATCCTATCACTGCTGCGTTTATGTCCCTGTACACATGCTTGATTCTCTTTCGGAGACATAGCAATCCATCGGTTTTAAGATACTTAAGAGTCAGGTACATTCTTAGGCGTTTAATATGCGGTGTTGAGTCCATTTCGTTGAGCAAGGAGTAGCTCTTGTCTATTCCATATTTGGCTTAAGGAACTTTATCTGTGCTCATTTCAATCTCTGGTTTTATGCAGCACCCCAACTCACCTTTACCCTTAAACAAGCATAAGTTGGTTTTCTAAATTTGAGACCCTGTTCTGTTCTGTAATTCAGTTCCTGTGTAGCCAAGTTTACATTCCGTGTATTACTGATATCTTATGATGTTTCTTTTTCTGTGTGACTTATTTCAGTTAGAATCATCGTACCTGAATCCACTCATTGTGCTGCTACGGGCCTGATGACATAGATTTCACTGCTGAGTGATACTGCATTGTACGTAAGTACCACAAGTTCTTTATCCATTTTTCACTTTCTGTGATATTGAACTTGTATGGTAAACGAGGTTCTTGTAAACAGAGGCGTCCCAAACATTGGGGTGGCTGTGTCTTTTTGATTTTAATTTCCCTAAGCTATAGGACCATAAGTGGAAGTGCCCTAGGCTCTGTTGCTTTGTTTTTTAGATGTTTCAGGAAACACCATACACTTCTCCCGAGTGTCTGTTGGCAGTTTACATCCCGCCCATCAGCATAACAAGGCTCCCAGTTCTCCATGGCCTGTCCTGCCTTTCTGGATTTTACACTTGTTTCAGATGGCCCTTTTGACCGGGGGGAAGTGAGACTTCATTGTAGTGCAGTTTTCCTTTGCAAGCTTGCTTGGTTGGCCAAAAAGGGCGTATGCGTTTTTTCCTGAATATATTCAGGAAAAAACGCATACGCCCTTTTTGGCCAAGTGCATCATTGTGGACGTTCTGCCTCTTTTCCTATTCTTTCAATGCAATTCCAGTCTACCTCCTGAAATCGGTTTCCTGCAATTCTGCCCCGCTTTCAAGTCCTCTTGGCAGCCTTACTTCAGTATATTTTTGGACGATAGTTGTCATTTATAACTCTGCAGGTTTGTGAATTACAGTGCCCCTGAGCTCCTTTCTTCAACTCGTTTTCTTGTGAGCTGGCCGCAACACCGCAGGATGGCTTCAGGCCCTAATCTGGTTCCGGCACGGCACGCTGAGCCTTTGGTTATTTCCTCTTCCTGGTGGGAAATGAGAGTTAAATTTGCCCGTCCAGACACCTCCAGCTAGTCTCTCATTGGTTCTCGCTATTCCTGTTCATCTTCCGCAGAAATTGCAAACTGGGCCAAACAGGAGGTTAAAGGGACTGACTCTCCAAGTCGGGAGAGTGTTAGTAAAGCGTCTGGAATGTTGCACCCGAGTACCAGGGTACGAAAACTGAGACATATTTGAACACGTCTCCCGATCACATGGTTGATCATACTCTAGGTTCCACATGCATGTTTTAGCTGAAGGAAGAATACCTTAAACCTGGGTAGTTGAAACCCGTGGAATGGGTACCATGCAATATGACTTCAAAGGGTCTTCATTTGCTCACCGAACCTCTCCAATCCTATCACTGCTGCGTTTATGTCCCTGTACACATGCTTGATTCTCTTTCGGAGACATAGCAATCCATAGGTTTTAAGATACTTAAGAGTCAGGTACATTCTTAGGCGTTTAATATGCGGTGTTGAGTCCATTTCGTTGAGCAAGGAGTAGCTCTTGTCTATTCCATATTTGGCTTAAGGAACTTTATCTGTGCTCATTTCAATCTCTGGTTTTATGCAGCACCCCAACTCACCTTTACCCTTAAACAAGCATAAGTTGGTTTTCTAAATTTGAGACCCTGTTCTGTTCTGTAATTCAGTTCCTGTGTAGCCAAGTTTACATTCCGTGTATTACTGATATCTTATGATGTTTCTTTCTCTGTGTGACTTATTTCAGTTAGAATCATCGTACCTGAATCCACTCATTGTGCTGCTACGGGCCTGATGGCATAGATTTCACTGCTGAGTGATACTGCATTGTACGTAAGTACCACAAGTTCTTTATCCATTTTTCACTTTCTGTGATATTGAACTTGTACGGTAAACGAGGTTCTTGTAAACAGAGGCGTCCCAAACATTGGGGTGGCTGTATCTTTTTGATTTTAATTTCCCTAAGCTATAGGACCATAAGTGGAAGTGCCCTAGGCTCTGTTGCTTTGTTTTTTAGATGTTTCAGGAAACACCATACACTTCTCCCGAGTGTCTGTTGGCAATTTACATCCCGCCCATCAGCATAACAAGGCTCCCAGTTCTCCATGGCCTGTCCTGCCTTTCTGGATTTTACACTTTTTTCAGATGGCCCTTTTGACCGGGGGGAGGTGAGACTTCATTGTAGTGCAGATTTCCTTTGCAAGCTTGCTTGGTTGGCCAAAAAGGGCGTATGCGTTTTTTCCTGAATATATTCAGGAAAAAACGCATACGCCCTTTTTGGCCAAGTGCATCATTGTGGACGTTCTGCCTCTTTTCCTATGCTTTCAATGCAATTCCAGTCTACCTCCTGAAATCGGTTTCCTGCAATTCTGCCCCGCTTTCAAGTCCTCTTGGCAGCCTTACTTCAGTATATTTTTGGACGATAGTTGTCATTTATAACTCTGCAGGTTTGTGAATTACAGTGCCCCTGAGCTCCTTTCTTCAACTCGTTTTCTTGTGAGCTGGCCGCAACACCGCAGGATGGCTTCAGGCCCTAATCTGGTTCCGGCACGGCACGCTGAGCCTTTGGTTATTTCCTCTTCCTGGTGGGAAATGGGAGTTAAATTTGCCCGTCCAGACACCTCCAGCTAGTCTCTCATTAGTTCTCGCTATTCCTGTTCATCTTCCGCAGAAATTGCAAACTGGGCCAAACAGGAGGTTAAAGGGACTGACTCTCCAAGTCGGGAGAGTGTTAGTAAAGCGTCTGGAATGTTGCACCCGAGTACCAGGGTACGAAAACTGAGACATATTTGAACACGTCTCCCGATCACATGGTTGATCATACTCTAGGTTCCACATGCATGTTTTAGCTGAAGGAAGAATACCTTAAACCTGGGTAGTTGAAACCCGTGGAATGGGTACCATGCAATATGACTTCAAAGGGTCTTCATTTGCTCACCGAACCTCTCCAATCCTATCACTGCTGCGTTTATGTCCCTGTACACATGCTTGATTCTCTTTCGGAGACATAGCAATCCATAGGTTTTAAGATACTTAAGAGTCAGGTACATTCTTAGGCGTTTAATATGCGGTGTTGAGTCCATTTCGTTGAGCAAGGAGTAGCTCTTGTCTATTCCATATTTGGCTTAAGGAACTTTATCTGTGCTCATTTCAATCTCTGGTTTTATGCAGCACCCCAACTCACCTTTACCCTTAAACAAGCATAAGTTGGTTTTCTAAATTTGAGACCCTGTTCTGTTCTGTAATTCAGTTCCTGTGTAGCCAAGTTTACATTCCGTGTATTACTGATATCTTATGATGTTTCTTTTTCTGTGTGACTTATTTCAGTTAGAATCATCGTACCTGAATCCACTCATTGTGCTGCTACGGGCCTGATGACATAGATTTCACTGCTGAGTGATACTGCATTGTACGTAAGTACCACAAGTTCTTTATCCATTTTTCACTTTCTGTGATATTGAACTTGTACGGTAAACGAGGTTCTTGTAAACAGAGGCGTCCCAAACATTGGGGTGGCTGTATCTTTTTGATTTTAATTTCCCTAAGCTATAGGACCATAAGTGGAAGTGCCCTAGGCTCTGTTGCTTTGTTTTTTAGATGTTTCAGGAAACACCATACACTTCTCCCGAGTGTCTGTTGGCAATTTACATCCCGCCCATCAGCATAACAAGGCTCCCAGTTCTCCATGGCCTGTCCTGCCTTTCTGGATTTTACACTTTTTTCAGATGGCCCTTTTGACCGGGGGGGGGGGGGAAGTGAGACTTCATTGTAGTGCAGATTTCCTTTGCAAGCTTGCGTGGTTGGCCAAAAAGGGCGTATGCGTTTTTTCCTGAATATATTCAGGAAAAAACGCATACGCCCTTTTTGGCCAAGTGCATCATTGTGGACGTTCTGCCTCTTTTCCTATGCTTTCAATGCAATTCCAGTCTACCTCCTGAAATCGGTTTCCTGCAATTCTGCCCCGCTTTCAAGTCCTCTTGGCAGCCTTACTTCAGTATATTTTTGGACGATAGTTGTCATTTATAACTCTGCAGGTTTGTGAATTACAGTGCCCCTGAGCTCCTTTCTTCAACTCGTTTTCTTGTGAGCTGGCCGCAACACCGCAGGATGGCTTCAGGCCCTAATCTGGTTCCGGCACGGCACGCTGAGCCTTTGGTTATTTCCTCTTCCTGGTGGGAAATGAGAGTTAAATTTGCCCGTCCAGACACCTCCAGCTAGTCTCTCATTGGTTCTCGCTATTCCTGTTCATCTTCCGCAGAAATTGCAAACTGGGCCAAACAGGAGGTTAAAGGGACTGACTCTCCAAGTCGGGAGAGTGTTAGTAAAGCGTCTGGAATGTTGCACCCGAGTACCAGGGTACGAAAACTGAGACATATTTGAACACGTCTCCCGATCACATGGTTGATCATACTCTAGGTTCCACATGCATGTTTTAGCTGAAGGAAGAATACCTTAAACCTGGGTAGTTGAGACCCGTGGAATGGGTACCATGCAATATGACTTCAAAGGGTCTTCATTTGCTCACCGAACCTCTCCAATCCTATCACTGCTGCGTTTATGTCCCTGTACACATGCTTGATTCTCTTTCGGAGACATAGCAATCCATAGGTTTTAAGATACTTAAGAGTCAGGTACATTCTTAGGCGTTTAATATGCGGTGTTGAGTCCATTTCGTTGAGCAAGGAGTAGCTCTTGTCTATTCCATATTTGGCTTAAGGAACTTTATCTGTGCTCATTTCAATCTCTGGTTTTATGCAGCACCCCAACTCACCTTTACCCTTAAACAAGCATAAGTTGGTTTTCTAAATTTGAGACCCTGTTCTGTTCTGTAATTCAGTTCCTGTGTAACCAAGTTTACATTCCGTGTATTACTGATATCTTATGATGTTTCTTTCTCTGTGTGACTTATTTCAGTTAGAATCATCGTACCTGAATCCACTCATTGTGCTGCTACGGGCCTGATGACATAGATTTCACTGCTGAGTGATACTGCATTGTATGTAAGTAACACAAGTTCTTTATCCATTTTTCACTTTCTGTGATATTGAACTTGTACGGTAAACGAGGTTCTTGTAAACAGAGGCGTCCCAAACATTGGGGTGGCTGTATCTTTTTGATTTTAATTTCCCTAAGCTATAGGACCATAAGTGGAAGTGCCCTAGGCTCTGTTGCTTTGTTTTTTAGATGTTTCAGGAAACACCATACACTTCTCCCGAGTGTCTGTTGGCAGTTTACATCCCGCCCATCAGCATAACAAGGCTCCCAGGTCTCCATGGCCTGTCCTGCCTTTCTGGATTTTACACTTTTTTCAGATGGCCCTTTTGACCGGGGGGGGGGGGAAGTGAGACTTCATTGTAGTGCAGATTTCCTTTGCAAGCTTGCTTGGTTGGCCAAAAAGGGCGTATGAGTTTTTTCCTGAATATATTCAGGAAAAAACGCATACGCCCTTTTTGGCCAAGTGCATCATTGTGGACGTTCTGCCTCTTTTCCTATGCTTTCAATGCAATTCCAGTCTACCTCCTGAAATCGGTTTCCTGCAATTCTGCCCCGCTTTCAAGTCCTCTTGGCAGCCTTACTTCAGTATATTTTTGGACGATAGTTGTCATTTATAACTCTGCAGGTTTGTGAATTACAGTGCCCCTGAGCTCCTTTCTTCAACTCGTTTTCTTGTGAGCTGGCCGCAACACCGCAGGATGGCTTCAGGCCCTAATCTGGTTCTGGCACGGCACGCTGAGCCTTTGGTTATTTCCTCTTCCTGGTGGGAAATGAGAGTTAAATTTGCCCGTCCAGACACCTCCAGCTAGTCTCTCATTGGTTCTCGCTATTCCTGTTCATCTTCCGCAGAAATTGCAAACTGGGCCAAACAGGAGGTTAAAGGGACTGACTCTCCAAGTCGGGAGAGTGTTAGTAAAGCGTCTGGAATGTTGCACCCGAGTACCAGGGTACGAAAACTGAGACATATTTGAACACGTCTCCCGATCACATGGTTGATCATACTCTAAGTTCCACATGCATGTTTTAGCTGAAGGAAGAATACCTTAAACCTGGGTAGTTGAAACCCGTGGAATGGGTACCATGCAATATGACTTCAAAGGGTCTTCATTTGCTCACCGAACCTCTCCAATCCTATCACTGCTGCGTTTATGTCCCTGTACACATGCTTGATTCTCTTTCAGAGACATAGCAATCCATAGGTTTTAAGATACTTAAGAGTCAGGTACATTCTTAGGCGTTTAATATGCGGTGTTGAGTCCATTTCGTTGAGCAAGGAGTAGCTCTTGTGTATTCCATATTTGGCTTAAGGAACTTTATCTGTGCTCATTTCAATCTCTGGTTTTATGCAGCACCCCAACTCACCTTTACCCTTAAACAAGCATAAGTTGGTTTTCTAAATTTGAGACCCTGTTCTGTTCTGTAATTCAGTTCCTGTGTAGCCAAGTTTACATTCCGTGTATTACTGATATCTTATGATGTTTCTTTTTCTGTGTGACTTATTTCAGTTAGAATCATCGTACCTGAATCCACTCATTGTGCTGCTACGGGCCTGATGACATAGATTTCACTGCTGAGTGATACTGCATTGTACGTAAGTACCACAAGTTCTTTATCCATTTTTCACTTTCTGTGATATTGAACTTGTACGGTAAACGAGGTTCTTGTAAACAGAGGCGTCCCAAACATTGGGGTGGCTGTATCTTTTTGATTTTAATTTCCCTAAGCTATAGGACCATAAGTGGAAGTGCCCTAGGCTCTGTTGCTTTGTTTTTTAGATGTTTCAGGAAACACCATACACTTCTCCCGAGTGTCTGTTGGCAATTTACATCCCGCCCATCAGCATAACAAGGCTCCCAGTTCTCCATGGCCTGTCCTGCCTTTCTGGATTTTACACTTTTTTCAGATGGCCCTTTTGACCGGGGCGGGGGGGGAAGTGAGACTTCATTGTAGTGCAGATTTCCTTTGCAAGCTTGCTTGGTTGGCCAAAAAGGGCGTATGCGTTTTTTCCTGAATATATTCAGGAAAAAACGCATACGCCCTTTTTGGCCAAGTGCATCATTGTGGACGTTCTGCCTCTTTTCCTATGCTTTCAATGCAATTCCAGTCTACCTCCTGAAATCGGTTTCCTGCAATTCTGCCCCGCTTTCAAGTCCTCTTGGCAGCCTTACTTCAGTATATTTTTGGACGATAGTTGTCATTTATAACTCTGCAGGTTTGTGAATTACAGTGCCCCTGAGCTCCTTTCTTCAACTCGTTTTCTTGTGAGCTGGCCGCAACACCGCAGGATGGCTTCAGGCCCTAATCTGGTTCCGGCACGGCACGCTGAGCCTTTGGTTATTTCCTCTTCCTGGTGGGAAATGAGAGTTAAATTTGCCCGTCCAGACACCTCCAGCTAGTCTCTCATTGGTTCTCGCTATTCCTGTTCATCTTCCGCAGAAATTGCAAACTGGGCCAAACAGGAGGTTAAAGGGACTGACTCTCCAAGTCGGGAGAGTGTTAGTAAAGCGTCTGGAATGTTGCACCCGAGTACCAGGGTACGAAAACTGAGACATATTTGAACACGTCTCCCGATCACATGGTTGATCATACTCTAGGTTCCACATGCATGTTTTAGCTGAAGGAAGAATACCTTAAACCTGGGTAGTTGAAACCCGTGGAATGGGTACCATGCAATATGACTTCAAAGGGTCTTCATTTGCTCACCGAACCTCTCCAATCCTATCACTGCTGCGTTTATGTCCCTGTACACATGCTTGATTCTCTTTCGGAGACATAGCAATCCATCGGTTTTAAGATACTTAAGAGTCAGGTACATTCTTAGGCGTTTAATATGCGGTGTTGAGTCCATTTCGTTGAGCAAGGAGTAGCTCTTGTCTATTCCATATTTGGCTTAAGGAACTTTATCTGTGCTCATTTCAATCTCTGGTTTTATGCAGCACCCCAACTCACCTTTACCCTTAAACAAGCATAAGTTGGTTTTCTAAATTTGAGACCTGTTCTGTTCTGTAATTCAGTTCCTGTGTAGCCAAGTTTACATTCCGTGTATTACTGATATCTTATGATGTTTCTTTTTCTGTGTGACTTATTTCAGTTAGAATCATCGTACCTGAATCCACTCATTGTGCTGCTACGGGCCTGATGACATAGATTTCACTGCTGAGTGATACTGCATTGTACGTAAGTACCACAAGTTCTTTATCCATTTTTCACTTTCTGTGATATTGAACTTGTATGGTAAACGAGGTTCTTGTAAACAGAGGCGTCCCAAACATTGGGGTGGCTGTGTCTTTTTGATTTTAATTTCCCTAAGCTATAGGACCATAAGTGGAAGTGCCCTAGGCTCTGTTGCTTTGTTTTTTAGATGTTTCAGGAAACACCATACACTTCTCCCGAGTTTCTGTTGGCAGTTTACATCCCGCCCATCAGCATAACAAGGCTCCCAGTTCTCCATGGCCTGTCCTGCCTTTCTGGATTTTACACTTGTTTCAGATGGCCCTTTTGACCGGGGGGAAGTGAGACTTCATTGTAGTGCAGTTTTCCTTTGCAAGCTTGCTTGGTTGGCCAAAAAGGGCGTATGCGTTTTTTCCTGAATATATTCAGGAAAAAACGCATACGCCCTTTTTGGCCAAGTGCATCATTGTGGACGTTCTGCCTCTTTTCCTATTCTTTCAATGCAATTCCAGTCTACCTCCTGAAATCGGTTTCCTGCAATTCTGCCCCGCTTTCAAGTCCTCTTGGCAGCCTTACTTCAGTATATTTTTGGACGATAGTTGTCATTTATAACTCTGCAGGTTTGTGAATTACAGTGCCCCTGAGCTCCTTTCTTCAACTCGTTTTCTTGTGAGCTGGCCGCAACACCGCAGGATGGCTTCAGGCCCTAATCTGGTTCCGGCACGGCACGCTGAGCCTTTGGTTATTTCCTCTTCCTGGTGGGAAATGAGAGTTAAATTTGCCCGTCCAGACACCTCCAGCTAGTCTCTCATTGGTTCTCGCTATTCCTGTTCATCTTCCGCAGAAATTGCAAACTGGGCCAAACAGGAGGTTAAAGGGACTGACTCTCCAAGTCGGGAGAGTGTTAGTAAAGCGTCTGGAATGTTGCACCCGAGTACCAGGGTACGAAAACTGAGACATATTTGAACACGTCTCCCGATCACATGGTTGATCATACTCTAGGTTCCACATGCATGTTTTAGCTGAAGGAAGAATACCTTAAACCTGGGTAGTTGAAACCCGTGGAATGGGTACCATGCAATATGACTTCAAAGGGTCTTCATTTGCTCACCGAACCTCTCCAATCCTATCACTGCTGCGTTTATGTCCCTGTACACATGCTTGATTCTCTTTCGGAGACATAGCAATCCATAGGTTTTAAGATACTTAAGAGTCAGGTACATTCTTAGGCGTTTAATATGCGGTGTTGAGTCCATTTCGTTGAGCAAGGAGTAGCTCTTGTCTATTCCATATTTGGCTTAAGGAACTTTATCTGTGCTCATTTCAATCTCTGGTTTTATGCAGCACCCCAACTCACCTTTACCCTTAAACAAGCATAAGTTGGTTTTCTAAATTTGAGACCCTGTTCTGTTCTGTAATTCAGTTCCTGTGTAGCCAAGTTTACATTCCGTGTATTACTGATATCTTATGATGTTTCTTTCTCTGTGTGACTTATTTCAGTTAGAATCATCGTACCTGAATCCACTCATTATGCTGCTACGGGCCTGATGGCATAGATTTCACTGCTGAGTGATACTGCATTGTACGTAAGTACCACAAGTTCTTTATCCATTTTTCACTTTCTGTAATATTGAACTTGTACGGTAAACGAGGTTCTTGTAAACAGAGGCGTCCCAAACATTGGGGTGGCTGTATCTTTTTGATTTTAATTTCCCTAAGCTATAGGACCATAAGTGGAAGTGCCCTAGGCTCTGTTGCTTTGTTTTTTAGATGTTTCAGGAAACACCATACACTTCTCCCGAGTGTCTGTTGGCAATTTACATCCCGCCCATCAGCATAACAAGGCTCCCAGTTCTCCATGGCCTGTCCTGCCTTTCTGGATTTTACACTTTTTTCAGATGGCCCTTTTGACCGGGGGGAGGTGAGACTTCATTGTAGTGCAGATTTCCTTTGCAAGCTTGCTTGGTTGGCCAAAAAGGGCGTATGCGTTTTTTCCTGAATATATTCAGGAAAAAACGCATACGCCCTTTTTGGCCAAGTGCATCATTGTGGACGTTCTGCCTCTTTTCCTATGCTTTCAATGCAATTCCAGTCTACCTCCTGAAATCGGTTTCCTGCAATTCTGCCCCGCTTTCAAGTCCTCTTGGCAGCCTTACTTCAGTATATTTTTGGACGATAGTTGTCATTTATAACTCTGCAGGTTTGTGAATTACAGTGCCCCTGAGCTCCTTTCTTCAACTCGTTTTCTTGTGAGCTGGCCGCAACACCGCAGGATGGCTTCAGGCCCTAATCTGGTTCCGGCACGGCACGCTGAGCCTTTGGTTATTTCCTCTTCCTGGTGGGAAATGGGAGTTAAATTTGCCCGTCCAGACACCTCCAGCTAGTCTCTCATTGGTTCTCGCTATTCCTGTTCATCTTCCGCAGAAATTGCAAACTGGGCCAAACAGGAGGTTAAAGGGACTGACTCTCCAAGTCGGGAGAGTGTTAGTAAAGCGTCTGGAATGTTGCACCCGAGTACCAGGGTATGAAAACTGAGACATATTTGAACACGTCTCCCGATCACATGGTTGATCATACTCTAGGTTCCACATGCATGTTTTAGCTGAAGGAAGAATACCTTAAACCTGGGTAGTTGAAACCCGTGGAATGGGTACCATGCAATATGACTTCAAAGGGTCTTCATTTGCTCACCGAACCTCTCCAATCCTATCACTGCTGCGTTTATGTCCCTGTACACATGCTTGATTCTCTTTCGGAGACATAGCAGTCCATAGGTTTTAAGATACTTAAGAGTCAGGTACATTCTTAGGCGTTTAATATGCGGTGTTGAGTCCATTTCGTTGAGCAAGGAGTAGCTCTTGTCTATTCCATATTTGGCTTAAGGAACTTTATCTGTGCTCATTTCAATCTCTGGTTTTATGCAGCACCCCAACTCACCTTTACCCTTAAACAAGCATAAGTTGGTTTTCTAAATTTGAGACCCTGTTCTGTTCTGTAATTCAGTTCCTGTGTAGCCAAGTTTACATTCCGTGTATTACTGATATCTTATGATGTTTCTTTTTCTGTGTGACTTATTTCAGTTAGAATCATCGTACCTGAATCCACTCATTGTGCTTCTACGGGCCTGATGGCATAGATATCACTGCTGAGTGATACTGCATTGTACGTAAGTACCACAAGTTCTTTATCCATTTTTCACTTTCTGTGATATTGAACTTGTACGGTAAACGAGGTTCTTGTAAACAGAGGCGTCCCAAACATTGGGGTGGCTGTATCTTTTTGATTTTAATTTCCCTAAGCTATAGGACCATAAGTGGAAGTGCCCTAGGCTCTGTTGCTTTGTTTTTTAGATGTTTCAGGAAACACCATACACTTCTCCCGAGTGTCTATTGGCAGTTTACATCCCGCCCATCAGCATAACAAGGCTCCCAGTTCTCCATGGCCTGTCCTGCCTTTCTGGATTTTACACTTTTTTCAGATGGCCCTTTTGACCGGGGGGGGGGGGAAGTGAGACTTCATTGTAGTGCAGATTTCCTTTGCAAGCTTGCTTGGTTGGCCAAAAAGGGCGTATGCGTTTTTTCCTGAATATATTCAGGAAAAAACGCATACGCCCTTTTTGGCCAAGTGCATCATTGTGGACGTTCTGCCTCTTTTCCTATGCTTTCAATGCAATTCCAGTCTACCTCCTGAAATCGGTTTCCTGCAATTCTGCCCCGCTTTCAAGTCCTCTTGGCAGCCTTACTTCAGTATATTTTTGGACGATAGTTGTCATTTATAACTCTGCAGGTTTGTGAATTACAGTGCCCCTGAGCTCCTTTCTTCAACTCGTTTTCTTGTGAGCTGGCCGCAACACCGCAGGATGGCTTCAGGCCCTAATCTGGTTCCGGCACGGCACGCTGAGCCTTTGGTTATTTCCTCTTCCTGGTGGGAAATGAGAGTTAAATTTGCCCGTTCAGACACCTCCAGCTAGTCTCTCATTGGTTCTCGCTATTCCTGTTCATCTTCCGCAGAAATTGCAAACTGGGCCAAACAGGAGGTTAAAGGGACTGACTCTCCAAGTCGGGAGAGTGTTAGTAAAGCATCTGGAATGTTGCACCCGAGTACCAGGGTACGAAAACTGAGACATATTTGAACACGTCTCCCGATCACATGGTTGATCATACACTAGGTTCCACATGCATGTTTTAGCTGAAGGAAGAATACCTTAAACCTGGGTAGTTGAAACCCGTGGAATGGGTACCATGCAATATGACTTCAAAGGGTCTTCATTTGCTCACCGAACCTCTCCAATCCTATCACTGCTGCGTTTATGTCCCTGTACACATGCTTGATTCTCTTTCGGAGACATAGCAATCCATAGGTTTTAAGATACTTAAGAGTCAGGTACATTCTTAGGCGTTTAATATGCGGTGTTGAGTCCATTTCGTTGAGCAAGGAGTAGCTCTTGTCTATTCCATATTTGGCTTAAGGAACTTTATCTGTGCTCATTTCAATCTCTGGTTTTATGCAGCACCCCAACTCACCTTTACCCTTAAACAAGCATAAGTTGGTTTTCTAAATTTGAGACCCTGTTCTGTTCTGTAATTCAGTTCCTGTGTAGCCAAGTTTACATTCCGTGTATTACTGATATCTTATGATGTTTCTTTTTCTGTGTGACTTATTTCAGTTAGAATCATCGTACCTGAATCCACTCATTGTGCTGCTACGGGCCTGATGACATAGATTTCACTGCTGAGTGATACTGCATTGTACGTAAGTACCACAAGTTCTTTATCCATTTTTCACTTTCTGTGATATTGAACTTGTACGGTAAACGAGGTTCTTGTAAACAGAGGCGTCCCAAACATTGGGGTGGCTGTGTCTTTTTGATTTTAATTTCCCTAAGCTATAGGACCATAAGTGGAAGTGCCCTAGGCTCTGTTGCTTTGTTTTTTAGATGTTTCAGGAAACACCATACACTTCTCCCGAGTGTCTGTTGGCAGTTTACATCCCGCCCATCAGCATAACAAGGCTCCCAGTTCTCCATGGCCTGTCCTGCCTTTCTGGATTTTACACTTGTTTCAGATGGCCCTTTTGACCGGGGGGAAGTGAGACTTCATTGTAGTGCAGTTTTCCTTTGCAAGCTTGCTTGGTTGGCCAAAAAGGGCGTATGCGTTTTTTCCTGAATATATTCAGGAAAAAACGCATACGCCCTTTTTGGCCAAGTGCATCATTGTGGACGTTCTGCCTCTTTTCCTATGCTTTCAATGCAATTCCAGTCTACCTCCTGAAATCGGTTTCCTGCAATTCTGCCCCGCTTTCAAGTCCTCTTGGCAGCCTTACTTCAGTATATTTTTGGACGATAGTTGTCATTTATAACTCTGCAGGTTTGTGAATTACAGTGCCCCTGAGCTCCTTTCTTCAACTCGTTTTCTTGTGAGCTGGCCGCAACACCGCAGGATGGCTTCAGGCCCTAATCTGGTTCCGGCACGGCACGCTGAGCCTTTGGTTATTTCCTCTTCCTGGTGGGAAATGAGAGTTAAATTTGCCCGTCCAGACACCTCCAGCTAGTCTCTCATTGGTTCTCGCTATTCCTGTTCATCTTCCGCAGAAATTGCAAACTGGGCCAAACAGGAGGTTAAAGGGACTGACTCTCCAAGTCGGGAGAGTGTTAGTAAAGCGTCTGGAATGTTGCACCCGAGTACCAGGGTACGAAAACTGAGACATATTTGAACACGTCTCCCGATCACATGGTTGATCATACTCTAGGTTCCACATGCATGTTTTAGCTGAAGGAAGAATACCTTAAACCTGGGTAGTTGAAACCCGTGGAATGGGTACCATGCAATATGACTTCAAAGGGTCTTCATTTGCTCACCGAACCTCTCCAATCCTATCACTGCTGCGTTTATGTCCCTGTACACATGCTTGATTCTCTTTCGGAGACATAGCAATCCATCGGTTTTAAGATACTTAAGAGTCAGGTACATTCTTAGGCGTTTAATATGCGGTGTTGAGTCCATTTCGTTGAGCAAGGAGTAGCTCTTGTCTATTCCATATTTGGCTTAAGGAACTTTATCTGTGCTCATTTCAATCTCTGGTTTTATGCAGCACCCCAACTCACCTTTACCCTTAAACAAGCATAAGTTGGTTTTCTAAATTTGAGACCCTGTTCTGTTCTGTAATTCAGTTCCTGTGTAGCCAAGTTTACATTCCGTGTATTACTGATATCTTATGATGTTTCTTTTTCTGTGTGACTTATTTCAGTTAGAATCATCGTACCTGAATCCACTCATTGTGCTGCTACGGGCCTGATGACATAGATTTCACTGCTGAGTGATACTGCATTGTACGTAAGTACCACAAGTTCTTTATCCATTTTTCACTTTCTGTGATATTGAACTTGTACGGTAAACGAGGTTCTTGTAAACAGAGGCGTCCCAAACATTGGGGTGGCTGTGTCTTTTTGATTTTAATTTCCCTAAGCTATAGGACCATAAGTGGAAGTGCCCTAGGCTCTGTTGCTTTGTTTTTTAGATGTTTCAGGAAACACCATACACTTCTCCCGAGTGTCTGTTGGCAGTTTACATCCCGCCCATCAGCATAACAAGGCTCCCAGTTCTCCATGGCCTGTCCTGCCTTTCTGGATTTTACACTTGTTTCAGATGGCCCTTTTGACCGGGGGGAAGTGAGACTTCATTGTAGTGCAGTTTTCCTTTGCAAGCTTGCTTGGTTGGCCAAAAAGGGCGTATGCGTTTTTTCCTGAATATATTCAGGAAAAAACGCATACGCCCTTTTTGGCCAAGTGCATCATTGTGGACGTTCTGCCTCTTTTCCTATGCTTTCAATGCAATTCCAGTCTACCTCCTGAAATCGGTTTCCTGCAATTCTGCCCCGCTTTCAAGTCCTCTTGGCAGCCTTACTTCAGTATATTTTTGGACGATAGTTGTCATTTATAACTCTGCAGGTTTGTGAATTACAGTGCCCCTGAGCTCCTTTCTTCAACTCGTTTTCTTGTGAGCTGGCCGCAACACCGCAGGATGGCTTCAGGCCCTAATCTGGTTCCGGCACGGCACGCTGAGCCTTTGGTTATTTCCTCTTCCTGGTGGGAAATGAGAGTTAAATTTGCCCGTCCAGACACCTCCAGCTAGTCTCTCATTGGTTCTCGCTATTCCTGTTCATCTTCCGCAGAAATTGCAAACTGGGCCAAACAGGAGGTTAAAGGGACTGACTCTCCAAGTCGGGAGAGTGTTAGTAAATGTTAGTAAAGCGTCTGGAATGTTGCACCCGAGTACCAGGGTACGAAAACTGAGACATATTTGAACACGTCTCCCGATCACATGGTTGATCATACTCTAGGTTCCACATGCATGTTTTAGCTGAAGGAAGAATACCTTAAACCTGGGTAGTTGAAACCCGTGGAATGGGTACCATGCAATATGACTTCAAAGGGTCTTCATTTGCTCACCGAACCTCTCCAATCCTATCACTGCTGCGTTTATGTCCCTGTACACATGCTTGATTCTCTTTCGGAGACATAGCAATCCATCGGTTTTAAGATACTTAAGAGTCAGGTACATTCTTAGGCGTTTAATATGCGGTGTTGAGTCCATTTCGTTGAGCAAGGAGTAGCTCTTGTCTATTCCATATTTGGCTTAAGGAACTTTATCTGTGCTCATTTCAATCTCTGGTTTTATGCAGCACCCCAACTCACCTTTACCCTTAAACAAGCATAAGTTGGTTTTCTAAATTTGAGACCCTGTTCTGTTCTGTAATTCAGTTCCTGTGTAGCCAAGTTTACATTCCGTGTATTACTGATATCTTATGATGTTTCTTTTTCTGTGTGACTTATTTCAGTTAGAATCATCGTACCTGAATCCACTCATTGTGCTGCTACGGGCCTGATGACATAGATTTCACTGCTGAGTGATACTGCATTGTACGTAAGTACCACAAGTTCTTTATCCATTTTTCACTTTCTGTGATATTGAACTTGTATGGTAAACGAGGTTCTTGTAAACAGAGGCGTCCCAAACATTGGGGTGGCTGTGTCTTTTTGATTTTAATTTCCCTAAGCTATAGGACCATAAGTGGAAGTGCCCTAGGCTCTGTTGCTTTGTTTTTTAGATGTTTCAGGAAACACCATACACTTCTCCCGAGTGTCTGTTGGCAGTTTACATCCCGCCCATCAGCATAACAAGGCTCCCAGTTCTCCATGGCCTGTCCTGCCTTTCTGGATTTTACACTTGTTTCAGATGGCCCTTTTGACCGGGGGGAAGTGAGACTTCATTGTAGTGCAGATTTCCTTTGCAAGCTTGCTTGGTTGGCCAAAAAGGGCGTATGCGTTTTTTCCTGAATATATTCAGGAAAAAACGCATACGCCCTTTTTGGCCAAGTGCATCATTGTGGACGTTCTGCCTCTTTTCCTATGCTTTCAATGCAATTCCAGTCTACCTCCTGAAATCGGTTTCCTGCAATTCTGCCCCGCTTTCAAGTCCTCTTGGCAGCCTTACTTCAGTATATTTTTGGACGATAGTTGTCATTTATAACTCTGCAGGTTTGTGAATTACAGTGCCCCTGAGCTCCTTTCTTCAACTCGTTTTCTTGTGAGCTGGCCGCAACACCGCAGGATGGCTTCAGGCCCTAATCTGGTTCCGGCACGGCACGCTGAGCCTTTGGTTATTTCCTCTTCCTGGTGGGAAATGAGAGTTAAATTTGCCCGTCCAGACACCTCCAGCTAGTCTCTCATTGGTTCTCGCTATTCCTGTTCATCTTCCGCAGAAATTGCAAACTGGGCCAAACAGGAGGTTAAAGGGACTGACTCTCCAAGTCGGGAGAGTGTTAGTAAAGCGTCTGGAATGTTGCACCCGAGTACCAGGGTACGAAAACTGAGACATATTTGAACACGTCTCCCGATCACATGGTTGATCATACTCTAGGTTCCACATGCATGTTTTAGCTGAAGGAAGAATACCTTAAACCTGGGTAGTTGAAACCCGTGGAATGGGTACCATGCAATATGACTTCAAAGGGTCTTCATTTGCTCACCGAACCTCTCCAATCCTATCACTGCTGCGTTTATGTCCCTGTACACATGCTTGATTCTCTTTCGGAGACATAGCAATCCATAGGTTTTAAGATACTTAAGAGTCAGGTACATTCTTAGGCGTTTAATATGCGGTGTTGAGTCCATTTCGTTGAGCAAGGAGTAGCTCTTGTCTATTCCATATTTGGCTTAAGGAACTTTATCTGTGCTCATTTCAATCTCTGGTTTTATGCAGCACCCCAACTCACCTTTACCCTTAAACAAGCATAAGTTGGTTTTCTAAATTTGAGACCCTGTTCTGTTCTGTAATTCAGTTCCTGTGTAGCCAAGTTTACATTCCGTGTATTACTGATATCTTATGATGTTTCTTTCTCTGTGTGAATTATTTCAGTTAGAATCATCGTACCTGAATCCACTCATTGTGCTGCTACGGGCCTGATGACATAGATTTCACTGCTGAGTGATACTGCATTGTATGTAAGTACCACAAGTTCTTTATCCATTTTTCACTTTCTGTGATATTGAACTTGTACGGTAAACGAGGTTCTTGTAAACAGAGGCGTCCCAAACATTGGGGTGGCTGTATCTTTTTGATTTTAATTTCCCGAAGCTATAGGACCATAAGTGGAAGTGCCCTAGGCTCTGTTGCTTTGTTTTTTAGATGTTTCAGGAAACACCATACACTTCTCCCGAGTGTCTGTTGGCAGTTTACATCCCGCCCATCAGCATAACAAGGCTCCCAGGTCTCCATGGCCTGTCCTGCCTTTCTGGATTTTACACTTTTTTCAGATGGCCCTTTTGACCGGGGGGGGAGGGAAGTGAGACTTCATTGTAGTGCAGATTTCCTTTGCAAGCTTGCTTGGTTGGCCAAAAAGGGCGTATGCGTTTTTTCCTGAATATATTCAGGAAAAAACGCATACGCCCTTTTTGGCCAAGTGCATCATTGTGGACGTTCTGCCTCTTTTCCTATGCTTTCAATGCAATTCCAGTCTACCTCCTGAAATCGGTTTCCTGCAATTCTGCCCCGCTTTCAAGTCCTCTTGGCAGCCTTACTTCAGTATATTTTTGGACGATAGTTGTCATTTATAACTCTGCAGGTTTGTGAATTACAGTGCCCCTGAGCTCCTTTCTTCAACTCGTTTTCTTGTGAGCTGGCCGCAACACCGCAGGATGGCTTCAGGCCCTAATCTGGTTCCGGCACGGCACGCTGAGCCTTTGGTTATTTCCTCTTCCTGGTGGGAAATGAGAGTTAAATTTGCCCGTCCAGACACCTCCAGCTAGTCTCTCATTGGTTCTCGCTATTCCTGTTCATCTTCCGCAGAAATTGCAAACTGGGCCAAACAGGAGGTTAAAGGGACTGACTCTCCAAGTCGGGAGAGTGTTAGTAAAGCGTCTGGAATGTTGCACCCGAGTACCAGGGTACGAAAACTGAGACATATTTGAACACGTCTCCCGATCACATGGTTGATCATACTCTAGGTTCCACATGCATGTTTTAGCTGAAGGAAGAATACCTTAAACCTGGGTAGTTGAAACCCGTGGAATGGGTACCATGCAATATGACTTCAAAGGGTCTTCATTTGCTCACCGAACCTCTCCAATCCTATCACTGCTGCGTTTATGTCCCTGTACACATGCTTGATTCTCTTTCGGAGACATAGCAATCCATAGGTTTTAAGATACTTAAGAGTCAGGTACATTCTTAGGCGTTTAATATGCGGTGTTGAGTCCATTTCGTTGAGCAAGGAGTAGCTCTTGTCTATTCCATATTTGGCTTAAGGAACTTTATCTGTGCTCATTTCAATCTCTGGTTTTATGCAGCACCCCAACTCACCTTTACCCTTAAACAAGCATAAGTTGGTTTTCTAAATTTGAGACCCTGTTCTGTTCTGTAATTCAGTTCCTGTGTAGCCAAGTTTACATTCCGTGTATTACTGATATCTTATGATGTTTCTTTCTCTGTGTGACTTATTTCAGTTAGAATCATCGTACCTGAATCCACTCATTGTGCTGCTACGGGCCTGATGACATAGATTTCACTGCTGAGTGATACTGCATTGTATGTAAGTACCACAAGTTCTTTATCCATTTTTCACTTTCTGTGATATTGAACTTGTACGGTAAACGAGGTTCTTGTAAACAGAGGCGTCCCAAACATTGGGGTGGCTGTATCTTTTTGATTTTAATTTCCCGAAGCTATAGGACCATAAGTGGAAGTGCCCTAGGCTCTGTTGCTTTGTTTTTTAGATGTTTCAGGAAACACCATACACTTCTCCCGAGTGTCTGTTGGCAGTTTACATCCCGCCCATCAGCATAACAAGGCTCCCAGGTCTCCATGGCCTGTCCTGCCTTTCTGGATTTTACACTTTTTTCAGATGGCCCTTTTGACCGGGGGGGGAGGGAAGTGAGACTTCATTGTAGTGCAGATTTCCTTTGCAAGCTTGCTTGGTTGGCCAAAAAGGGCGTATGCGTTTTTTCCTGAATATATTCAGGAAAAAACGCATACGCCCTTTTTGGCCAAGTGCATCATTGTGGACGTTCTGCCTCTTTTCCTATGCTTTCAATGCAATTCCAGTCTACCTCCTGAAATCGGTTTCCTGCAATTCTGCCCCGCTTTCAAGTCCTCTTGGCAGCCTTACTTCAGTATATTTTTGGACGATAGTTGTCATTTATAACTCTGCAGGTTTGTGAATTACAGTGCCCCTGAGCTCCTTTCTTCAACTCGTTTTCTTGTGAGCTGGCCGCAACACCGCAGGATGGCTTCAGGCCCTAATCTGGTTCCGGCACGGCACGCTCTGCCTTTGGTTATTTCCTCTTCCTGGTGGGAAATGAGAGTTAAATTTGCCCGTCCAGACACCTCCAGCTAGTCTCTCATTGGTTCTCGCTATTCCTGTTCATCTTCCGCAGAAATTGCAAACTGGGCCAAACAGGAGGTTAAAGGGACTGACTCTCCAAGTCGGGAGAGTGTTAGTAAAGCGTCTGGAATGTTGCACCCGAGTACCAGGGTACGAAAACTGAGACATATTTGAACACGTCTCCCGATCACATGGTTGATCATACTCTAGGTTCCACATGCATGTTTTAGCTGAAGGAAGAATACCTTAAACCTGGGTAGTTGAAACCCGTGGAATGGATACCATGCAATATGACTTCAAAGGGTCTTCATTTGCTCACCGAACCTCTCCAATCCTATCACTGCTGCGTTTATGTCCCTGTACACATGCTTGATTCTCTTTCGGAGACATAGCAATCCATCGGTTTTAAGATACTTAAGAGTCAGGTACATTCTTAGGCGTTTAATATGCGGTGTTGAGTCCATTTCGTTGAGCAAGGAGTAGCTCTTGTCTATTCCATATTTGGCTTAAGGAACTTTATCTGTGCTCATTTCAATCTCTGGTTTTATGCAGCACCCCAACTCACCTTTACCCTTAAACAAGCATAAGTTGGTTTTCTAAATTTGAGACCCTGTTCTGTTCTGTAATTCAGTTCCTGTGTAGCCAAGTTTACATTCCGTGTATTACTGATATCTTATGATGTTTCTTTCTCTGGGTGACTTATTTCAGTTAGAATCATCGTACCTGAATCCACTCATTGTGCTGCTACGGGCCTGATGACATAGATTTCACTGCTGAGTGATACTGCATTGTACGTAAGTACCACAAGTTCTTTATCCATTTTTCACTTTCTGTGATATTGAACTTGTACGGTAAACGAGGTTCTTGTAAACAGAGGCGTCCCAAACATTGGGGTGGCTGTATCTTTTTGATTTTAATTTCCCTAAGCTATAGGACCATAAGTGGAAGTGCCCTAGGCTCTGTTGCTTTGTTTTTTAGATGTTTCAGGAAACACCATACACTTCTCCCGAGTGTCTGTTGGCAATTTACATCCCGCCCATCAGCATAACAAGGCTCCCAGTTCTCCATGGCCTGTCCTGCCTTTCTGGATTTTACACTTTTTTCAGATGGCCCTTTTGACCGGGGTGGGGGGGAAGTGAGACTTCATTGTAGTGCAGATTTCCTTTGCAAGCTTGCTTGGTTGGCCAAAAAGGGCGTATGCGTTTTTTCCTGAATATATTCAGGAAAAAACGCATACGCCCTTTTTGGCCAAGTGCATCATTGTGGACGTTCTGCCTCTTTTCCTATGCTTTCAATGCAATTCCAGTCTACCTCCTGAAATCGGTTTCCTGCAATTCTGCCCCGCTTTCAAGTCCTCTTGGCAGCCTTACTTCAGTATATTTTTGGACGATAGTTGTCATTTATAACTCTGCAGGTTTGTGAATTACAGTGCCCCTGAGCTCCTTTCTTCAACTCGTTTTCTTGTGAGCTGGCCGCAACACCGCAGGATGGCTTCAGGCCCTAATCTGGTTCCGGCACGGCACGCTGAGCCTTTGGTTATTTCCTCTTCCTGGTGGGAAATGGGAGTTAAATTTGCCCGTCCAGACACCTCCAGCTAGTCTCTCATTGGTTCTCGCTATTCCTGTTCATCTTCCGCAGAAATTGCAAACTGGGCCAAACAGGAGGTTAAAGGGACTGACTCTCCAAGTCGGGAGAGTGTTAGTAAAGCGTCTGGAATGTTGCACCCGAGTACCAGGGTACGAAAACTGAGACATATTTGAACACGTCTCCCGATCACATGGTTGATCATACTCTAGGTTCCACATGCATGTTTTAGCTGAAGGAAGAATACCTTAAACCTGGGTAGTTGAAACCCGTGGAATGGGTACCATGCAATATGACTTCAAAGGGTCTTCATTTGCTCACCGAACCTCTCCAATCCTATCACTGCTGCGTTTATGTCCCTGTACACATGCTTGATTCTCTTTCGGAGACATAGCAATCCATAGGTTTTAAGATACTTAAGAGTCAGGTACATTCTTAGGCGTTTAATATGCGGTGTTGAGACCATTTCGTTGAGCAAGGAGTAGCTCTTGTCTATTCCATATTTGGCTTAAGGAACTTTATCTGTGCTCATTTCAATCTCTGGTTTTATGCAGCACCCCAACTCACCTTTACCCTTAAACAAGCATAAGTTGGTTTTCTAAATTTGAGACCCTGTTCTGTTCTGTAATTCAGTTCCTGTGTAGCCAAGTTTACATTCCGTGTATTACTGATATCTTATGATGTTTCTTTCTCTGTGTGACTTATTTCAGTTAGAATCATCGTACCTGAATCCACTCATTGTGCTGCTACGGGCCTGATGACATAGATTTCACTGCTGAGTGATACTGCATTGTACGTAAGTACCACAAGTTCTTTATCCATTTTTCACTTTCTGTGATATTGAACTTGTACGGTAAACGAGGTTCTTGTAAACAGAGGCGTCCCAAACATTGGGGTGGCTGTATCTTTTTGATTTTAATTTCCCTAAGCTATAGGACCATAAGTGGAAGTGCCCTAGGCTCTGTTGCTTTGTTTTTTAGATGTTTCAGGAAACACCATACACTTCTCCCGAGTGTCTGTTGGCAATTTACATCCCGCCCATCAGCATAACAAGGCTCCCAGTTCTCCATGGCCTGTCCTGCCTTTCTGGATTTTACACTTTTTTCAGATGGCCCTTTTGACCGGGGTGGGGGGGAAGTGAGACTTCATTGTAGTGCAGATTTCCTTTGCAAGCTTGCTTGGTTGGCCAAAAAGGGCGTATGCGTTTTTTCCTGAATATATTCAGGAAAAAACGCATACGCCCTTTTTGGCCAAGTGCATCATTGTGGACGTTCTGCCTCTTTTCCTATGCTTTCAATGCAATTCCAGTCTACCTCCTGAAATCGGTTTCCTGCAATTCTGCCCCGCTTTCAAGTCCTCTTGGCAGCCTTACTTCAGTATATTTTTGGACGATAGCTGTCATTTATAACTCTGCAGGTTTGTGAATTACAGTGCCCCTGAGCTCCTTTCTTCAACTCGCTTTCTTGTGAGCTGGCCGCAACACCGCAGGATGGCTTCAGGCCCTAATCTGGTTCCGGCACGGCACGCTGAGCCTTTGGTTATTTCCTCTTCCTGGTGGGAAATGAGAGTTAAATTTGCCCGTCCAGACACCTCCAGCTAGTCTCTCATTGGTTCTCGCTATTCCTGTTCATCTTCCGCAGAAATTGCAAACTGGGCCAAACAGGAGGTTAAAGGGACTGACTCTCCAAGTCGGGAGAGTGTTAGTAAAGCGTCTGGAATGTTGCACCCGAGTACCAGGGTACGAAAACTGAGACATATTTGAACACGTCTCCCGATCACATGGTTGATCATACTCTAGGTTCCACATGCATGTTTTAGCTGAAGGAAGAATACCTTAAACCTGGGTAGTTGAAACCCGTGGAATGGGTACCATGCAATATGACTTCAAAGGGTCTTCATTTGCTCACCGAACCTCTCCAATCCTATCACTGCTGCGTTTATGTCCCTGTACACATGCTTGATTCTCTTTCGGAGACATAGCAATCCATAGGTTTTAAGATACTTAAGAGTCAGGTACATTCTTAGGCGTTTAATATGCGGTGTTGAGTCCATTTCGTTGAGCAAGGAGTAGCTCTTGTCTATTCCATATTTGGCTTAAGGAACTTTATCTGTGCTCATTTCAATCTCTGGTTTTATGCAGCACCCCAACTCACCTTTACCCTTAAACAAGCATAAGTTGGTTTTCTAAATTTGAGACCCTGTTCTGTTCTGTAATTCAGTTCCTGTGTAGCCAAGTTTACATTCCGTGTATTACTGATATCTTATGATGTTTCTTTCTCTGTGTGACTTATTTCAGTTAGAATCATCGTACCTGAATCCACTCATTGTGCTGCTACGGGCCTGATGACATAGATTTCACTGCTGAGTGATACTGCATTGTACGTAAGTACCACAAGTTCTTTATCCATTTTTCACTTTCTGTGATATTGAACTTGTACGGTAAACGAGGTTCTTGTAAACAGAGGCGTCCCAAACATTGGGGTGGCTGTATCTTTTTGATTTTAATTTCCCTAAGCTATAGGACCATAAGTGGAAGTGCCCTAGGCTCTGTTGCTTTGTTTTTTAGATGTTTCAGGAAACACCATACACTTCTCCCGAGTGTCTGTTGGCAGTTTACATCCCGCCCATCAGCATAACAAGGCTCCCAGTTCTCCATGGCCTGTCCTGCCTTTCTGGATTTTACACTTTTTTCAGATGGCCCTTTTGACCGGGGGGAAGTGAGACTTCATTGTAGTGCAGATTTCCTTTGCAAGCTTGCTTGGTTGGCCAAAAAGGGCGTATGCGTTTTTTCCTGAATATATTCAGGAAAAAACGCATACGCCCTTTTTGGCCAAGTGCATCATTGTGGACGTTCTGCCTCTTTTCCTATGCTTTCAATGCAATTCCAGTCTACCTCCTGAAATCGGTTTCCTGCAATTCTGCCCCGCTTTCAAGTCCTCTTGGCAGCCTTACTTCAGTATATTTTTGGACGATAGTTGTCATTTATAACTCTGCAGGTTTGTGAATTACAGTGCCCCTGAGCTCCTTTCTTCAACTCGTTTTCTTGTGAGCTGGCCGCAACACCGCAGGATGGCTTCAGGCCCTAATCTGGTTCCGGCACGGCACGCTGAGCCTTTGGTTATTTCCTCTTCCTGGTGGGATATGAGAGTTAAATTTGCCCGTCCAGACACCTCCAGCTAGTCTCTCATTGGTTCTCGCTATTCCTGTTCATCTTCCGCAGAAATTGCAAACTGGGCCAAACAGGAGGTTAAAGGGACTGACTCTCCAAGTCGGGAGAGTGTTAGTAAAGCGTCTGGAATGTTGCACCCGAGTACCAGGGTACGAAAACTGAGACATATTTGAACACGTCTCCCGATCACATGGTTGATCATACTCTAGGTTCCACATGCATGTTTTAGCTGAAGGAAGAATACCTTAAACCTGGGTAGTTGAAACCCGTGGAATGGGTACCATGCAATATGACTTCAAAGGGTCTTCATTTGCTCACCGAACCTCTCCAATCCTATCACTGCTGCGTTTATGTCCCTGTACACATGCTTGATTCTCTTTCGGAGACATAGCAATCCATAGGTTTTAAGATACTTAAGAGTCAGGTACATTCTTAGGCGTTTAATATGCGGTGTTGAGTCCATTTCGTTGAGCAAGGAGTAGCTCTTGTCTATTCCATATTTGGCTTAAGGAACTTTATCTGTGCTCATTTCAATCTCTGGTTTTATGCAGCACCCCAACTCACCTTTACCCTTAAACAAGCATAAGTTGGTTTTCTAAATTTGAGACCCTGTTCTGTTCTGTAATTCAGTTCCTGTGTAGCCAAGTTTACATTCCGTGTATTACTGATATCTTATGATGTTTCTTTTTCTGTGTGACTTATTTCAGTTAGAATCATCGTACCTGAATCCACTCATTGTGCTGCTACGGGCCTGATGACATAGATTTCACTGCTGAGTGATACTGCATTGTACGTAAGTACCACAAGTTCTTTATCCATTTTTCACTTTCTGTGATATTGAACTTGTACGGTAAACGAGGTTCTTGTAAACAGAGGCGTCCCAAACATTGGGGTGGCTGTATCTTTTTGATTTTAATTTCCCTAAGCTATAGGACCATAAGTGGAAGTGCCCTAGGCTCTGTTGCTTTGTTTTTTAGATGTTTCAGGAAACACCATACACTTCTCCCGAGTGTCTGTTGGCAATTTACATCCCGCCCATCAGCATAACAAGGCTCCCAGTTCTCCATGGCCTGTCCTGCCTTTCTGGATTTTACACTTTTTTCAGATGGCCCTTTTGACCGGGGTGAAGTGAGACTTCATTGTAGTGCAGATTTCCTTTGCAAGCTTGCTTGGTTGGCCAAAAAGGGCGTATGCGTTTTTTCCTGAATATATTCAGGAAAAAACGCATACGCCCTTTTTGGCCAAGTGCATCATTGTGGACGTTCTGCCTCTTTTCCTATGCTTTCAATGCAATTCCAGTCTACCTCCTGAAATCGTTTTCCTGCAATTCTGCCCCGCTTTCAAGTCCTCTTGGCAGCCTTACTTCAGTATATTTTTGGACGATAGTTGTCATTTATAACTCTGCAGGTTTGTGAATTACAGTGCCCCTGAGCTCCTTTCTTCAACTCGTTTTCTTGTGAGCTGGCCGCAACACCGCAGGATGGCTTCAGGCCCTAATCTGGTTCCGGCACGGCACGCTGAGCCTTTGGTTATTTCCTCTTCCTGGTGGGAAATGAGAGTTAAATTTGCCCGTCCAGACACCTCCAGCTAGTCTCTCATTGGTTCTCGCTATTCCTGTTCATCTTCCGCAGAAATTGCAAACTGGGCCAGACAGGAGGTTAAAGGGACTGACTCTCCAAGTCGGGAGAGTGTTAGTAAAGCGTCTGGAATGTTGCACCCGAGTACCAGGGTACGAAAACTGAGACATATTTGAACACGTCTCCCGATCACATGGTTGATCATACTCTAGGTTCCACATGCATGTTTTAGCTGAAGGAAGAATACCTTAAACCTGGGTAGTTGAAACCCGTGGAATGGGTACCATGCAATATGACTTCAAAGGGTCTTCATTTGCTCACCGAACCTCTCCAATCCTATCACTGCTGCGTTTATGTCCCTGTACACATGCTTGATTCTCTTTCGGAGACAGAGCAATCCATAGGTTTTAAGATACTTAAGAGTCAGGTACATTCTTAGGCGTTTAATATGCGGTGTTGAGTCCATTTCGTTGAGCAAGGAGTAGCTCTTGTGTATTCCATATTTGGCTTAAGGAACTTTATCTGTGCTCATTTCAATCTCTGGTTTTATGCAGCACCCCAACTCACCTTTACCCTTAAACAAGCATAAGTTGGTTTTCTAAATTTGAGACCCTGTTCTGTTCTGTAATTCAGTTCCTGTGTAGCCAAGTTTACATTCCGTGTATTACTGATATCTTATGATGTTTCTTTTTCTGTGTGACTTATTTCAGTTAGAATCATCGTACCTGAATCCACTCATTGTGCTGCTACGGGCCTGATGACATAGATTTCACTGCTGAGTGATACTGCATTGTACGTAAGTACCACCAGTTCTTTATCCATTTTTCACTTTCTGTGATATTGAACTTGTACGGTAAACGAGGTTCTTGTAAACAGAGGCGTCCCAAACATTGGGGTGGCTGTGTCTTTTTGATTTTAATTTCCCTAAGCTATAGGACCATAAGTGGAAGTGCCCTAGGCTCTGTTGCTTTGTTTTTTAGATGTTTCAGGAAACACCATACACTTCTCCCGAGTGTCTGTTGGCAGTTTACATCCCGCCCATCAGCATAACAAGGCTCCCAGTTCTCCATGGCCTGTCCTGCCTTTCTGGATTTTACACTTTTTTCAGATGGCCCTTTTGACCGGGGGGAAGTGAGACTTCATTGTAGTGCAGATTTCCTTTGCAAGCTTGCTTGGTTGGCCAAAAAGGGCGTATGCGTTTTTTCCTGAATATATTCAGGAAAAAACGCATACGCCCTTTTTGGCCAAGTGCATCATTGTGGACGTTCTGCCTCTTTTCCTATGCTTTCAATGCAATTCCAGTCTACCTCCTGAAATCGGTTTCCTGCAATTCTGCCCCGCTTTCAAGTCCTCTTGGCAGCCTTACTTCAGTATATTTTTGGACGATAGCTGTCATTTATAACTCTGCAGGTTTGTGAATTACAGTGCCCCTGAGCTCCTTTCTTCAACTCGTTTTCTTGTGAGCTGGCCGCAACACCGCAGGATGGCTTCAGGCCCTAATCTGGTTCCGGCACGGCACGCTGAGCCTTTGGTTATTTCCTCTTCCTGGTGGGAAATGAGAGTTAAATTTGCCCGTCCAGACACCTCCAGCTAGTCTCTCATTGGTTCTCGCTATTCCTGTTCATCTTCCGCAGAAATTGCAAACTGGGCCAAACAGGAGGTTAAAGGGACTGACTCTCCAAGTCGGGAGAGTGTTAGTAAAGCGTCTGGAATGTTGCACCCGAGTACCAGGGTACGAAAACTGAGACATATTTGAACACGTCTCCCGATCACATGGTTGATCATACTCTAGGTTCCACATGCATGTTTTAGCTGAAGGAAGAATACCTTAAACCTGGGTAGTTGAAACCCGTGGAATGGGTACCATGCAATATGACTTCAAAGGGTCTTCATTTGCTCACCGAACCTCTCCAATCCTATCACTGCTGCGTTTATGTCCCTGTACACATGCTTGATTCTCTTTCGGAGACATAGCAATCCATCGGTTTTAAGATACTTAAGAGTCAGGTACATTCTTAGGCGTTTAATATGCGGTGTTGAGTCCATTTCGTTGAGCAAGGAGTAGCTCTTGTCTATTCCATATTTGGCTTAAGGAACTTTATCTGTGCTCATTTCAATCTCTGGTTTTATGCAGCACCCCAACTCACCTTTACCCTTAAACAAGCATAAGTTGGTTTTCTAAATTTGAGACCCTGTTCTGTTCTGTAATTCAGTTCCTGTGTAGCCAAGTTTACATTCCGTGTATTACTGATATCTTATGATGTTTCTTTTTCTGTGTGACTTATTTCAGTTAGAATCATCGTACCTGAATCCACTCATTGTGCTGCTATGGGCCTGATGACATAGATTTCACTGCTGAGTGATACTGCATTGTACGTAAGTACCACAAGTTCTTTATCCATTTTTCACTTTCTGTGATATTGAACTTGTACGGTAAACGAGGTTCTTGTAAACAGAGGCGTCCCAAACATTGGGGTGGCTGTATCTTTTTGATTTTAATTTCCCTAAGCTATAGGACCATAAGTGGAAGTGCCCTAGGCTCTGTTGCTTTGTTTTTTAGATGTTTCAGGAAACACCATACACTTCTCCCGAGTGTCTGTTGGCAGTTTACATCCCGCCCATCAGCATAACAAGGCTCCCAGTTCTCCATGGCCTGTCCTGCCTTTCTGGATTTTACACTTTTTTCAGATGGCCCTTTTGACCGGGGTGGGGGGGGGAAGTGAGACTTCATTGTAGTGCAGATTTCCTTTGCAAGCTTGCTTGGTTGGCCAAAAAGGGCGTATGCGTTTTTTCCTGAATATATTCAGGAAAAAACGCATACGCCCTTTTTGGCCAAGTGCATCATTGTGGACGTTCTGCCTCTTTTCCTATGCTTTCAATGCAATTCCAGTCTACCTCCTGAAATCGGTTTCCTGCAATTCTGCCCCGCTTTCAAGTCCTCTTGGCAGCCTTACTTCAGTATATTTTTGGACGATAGCTGTCATTTATAACTCTGCAGGTTTGTGAATTACAGTGCCCCTGAGCTCCTTTCTTCAACTCGTTTTCTTGTGAGCTGGCCGCAACACCGCAGGATGGCTTCAGGCCCTAATCTGGTTCCGGCACGGCACGCTGAGCCTTTGGTTATTTCCTCTTCCTGGTGGGAAATGAGAGTTAAATTTGCCCGTCCAGACACCTCCAGCTAGTCTCTCATTGGTTCTCGCTATTCCTGTTCATCTTCCGCAGAAATTGCAAACTGGGCCAAACAGGAGGTTAAAGGAACTGACTCTCCAAGTCGGGAGAGTGTTAGTAAAGCGTCTGGAATGTTGCACCCGAGTACCAGGGTACGAAAACTGAGACATATTTGAACACGTCTCCCGATCACATGGTTGATCATACTCTAGGTTCCACATGCATGTTTTAGCTGAAGGAAGAATACCTTAAACCTGGGTAGTTGAAACCCGTGGAATGGGTACCATGCAATATGACTTCAAAGGGTCTTCATTTGCTCACCGAACCTCTCCAATCCTATCACTGCTGCGTTTATGTCCCTGTACACATGCTTGATTCTCTTTCGGAGACATAGCAATCCATCGGTTTTAAGATACTTAAGAGTCAGGTACATTCTTAGGCGTTTAATATGCGGTGTTGAGTCCATTTCGTTGAGCAAGGAGTAGCTCTTGTCTATTCCATATTTGGCTTAAGGAACTTTATCTGTGCTCATTTCAATCTCTGGTTTTATGCAGCACCCCAACTCACCTTTACCCTTAAACAAGCATAAGTTGGTTTTCTAAATTTGAGACCCTGTTCTGTTCTGTAATTCAGTTCCTGTGTAGCCAAGTTTACATTCCGTGTATTACTGATATCTTATGATGTTTCTTTTTCTGTGTGACTTATTTCAGTTAGAATCATCGTACCTGAATCCACTCATTGTGCTGCTACGGGCCTGATGACATAGATTTCACTGCTGAGTGATACTGCATTGTACGTAAGTACCACAAGTTCTTTATCCATTTTTCACTTTCTGTGATATTGAACTTGTACGGTAAACGAGGTTCTTGTAAACAGAGGCGTCCCAAACATTGGGGTGGCTGTATCTTTTTGATTTTAATTTCCCTAAGCTATAGGACCATAAGTGGAAGTGCCCTAGGCTCTGTTGCTTTGTTTTTTAGATGTTTCAGGAAACACCATACACTTCTCCCGAGTGTCTGTTGGCAATTTACATCCCGCCCATCAGCATAACAAGGCTCCCAGTTCTCCATGGCCTGTCCTGCCTTTCTGGATTTTACACTTTTTTCAGATGGCCCTTTTGACCGGGGGGAAGTGAGACTTCATTGTAGTGCAGATTTCCTTTGCAAGCTTGCTTGGTTGGCCAAAAAGGGCGTATGCGTTTTTTCCTGAATATATTCAGGAAAAAACGCATACGCCCTTTTTGGCCAAGTGCATCATTGTGGACGTTCTGCCTCTTTTCCTATGCTTTCAATGCAATTCCAGTCTACCTCCTGAAATCGGTTTCCTGCAATTCTGCCCCGCTTTCAAGTCCTCTTGGCAGCCTTACTTCAGTATATTTTTGGACGATAGTTGTCATTTATAACTCTGCAGGTTTGTGAATTACAGTGCCCCTGAGCTCCTTTCTTCAACTCGTTTTCTTGTGAGCTGGCCGCAACACCGCAGGATGGCTTCAGGCCCTAATCTGGTTCCGGCACGGCACGCTGAGCCTTTGGTTATTTCCTCTTCCTGGTGGGAAATGAGAGTTAAATTTGCCCGTCCAGACACCTCCAGCTAGTCTCTCATTGGTTCTCGCTATTCCTGTTCATCTTCCGCAGAAATTGCAAACTGGGCCAAACAGGAGGTTAAAGGGACTGACTCTCCAAGTCGGGAGAGTGTTAGTAAAGCGTCTGGAATGTTGCACCCGAGTACCAGGGTACAAAAACTGAGACATATTTGAACACGTCTCCCGATCACATGGTTGATCATACTCTAGGTTCCACATGCATGTTTTAGCTGAAGGAAGAATACCTTAAACCTGGGTAGTTGAAACCCGTGGAATGGGTACCATGCAATATGACTTCAAAGGGTCTTCATTTGCTCACCGAACCTCTCCAATCCTATCACTGCTGCGTTTATGTCCCTGTACACATGCTTGATTCTCTTTCGGAGACATAGCAATCGATAGGTTTTAAGATACTTAAGAGTCAGGTACATTCTTAGGCGTTTAATATGCGGTGTTGAGTCCATTTCGTTGAGCAAGGAGTAGCTCTTGTCTATTCCATATTTGGCTTAAGGAACTTTATCTGTGCTCATTTCAATCTCTGGTTTTATGCAGCACCCCAACTCACCTTTACCCTTAAACAAGCATAAGTTGGTTTTCTAAATTTGAGACCCTGTTCTGTTCTGTAATTCAGTTCCTGTGTAGCCAAGTTTACATTCCGTGTATTACTGATATCTTATGATGTTTCTTTTTCTGTGTGACTTATTTCAGTTAGAATCATCGTACCTGAATCCACTCATTGTGCTGCTACGGGCCTGATGGCATAGATTTCACTGCTGAGTGATACTGCATTGTACGTAAGTACCACAAGTTCTTTATCCATTTTTCACTTTCTGTGATATTGAACTTGTACGGTAAACGAGGTTCTTGTAAACAGAGGCGTCCCAAACATTGGGGTGGCTGTGTCTTTTTGATTTTAATTTCCCTAAGCTATAGGACCATAAGTGGAAGTGGCCTAGGCTCTGTTGCTTTGTTTTTTAGATGTTTCAGGAAACACCATACACTTCTCCCGAGTGTCTGTTGGCAGTTTACATCCCGCCCATCAGCATAACAAGGCTCCCAGTTCTCCATGGCCTGTCCTGCCTTTCTGGATTTTACACTTTTTTCAGATGGCCCTTTTGACCGGGGGGAAGTGAGACTTCATTGTAGTGCAGATTTCCTTTGCAAGCTTGCTTGGTTGGCCAAAAAGGGCGTATGCGTTTTTTCCTGAATATATTCAGGAAAAAACGCATACGCCCTTTTTGGCCAAGTGCATCATTGTGGACGTTCTGCCTCTTTTCCTATGCTTTCAATGCAATTCCAGTCTACCTCCTGAAATCGGTTTCCTGCAATTCTGCCCCGCTTTCAAGTCCTCTTGGCAGCCTTACTTCAGTATATTTTTGGACGATAGCTGTCATTTATAACTCTGCAGGTTTGTGAATTACAGTGCCCCTGAGCTCCTTTCTTCAACTCGTTTTCTTGTGAGCTGGCCGCAACACCGCAGGATGGCTTCAGGCCCTAATCTGGTTCCGGCACGGCACGCTGAGCCTTTGGTTATTTCCTCTTCCTGGTGGGAAATGAGAGTTAAATTTGCCCGTCCAGACACCTCCAGCTAGTCTCTCATTGGTTCTCGCTATTCCTGTTCATCTTCCGCAGAAATTGCAAACTGGGCCAAACAGGAGGTTAAAGGGACTGACTCTCCAAGTCGGGAGAGTGTTAGTAAAGCGTCTGGAATGTTGCACCCGAGTACCAGGGTACAAAAACTGAGACATATTTGAACACGTCTCCCGATCACATGGTTGATCATACTCTAGGTTCCACATGCATGTTTTAGCTGAAGGAAGAATACCTTAAACCTGGGTAGTTGAAACCCGTGGAATGGGTACCATGCAATATGACTTCAAAGGGTCTTCATTTGCTCACCGAACCTCTCCAATCCTATCACTGCTGCGTTTATGTCCCTGTACACATGCTTGATTCTCTTTCGGAGACATAGCAATCCATCGGTTTTAAGATACTTAAGAGTCAGGTACATTCTTAGGCGTTTAATATGCGGTGTTGAGTCCATTTCGTTGAGCAAGGAGTAGCTCTTGTCTATTCCATATTTGGCTTAAGGAACTTTATCTGTGCTCATTTCAATCTCTGGTTTTATGCAGCAACCCAACTCACCTTTACCCTTAAACAAGCATAAGTTGGTTTTCTAAATTTGAGACCCTGTTCTGTTCTGTAATTCAGTTCCTGTGTAGCCAAGTTTACATTCCGTGTATTACTGATATCTTATGATGTTTCTTTTTCTGTGTGACTTATTTCAGTTAGAATCATCGTACCTGAATCCACTCATTGTGCTGCTACGGGCCTGATGGCATAGATTTCACTGCTGAGTGATACTGCATTGTACGTAAGTACCACAAGTTCTTTATCCATTTTTCACTTTCTGTGATATTGAACTTGTACGGTAAACGAGGTTCTTGTAAACAGAGGCGTCCCAAACATTGGGGTGGCTGTATCTTTTTGATTTTAATTTCCCTAAGCTATAGGACCATAAGTGGAAGTGCCCTAGGCTCTGTTGCTTTGTTTTTTAGATGTTTCAGGAAACACCATACACTTCTCCTGAGTGTCTGTTGGCAATTTACATCCCGCCCATCAGCATAACAAGGCTCCCAGTTCTCCATGGCCTGTCCTGCCTTTCTGGATTTTACACTTTTTTCAGATGGCCCTTTTGACCGGGCGGGGGGGGGGGAAGTGAGACTTCATTGTAGTGCAGATTTCCTTTGCAAGTTTGCTTGGTTGGCCAAAAAGGGCGTATGCGCTTTTTCCTGAATATATTCAGGAAAAAACGCATACGCACTTTTGGGCCAAGTGCATCATTGTGGACGTTCTGCCTCTTTTCCTATGCTTTCAATGCAATTCCAGTCTACCTCCTGAAATCGGTTTCCTGCAATTCTGCCCCGCTTTCAAGTCCTCTTGGCAGCCTTACTTCAGTATATTTTTGGACGATAGCTGTCATTTATAACTCTGCAGGTTTGTGAATTACAGTGTCCCTGAGCTCCTTTCTTCAACTCGCTTTCTTGTGAGCTGGCCGCAACACCGCAGGATGGCTTCAGGCCCTAATCTGGTTCCGGCACGGCACGCTGAGCCTTTGGTTATTTCCTCTTCCTGGTGGGAAATGAGAGTTAAATTTGCCCGTCCAGACACCTCCAGCTAGTCTCTCATTGGTTCTCCCTATTCCTGTTCATCTTCCGCAGAAATTGCAAACTGGGCCAAACAGGAGGTTAAAGGCGCTGACTCTCAAAGTGGGGTGAGTGTTAGTAAAGCGTCTGGAATGTTGCACCCGAGTACCAGGGGAGGAAAACTGAGACATATTTGAACACGTCTCCCGTTCACACGGTTTATCATACTCTGGGTTCCATATGCATGTTTTAGCTGAAGGAAGAATACCTTAAACCTGGAGAGTTGAGACCCGTGGAATGGGTACCATGCAATATGACTTCAAAGGGTCTTCATTTGCTCACCGAACCTCTCCAATCCTATCACTGCTGCGTTTATGTCCCTGTACACATGCTTGATTCTCTTTCGGAGACATAGCAATCCATAGGTTTTAAGATACTTAAGAGTCAGGTACATTCTTAGGCGTTTAATATGCGGTGTTGAGTCCATTTCGTTGAGCAAGGAGTAGCTCTTGTCTATTCCATATTTGGCTTAAGGAACTTTATCTGTGCTCATTTCAATCTCTGGTTTTATGCAGCACCCCAACTCACCTTTACCCTTAAACAAGCATAAGTTGGTTTTCTAAATTTGAGACCCTGTTCTGTTCTGTAATTCAGTTCCTGTGTAGCCAAGTTTACATTCCGTGTATTACTGATATCTTATGATGTTTCTTTTTCTGTGTGACTTATTTCAGTTAGAATCATCGTACCTGAATCCACTCATTGTGCTGCTATGGGCCTGATGGCATAGATTTCACTGCTGAGTGATACTGCATTGTACGTAAGTACCACAAGTTCTTTATCCATTTTTCACTTTCTGTGATATTGAACTTGTACGGTAAACGAGGTTCTTGTAAACAGAGGTGTCCCAAACATTGGGGTGGCTGTATCTTTTTGATTTTAATTTCCCTAAGCTATAGGACCATAAGTGGAAGTGCCCTAGGCTCTGTTGCTTTGTTTTTTAGATGTTTCAGGAAACACCATACACTTCTCCCGAGTGTCTGTTGGCAATTTACATCCCGCCCATCAGCATAACAAGGCTCCCAGTTCTCCATGGCCTGTCCTGCCTTTCTGGATTTTACACTTTTTTCAGATGGCCCTTTTGACCGGGCGGGGGGGGGGGAAGTGAGACTTCATTGTAGTGCAGATTTCCTTTGCAAGTTTGCTTGGTTGGCCAAAAAGGGCGTATGCGCTTTTTCCTGAATATATTCAGGAAAAAACGCATACGCCCTTTTGGGCCAAGTGCATCATTGTGGACGTTCTGCCTCTTTTCCTATGCTTTCTATGCAATTCCAGTCTACCTCCTGAAATCGGTTTCCTGCAATTCTGCCCCGCTTTCAAGTCCTCTTGGCAGCCTTACTTCAGTATATTTTTGGACGATAGCTGTCATTTATAACTCTGCAGGTTTGTGAATTACAGTGTCCCTGAGCTCCTTTCTTCAACTCGCTTTCTTGTGAGCTGGCCGCAACACCGCAGGATGGCTTCAGGCCCTAATCTGGTTCTGGCACGGCACGCTGAGCCTTTGGTTATTTCCTCTTCCTGGTGGGAAATGAGAGTTAAATTTGCCCGTCCAGACACCTCCAGCTAGTCTCTCATTGGTTCTCCCTATTCCTGTTCATCTTCCGCAGAAATTGCAAACTGGGCCAAACAGGAGGTTAAAGGCGCTGACTCTCAAAGTGGGGTGAGTGTTAGTAAAGCGTCTGGAATGTTGCACCCGAGTACCAGGGGAGGAAAACTGAGACATATTTGAACACGTCTCCCGTTCACACGGTTGATCATACTCTGGGTTCCATATGCATGTTTTAGCTGAAGGAAGAATACCTTAAACCTGGAGAGTTGAGACCCGTGTAATGGGTACCATGCAATATGATTTCAAAGGGTCTTCATTTGCTCACCGAACCTCTCCAATCCTATCACTGCTGCGTTTATGTCCCTGTACACATGCTTGATTCTCTTTCGGAGACATAGCAATCCATAGGTTTTAAGATACTTAAGAGTCAGGTACATTCTTAGGCGTTTAATATGCGGTGTTGAGTCCATTTCGTTGAGCAAGGAGTAGCTCTTGTCTATTCCATATTTGGCTTAAGGAACTTTATCTGTGCTCATTTCAATCTCTGGTTTTATGCAGCACCCCAACTCACCTTTACCCTTAAACAAGCATAAGTTGGTTTTCTAAATTTGAGACCCTGTTCTGTTCTGTAATTCAGTTCCTGTGTAGCCAAGTTTACATTCCGTGTATTACTGATATCTTATGATGTTTCTTTTTCTGTGTGACTTATTTCAGTTAGAATCATCGTACCTGAATCCACTCATTGTGCTGCTACGGGCCTGATGACATAGATTTCACTGCTGAGTGATACTGCATTGTACGTAAGTACCACAAGTTCTTTATCCATTTTTCACTTTCTGTGATATTGAACTTGTACGGTAAACGAGGTTCTTGTAAACAGAGGCGTCCCAAACATTGGGGTGGCTGTGTCTTTTTGATTTTAATTTCCCTAAGCTATAGGACCATAAGTGGAAGTGCCCTAGGCTCTGTTGCTTTGTTTTTTAGATGTTTCAGGAAACACCATACACTTCTCCCGAGTGTCTGTTGGCAGTTTACATTCCGCCCATCAGCATAACAAGGCTCCCAGTTCTCCATGGCCTGTCCTGCCTTTCTGGATTTTACACTTTTTTCAGATGGCCCTTTTGACCGGGGGGAAGTGAGACTTCATTGTAGTGCAGATTTCCTTTGCAAGCTTGCTTGGTTGGCCAAAAAGGGCGTATGCGTTTTTTCCTGAATATATTCAGGAAAAAACGCATACGCCCTTTTTGGCCAAGTGCATCATTGTGGACGTTCTGCCTCTTTTCCTATGCTTTCAATGCAATTCCAGTCTACCTCCTGAAATCGGTTTCCTGCAATTCTGCCCCGCTTTCAAGTCCTCTTGGCAGCCTTACTTCAGTATATTTTTGGACGATAGTTGTCATTTATAACTCTGCAGGTTTGTGAATTACAGTGCCCCTGAGCTCCTTTCTTCAACTCGTTTTCTTGTGAGCTGGCCGCAACACCGCAGGATGGCTTCAGGCCCTAATCTGGTTCCGGCACGGCACGCTGAGCCTTTGGTTACTTCCTCTTCCTGGTGGGAAATGAGAGTTAAATTTGCCCGTCCAGACACCTCCAGCTAGTCTCTCATTGGTTCTCGCTATTCCTGTTCATCTTCCGCAGAAATTGCAAACTGGGCCAAACAGGAGGTTAAAGGGACTGACTCTCCAAGTCGGGAGAGTGTTAGTAAAGCATCTGGAATGTTGCACCCGAGTACCAGGGTACGAAAACTGAGACATATTTGAACACGTCTCCCGATCACATGGTTGATCATACTCTAGGTTCCACATGCATGTTTTAGCTGAAGGAAGAATACCTTAAACCTGGGTAGTTGAAACCCGTGGAATGGGTACCATGCAATATGACTTCAAAGGGTCTTCATTTGCTCACCGAACCTCTCCAATCCTATCACTGCTGCGTTTATGTCCCTGTACACATGCTTGATTCTCTTTCGGAGACATAGCAATCCATCGGTTTTAAGATACTTAAGAGTCAGGTACATTCTTAGGCGTTTAATATGCGGTGTTGAGTCCATTTCGTTGAGCAAGGAGTAGCTCTTGTCTATTCCATATTTGGCTTAAGGAACTTTATCTGTGCTCATTTCAATCTCTGGTTTTATGCAGCACCCCAACTCACCTTTACCCTTAAACAAGCATAAGTTGGTTTTCTAAATTTGAGACCCTGTTCTGTTCTGTAATTCAGTTCCTGTGTAGCCAAGTTTACATTCCGTGTATTACTGATATCTTATGATGTTTCTTTTTCTGTGTGACTTATTTCAGTTAGAATCATCGTACCTGAATCCACTCATTGTGCTGCTACGGGCCTGATGACATAGATTTCACTGCTGAGTGATACTGCATTGTACGTAAGTACCACAAGTTCTTTATCCATTTTTCACTTTCTGTGATATTGAACTTGTATGGTAAACGAGGTTCTTGTAAACAGAGGCGTCCCAAACATTGGGGTGGCTGTGTCTTTTTGATTTTAATTTCCCTAAGCTATAGGACCATAAGTGGAAGTGCCCTAGGCTCTGTTGCTTTGTTTTTTAGATGTTTCAGGAAACACCATACACTTCTCCCGAGTGTCTGTTGGCAGTTTACATCCCGCCCATCAGCATAACAAGGCTCCCAGTTCTCCATGGCCTGTCCTGCCTTTCTGGATTTTACACTTGTTTCAGATGGCCCTTTTGACCGGGGGGAAGTGAGACTTCATTGTAGTGCAGTTTTCCTTTGCAAGCTTGCTTGGTTGGCCAAAAAGGGCGTATGCGTTTTTTCCTGAATATATTCAGGAAAAAACGCATACGCCCTTTTTGGCCAAGTGCATCATTGTGGACGTTCTGCCTCTTTTCCTATTCTTTCAATGCAATTCCAGTCTACCTCCTGAAATCGGTTTCCTGCAATTCTGCCCCGCTTTCAAGTCCTCTTGGCAGCCTTACTTCAGTATATTTTTGGACGATAGTTGTCATTTATAACTCTGCAGGTTTGTGAATTACAGTGCCCCTGAGCTCCTTTCTTCAACTCGTTTTCTTGTGAGCTGGCCGCAACACCGCAGGATGGCTTCAGGCCCTAATCTGGTTCCGGCACGGCACGCTGAGCCTTTGGTTATTTCCTCTTCCTGGTGGGAAATGAGAGTTAAATTTGCCCGTCCAGACACCTCCAGCTAGTCTCTCATTGGTTCTCGCTATTCCTGTTCATCTTCCGCAGAAATTGCAAACTGGGCCAAACAGGAGGTTAAAGGGACTGACTCTCCAAGTCGGGAGAGTGTTAGTAAAGCGTCTGGAATGTTGCACCCGAGTACCAGGGTACGAAAACTGAGACATATTTGAACACGTCTCCCGATCACATGGTTGATCATACTCTAGGTTCCACATGCATGTTTTAGCTGAAGGAAGAATACCTTAAACCTGGGTAGTTGAAACCCGTGGAATGGGTACCATGCAATATGACTTCAAAGGGTCTTCATTTGCTCACCGAACCTCTCCAATCCTATCACTGCTGCGTTTATGTCCCTGTACACATGCTTGATTCTCTTTCGGAGACATAGCAATCCATAGGTTTTAAGATACTTAAGAGTCAGGTACATTCTTAGGCGTTTAATATGCGGTGTTGAGTCCATTTCGTTGAGCAAGGAGTAGCTCTTGTCTATTCCATATTTGGCTTAAGGAACTTTATCTGTGCTCATTTCAATCTCTGGTTTTATGCAGCACCCCAACTCACCTTTACCCTTAAACAAGCATAAGTTGGTTTTCTAAATTTGAGACCCTGTTCTGTTCTGTAATTCAGTTCCTGTGTAGCCAAGTTTACATTCCGTGTATTACTGATATCTTATGATGTTTCTTTCTCTGTGTGACTTATTTCAGTTAGAATCATCGTACCTGAATCCACTCATTGTGCTGCTACGGGCCTGATGGCATAGATTTCACTGCTGAGTGATACTGCATTGTACGTAAGTACCACAAGTTCTTTATCCATTTTTCACTTTCTGTGATATTGAACTTGTACGGTAAACGAGGTTCTTGTAAACAGAGGCGTCCCAAACATTGGGGTGGCTGTATCTTTTTGATTTTAATTTCCCTAAGCTATAGGACCATAAGTGGAAGTGCCCTAGGCTCTGTTGCTTTGTTTTTTAGATGTTTCAGGAAACACCATACACTTCTCCTGAGTGTCTATTGGCAATTTACATCCCGCCCATCAGCATAACAAGGCTCCCAGTTCTCCATGGCCTGTCCTGCCTTTCTGGATTTTACACTTTTTTCAGATGGCCCTTTTGACCGGGGGGAGGTGAGACTTCATTGTAGTGCAGATTTCCTTTGCAAGCTTGCTTGGTTGGCCAAAAAGGGCGTATGCGTTTTTTCCTGAATATATTCAGGAAAAAACGCATATGCCCTTTTTGGCCAAGTGCATCATTGTGGACGTTCTGCCTCTTTTCCTATGCTTTCAATGCAATTCCAGTCTACCTCCTGAAATCGGTTTCCTGCAATTCTGCCCCGCTTTCAAGTCCTCTTGGCAGCCTTACTTCAGTATATTTTTGGACGATAGTTGTCATTTATAACTCTGCAGGTTTGTGAATTACAGTGCCCCTGAGCTCCTTTCTTCAACTCGTTTTCTTGTGAGCTGGCCGCAACACCGCAGGATGGCTTCAGGCCCTAATCTGGTTCCGGCACGGCACGCTGAGCCTTTGGTTATTTCCTCTTCCTGGTGGGAAATGGGAGTTAAATTTGCCCGTCCAGACACCTCCAGCTAGTCTCTCATTAGTTCTCGCTATTCCTGTTCATCTTCCGCAGAAATTGCAAACTGGGCCAAACAGGAGGTTAAAGGGACTGACTCTCCAAGTCGGGAGAGTGTTAGTAAAGCGTCTGGAATGTTGCACCCGAGTACCAGGGTACGAAAACTGAGACATATTTGAACACGTCTCCCGATCACATGGTTGATCATACTCTAGGTTCCACATGCATGTTTTAGCTGAAGGAAGAATACCTTAAACCTGGGTAGTTGAAACCCGTGGAATGGGTACCATGCAATATGACTTCAAAGGGTCTTCATTTGCTCACCGAACCTCTCCAATCCTATCACTGCTGCGTTTATGTCCCTGTACACATGCTTGATTCTCTTTCGGAGACATAGCAATCCATAGGTTTTAAGATACTTAAGAGTCAGGTACATTCTTAGGCGTTTAATATGCGGTGTTGAGTCCATTTCGTTGAGCAAGGAGTAGCTCTTGTCTATTCCATATTTGGCTTAAGGAACTTTATCTGTGCTCATTTCAATCTCTGGTTTTATGCAGCACCCCAACTCACCTTTACCCTTAAACAAGCATAAGTTGGTTTTCTAAATTTGAGACCCTGTTCTGTTCTGTAATTCAGTTCCTGTGTAGCCAAGTTTACATTCCGTGTATTACTGATATCTTATGATGTTTCTTTTTCTGTGTGACTTATTTCAGTTAGAATCATCGTACCTGAATCCACTCATTGTGCTGCTACGGGCCTGATGACATAGATTTCACTGCTGAGTGATACTGCATTGTACGTAAGTACCACAAGTTCTTTATCCATTTTTCACTTTCTGTGATATTGAACTTGTACGGTAAACGAGGTTCTTGTAAACAGAGGCGTCCCAAACATTGGGGTGGCTGTATCTTTTTGATTTTAATTTCCCTAAGCTATAGGACCATAAGTGGAAGTGCCCTAGGCTCTGTTGCTTTGTTTTTTAGATGTTTCAGGAAACACCATACACTTCTCCCGAGTGTCTGTTGGCAATTTACATCCCGCCCATCAGCATAACAAGGCTCCCAGTTCTCCATGGCCTGTCCTGCCTTTCTGGATTTTACACTTTTTTCAGATGGCCCTTTTGACCGGGGGGGGGGGGGAAGTGAGACTTCATTGTAGTGCAGATTTCCTTTGCAAGCTTGCGTGGTTGGCCAAAAAGGGCGTATGCGTTTTTTCCTGAATATATTCAGGAAAAAACGCATACGCCCTTTTTGGCCAAGTGCATCATTGTGGACGTTCTGCCTCTTTTCCTATGCTTTCAATGCAATTCCAGTCTACCTCCTGAAATCGGTTTCCTGCAATTCTGCCCCGCTTTCAAGTCCTCTTGGCAGCCTTACTTCAGTATATTTTTGGACGATAGTTGTCATTTATAACTCTGCAGGTTTGTGAATTACAGTGCCCCTGAGCTCCTTTCTTCAACTCGTTTTCTTGTGAGCTGGCCGCAACACCGCAGGATGGCTTCAGGCCCTAATCTGGTTCCGGCACGGCACGCTGAGCCTTTGGTTATTTCCTCTTCCTGGTGGGAAATGAGAGTTAAATTTGCCCGTCCAGACACCTCCAGCTAGTCTCTCATTGGTTCTCGCTATTCCTGTTCATCTTCCGCAGAAATTGCAAACTGGGCCAAACAGGAGGTTAAAGGGACTGACTCTCCAAGTCGGGAGAGTGTTAGTAAAGCGTCTGGAATGTTGCACCCGAGTACCAGGGTACGAAAACTGAGACATATTTGAACACGTCTCCCGATCACATGGTTGATCATACTCTAGGTTCCACATGCATGTTTTAGCTGAAGGAAGAATACCTTAAACCTGGGTAGTTGAGACCCGTGGAATGGGTACCATGCAATATGACTTCAAAGGGTCTTCATTTGCTCACCGAACCTCTCCAATCCTATCACTGCTGCGTTTATGTCCCTGTACACATGCTTGATTCTCTTTCGGAGACATAGCAATCCATAGGTTTTAAGATACTTAAGAGTCAGGTACATTCTTAGGCGTTTAATATGCGGTGTTGAGTCCATTTCGTTGAGCAAGGAGTAGCTCTTGTCTATTCCATATTTGGCTTAAGGAACTTTATCTGTGCTCATTTCAATCTCTGGTTTTATGCAGCACCCCAACTCACCTTTACCCTTAAACAAGCATAAGTTGGTTTTCTAAATTTGAGACCCTGTTCTGTTCTGTAATTCAGTTCCTGTGTAACCAAGTTTACATTCCGTGTATTACTGATATCTTATGATGTTTCTTTCTCTGTGTGACTTATTTCAGTTAGAATCATCGTACCTGAATCCACTCATTGTGCTGCTACGGGCCTGATGACATAGATTTCACTGCTGAGTGATACTGCATTGTATGTAAGTAACACAAGTTCTTTATCCATTTTTCACTTTCTGTGATATTGAACTTGTACGGTAAACGAGGTTCTTGTAAACAGAGGCGTCCCAAACATTGGGGTGGCTGTATCTTTTTGATTTTAATTTCCCTAAGCTATAGGACCATAAGTGGAAGTGCCCTAGGCTCTGTTGCTTTGTTTTTTAGATGTTTCAGGAAACACCATACACTTCTCCCGAGTGTCTGTTGGCAGTTTACATCCCGCCCATCAGCATAACAAGGCTCCCAGGTCTCCATGGCCTGTCCTGCCTTTCTGGATTTTACACTTTTTTCAGATGGCCCTTTTGACCGGGGGTGGGGGGGGGGAAGTGAGACTTCATTGTAGTGCAGATTTCCTTTGCAAGCTTGCTTGGTTGGCCAAAAAGGGCGTATGCGTTTTTTCCTGAATATATTCAGGAAAAAACGCATACGCCCTTTTTGGCCAAGTGCATCATTGTGGACGTTCTGCCTCTTTTCCTATGCTTTCAATGCAATTCCAGTCTACCTCCTGAAATCGGTTTCCTGCAATTCTGCCCCGCTTTCAAGTCCTCTTGGCAGCCTTACTTCAGTATATTTTTGGACGATAGTTGTCATTTATAACTCTGCAGGTTTGTGAATTACAGTGCCCCTGAGCTCCTTTCTTCAACTCGTTTTCTTGTGAGCTGGCCGCAACACCGCAGGATGGCTTCAGGCCCTAATCTGGTTCCGGCAAGGCACGCTGAGCCTTTGGTTATTTCCTCTTCCTGGTGGGAAATGAGAGTTAAATTTGCCCGTCCAGACACCTCCAGCTAGTCTCTCATTGGTTCTCCCTATTCCTGTTCATCTTCCGCAGAAATTGCAAACTGGGCCAAACAGGAGGTTAAAGGGACTGACTCTCCAAGTCGGGAGAGTGTTAGTAAAGCGTCTGGAATGTTGCACCCGAGTACCAGGGTACGAAAACTGAGACATATTTGAACACATCTCCCGATCACATGGTTGATCATACTCTAGGTTCCACATGCATGTTTTAGCTGAAGGAAGAATACCTTAAACCTGGGTAGTTGAAACCCGTGGAATGGGTACCATGCAATATGACTTCAAAGGGTCTTCATTTGCTCACCGAACCTCTCCAATCCTATCACTGCTGCGTTTATGTCCCTGTACACATGCTTGATTCTCTTTCGGAGACATAGCAATCCATCGGTTTTAAGATACTTAAGAGTCAGGTACATTCTTAGGCGTTTAATATGCGGTGTTGAGTCCATTTCGTTGAGCAAGGAGTAGCTCTTGTCTATTCCATATTTGGCTTAAGGAACTTTATCTGTGCTCATTTCAATCTCTGGTTTTATGCAGCACCCCAACTCACCTTTACCCTTAAACAAGCATAAGTTGGTTTTCTAAATTTGAGACCCTGTTCTGTTCTGTAATTCAGTTCCTGTGTAGCCAAGTTTACATTCCGTGTATTACTGATATCTTATGATGTTTCTTTTTCTGTGTGACTTATTTCAGTTAGAATCATCGTACCTGAATCCACTCATTGTGCTGCTACGGGCCTGATGACATAGATTTCACTGCTGAGTGATACTGCATTGTACGTAAGTACCACAAGTTCTTTATCCATTTTTCACTTTCTGTGATATTGAACTTGTATGGTAAACGAGGTTCTTGTAAACAGAGGCGTCCCAAACATTGGGGTGGCTGTGTCTTTTTGATTTCAATTTCCCTAAGCTATAGGACCATAAGTGGAAGTGCCCTAGGCTCTGTTGCTTTGTTTTTTAGATGTTTCAGGAAACACCATACACTTCTCCCGAGTGTCTGTTGGCAGTTTACATCCCGCCCATCAGCATAACAAGGCTCCCAGTTCTCCATGGCCTGTCCTGCCTTTCTGGATTTTACACTTGTTTCAGATGGCCCTTTTGACCGGGGGGGAAGTGAGACTTCATTGTAGTGCAGTTTTCCTTTGCAAGCTTGCTTGGTTGGCCAAAAAGGGCGTATGCGTTTTTTCCTGAATATATTCAGGAAAAAACGCATACGCCCTTTTTGGCCAAGTGCATCATTGTGGACGTTCTGCCTCTTTTCCTATGCTTTCAATGCAATTCCAGTCTACCTCCTGAAATCGGTTTCCTGCAATTCTGCCCCACTTTCAAGTCCTCTTGGCAGCCTTACTTCAGTATATTTTTGGACGATAGTTGTCATTTATAACTCTGCAGGTTTGTGAATTACAGTGCCCCTGAGCTCCTTTCTTCAACTCGTTTTCTTGTGAGCTGGCCGCAACACCGCAGGATGGCTTCAGGCCCTAATCTGGTTCCGGCACGGCACGCTGAGCCTTTGGTTATTTCCTCTTCCTGGTGGGAAATGAGAGTTAAATTTGCCCGTCCAGACACCTCCAGCTAGTCTCTCATTGGTTCTCGCTATTCCTGTTCATCTTCCGCAGAAATTGCAAACTGGGCCAAACAGGAGGTTAAAGGGACTGACTCTCCAAGTCGGGAGAGTGTTAGTAAAGCGTCTGGAATGTTGCACCCGAGTACCAGGGTACGAAAACTGAGACATATTTGAACACGTCTCCCGATCACATGGTTGATCATACTCTAGGTTCCACATGCATGTTTTAGCTGAAGGAAGAATACCTTAAACCTGGGTAGTTGAAACCCGTGGAATGGGTACCATGCAATATGACTTCAAAGGGTCTTCATTTGCTCACCGAACCTCTCCAATCCTATCACTGCTGCGTTTATGTCCCTGTACACATGCTTGATTCTCTTTCGGAGACATAGCAATCCATCGGTTTTAAGATACTTAAGAGTCAGGTACATTCTTAGGCGTTTAATATGCGGTGTTGAGTCCATTTCGTTGAGCAAGGAGTAGCTCTTGTCTATTCCATATTTGGCTTAAGGAACTTTATCTGTGCTCATTTCAATCTCTGGTTTTATGCAGCACCCCAACTCACCTTTACCCTTAAACAAGCATAAGTTGGTTTTCTAAATTTGAGACCCTGTTCTGTTCTGTAATTCAGTTCCTGTGTAGCCAAGTTTACATTCCGTGTATTACTGATATCTTATGATGTTTCTTTTTCTGTGTGACTTATTTCAGTTAGAATCATCGTACCTGAATCCACTCATTGTGCTGCTACGGGCCTGATGACATAGATTTCACTGCTGAGTGATACTGCATTGTACGTAAGTACCACAAGTTCTTTATCCATTTTTCACTTTCTGTGATATTGAACTTGTATGGTAAACGAGGTTCTTGTAAACAGAGGCGTCCCAAACATTGGGGTGGCTGTGTCTTTTTGATTTTAATTTCCCTAAGCTATAGGACCATAAGTGGAAGTGCCCTAGGCTCTGTTGCTTTGTTTTTTAGATGTTTCAGGAAACACCATACACTTCTCCCGAGTGTCTGTTGGCAGTTTACATCCCGCCCATCAGCATAACAAGGCTCCCAGTTCTCCATGGCCTGTCCTGCCTTTCTGGATTTTACACTTGTTTCAGATGGCCCTTTTGACCGGGGGGAAGTGAGACTTCATTGTAGTGCAGTTTTCCTTTGCAAGCTTGCTTGGTTGGCCAAAAAGGGCGTATGCGTTTTTTCCTGAATATATTCAGGAAAAAACGCATACGCCCTTTTTGGCCAAGTGCATCATTGTGGACGTTCTGCCTCTTTTCCTATGCTTTCAATGCAATTCCAGTCTACCTCCTGAAATCGGTTTCCTGCAATTCTGCCCCGCTTTCAAGTCCTCTTGGCAGCCTTACTTCAGTATATTTTTGGACGATAGTTGTCATTTATAACTCTGCAGGTTTGTGAATTACAGTGCCCCTGAGCTCCTTTCTTCAACTCGTTTTCTTGTGAGCTGGCCGCAACACCGCAGGATGGCTTCAGGCCCTAATCTGGTTCCGGCACGGCACGCTGAGCCTTTGGTTATTTCCTCTTCCTGGTGGGAAATGGGAGTTAAATTTGCCCGTCCAGACACCTCCAGCTAGTCTCTCATTGGTTCTCGCTATTCCTGTTCATCTTCCGCAGAAATTGCAAACTGGGCCAAACAGGAGGTTAAAGGGACTGACTCTCCAAGTCGGGAGAGTGTTAGTAAAGCGTCTGGAATGTTGCACCCGAGTACCAGGGTACGAAAACTGAGACATATTTGAACACGTCTCCCGATCACATGGTTGATCATACTCTAGGTTCCACATGCATGTTTTAGCTGAAGGAAGAATACCTTAAACCTGGGTAGTTGAAACCCGTGGAATGGGTACCATGCAATATGACTTCAAAGGGTCTTCATTTGCTCACCGAACCTCTCCAATCCTATCACTGCTGCGTTTATGTCCCTGTACACATGCTTGATTCTCTTTCGGAGACATAGCAATCCATAGGTTTTAAGATACTTAAGAGTCAGGTACATTCTTAGGCGTTTAATATGCGGTGTTGAGTCCATTTCGTTGAGCAAGGAGTAGCTCTTGTCTATTCCATATTTGGCTTAAGGAACTTTATCTGTGCTCATTTCAATCTCTGGTTTTATGCAGCACCCCAACTCACCTTTACCCTTAAACAAGCATAAGTTGGTTTTCTAAATTTGAGACCCTGTTCTGTTCTGTAATTCAGTTCCTGTGTAGCCAAGTTTACATTCCGTGTATTACTGATATCTTATGATGTTTCTTTCTCTGTGTGACTTATTTCAGTTAGAATCATCGTACCTGAATCCACTCATTGTGCTGCTACGGGCCTGATGGCATAGATTTCACTGCTGAGTGATACTGCATTGTACGTAAGTACCACAAGTTCTTTATCCATTTTTCACTTTCTGTAATATTGAACTTGTACGGTAAACGAGGTTCTTGTAAACAGAGGCGTCCCAAACATTGGGGTGGCTGTATCTTTTTGATTTTAATTTCCCTAAGCTATAGGACCATAAGTGGAAGTGCCCTAGGCTCTGTTGCTTTGTTTTTTAGATGTTTCAGGAAACACCATACACTTCTCCCGAGTGTCTGTTGGCAATTTACATCCCGCCCATCAGCATAACAAGGCTCCCAGTTCTCCATGGCCTGTCCTGCCTTTCTGGATTTTACACTTTTTTCAGATGGCCCTTTTGACCGGGGGGAGGTGAGACTTCATTGTAGTGCAGATTTCCTTTGCAAGCTTGCTTGGTTGGCCAAAAAGGGCGTATGCGTTTTTTCCTGAATATATTCAGGAAAAAACGCATACGCCCTTTTTGGCCAAGTGCATCATTGTGGACGTTCTGCCTCTTTTCCTATGCTTTCAATGCAATTCCAGTCTACCTCCTGAAATCGGTTTCCTGCAATTCTGCCCCGCTTTCAAGTCCTCTTGGCAGCCTTACTTCAGTATATTTTTGGACGATAGTTGTCATTTATAACTCTGCAGGTTTGTGAATTACAGTGCCCCTGAGCTCCTTTCTTCAACTCGTTTTCTTGTGAGCTGGCCGCAACACCGCAGGATGGCTTCAGGCCCTAATCTGGTTCCGGCACGGCACGCTGAGCCTTTGGTTATTTCCTCTTCCTGGTGGGAAATGGGAGTTAAATTTGCCCGTCCAGACACCTCCAGCTAGTCTCTCATTGGTTCTCGCTATTCCTGTTCATCTTCCGCAGAAATTGCAAACTGGGCCAAACAGGAGGTTAAAGGGACTGACTCTCCAAGTCGGGAGAGTGTTAGTAAAGCGTCTGGAATGTTGCACCCGAGTACCAGGGTATGAAAACTGAGACATATTTGAACACGTCTCCCGATCACATGGTTGATCATACTCTAGGTTCCACATGCATGTTTTAGCTGAAGGAAGAATACCTTAAACCTGGGTAGTTGAAACCCGTGGAATGGGTACCATGCAATATGACTTCAAAGGGTCTTCATTTGCTCACCGAACCTCTCCAATCCTATCACTGCTGCGTTTATGTCCCTGTACACATGCTTGATTCTCTTTCGGAGACATAGCAATCCATCGGTTTTAAGATACTTAAGAGTCAGGTACATTCTTAGGCGTTTAATATGCGGTGTTGAGTCCATTTCGTTGAGCAAGGAGTAGCTCTTGTCTATTCCATATTTGGCTTAAGGAACTTTATCTGTGCTCATTTCAATCTCTGGTTTTATGCAGCACCCCAACTCACCTTTACCCTTAAACAAGCATAAGTTGGTTTTCTAAATTTGAGACCCTGTTCTGTTCTGTAATTCAGTTCCTGTGTAGCCAAGTTTACATTCCGTGTATTACTGATATCTTATGATGTTTCTTTTTCTGTGTGACTTATTTCAGTTAGAATCATCGTACCTGAATCCACTCATTGTGCTGCTACGGGCCTGATGACATAGATTTCACTGCTGAGTGATACTGCATTGTACGTAAGTACCACAAGTTCTTTATCCATTTTTCACTTTCTGTGATATTGAACTTGTATGGTAAACGAGGTTCTTGTAAACAGAGGCGTCCCAAACATTGGGGTGGCTGTGTCTTTTTGATTTTAATTTCCCTAAGCTATAGGACCATAAGTGGAAGTGCCCTAGGCTCTGTTGCTTTGTTTTTTAGATGTTTCAGGAAACACCATACACTTCTCCCGAGTGTCTGTTGGCAGTTTACATCCCGCCCATCAGCATAACAAGGCTCCCAGTTCTCCATGGCCTGTCCTGCCTTTCTGGATTTTACACTTGTTTCAGATGGCCCTTTTGACCGGGGGGAAGTGAGACTTCATTGTAGTGCAGTTTTCCTTTGCAAGCTTGCTTGGTTGGCCAAAAAGGGCGTATGCGTTTTTTCCTGAATATATTCAGGAAAAAACGCATACGCCCTTTTTGGCCAAGTGCATCATTGTGGACGTTCTGCCTCTTTTCCTATGCTTTCAATGCAATTCCAGTCTACCTCCTGAAATCGGTTTCCTGCAATTCTGCCCCGCTTTCAAGTCCTCTTGGCAGCCTTACTTCAGTATATTTTTGGACGATAGTTGTCATTTATAACTCTGCAGGTTTGTGAATTACAGTGCCCCTGAGCTCCTTTCTTCAACTCGTTTTCTTGTGAGCTGGCCGCAACACCGCAGGATGGCTTCAGGCCCTAATCTGGTTCCGGCACGGCACGCTGAGCCTTTGGTTATTTCCTCTTCCTGGTGGGAAATGGGAGTTAAATTTGCCCGTCCAGACACCTCCAGCTAGTCTCTCATTGGTTCTCGCTATTCCTGTTCATCTTCCGCAGAAATTGCAAACTGGGCCAAACAGGAGGTTAAAGGGACTGACTCTCCAAGTCGGGAGAGTGTTAGTAAAGCGTCTGGAATGTTGCACCCGAGTACCAGGGTACGAAAACTGAGACATATTTGAACACGTCTCCCGATCACATGGTTGATCATACTCTAGGTTCCACATGCATGTTTTAGCTGAAGGAAGAATACCTTAAACCTGGGTAGTTGAAACCCGTGGAATGGGTACCATGCAATATGACTTCAAAGGGTCTTCATTTGCTCACCGAACCTCTCCAATCCTATCACTGCTGCGTTTATGTCCCTGTACACATGCTTGATTCTCTTTCGGAGACATAGCAATCCATAGGTTTTAAGATACTTAAGAGTCAGGTACATTCTTAGGCGTTTAATATGCGGTGTTGAGTCCATTTCGTTGAGCAAGGAGTAGCTCTTGTCTATTCCATATTTGGCTTAAGGAACTTTATCTGTGCTCATTTCAATCTCTGGTTTTATGCAGCACCCCAACTCACCTTTACCCTTAAACAAGCATAAGTTGGTTTTCTAAATTTGAGACCCTGTTCTGTTCTGTAATTCAGTTCCTGTGTAGCCAAGTTTACATTCCGTGTATTACTGATATCTTATGATGTTTCTTTCTCTGTGTGACTTATTTCAGTTAGAATCATCGTACCTGAATCCACTCATTGTGCTGCTACGGGCCTGATGGCATAGATTTCACTGCTGAGTGATACTGCATTGTACGTAAGTACCACAAGTTCTTTATCCATTTTTCACTTTCTGTAATATTGAACTTGTACGGTAAACGAGGTTCTTGTAAACAGAGGCGTCCCAAACATTGGGGTGGCTGTATCTTTTTGATTTTAATTTCCCTAAGCTATAGGACCATAAGTGGAAGTGCCCTAGGCTCTGTTGCTTTGTTTTTTAGATGTTTCAGGAAACACCATACACTTCTCCCGAGTGTCTGTTGGCAATTTACATCCCGCCCATCAGCATAACAAGGCTCCCAGTTCTCCATGGCCTGTCCTGCCTTTCTGGATTTTACACTTTTTTCAGATGGCCCTTTTGACCGGGGGGAGGTGAGACTTCATTGTAGTGCAGATTTCCTTTGCAAGCTTGCTTGGTTGGCCAAAAAGGGCGTATGCGTTTTTTCCTGAATATATTCAGGAAAAAACGCATACGCCCTTTTTGGCCAAGTGCATCATTGTGGACGTTCTGCCTCTTTTCCTATGCTTTCAATGCAATTCCAGTCTACCTCCTGAAATCGGTTTCCTGCAATTCTGCCCCGCTTTCAAGTCCTCTTGGCAGCCTTACTTCAGTATATTTTTGGACGATAGTTGTCATTTATAACTCTGCAGGTTTGTGAATTACAGTGCCCCTGAGCTCCTTTCTTCAACTCGTTTTCTTGTGAGCTGGCCGCAACACCGCAGGATGGCTTCAGGCCCTAATCTGGTTCCGGCACGGCACGCTGAGCCTTTGGTTATTTCCTCTTCCTGGTGGGAAATGGGAGTTAAATTTGCCCGTCCAGACACCTCCAGCTAGTCTCTCATTGGTTCTCGCTATTCCTGTTCATCTTCCGCAGAAATTGCAAACTGGGCCAAACAGGAGGTTAAAGGGACTGACTCTCCAAGTCAGGAGAGTGTTAGTAAAGCGTCTGGAATGTTGCACCCGAGTACCAGGGTATGAAAACTGAGACATATTTGAACACGTCTCCCGATCACATGGTTGATCATACTCTAGGTTCCACATGCATGTTTTAGCTGAAGGAAGAATACCTTAAACCTGGGTAGTTGAAACCCGTGGAATGGGTACCATGCAATATGACTTCAAAGGGTCTTCATTTGCTCACCGAACCTCTCCAATCCTATCACTGCTGCGTTTATGTCCCTGTACACATGCTTGATTCTCTTTCGGAGACATAGCAATCCATAGGTTTTAAGATACTTAAGAGTCAGGTACATTCTTAGGCGTTTAATATGCGGTGTTGAGTCCATTTCGTTGAGCAAGGAGTAGCTCTTGTCTATTCCATATTTGGCTTAAGGAACTTTATCTGTGCTCATTTCAATCTCTGGTTTTATGCAGCACCCCAACTCACCTTTACCCTTAAACAAGCATAAGTTGGTTTTCTAAATTTGAGACCCTGTTCTGTTCTGTAATTCAGTTCCTGTGTAGCCAAGTTTACATTCCGTGTATTACTGATATCTTATGATGTTTCTTTTTCTGTGTGACTTATTTCAGTTAGAATCATCGTACCTGAATCCACTCATTGTGCTTCTACGGGCCTGATGGCATAGATATCACTGCTGAGTGATACTGCATTGTACGTAAGTACCACAAGTTCTTTATCCATTTTTCACTTTCTGTGATATTGAACTTGTACGGTAAACGAGGTTCTTGTAAACAGAGGCGTCCCAAACATTGGGGTGGCTGTATCTTTTTGATTTTAATTTCCCTAAGCTATAGGACCATAAGTGGAAGTGCCCTAGGCTCTGTTGCTTTGTTTTTTAGATGTTTCAGGAAACACCATACACTTCTCCCGAGTGTCTATTGGCAGTTTACATCCCGCCCATCAGCATAACAAGGCTCCCAGTTCTCCATGGCCTGTCCTGCCTTTCTGGATTTTACACTTTTTTCAGATGGCCCTTTTGACCGGGGGGGGGGAAGTGAGACTTCATTGTAGTGCAGATTTCCTTTGCAAGCTTGCTTGGTTGGCCAAAAAGGGCGTATGCGTTTTTTCCTGAATATATTCAGGAAAAAACGCATACGCCCTTTTTGGCCAAGTGCATCATTGTGGACGTTCTGCCTCTTTTCCTATGCTTTCAATGCAATTCCAGTCTACCTCCTGAAATCGGTTTCCTGCAATTCTGCCCCGCTTTCAAGTCCTCTTGGCAGCCTTACTTCAGTATATTTTTGGACGATAGTTGTCATTTATAACTCTGCAGGTTTGTGAATTACAGTGCCCCTGAGCTCCTTTCTTCAACTCGTTTTCTTGTGAGCTGGCCGCAACACCGCAGGATGGCTTCAGGCCCTAATCTGGTTCCGGCACGGCACGCTGAGCCTTTGGTTATTTCCTCTTCCTGGTGGGAAATGAGAGTTAAATTTGCCCGTCCAGACACCTCCAGCTAGTCTCTCATTGGTTCTCGCTATTCCTGTTCATCTTCCGCAGAAATTGCAAACTGGGCCAAACAGGAGGTTAAAGGGACTGACTCTCCAAGTCGGGAGAGTGTTAGTAAAGCGTCTGGAATGTTGCACCCGAGTACCAGGGTACGAAAACTGAGACATATTTGAACACGTCTCCCGATCACATGGTTGATCATACTCTAGGTTCCACATGCATGTTTTAGCTGAAGGAAGAATACCTTAAACCTGGGTAGTTGAAACCCGTGGAATGGGTACCATGCAATATGACTTCAAAGGGTCTTCATTTGCTCACCGAACCTCTCCAATCCTATCACTGCTGCGTTTATGTCCCTGTACACATGCTTGATTCTCTTTCGGAGACATAGCAATCCATCGGTTTTAAGATACTTAAGAGTCAGGTACATTCTTAGGCGTTTAATATGCGGTGTTGAGTCCATTTCGTTGAGCAAGGAGTAGCTCTTGTCTATTCCATATTTGGCTTAAGGAACTTTATCTGTGCTCATTTCAATCTCTGGTTTTATGCAGCACCCCAACTCACCTTTACCCTTAAACAAGCATAAGTTGGTTTTCTAAATTTGAGACCCTGTTCTGTTCTGTAATTCAGTTCCTGTGTAGCCAAGTTTACATTCCGTGTATTACTGATATCTTATGATGTTTCTTTTTCTGTGTGACTTATTTCAGTTAGAATCATCGTACCTGAATCCACTCATTGTGCTGCTACGGGCCTGATGACATAGATTTCACTGCTGAGTGATACTGCATTGTACGTAAGTACCACAAGTTCTTTATCCATTTTTCACTTTCTGTGATATTGAACTTGTACGGTAAACGAGGTTCTTGTAAACAGAGGCGTCCCAAACATTGGGGTGGCTGTGTCTTTTTGATTTTAATTTCCCTAAGCTATAGGACCATAAGTGGAAGTGCCCTAGGCTCTGTTGCTTTGTTTTTTAGATGTTTCAGGAAACACCATACACTTCTCCCGAGTGTCTGTTGGCAGTTTACATCCCGCCCATCAGCATAACAAGGCTCCCAGTTCTCCATGGCCTGTCCTGCCTTTCTGGATTTTACACTTGTTTCAGATGGCCCTTTTGACCGGGGGGAAGTGAGACTTCATTGTAGTGCAGTTTTCCTTTGCAAGCTTGATTGGTTGGCCAAAAAGGGCGTATGCGTTTTTTCCTGAATATATTCAGGAAAAAACGCATACGCCCTTTTTGGCCAAGTGCATCATTGTGGACGTTCTGCCTCTTTTCCTATGCTTTCAATGCAATTCCAGTCTACCTCCTGAAATCGGTTTCCTGCAATTCTGCCCCGCTTTCAAGTCCTCTTGGCAGCCTTACTTCAGTATATTTTTGGACGATAGTTGTCATTTATAACTCTGCAGGTTTGTGAATTACAGTGCCCCTGAGCTCCTTTCTTCAACTCGTTTTCTTGTGAGCTGGCCGCAACACCGCAGGATGGCTTCAGGCCCTAATCTGGTTCCGGCACGGCACGCTGAGCCTTTGGTTATTTCCTCTTCCTGGTGGGAAATGAGAGTTAAATTTGCCCGTCCAGACACCTCCAGCTAGTCTCTCATTGGTTCTCGCTATTCCTGTTCATCTTCCGCAGAAATTGCAAACTGGGCCAAACAGGAGGTTAAAGGGACTGACTCTCCAAGTCGGGAGAGTGTTAGTAAAGCGTCTGGAATGTTGCACCCGAGTACCAGGGTACGAAAACTGAGACATATTTGAACACGTCTCCCGATCACATGGTTGATCATACTCTAAGTTCCACATGCATGTTTTAGCTGAAGGAAGAATACCTTAAACCTGGGTAGTTGAAACCCGTGGAATGGGTACCATGCAATATGACTTCAAAGGGTCTTCATTTGCTCACCGAACCTCTCCAATCCTATCACTGCTGCGTTTATGTCCCTGTACACATGCTTGATTCTCTTTCAGAGACATAGCAATCCATAGGTTTTAAGATACTTAAGAGTCAGGTACATTCTTAGGCGTTTAATATGCGGTGTTGAGTCCATTTCGTTGAGCAAGGAGTAGCTCTTGTCTATTCCATATTTGGCTTAAGGAACTTTATCTGTGCTCATTTCAATCTCTGGTTTTATGCAGCACCCCAACTCACCTTTACCCTTAAACAAGCATAAGTTGGTTTTCTAAATTTGAGACCCTGTTCTGTTCTGTAATTCAGTTCCTGTGTAGCCAAGTTTACATTCCGTGTATTACTGATATCTTATGATGTTTCTTTTTCTGTGTGACTTATTTCAGTTAGAATCATCGTACCTGAATCCACTCATTGTGCTGCTACGGGCCTGATGACATAGATTTCACTGCTGAGTGATACTGCATTGTACGTAAGTACCACAAGTTCTTTATCCATTTTTCACTTTCTGTGATATTGAACTTGTACGGTAAACGAGGTTCTTGTAAACAGAGGCGTCCCAAACATTGGGGTGGCTGTATCTTTTTGATTTTAATTTCCCTAAGCTATAGGACCATAAGTGGAAGTGCCCTAGGCTCTGTTGCTTTGTTTTTTAGATGTTTCAGGAAACACCATACACTTCTCCCGAGTGTCTGTTGGCAATTTACATCCCGCCCATCAGCATAACAAGGCTCCCAGTTCTCCATGGCCTGTCCTGCCTTTCTGGATTTTACACTTTTTTCAGATGGCCCTTTTGACCGGGGGGAAGTGAGACTTCATTGTAGTGCAGATTTCCTTTGCAAGCTTGCTTGGTTGGCCAAAAAGGGCGTATGCGTTCTTTCCTGAATATATTCAGGAAAAAACGCATACGCCCTTTTTGGCCAAGTGCATCATTGTGGACGTTCTGCCTCTTTTCCTATGCTTTCAATGCAATTCCAGTCTACCTCCTGAAATCGGTTTCCTGCAATTCTGCCCCGCTTTCAAGTCCTCTTGGCAGCCTTACTTCAGTATATTTTTGGACGATAGTTGTCATTTATAACTCTGCAGGTTTGTGAATTACAGTGCCCCTGAGCTCCTTTCTTCAACTCGTTTTCTTGTGAGCTGGCCGCAACACCGCAGGATGGCTTCAGGCCCTAATCTGGTTCCGGCACGGCACGCTGAGCCTTTGGTTATTTCCTCTTCCTGGTGGGAAATGAGAGTTAAATTTGCCCGTCCAGACACCTCCAGCTAGTCTCTCATTGGTTCTCGCTATTCCTGTTCATCTTCCGCAGAAATTGCAAACTGGGCCAAACAGGAGGTTAAAGGGACTGACTCTCCAAGTCGGGAGAGTGTTAGTAAAGCGTCTGGAATGTTGCACCCGAGTACCAGGGTACGAAAACTGAGACATATTTGAACACGTCTCCCGATCACATGGTTGATCATACTCTAGGTTCCACATGCATGTTTTAGCTGAAGGAAGAATACCTTAAACCTGGGTAGTTGAAACCCGTGGAATGGGTACCATGCAATATGACTTCAAAGGGTCTTCATTTGCTCACCGAACCTCTCCAATCCTATCACTGCTGCGTTTATGTCCCTGTACACATGCTTGATTCTCTTTCGGAGACATAGCAATCCATCGGTTTTAAGATACTTAAGAGTCAGGTACATTCTTAGGCGTTTAATATGCGGTGTTGAGTCCATTTCGTTGAGCAAGGAGTAGCTCTTGTCTATTCCATATTTGGCTTAAGGAACTTTATCTGTGCTCATTTCAATCTCTGGTTTTATGCAGCACCCCAACTCACCTTTACCCTTAAACAAGCATAAGTTGGTTTTCTAAATTTGAGACCCTGTTCTGTTCTGTAATTCAGTTCCTGTGTAGCCAAGTTTACATTCCGTGTATTACTGATATCTTATGATGTTTCTTTTTCTGTGTGACTTATTTCAGTTAGAATCATCGTACCTGAATCCACTCATTGTGCTGCTACGGGCCTGATGACATAGATTTCACTGCTGAGTGATACTGCATTGTACGTAAGTACCACAAGTTCTTTATCCATTTTTCACTTTCTGTGATATTGAACTTGTATGGTAAACGAGGTTCTTGTTAACAGAGGCGTCCCAAACATTGGGGTGGCTGTGTCTTTTTGATTTTAATTTCCCTAAGCTATAGGACCATAAGTGGAAGTGCCCTAGGCTCTGTTGCTTTGTTTTTTAGATGTTTCAGGAAACACCATACACTTCTCCCGAGTGTCTGTTGGCAGTTTACATCCCGCCCATCAGCATAACAAGGCTCCCAGTTCTCCATGGCCTGTCCTGCCTTTCTGGATTTTACACTTGTTTCAGATGGCCCTTTTGACCGGGGGGAAGTGAGACTTCATTGTAGTGCAGTTTTCCTTTGCAAGCTTGCTTGGTTGGCCAAAAAGGGCGTATGCGTTTTTTCCTGAATATATTCAGGAAAAAACGCATACGCCCTTTTTGGCCAAGTGCATCATTGTGGACGTTCTGCCTCTTTTCCTATGCTTTCAATGCAATTCCAGTCTACCTCCTGAAATCGGTTTCCTGCAATTCTGCCCCGCTTTCAAGTCCTCTTGGCAGCCTTACTTCAGTATATTTTTGGACGATAGTTGTCATTTATAACTCTGCAGGTTTGTGAATTACAGTGCCCCTGAGCTCCTTTCTTCAACTCGTTTTCTTGTGAGCTGGCCGCAACACCGCAGGATGGCTTCAGGCCCTAATCTGGTTCCGGCACGGCACGCTGAGCCTTTGGTTATTTCCTCTTCCTGGTGGGAAATGAGAGTTAAATTTGCCCGTCCAGACACCTCCAGCTAGTCTCTCATTGGTTCTCGCTATTCCTGTTCATCTTCCGCAGAAATTGCAAACTGGGCCAAACAGGAGGTTAAAGGGACTGACTCTCCAAGTCGGGAGAGTGTTAGTAAAGCGTCTGGAATGTTGCACCCGAGTACCAGGGTACGAAAACTGAGACATATTTGAACACGTCTCCCGATCACATGGTTGATCATACTCTAGGTTCCACATGCATGTTTTAGCTGAAGGAAGAATACCTTAAACCTGGGTAGTTGAAACCCGTGGAATGGGTACCATGCAATATGACTTCAAAGGGTCTTCATTTGCTCACCGAACCTCTCCAATCCTATCACTGCTGCGTTTATGTCCCTGTACACATGCTTGATTCTCTTTCGGAGACATAGCAATCCATAGGTTTTAAGATACTTAAGAGTCAGGTACATTCTTAGGCGTTTAATATGCGGTGTTGAGTCCATTTCGTTGAGCAAGGAGTAGCTCTTGTCTATTCCATATTTGGCTTAAGGAACTTTATCTGTGCTCATTTCAATCTCTGGTTTTATGCAGCACCCCAACTCACCTTTACCCTTAAACAAGCATAAGTTGGTTTTCTAAATTTGAGACCCTGTTCTGTTCTGTAATTCAGTTCCTGTGTAGCCAAGTTTACATTCCGTGTATTACTGATATCTTATGATGTTTCTTTCTCTGTGTGACTTATTTCAGTTAGAATCATCGTACCTGAATCCACTCATTGTGCTGCTACGGGCCTGATGGCATAGATTTCACTGCTGAGTGATACTGCATTGTACATAAGTACCACAAGTTCTTTATCCATTTTTCACTTTCTGTAATATTGAACTTGTACGGTAAACGAGGTTCTTGTAAACAGAGGCGTCCCAAACATTGGGGTGGCTGTATCTTTTTGATTTTAATTTCCCTAAGCTATAGGACCATAAGTGGAAGTGCCCTAGGCTCTGTTGCTTTGTTTTTTAGATGTTTCAGGAAACACCATACACTTCTCCCGAGTGTCTGTTGGCAATTTACATCCCGCCCATCAGCATAACAAGGCTCCCAGTTCTCCATGGCCTGTCCTGCCTTTCTGGATTTTACACTTTTTTCAGATGGCCCTTTTGACCGGGGGGAGGTGAGACTTCATTGTAGTGCAGATTTCCTTTGCAAGCTTGCTTGGTTGGCCAAAAAGGGCGTATGCGTTTTTTCCTGAATATATTCAGGAAAAAACGCATACGCCCTTTTTGGCCAAGTGCATCATTGTGGACGTTCTGCCTCTTTTCCTATGCTTTCAATGCAATTCCAGTCTACCTCCTGAAATCGGTTTCCTGCAATTCTGCCCCGCTTTCAAGTCCTCTTGGCAGCCTTACTTCAGTATATTTTTGGACGATAGTTGTCATTTATAACTCTGCAGGTTTGTGAATTACAGTGCCCCTGAGCTCCTTTCTTCAACTCGTTTTCTTGTGAGCTGGCCGCAACACCGCAGGATGGCTTCAGGCCCTAATCTGGTTCCGGCACGGCACGCTGAGCCTTTGGTTATTTCCTCTTCCTGGTGGGAAATGGGAGTTAAATTTGCCCGTCCAGACACCTCCAGCTAGTCTCTCATTGTTTCTCACTATTCCTGTTCATCTTCCGCAGAAATTGCAAACTGGGCCAAACAGGAGGTTAAAGGGACTGACTCTCCAAGTCGGGAGAGTGTTAGTAAAGCGTCTGGAATGTTGCACCCGAGTACCAGGGTATGAAAACTGAGACATATTTGAACACGTCTCCCGATCACATGGTTGATCATACTCTAGGTTCCACATGCATGTTTTAGCTGAAGGAAGAATACCTTAAACCTGGGTAGTTGAAACCCGTGGAATGGGTACCATGCAATATGACTTCAAAGGGTCTTCATTTGCTCACCGAACCTCTCCAATCCTATCACTGCTGCGTTTATGTCCCTGTACACATGCTTGATTCTCTTTCGGAGACATAGCAATCCATAGGTTTTAAGATACTTAAGAGTCAGGTACATTCTTAGGCGTTTAATATGCGGTGTTGAGTCCATTTCGTTGAGCAAGGAGTAGCTCTTGTCTATTCCATATTTGGCTTAAGGAACTTTATCTGTGCTCATTTCAATCTCTGGTTTTATGCAGCACCCCAACTCACCTTTACCCTTAAACAAGCATAAGTTGGTTTTCTAAATTTGAGACCCTGTTCTGTTCTGTAATTCAGTTCCTGTGTAGCCAAGTTTACATTCCGTGTATTACTGATATCTTATGATGTTTCTTTTTCTGTGTGACTTATTTCAGTTAGAATCATCGTACCTGAATCCACTCATTGTGCTTCTACGGGCCTGATGGCATAGATATCACTGCTGAGTGATACTGCATTGTACGTAAGTACCACAAGTTCTTTATCCATTTTTCACTTTCTGTGATATTGAACTTGTACGGTAAACGAGGTTCTTGTAAACAGAGGCGTCCCAAACATTGGGGTGGCTGTATCTTTTTGATTTTAATTTCCCTAAGCTATAGGACCATAAGTGGAAGTGCCCTAGGCTCTGTTGCTTTGTTTTTTAGATGTTTCAGGAAACACCATACACTTCTCCCGAGTGTCTGTTGGCAGTTTACATCCCGCCCATCAGCATAACAAGGCTCCCAGTTCTCCATGGCCTGTCCTGCCTTTCTGGATTTTACACTTGTTTCAGATGGCCCTTTTGACTGGGGGGGGGGGGAAGTGAGACTTCATTGTAGTGCAGATTTCCTTTGCAAGCTTGCTTGGTTGGCCAAAAAGGGCGTATGCATTTTTTCCTGAATATATTCAGGAAAAAACGCATACGCCCTTTTTGGCCAAGTGCATCATTGTGGACGTTCTGCCTCTTTTCCTATGCTTTCAATGCAATTCCAGTCTACCTCCTGAAATCGGTTTCCTGCAATTCTGCCCCGCTTTCAAGTCCTCTTGGCAGCCTTACTTCAGTATATTTTTGGACGATAGTTGTCATTTATAACTCTGCAGGTTTGTGAATTACAGTGCCCCTGAGCTCCTTTCTTCAACTCGTTTTCTTGTGAGCTGGCCGCAACACCGCAGGATGGCTTCAGGCCCTAATCTGGTTCCGGCACGGCATGCTGAGCCTTTGGTTATTTCCTCTTCCTGGTGGGAAATGAGAGTTAAATTTGCCCGTCCAGACACCTCCAGCTAGTCTCTCATTGGTTCTCGCTATTCCTGTTCATCTTCCGCAGAAATTGCAAACTGGGCCAAACAGGAGGTTAAAGGGACTGACTCTCCAAGTCGGGAGAGTGTTAGTAAAGCGTCTGGAATGTTGCACCCGAGTACCAGGGTACGAAAACTGAGACATATTTGAACACGTCTCCCGATCACATGGTTGATCATACTCTAGGTTCCACATGCATGTTTTAGCTGAAGGAAGAATACCTTAAACCTGGGTAGTTGAAACCCGTGGAATGGGTACCATGCAATATGACTTCAAAGGGTCTTCATTTGCTCACCGAACCTCTCCAATCCTATCACTGCTGCGTTTATGTCCCTGTACACATGCTTGATTCTCTTTCGGAGACATAGCAATCCATAGGTTTTAAGATACTTAAGAGTCAGGTACATTTTTAGGCGTTTAATATGCGGTGTTGAGTCCATTTCGTTGAGCAAGGAGTAGCTCTTGTCTATTCCATATTTGGCTTAAGGAACTTTATCTGTGCTCATTTCAATCTCTGGTTTTATGCAGCACCCCAACTCACCTTTACCCTTAAACAAGCATAAGTTGGTTTTCTAAATTTGAGACCCTGTTCTGTTCTGTAATTCAGTTCCTGTGTAGCCAAGTTTACATTCCGTGTATTACTGATATCTTATGATGTTTCTTTCTCTGTGTGACTTATTTCAGTTAGAATCATCGTACCTGAATCCACTCATTGTGCTGCTATGGGCCTGATGACATAGATATCACTGCTGAGTGATACTGCATTGTACGTAAGTACCACAAGTTCTTTATCCATTTTTCACTTTCTGTGATATTGAACTTGTACGGTAAACGAGGTTCTTGTAAACAGAGGCGTCCCAAACATTGGGGTGGCTGTATCTTTTTGATTTTAATTTCCCTAAGCTATAGGACCATAAGTGGAAGTGCCCTAGGCTCTGTTGCTTTGTTTTTTAGATGTTTCAGGAAACACCATACACTTCTCCCGAGTGTCTGTTGGCAGTTTACATCCCGCCCATCAGCATAACAAGGCTCCCAGTTCTCCATGGCCTGTCCTGCCTTTCTGGATTTTACACTTGTTTCAGATGGCCCTTTTGACCGGGGGGAAGTGAGACTTCATTGTAGTGCAGTTTTCCTTTGCAAGCTTGCTTGGTTGGCCAAAAAGGGCGTATGCGTTTTTTCCTGAATATATTCAGGAAAAAACGCATACGCCCTTTTTGGCCAAGTGCATCATTGTGGACGTTCTGCCTCTTTTCCTATGCTTTCAATGCAATTCCAGTCTACCTCCTGAAATCGGTTTCCTGCAATTCTGCCCCGCTTTCAAGTCCTCTTGGCAGCCTTACTTCAGTATATTTTTGGACGATAGTTGTCATTTATAACTCTGCAGGTTTGTGAATTACAGTGCCCCTGAGCTCCTTTCTTCAACTCGTTTTCTTGTGAGCTGGCCGCAACACCGCAGGATGGCTTCAGGCCCTAATCTGGTTCCGGCACGGCACGCTGAGCCTTTGGTTATTTCCTCTTCCTGGTGGGAAATGAGAGTTAAATTTGCCCGTCCAGACACCTCCAGCTAGTCTCTCATTGGTTCTCGCTATTCCTGTTCATCTTCCGCAGAAATTGCAAACTGGGCCAAACAGGAGGTTAAAGGGACTGACTCTCCAAGTCGGGAGAGTGTTAGTAAAGCGTCTGGAATGTTGCACCCGAGTACCAGGGTACGAAAACTGAGACATATTTGAACACGTCTCCCGATCACATGGTTGATCATACTCTAGGTTCCACATGCATGTTTTAGCTGAAGGAAGAATACCTTAAACCTGGGTAGTTGAAACCCGTGGAATGGGTACCATGCAATATGACTTCAAAGGGTCTTCATTTGCTCACCGAACCTCTCCAATCCTATCACTGCTGCGTTTATGTCCCTGTACACATGCTTGATTCTCTTTCGGAGACATAGCAATCCATCGGTTTTAAGATACTTAAGAGTCAGGTACATTCTTAGGCGTTTAATATGCGGTGTTGAGTCCATTTCGTTGAGCAAGGAGTAGCTCTTGTCTATTCCATATTTGGCTTAAGGAACTTTATCTGTGCTCATTTCAATCTCTGGTTTTATGCAGCACCCCAACTCACCTTTACCCTTAAACAAGCATAAGTTGGTTTTCTAAATTTGAGACCCTGTTCTGTTCTGTAATTCAGTTCCTGTGTAGCCAAGTTTACATTCCGTGTATTACTGATATCTTATGATGTTTCTTTTTCTGTGTGACTTATTTCAGTTAGAATCATCGTACCTGAATCCACTCATTGTGCTGCTACGGGCCTGATGACATAGATTTCACTGCTGAGCGATACTGCATTGTACGTAAGTACCACAAGTTCTTTATCCATTTTTCACTTTCTGTGATATTGAACTTGTACGGTAAACGAGGTTCTTGTAAACAGAGGCGTCCCAAACATTGGGGTGGCTGTGTCTTTTTGATTTTAATTTCCCTAAGCTATAGGACCATAAGTGGAAGTGCCCTAGGCTCTGTTGCTTTGTTTTTTAGATGTTTCAGGAAACACCATACACTTCTCCCGAGTGTCTGTTGGCAGTTTACATCCCGCCCATCAGCATAACAAGGCTCCCAGTTCTCCATGGCCTGTCCTGCCTTTCTGGATTTTACACTTGTTTCAGATGGCCCTTTTGACCGGGGGGAAGTGAGACTTCATTGTAGTGCAGTTTTCCTTTGCAAGCTTGCTTGGTTGGCCAAAAAGGGCGTATGCGTTTTTTCCTGAATATATTCAGGAAAAAACGCATACGCCCTTTTTGGCCAAGTGCATCATTGTGGACGTTCTGCCTCTTTTCCTATGCTTTCAATGCAATTCCAGTCTACCTCCTGAAATCGGTTTCCTGCAATTCTGCCCCGCTTTCAAGTCCTCTTGGCAGCCTTACTTCAGTATATTTTTGGACGATAGTTGTCATTTATAACTCTGCAGGTTTGTGAATTACAGTGCCCCTGAGCTCCTTTCTTCAACTCGTTTTCTTGTGAGCTGGCCGCAACACCGCAGGATGGCTTCAGGCCCTAATCTGGTTCCGGCACGGCACGCTGAGCCTTTGGTTATTTCCTCTTCCTGGTGGGAAATGAGAGTTAAATTTGCCCGTCCAGACACCTCCAGCTAGTCTCTCATTGGTTCTCGCTATTCCTGTTCATCTTCCGCAGAAATTGCAAACTGGGCCAAACAGGAGGTTAAAGGGACTGACTCTCCAAGTCGGGAGAGTGTTAGTAAAGCGTCTGGAATGTTGCACCCGAGTACCAGGGTACGAAAACTGAGACATATTTGAACACGTCTCCCGATCACATGGTTGATCATACTCTAGGTTCCACATGCATGTTTTAGCTGAAGGAAGAATACCTTAAACCTGGGTAGTTGAAACCCGTGGAATGGGTACCATGCAATATGACTTCAAAGGGTCTTCATTTGCTCACCGAACCTCTCCAATCCTATCACTGCTGCATTTATGTCCCTGTACACATGCTTGATTCTCTTTCGGAGACATAGCAATCCATAGGTTTTAAGATACTTAAGAGTCAGGTACATTCTTAGGCGTTTAATATGCGGTGTTGAGTCCATTTCGTTGAGCAAGGAGTAGCTCTTGTCTATTCCATATTTGGCTTAAGGAACTTTATCTGTGCTCATTTCAATCTCTGGTTTTATGCAGCACCCCAACTCACCTTTACCCTTAAACAAGCATAAGTTGGTTTTCTAAATTTGAGACCCTGTTCTGTTCTGTAATTCAGTTCCTGTGTAGCCAAGTTTACATTCCGTGTATTACTGATATCTTATGATGTTTCTTTCTCTGTGTGACTTATTTCAGTTAGAATCATCGTACCTGAATCCACTCATTGTGCTGCTACGGGCCTGATGGCATAGATTTCACTGCTGAGTGATACTGCATTGTACGTAAGTACCACAAGTTCTTTATCCATTTTTCACTTTCTGTAATATTGAACTTGTACGGTAAACGAGGTTCTTGTAAACAGAGGCGTCCCAAACATTGGGGTGGCTGTATCTTTTTGATTTTAATTTCCCTAAGCTATAGGACCATAAGTGGAAGTGCCCTAGGCTCTGTTGCTTTGTTTTTTAGATGTTTCAGGAAACACCATACACTTCTCCCGAGTGTCTGTTGGCAGTTTACATCCCGCCCATCAGCATAACAAGGCTCCCAGTTCTCCATGGCCTGTCCTGCCTTTCTGGATTTTACACTTTTTTCAGATGGCCCTTTTGACCGGGGGGAGGTGAGACTTCATTGTAGTGCAGATTTCCTTTGCAAGCTTGCTTGGTTGGCCAAAAAGGGCGTATGCGTTTTTTCCTGAATATATTCAGGAAAAAACGCATACGCCCTTTTTGGCCAAGTGCATCATTGTGGACGTTCTGCCTCTTTTCCTATGCTTTCAATGCAATTCCAGTCTACCTCCTGAAATCGGTTTCCTGCAATTCTGCCCCGCTTTCAAGTCCTCTTGGCAGCCTTACTTCAGTATATTTTTGGACGATAGTTGTCATTTATAACTCTGCAGGTTTGTGAATTACAGTGCCCCTGAGCTCCTTTCTTCAACTCGTTTTCTTGTGAGCTGGCCGCAACACCGCAGGATGGCTTCAGGCCCTAATCTGGTTCCGGCACGGCACGCTGAGCCTTTGGTTATTTCCTCTTCCTGGTGGGAAATGGGAGTTAAATTTGCCCGTCCAGACACCTCCAGCTAGTCTCTCATTGGTTCTCGCTATTCCTGTTCATCTTCCGCAGAAATTGCAAACTGGGCCAAACAGGAGGTTAAAGGGACTGACTCTCCAAGTCGGGAGAGTGTTAGTAAAGCGTCTGGAATGTTGCACCCGAGTACCAGGGTACGAAAACTGAGACATATTTGAACACGTCTCCCGATCACATGGTTGATCATACTCTAGGTTCCACATGCATGTTTTAGCTGAAGGAAGAATACCTTAAACCTGGGTAGTTGAAACCCGTGGAATGGGTACCATGCAATATGACTTCAAAGGGTCTTCATTTGCTCACCGAACCTCTCCAATCCTATCACTGCTGCGTTTATGTCCCTGTACACATGCTTGATTCTCTTTCGGAGACATAGCAATCCATCGGTTTTAAGATACTTAAGAGTCAGGTACATTCTTAGGCGTTTAATATGCGGTGTTGAGTCCATTTCGTTGAGCAAGGAGTAGCTCTTGTCTATTCCATATTTGGCTTAAGGAACTTTATCTGTGCTCATTTCAATCTCTGGTTTTATGCAGCACCCCAACTCACCTTTACCCTTAAACAAGCATAAGTTGGTTTTCTAAATTTGAGACCCTGTTCTGTTCTGTAATTCAGTTCCTGTGTAGCCAAGTTTACATTCCGTGTATTACTGATATCTTATGATGTTTCTTTTTCTGTGTGACTTATTTCAGTTAGAATCATCGTACCTGAATCCACTCATTGTGCTGCTACGGGCCTGATGACATAGATTTCACTGCTGAGTGATACTGCATTGTACGTAAGTACCACAAGTTCTTTATCCATTTTTCACTTTCTGTGATATTGAACTTGTACGGTAAACGAGGTTCTTGTAAACAGAGGCGTCCCAAACATTGGGGTGGCTGTGTCTTTTTGATTTTAATTTCCCTAAGCTATAGGACCATAAGTGGAAGTGCCCTAGGCTCTGTTGCTTTGTTTTTTAGATGTTTCAGGAAACACCATACACTTCTCCCGAGTGTCTGTTGGCAGTTTACATCCCGCCCATCAGCATAACAAGGCTCCCAGTTCTCCATGGCCTGTCCTGCCTTTCTGGATTTTACACTTGTTTCAGATGGCCCTTTTGACCGGGGGGAAGTGAGACTTCATTGTAGTGCAGTTTTCCTTTGCAAGCTTGCTTGGTTGGCCAAAAAGGGCGTATGCGTTTTTTCCTGAATATATTCAGGAAAAAACGCATACGCCCTTTTTGGCCAAGTGCATCATTGTGGACGTTCTGCCTCTTTTCCTATGCTTTCAATGCAATTCCAGTCTACCTCCTGAAATCGGTTTCCTGCAATTCTGCCCCGCTTTCAAGTCCTCTTGGCAGCCTTACTTCAGTATATTTTTGGACGATAGTTGTCATTTATAACTCTGCAGGTTTGTGAATTACAGTGCCCCTGAGCTCCTTTCTTCAACTCGTTTTCTTGTGAGCTGGCCGCAACACCGCAGGATGGCTTCAGGCCCTAATCTGGTTCCGGCACGGCACGCTGAGCCTTTGGTTATTTCCTCTTCCTGGTGGGAAATGAGAGTTAAATTTGCCCGTCCAGACACCTCCAGCTAGTCTCTCATTGGTTCTCGCTATTCCTGTTCATCTTCCGCAGAAATTGCAAACTGGGCCAAACAGGAGGTTAAAGGGACTGACTCTCCAAGTCGGGAGAGTGTTAGTAAAGCGTCTGGAATGTTGCACCCGAGTACCAGGGTACGAAAACTGAGACATATTTGAACACGTCTCCCGATCACATGGTTGATCATACTCTAGGTTCCACATGCATGTTTTAGCTGAAGGAAGAATACCTTAAACCTGGGTAGTTGAAACCCGTGGAATGGGTACCATGCAATATGACTTCAAAGGGTCTTCATTTGCTCACCGAACCTCTCCAATCCTATCACTGCTGCATTTATGTCCCTGTACACATGCTTGATTCTCTTTCGGAGACAGAGCAATCCATAGGTTTTAAGATACTTAAGAGTCAGGTACATTCTTAGGCGTTTAATATGCGGTGTTGAGTCCATTTCGTTGAGCAAGGAGTAGCTCTTGTCTATTCCATATTTGGCTTAAGGAACTTTATCTGTGCTCATTTCAATCTCTGGTTTTATGCAGCACCCCAACTCACCTTTACCCTTAAACAAGCATAAGTTGGTTTTCTAAATTTGAGACCCTGTTCTGTTCTGTAATTCAGTTCCTGTGTAGCCAAGTTTACATTCCGTGTATTACTGATATCTTATGATGTTTCTTTTTCTGTGTGACTTATTTCAGTTAGAATCATCGTACCTGAATCCACTCATTGTGCTGCTATGGGCCTGATGGCATAGATTTCACTGCTGAGTGATACTGCATTGTACGTAAGTACCACAAGTTCTTTATCCATTTTTCACTTTCTGTGATATTGAACTTGTACGGTAAACGAGGTTCTTGTAAACAGAGGCGTCCCAAACATTGGGGTGGCTGTATCTTTTTGATTTTAATTTCCCTAAGCTATAGGACCATAAGTGGAAGTGCCCTAGGCTCTGTTGCTTTGTTTTTTAGATGTTTCAGGAAACACCATACACTTCTCCCGAGTGTCTGTTGGCAGTTTACATCCCGCCCATCAGCATAACAAGGCTCCCAGTTCTCCATGGCCTGTCCTGCCTTTCTGGATTTTACACTTGTTTCAGATGGCCCTTTTGACCGGGGGGAAGTGAGACTTCATTGTAGTGCAGTTTTCCTTTGCAAGCTTGCTTGGTTGGCCAAAAAGGGCGTATGCGTTTTTTCCTGAATATATTCAGGAAAAAACGCATACGCCCTTTTTGGCCAAGTGCATCATTGTGGACGTTCTGCCTCTTTTCCTATGCTTTCAATGCAATTCCAGTCTACCTCCTGAAATCGGTTTCCTGCAATTCTGCCCCGCTTTCAAGTCCTCTTGGCAGCCTTACTTCAGTATATTTTTGGACGATAGTTGTCATTTATAACTCTGCAGGTTTGTGAATTACAGTGCCCCTGAGCTCCTTTCTTCAACTCGTTTTCTTGTGAGCTGGCCGCAACACCGCAGGATGGCTTCAGGCCCTAATCTGGTTCCGGCACGGCACGCTGAGCCTTTGGTTATTTCCTCTTCCTGGTGGGAAATGAGAGTTAAATTTGCCCGTCCAGACACCTCCAGCTAGTCTCTCATTGGTTCTCGCTATTCCTGTTCATCTTCCGCAGAAATTGCAAACTGGGCCAAACAGGAGGTTAAAGGGACTGACTCTCCAAGTCGGGAGAGTGTTAGTAAAGCGTCTGGAATGTTGCACCCGAGTACCAGGGTACGAAAACTGAGACATATTTGAACACGTCTCCCGATCACATGGTTGATCATACTCTAGGTTCCACATGCATGTTTTAGCTGAAGGAAGAATACCTTAAACCTGGGTAGTTGAAACCCGTGGAATGGGTACCATGCAATATGACTTCAAAGGGTCTTCATTTGCTCACCGAACCTCTCCAATCCTATCACTGCTGCGTTTATGTCCCTGTACACATGCTTGATTCTCTTTCGGAGACATAGCAATCCATCGGTTTTAAGATACTTAAGAGTCAGGTACATTCTTAGGCGTTTAATATGCGGTGTTGAGTCCATTTCGTTGAGCAAGGAGTAGCTCTTGTCTATTCCATATTTGGCTTAAGGAACTTTATCTGTGCTCATTTCAATCTCTGGTTTTATGCAGCACCCCAACTCACCTTTACCCTTAAACAAGCATAAGTTGGTTTTCTAAATTTGAGACCCTGTTCTGTTCTGTAATTCAGTTCCTGTGTAGCCAAGTTTACATTCCGTGTATTACTGATATCTTATGATGTTTCTTTCTCTGTGTGACTTATTTCAGTTAGAATCATCGTACCTGAATCCACTCATTGTGCTGCTACGGGCCTGATGGCATAGATTTCACTGCTGAGTGATACTGCATTGTACGTAAGTACCACAAGTTCTTTATCCATTTTTCACTTTCTGTAATATTGAACTTGTACGGTAAACGAGGTTCTTGTAAACAGAGGCGTCCCAAACATTGGGGTGGCTGTATCTTTTTGATTTTAATTTCCCTAAGCTATAGGACCATAAGTGGAAGTGCCCTAGGCTCTGTTGCTTTGTTTTTTAGATGTTTCAGGAAACACCATACACTTCTCCCGAGTGTCTGTTGGCAGTTTACATCCCGCCCATCAGCATAACAAGGCTCCCAGTTCTCCATGGCCTGTCCTGCCTTTCTGGATTTTACACTTTTTTCAGATGGCCCTTTTGACCGGGGGGAGGTGAGACTTCATTGTAGTGCAGATTTCCTTTGCAAGCTTGCTTGGTTGGCCAAAAAGGGCGTATGCGTTTTTTCCTGAATATATTCAGGAAAAAACGCATACGCCCTTTTTGGCCAAGTGCATCATTGTGGACGTTCTGCCTCTTTTCCTATGCTTTCAATGCAATTCCAGTCTACCTCCTGAAATCGGTTTCCTGCAATTCTGCCCCGCTTTCAAGTCCTCTTGGCAGCCTTACTTCAGTATATTTTTGGACGATAGTTGTCATTTATAACTCTGCAGGTTTGTGAATTACAGTGCCCCTGAGCTCCTTTCTTCAACTCGTTTTCTTGTGAGCTGGCCGCAACACCGCAGGATGGCTTCAGGCCCTAATCTGGTTCCGGCACGGCACGCTGAGCCTTTGGTTATTTCCTCTTCCTGGTGGGAAATGGGAGTTAAATTTGCCCGTCCAGACACCTCCAGCTAGTCTCTCATTGGTTCTCGCTATTCCTGTTCATCTTCCGCAGAAATTGCAAACTGGGCCAAACAGGAGGTTAAAGGGACTGACTCTCCAAGTCGGGAGAGTGTTAGTAAAGCGTCTGGAATGTTGCACCCGAGTACCAGGGTACGAAAACTGAGACATATTTGAACACGTCTCCCGATCACATGGTTGATCATACTCTAGGTTCCACATGCATGTTTTAGCTGAAGGAAGAATACCTTAAACCTGGGTAGTTGAAACCCGTGGAATGGGTACCATGCAATATGACTTCAAAGGGTCTTCATTTGCTCACCGAACCTCTCCAATCCTATCACTGCTGCGTTTATGTCCCTGTACACATGCTTGATTCTCTTTCGGAGACATAGCAATCCATCGGTTTTAAGATACTTAAGAGTCAGGTACATTCTTAGGCGTTTAATATGCGGTGTTGAGTCCATTTCGTTGAGCAAGGAGTAGCTCTTGTCTATTCCATATTTGGCTTAAGGAACTTTATCTGTGCTCATTTCAATCTCTGGTTTTATGCAGCACCCCAACTCACCTTTACCCTTAAACAAGCATAAGTTGGTTTTCTAAATTTGAGACCCTGTTCTGTTCTGTAATTCAGTTCCTGTGTAGCCAAGTTTACATTCCGTGTATTACTGATATCTTATGATGTTTCTTTTTCTGTGTGACTTATTTCAGTTAGAATCATCGTACCTGAATCCACTCATTGTGCTGCTACGGGCCTGATGACATAGATTTCACTGCTGAGCGATACTGCATTGTACGTAAGTACCACAAGTTCTTTATCCATTTTTCACTTTCTGTGATATTGAACTTGTACGGTAAACGAGGTTCTTGTAAACAGAGGCGTCCCAAACATTGGGGTGGCTGTGTCTTTTTGATTTTAATTTCCCTAAGCTATAGGACCATAAGTGGAAGTGCCCTAGGCTCTGTTGCTTTGTTTTTTAGATGTTTCAGGAAACACCATACACTTCTCCCGAGTGTCTGTTGGCAGTTTACATCCCGCCCATCAGCATAACAAGGCTCCCAGTTCTCCATGGCCTGTCCTGCCTTTCTGGATTTTACACTTGTTTCAGATGGCCCTTTTGACCGGGGGGAAGTGAGACTTCATTGTAGTGCAGTTTTCCTTTGCAAGCTTGCTTGGTTGGCCAAAAAGGGCGTATGCGTTTTTTCCTGAATATATTCAGGAAAAAACGCATACGCCCTTTTTGGCCAAGTGCATCATTGTGGACGTTCTGCCTCTTTTCCTATGCTTTCAATGCAATTCCAGTCTACCTCCTGAAATCGGTTTCCTGCAATTCTGCCCCGCTTTCAAGTCCTCTTGGCAGCCTTACTTCAGTATATTTTTGGACGATAGTTGTCATTTATAACTCTGCAGGTTTGTGAATTACAGTGCCCCTGAGCTCCTTTCTTCAACTCGTTTTCTTGTGAGCTGGCCGCAACACCGCAGGATGGCTTCAGGCCCTAATCTGGTTCCGGCACGGCACGCTGAGCCTTTGGTTATTTCCTCTTCCTGGTGGGAAATGAGAGTTAAATTTGCCCGTCCAGACACCTCCAGCTAGTCTCTCATTGGTTCTCGCTATTCCTGTTCATCTTCCGCAGAAATTGCAAACTGGGCCAAACAGGAGGTTAAAGGGACTGACTCTCCAAGTCGGGAGAGTGTTAGTAAAGCGTCTGGAATGTTGCACCCGAGTACCAGGGTACGAAAACTGAGACATATTTGAACACGTCTCCCGATCACATGGTTGATCATACTCTAGGTTCCACATGCATGTTTTAGCTGAAGGAAGAATACCTTAAACCTGGGTAGTTGAAACCCGTGGAATGGGTACCATGCAATATGACTTCAAAGGGTCTTCATTTGCTCACCGAACCTCTCCAATCCTATCACTGCTGCGTTTATGTCCCTGTACACATGCTTGATTCTCTTTCGGAGACATAGCAATCCATAGGTTTTAAGATACTTAAGAGTCAGGTACATTCTTAGGCGTTTAATATGCGGTGTTGAGTCCATTTCGTTGAGCAAGGAGTAGCTCTTGTCTATTCCATATTTGGCTTAAGGAACTTTATCTGTGCTCATTTCAATCTCTGGTTTTATGCAGCACCCCAACTCACCTTTACCCTTAAACAAGCATAAGTTGGTTTTCTAAATTTGAGACCCTGTTCTGTTCTGTAATTCAGTTCCTGTGTAGCCAAGTTTACATTCCGTGTATTACTGATATCTTATGATGTTTCTTTCTCTGTGTGACTTATTTCAGTTAGAATCATCGTACCTGAATCCACTCATTGTGCTGCTACGGGCCTGATGGCATAGATTTCACTGCTGAGTGATACTGCATTGTACGTAAGTACCACAAGTTCTTTATCCATTTTTCACTTTCTGTAATATTGAACTTGTACGGTAAACGAGGTTCTTGTAAACAGAGGCGTCCCAAACATTGGGGTGGCTGTATCTTTTTGATTTTAATTTCCCTAAGCTATAGGACCATAAGTGGAAGTGCCCTAGGCTCTGTTGCTTTGTTTTTTAGATGTTTCAGGAAACACCATACACTTCTCCCGAGTGTCTGTTGGCAGTTTACATCCCGCCCATCAGCATAACAAGGCTCCCAGTTCTCCATGGCCTGTCCTGCCTTTCTGGATTTTACACTTTTTTCAGATGGCCCTTTTGACCGGGGGGAGGTGAGACTTCATTGTAGTGCAGATTTCCTTTGCAAGCTTGCTTGGTTGGCCAAAAAGGGCGTATGCGTTTTTTCCTGAATATATTCAGGAAAAAACGCATACGCCCTTTTTGGCCAAGTGCATCATTGTGGACGTTCTGCCTCTTTTCCTATGCTTTCAATGCAATTCCAGTCTACCTCCTGAAATCGGTTTCCTGCAATTCTGCCCCGCTTTCAAGTCCTCTTGGCAGCCTTACTTCAGTATATTTTTGGACGATAGTTGTCATTTATAACTCTGCAGGTTTGTGAATTACAGTGCCCCTGAGCTCCTTTCTTCAACTCGTTTTCTTGTGAGCTGGCCGCAACACCGCAGGATGGCTTCAGGCCCTAATCTGGTTCCGGCACGGCACGCTGAGCCTTTGGTTATTTCCTCTTCCTGGTGGGAAATGGGAGTTAAATTTGCCCGTCCAGACACCTCCAGCTAGTCTCTCATTGGTTCTCGCTATTCCTGTTCATCTTCCGCAGAAATTGCAAACTGGGCCAAACAGGAGGTTAAAGGGACTGACTCTCCAAGTCGGGAGAGTGTTAGTAAAGCGTCTGGAATGTTGCACCCGAGTACCAGGGTACGAAAACTGAGACATATTTGAACACGTCTCCCGATCACATGGTTGATCATACTCTAGGTTCCACATGCATGTTTTAGCTGAAGGAAGAATACCTTAAACCTGGGTAGTTGAAACCCGTGGAATGGGTACCATGCAATATGACTTCAAAGGGTCTTCATTTGCTCACCGAACCTCTCCAATCCTATCACTGCTGCGTTTATGTCCCTGTACACATGCTTGATTCTCTTTCGGAGACATAGCAATCCATAGGTTTTAAGATACTTAAGAGTCAGGTACATTCTTAGGCGTTTAATATGGGGTGTTGAGTCCATTTCGTTGAGCAAGGAGTAGCTCTTGTCTATTCCATATTTGGCTTAAGGAACTTTATCTGTGCTCATTTCAATCTCTGGTTTTATGCAGCACCCCAACTCACCTTTACCCTTAAACAAGCATAAGTTGGTTTTCTAAATTTGAGACCCTGTTCTGTTCTGTAATTCAGTTCCTGTGTAGCCAAGTTTACATTCCGTGTATTACTGATATCTTATGATGTTTCTTTTTCTGTGTGACTTATTTCAGTTAGAATCATCGTACCTGAATCCACTCATTGTGCTTCTACGGGCCTGATGGCATAGATATCACTGCTGAGTGATACTGCATTGTACGTAAGTACCACAAGTTCTTTATCCATTTTTCACTTTCTGTGATATTGAACTTGTACGGTAAACGAGGTTCTTGTAAACAGAGGCGTCCCAAACATTGGGGTGGCTGTATCTTTTTGATTTTAATTTCCCTAAGCTATAGGACCATAAGTGGAAGTGCCCTAGGCTCTGTTGCTTTGTTTTTTAGATGTTTCAGGAAACACCATACACTTCTCCCGAGTGTCTGTTGGCAATTTACATCCCGCCCATCAGCATAACAAGGCTTCCAGTTCTCCATGGCCTGTCCTGCCTTTCTGGATTTTACACTTTTTTCAGATGGCCCTTTTGACCGGGGGGGGGGGAAGTGAGACTTCATTGTAGTGCAGATTTCCTTTGCAAGCTTGCTTGGTTGGCCAAAAAGGGCGTATGCGTTTTTTCCTGAATATATTCAGGAAAAAACGCATACGCCCTTTTTGGCCAAGTGCATCATTGTGGACGTTCTGCCTCTTTTCCTATGCTTTCAATGCAATTCCAGTCTACCTCCTGAAATCGGTTTCCTGCAATTCTGCCCCGCTTTCAAGTCCTCTTGGCAGCCTTACTTCAGTATATTTTTGGACGATAGTTGTCATTTATAACTCTGCAGGTTTGTGAATTACAGTGCCCCTGAGCTCCTTTCTTCAACTCGTTTTCTTGTGAGCTGGCCGCAACACCGCAGGATGGCTTCAGGCCCTAATCTGGTTCCGGCACGGCACGCTGAGCCTTTGGTTATTTCCTCTTCCTGGTGGGAAATGAGAGTTAAATTTGCCCGTCCAGACACCTCCAGCTAGTCTCTCATTGGTTCTCGCTATTCCTGTTCATCTTCCGCAGAAATTGCAAACTGGGCCAAACAGGAGGTTAAAGGGACTGACTCTCCAAGTCGGGAGAGTGTTAGTAAAGCGTCTGGAATGTTGCACCCGAGTACCAGGGTACGAAAACTGAGACATATTTGAACACGTCTCCCGATCACATGGTTGATCATACTCTAGGTTCCACATGCATGTTTTAGCTGAAGGAAGAATACCTTAAACCTGGGTAGTTGAAACCCGTGGAATGGGTACCATGCAATATGACTTCAAAGGGTCTTCATTTGCTCACCGAACCTCTCCAATCCTATCACTGCTGCGTTTATGTCCCTGTACACATGCTTGATTCTCTTTCGGAGACATAGCAATCCATACGTTTTAAGATACTTAAGAGTCAGGTACATTCTTAGGCGTTTAATATGCGGTGTTGAGTCCATTTCGTTGAGCAAGGAGTAGCTCTTGTCTATTCCATATTTGGCTTAAGGAACTTTATCTGTGCTCATTTCAATCTCTGGTTTTATGCAGCACCCCAACTCACCTTTACCCTTAAACAAGCATAAGTTGGTTTTCTAAATTTGAGACCCTGTTCTGTTCTGTAATTCAGTTCCTGTGTAGCCAAGTTTACATTCCGTGTATTACTGATATCTTATGATGTTTCTTTTTCTGTGTGACTTATTTCAGTTAGAATCATCGTACCTGAATCCACTCATTGTGCTGCTACGGGCCTGATGACATAGATTTCACTGCTGAGTGATACTGCATTGTACGTAAGTACCACAAGTTCTTTATCCATTTTTCACTTTCTGTGATATTGAACTTGTACGGTAAACGAGGTTCTTGTAAACAGAGGCGTCCCAAACATTGGGGTGGCTGTGTCTTTTTGATTTTAATTTCCCTAAGCTATAGGACCATAAGTGGAAGTGCCCTAGGCTCTGTTGCTTTGTTTTTTAGATGTTTCAGGAAACACCATACACTTCTCCCGAGTGTCTGTTGGCAGTTTACATCCCGCCCATCAGCATAACAAGGCTCCCAGTTCTCCATGGCCTGTCCTGCCTTTCTGGATTTTACACTTGTTTCAGATGGCCCTTTTGACCGGGGGGAAGTGAGACTTCATTGTAGTGCAGTTTTCCTTTGCAAGCTTGCTTGGTTGGCCAAAAAGGGCGTATGCGTTTTTTCCTGAATATATTCAGGAAAAAACGCATACGCCCTTTTTGGCCAAGTGCATCATTGTGGACGTTCTGCCTCTTTTCCTATGCTTTCAATGCAATTCCAGTCTACCTCCTGAAATCGGTTTCCTGCAATTCTGCCCCGCTTTCAAGTCCTCTTGGCAGCCTTACTTCAGTATATTTTTGGACGATAGTTGTCATTTATAACTCTGCAGGTTTGTGAATTACAGTGCCCCTGAGCTCCTTTCTTCAACTCGTTTTCTTGTGAGCTGGCCGCAACACCGCAGGATGGCTTCAGGCCCTAATCTGGTTCCGGCACGGCACGCTGAGCCTTTGGTTATTTCCTCTTCCTGGTGGGAAATGAGAGTTAAATTTGCCCGTCCAGACACCTCCAGCTAGTCTCTCATTGGTTCTCGCTATTCCTGTTCATCTTCCGCAGAAATTGCAAACTGGGCCAAACAGGAGGTTAAAGGGACTGACTCTCCAAGTCGGGAGAGTGTTAGTAAAGCGTCTGGAATGTTGCACCCGAGTACCAGGGTACGAAAACTGAGACATATTTGAACACGTCTCCCGATCACATGGTTGATCATACTCTAGGTTCCACATGCATGTTTTAGCTGAAGGAAGAATACCTTAAACCTGGGTAGTTGAAACCCGTGGAATGGGTACCATGCAATATGACTTCAAAGGGTCTTCATTTGCTCACCGAACCTCTCCAATCCTATCACTGCTGCATTTATGTCCCTGTACACATGCTTGATTCTCTTTCGGAGACAGAGCAATCCATAGGTTTTAAGATACTTAAGAGTCAGGTACATTCTTAGGCGTTTAATATGCGGTGTTGAGTCCATTTCGTTGAGCAAGGAGTAGCTCTTGTCTATTCCATATTTGGCTTAAGGAACTTTATCTGTGCTCATTTCAATCTCTGGTTTTATGCAGCACCCCAACTCACCTTTACCCTTAAACAAGCATAAGTTGGTTTTCTAAATTTGAGACCCTGTTCTGTTCTGTAATTCAGTTCCTGTGTAGCCAAGTTTACATTCCGTGTATTACTGATATCTTATGATGTTTCTTTTTCTGTGTGACTTATTTCAGTTAGAATCATCGTACCTGAATCCACTCATTGTGCTGCTACGGGCCTGATGGCATAGATTTCACTGCTGAGTGATACTGCATTGTACGTAAGTACCACAAGTTCTTTATCCATTTTTCACTTTCTGTGATATTGAACTTGTACGGTAAACGAGGTTCTTGTAAACAGAGGCGTCCCAAACATTGGGGTGGCTGTATCTTTTTGATTTTAATTTCCCTAAGCTATAGGACCATAAGTGGAAGTGCCCTAGGCTCTGTTGCTTTGTTTTTTAGATGTTTCAGGAAACACCATACACTTCTCCCGAGTGTCTGTTGGCAGTTTACATCCCGCCCATCAGCATAACAAGGCTCCCAGTTCTCCATGGCCTGTCCTGCCTTTCTGGATTTTACACTTGTTTCAGATGGCCCTTTTGACCGGGGGGAAGTGAGACTTCATTGTAGTGCAGTTTTCCTTTGCAAGCTTGCTTGGTTGGCCAAAAAGGGCGTATGCGTTTTTTCCTGAATATATTCAGGAAAAAACGCATACGCCCTTTTTGGCCAAGTGCATCATTGTGGACGTTCTGCCTCTTTTCCTATGCTTTCAATGCAATTCCAGTCTACCTCCTGAAATCGGTTTCCTGCAATTCTGCCCCGCTTTCAAGTCCTCTTGGCAGCCTTACTTCAGTATATTTTTGGACGATAGTTGTCATTTATAACTCTGCAGGTTTGTGAATTACAGTGCCCCTGAGCTCCTTTCTTCAACTCGTTTTCTTGTGAGCTGGCCGCAACACCGCAGGATGGCTTCAGGCCCTAATCTGGTTCCGGCACGGCACGCTGAGCCTTTGGTTATTTCCTCTTCCTGGTGGGAAATGAGAGTTAAATTTGCCCGTCCAGACACCTCCAGCTAGTCTCTCATTGGTTCTCGCTATTCCTGTTCATCTTCCGCAGAAATTGCAAACTGGGCCAAACAGGAGGTTAAAGGGACTGACTCTCCAAGTCGGGAGAGTGTTAGTAAAGCGTCTGGAATGTTGCACCCGAGTACCAGGGTACGAAAACTGAGACATATTTGAACACGTCTCCCGATCACATGGTTGATCATACTCTAGGTTCCACATGCATGTTTTAGCTGAAGGAAGAATACCTTAAACCTGGGTAGTTGAAACCCGTGGAATGGGTACCATGCAATATGACTTCAAAGGGTCTTCATTTGCTCACCGAACCTCTCCAATCCTATCACTGCTGCGTTTATGTCCCTGTACACATGCTTGATTCTCTTTCGGAGACATAGCAATCCATAGGTTTTAAGATACTTAAGAGTCAGGTACATTCTTAGGCGTTTAATATGCGGTGTTGAGTCCATTTCGTTGAGCAAGGAGTAGCTCTTGTCTATTCCATATTTGGCTTAAGGAACTTTATCTGTGCTCATTTCAATCTCTGGTTTTATGCAGCACCCCAACTCACCTTTACCCTTAAACAAGCATAAGTTGGTTTTCTAAATTTGAGACCCTGTTCTGTTCTGTAATTCAGTTCCTGTGTAGCCAAGTTTACATTCCGTGTATTACTGATATCTTATGATGTTTCTTTCTCTGTGTGACTTATTTCAGTTAGAATCATCGTACCTGAATCCACTCATTGTGCTGCTACGGGCCTGATGGCATAGATTTCACTGCTGAGTGATACTGCATTGTACGTAAGTACCACAAGTTCTTTATCCATTTTTCACTTTCTGTAATATTGAACTTGTACGGTAAACGAGGTTCTTGTAAACAGAGGCGTCCCAAACATTGGGGTGGCTGTATCTTTTTGATTTTAATTTCCCTAAGCTATAGGACCATAAGTGGAAGTGCCCTAGGCTCTGTTGCTTTGTTTTTTAGATGTTTCAGGAAACACCATACACTTCTCCCGAGTGTCTGTTGGCAGTTTACATCCCGCCCATCAGCATAACAAGGCTCCCAGTTCTCCATGGCCTGTCCTGCCTTTCTGGATTTTACACTTTTTTCAGATGGCCCTTTTGACCGGGGGGAGGTGAGACTTCATTGTAGTGCAGATTTCCTTTGCAAGCTTGCTTGGTTGGCCAAAAAGGGCGTATGCGTTTTTTCCTGAATATATTCAGGAAAAAACGCATACGCCCTTTTTGGCCAAGTGCATCATTGTGGACGTTCTGCCTCTTTTCCTATGCTTTCAATGCAATTCCAGTCTACCTCCTGAAATCGGTTTCCTGCAATTCTGCCCCGCTTTCAAGTCCTCTTGGCAGCCTTACTTCAGTATATTTTTGGACGATAGTTGTCATTTATAACTCTGCAGGTTTGTGAATTACAGTGCCCCTGAGCTCCTTTCTTCAACTCGTTTTCTTGTGAGCTGGCCGCAACACCGCAGGATGGCTTCAGGCCCTAATCTGGTTCCGGCACGGCACGCTGAGCCTTTGTTTATTTCCTCTTCCTGGTGGGAAATGGGAGTTAAATTTGCCCGTCCAGACACCTCCAGCTAGTCTCTCATTGGTTCTCGCTATTCCTGTTCATCTTCCGCAGAAATTGCAAACTGGGCCAAACAGGAGGTTAAAGGGACTGACTCTCCAAGTCGGGAGAGTGTTAGTAAAGCGTCTGGAATGTTGCACCCGAGTACCAGGGTACGAAAACTGAGACATATTTGAACACGTCTCCCGATCACATGGTTGATCATACTCTAGGTTCCACATGCATGTTTTAGCTGAAGGAAGAATACCTTAAACCTGGGTAGTTGAAACCCGTGGAATGGGTACCATGCAATATGACTTCAAAGGGTCTTCATTTGCTCACCGAACCTCTCCAATCCTATCACTGCTGCGTTTATGTCCCTGTACACATGCTTGATTCTCTTTCGGAGACAGAGCAATCCATAGGTTTTAAGATACTTAAGAGTCAGGTACATTCTTAGGCGTTTAATATGGGGTGTTGAGTCCATTTCGTTGAGCAAGGAGTAGCTCTTGTCTATTCCATATTTGGCTTAAGGAACTTTATCTGTGCTCATTTCAATCTCTGGTTTTATGCAGCACCCCAACTCACCTTTACCCTTAAACAAGCATAAGTTGGTTTTCTAAATTTGAGACCCTGTTCTGTTCTGTAATTCAGTTCCTGTGTAGCCAAGTTTACATTCCGTGTATTACTGATATCTTATGATGTTTCTTTTTCTGTGTGACTTATTTCAGTTAGAATCATCGTACCTGAATCCACTCATTGTGCTGCTACGGGCCTGATGGCATAGATATCACTGCTGAGTGATACTGCATTGTACGTAAGTACCACAAGTTCTTTATCCATTTTTCACTTTCTGTGATATTGAACTTGTACGGTAAACGAGGTTCTTGTAAACAGAGGCGTCCCAAACATTGGGGTGGCTGTATCTTTTTGATTTTAATTTCCCTAAGCTATAGGACCATAAGTGGAAGTGCCCTAGGCTCTGTTGCTTTGTTTTTTAGATGTTTCAGGAAACACCATACACTTCTCCCGAGTGTCTGTTGGCAATTTACATCCCGCCCATCAGCATAACAAGGCTTCCAGTTCTCCATGGCCTGTCCTGCCTTTCTGGATTTTACACTTTTTTCAGATGGCCCTTTTGACCGGGGGGGGGGGGAAGTGAGACTTCATTGTAGTGTAGATTTCCTTTGCAAGCTTGCTTGGTTGGCCAAAAAGGGCGTATGCGTTTTTTCCTGAATATATTCAGGAAAAAACGCATACGCCCTTTTTGGCCAAGTGCATCATTGTGGACGTTCTGCCTCTTTTCCTATGCTTTCAATGCAATTCCAGTCTACCTCCTGAAATCGGTTTCCTGCAATTCTGCCCCGCTTTCAAGTCCTCTTGGCAGCCTTACTTCAGTATATTTTTGGACGATAGTTGTCATTTATAACTCTGCAGGTTTGTGAATTACAGTGCCCCTGAGCTCCTTTCTTCAACTCGTTTTCTTGTGAGCTGGCCGCAACACCGCAGGATGGCTTCAGGCCCTAATCTGGTTCCGGCACGGCACGCTGAGCCTTTGGTTATTTCCTCTTCCTGGTGGGAAATGAGAGTTAAATTTGCCCGTCCAGACACCTCCAGCTAGTCTCTCATTGGTTCTCGCTATTCCTGTTCATCTTCCGCAGAAATTGCAAACTGGGCCAAACAGGAGGTTAAAGGGACTGACTCTCCAAGTCGGGAGAGTGTTAGTAAAGCGTCTGGAATGTTGCACCCGAGTACCAGGGTACGAAAACTGAGACATATTTGAACACGTCTCCCGATCACATGGTTGATCATACTCTAGGTTCCACATGCATGTTTTAGCTGAAGGAAGAATACCTTAAACCTGGGTAGTTGAAACCCGTGGAATGGGTACCATGCAATATGACTTCAAAGGGTCTTCATTTGCTCACCGAACCTCTCCAATCCTATCACTGCTGCGTTTATGTCCCTGTACACATGCTTGATTCTCTTTCGGAGACATAGCAATCCATCGGTTTTAAGATACTTAAGAGTCAGGTACATTCTTAGGCGTTTAATATGCGGTGTTGAGTCCATTTCGTTGAGCAAGGAGTAGCTCTTGTCTATTCCATATTTGGCTTAAGGAACTTTATCTGTGCTCATTTCAATCTCTGGTTTTATGCAGCACCCCAACTCACCTTTACCCTTAAACAAGCATAAGTTGGTTTTCTAAATTTGAGACCCTGTTCTGTTCTGTAATTCAGTTCCTGTGTAGCCAAGTTTACATTCCGTGTATTACTGATATCTTATGATGTTTCTTTTTCTGTGTGACTTATTTCAGTTAGAATCATCGTACCTGAATCCACTCATTGTGCTGCTACGGGCCTGATGACATAGATTTCACTGCTGAGTGATACTGCATTGTACGTAAGTACCACAAGTTCTTTATCCATTTTTCACTTTCTGTGATATTGAACTTGTACGGTAAACGAGGTTCTTGTAAACAGAGGCGTCCCAAACATTGGGGTGGCTGTGTCTTTTTGATTTTAATTTCCCTAAGCTATAGGACCATAAGTGGAAGTGCCCTAGGCTCTGTTGCTTTGTTTTTTAGATGTTTCAGGAAACACCATACACTTCTCCCGAGTGTCTGTTGGCAGTTTACATCCCGCCCATCAGCATAACAAGGCTCCCAGTTCTCCATGGCCTGTCCTGCCTTTCTGGATTTTACACTTTTTTCAGATGGCCCTTTTGACCGGGGGGAAGTGCGACTTCATTGTAGTGCAGATTTCCCTTGCAAGCTTGCTTGGTTGGCCAAAAAGGGCGTATGCGTTTTTTCCTGAATATATTCAGGAAAAAACGCATACGCCCTTTTTGGCCAAGTGCATCATTGTGGACGTTCTGCCTCTTTTCCTATGCTTTCAATGCAATTCCAGTCTACCTCCTGAAATCGGTTTCCTGCAATTCTGCCCCGCTTTCAAGTCCTCTTGGCAGCCTTACTTCAGTATATTTTTGGACGATAGTTGTCATTTATAACTCTGCAGGTTTGTGAATTACAGTGCCCCTGAGCTCCTTTCTTCAACTCGTTTTCTTGTGAGCTGGCCGCAACACCGCAGGATGGCTTCAGGCCCTAATCTGGTTCCGGCACGGCACGCTGAGCCTTTGGTTATTTCCTCTTCCTGGTGGGAAATGAGAGTTAAATTTGCCCGTCCAGACACCTCCAGCTAGTCTCTCATTGGTTCTCGCTATTCCTGTTCATCTTCCGCAGAAATTGCAAACTGGGCCAAACAGGAGGTTAAAGGGACTGACTCTCCAAGTCGGGAGAGTGTTAGTAAAGCGTCTGGAATGTTGCACCCGAGTACCAGGGTACAAAAACTGAGACATATTTGAACACGTCTCCCGATCACATGGTTGATCATACTCTAGGTTCCACATGCATGTTTTAGCTGAAGGAAGAATACCTTAAACCTGGGTAGTTGAAACCCGTGGAATGGGTACCATGCAATATGACTTCAAAGGGTCTTCATTTGCTCACCGAACCTCTCCAATCCTATCACTGCTGCGTTTATGTCCCTGTACACATGCTTGATTCTCTTTCGGAGACATAGCAATCCATAGGTTTTAAGATACTTAAGAGTCAGGTACATTCTTAGGCGTTTAATATGCGGTGTTGAGTCCATTTCGTTGAGCAAGGAGTAGCTCTTGTCTATTCCATATTTGGCTTAAGGAACTTTATCTGTGCTCATTTCAATCTCTGGTTTTATGCAGCACCCCAACTCACCTTTACCCTTAAACAAGCATAAGTTGGTTTTCTAAATTTGAGACCCTGTTCTGTTCTGTAATTCAGTTCCTGTGTAGCCAAGTTTACATTCCGTGTATTACTGATATCTTATGATGTTTCTTTTTCTGTGTGACTTATTTCAGTTAGAATCATCGTACCTGAATCCACTCATTGTGCTGCTACGGGCCTGATGACATAGATTTCACTGCTGAGTGATACTGCATTGTACGTAAGTACCACAAGTTCTTTATCCATTTTTCACTTTCTGTGATATTGAACTTGTACGGTAAACGAGGTTCTTGTAAACAGAGGCGTCCCAAACATTGGGGTGGCTGTGTCTTTTTGATTTTAATTTCCCTAAGCTATAGGACCATAAGTGGAAGTGCCCTAGGCTCTGTTGCTTTGTTTTTTAGATGTTTCAGGAAACACCATACACTTCTCCCGAGTGTCTGTTGGCAGTTTACATCCCGCCCATCAGCATAACAAGGCTCCCAGTTCTCCATGGCCTGTCCTGCCTTTCTGGATTTTACACTTGTTTCAGATGGCCCTTTTGACCGGGGGGAAGTGAGACTTCATTGTAGTGCAGTTTTCCTTTGCAAGCTTGCTTGGTTGGCCAAAAAGGGCGTATGCGTTTTTTCCTGAATATATTCAGGAAAAAACGCATACGCCCTTTTTGGCCAAGTGCATCATTGTGGACGTTCTGCCTCTTTTCCTATGCTTTCAATGCAATTCCAGTCTACCTCCTGAAATCGGTTTCCTGCAATTCTGCCCCGCTTTCAAGTCCTCTTGGCAGCCTTACTTCAGTATATTTTTGGACGATAGTTGTCATTTATAACTCTGCAGGTTTGTGAATTACAGTGCCCCTGAGCTCCTTTCTTCAACTCGTTTTCTTGTGAGCTGGCCGCAACACCGCAGGATGGCTTCAGGCCCTAATCTGGTTCCGGCACGGCACGCTGAGCCTTTGGTTATTTCCTCTTCCTGGTGGGAAATGAGAGTTAAATTTGCCCGTCCAGACACCTCCAGCTAGTCTCTCATTGGTTCTCGCTATTCCTGTTCATCTTCCGCAGAAATTGCAAACTGGGCCAAACAGGAGGTTAAAGGGACTGACTCTCCAAGTCGGGAGAGTGTTAGTAAAGCGTCTGGAATGTTGCACCCGAGTACCAGGGTACGAAAACTGAGACATATTTGAACACGTCTCCCGATCACATGGTTGATCATACTCTAGGTTCCACATGCATGTTTTAGCTGAAGGAAGAATACCTTAAACCTGGGTAGTTGAAACCCGTGGAATGGGTACCATGCAATATGACTTCAAAGGGTCTTCATTTGCTCACCGAACCTCTCCAATCCTATCACTGCTGCGTTTATGTCCCTGTACACATGCTTGATTCTCTTTCAGAGACAGAGCAATCCATAGGTTTTAAGATACTTAAGAGTCAGGTACATTCTTAGGCGTTTAATATGCGGTGTTGAGTCCATTTCGTTGAGCAAGGAGTAGCTCTTGTCTATTCCATATTTGGCTTAAGGAACTTTATCTGTGCTCATTTCAATCTCTGGTTTTATGCAGCACCCCAACTCACCTTTACCCTTAAACAAGCATAAGTTGGTTTTCTAAATTTGAGACCCTGTTCTGTTCTGTAATTCAGTTCCTGTGTAGCCAAGTTTACATTCCGTGTATTACTGATATCTTATGATGTTTCTTTTTCTGTGTGACTTATTTCAGTTAGAATCATCGTACCTGAATCCACTCATTGTGCTGCTACGGGCCTGATGGCATAGATTTCACTGCTGAGTGATACTGCATTGTACGTAAGTACCACAAGTTCTTTATCCATTTTTCACTTTCTGTGATATTGAACTTGTACGGTAAACGAGGTTCTTGTAAACAGAGGCGTCCCAAACATTGGGGTGGCTGTATCTTTTTGATTTTAATTTCCCTAAGCTATAGGACCATAAGTGGAAGTGCCCTAGGCTCTGTTGCTTTGTTTTTTAGATGTTTCAGGAAACACCATACACTTCTCCCGAGTGTCTGTTGGCAATTTACATCCCGCCCATCAGCATAACAAGGCTCCCAGTTCTCCATGGCCTGTCCTGCCTCTCTGGATTTTACACTTTTTTCAGATGGCCCTTTTGACCGGGGGGAGGTGAGACTTCATTGTAGTGCAGATTTCCTTTGCAAGCTTGCTTGGTTGGCCAAAAAGGGCGTATGCGTTTTTTCCTGAATATATTCAGGAAAAAACGCATACGCCCTTTTTGGCCAAGTGCATCATTGTGGACGTTCTGCCTCTTTTCCTATGCTTTCAATGCAATTCCAGTCTACCTCCTGAAATCGGTTTCCTGCAATTCTGCCCCGCTTTCAAGTCCTCTTGGCAGCCTTACTTCAGTATATTTTTGGACGATAGTTGTCATTTATAACTCTGCAGGTTTGTGAATTACAGTGCCCCTGAGCTCCTTTCTTCAACTCGTTTTCTTGTGAGCTGGCCGCAACACCGCAGGATGGCTTCAGGCCCTAATCTGGTTCCGGCACGGCACGCTGAGCCTTTGGTTATTTCCTCTTCCTGGTGGGAAATGAGAGTTAAATTTGCCCGTCCAGACACCTCCAGCTAGTCTCTCATTGGTTCTCGCTATTCCTGTTCATCTTCCGCAGAAATTGCAAACTGGGCCAAACAGGAGGTTAAAGGGACTGACTCTCCAAGTCGGGAGAGTGTTAGTAAAGCGTCTGGAATGTTGCACCCGAGTACCAGGGTACAAAAACTGAGACATATTTGAACACGTCTCCCGATCACATGGTTGATCATACTCTAGGTTCCACATGCATGTTTTAGCTGAAGGAAGAATACCTTAAACCTGGGTAGTTGAAACCCGTGGAATGGGTACCATGCAATATGACTTCAAAGGGTCTTCATTTGCTCACCGAACCTCTCCAATCCTATCACTGCTGCGTTTATGTCCCTGTACACATGCTTGATTCTCTTTCGGAGACATAGCAATCCATCGGTTTTAAGATACTTAAGAGTCAGGTACATTCTTAGGCGTTTAATATGCGGTGTTGAGTCCATTTCGTTGAGCAAGGAGTAGCTCTTGTCTATTCCATATTTGGCTTAAGGAACTTTATCTGTGCTCATTTCAATCTCTGGTTTTATGCAGCACCCCAACTCACCTTTACCCTTAAACAAGCATAAGTTGGTTTTCTAAATTTGAGACCCTGTTCTGTTCTGTAATTCAGTTCCTGTGTAGCCAAGTTTACATTCCGTGTATTACTGATATCTTATGATGTTTCTTTTTCTGTGTGACTTATTTCAGTTAGAATCATCGTACCTGAATCCACTCATTGTGCTGCTACGGGCCTGATGACATAGATTTCACTGCTGAGTGATACTGCATTGTACGTAAGTACCACAAGTTCTTTATCCATTTTTCACTTTCTGTGATATTCAACTTGTACGGTAAACGAGGTTCTTGTAAACAGAGGCGTCCCAAACATTGGGGTGGCTGTGTCTTTTTGATTTTAATTTCCCTAAGCTATAGGACCATAAGTGGAAGTGCCCTAGGTTCTGTTGCTTTGTTTTTTAGATGTTTCAGGAAACACCATACACTTCTCCCGAGTGTCTGTTGGCAGTTTACATCCCGCCCATCAGCATAACAAGGCTCCCAGTTCTCCATGGCCTGTCCTGCCTTTCTGGATTTTACACTTGTTTCAGATGGCCCTTTTGCCCGGGGGGAAGTGAGACTTCATTGTAGTGCAGATTTCCTTTGCAAGCTTGCTTGGTTGGCCAAAAAGGGCGTATGCGTTTTTTCCTGAATATATTCAGGAAAAAACGCATACGCCCTTTTTGGCCAAGTGCATCATTGTGGACGTTCTGCCTCTTTTCCTATGCTTTCAATGCAATTCCAGTCTACCTCCTGAAATCGGTTTCCTGCAATTCTGCCCCGCTTTCAAGTCCTCTTGGCAGCCTTACTTCAGTATATTTTTGGACGATAGTTGTCATTTATAACTCTGCAGGTTTGTGAATTACAGTGCCCCTGAGCTCCTTTCTTCAACTCGTTTTCTTGTGAGCTGGCCGCAACACCGCAGGATGGCTTCAGGCCCTAATCTGGTTCCGGCACGGCACGCTGAGCCTTTGGTTATTTCCTCTTCCTGGTGGGAAATGAGAGTTAAATTTGCCCGTCCAGACACCTCCAGCTAGTCTCTCATTGGTTCTCGCTATTCCTGTTCATCTTCCGCAGAAATTGCAAACTGGGCCAAACAGGAGGTTAAAGGGACTGACTCTCCAAGTCGGGAGAGTGTTAGTAAAGCGTCTGGAATGTTGCACCCGAGTACCAGGGTACGAAAACTGAGACATATTTGAACACGTCTCCCGATCACATGGTTGATCATACTCTAGGTTCCACATGCATGTTTTAGCTGAAGGAAGAATACCTTAAACCTGGGTAGTTGAAACCCGTGGAATGGGTACCATGCAATATGACTTCAAAGGGTCTTCATTTGCTCACCGAACCTCTCCAATCCTATCACTGCTGCGTTTATGTCCCTGTACACATGCTTGATTCTCTTTCGGAGACAGAGCAATCCATAGGTTTTAAGATACTTAAGAGTCAGGTACATTCTTAGGCGTTTAATATGCGGTGTTGAGTCCATTTCGTTGAGCAAGGAGTAGCTCTTGTCTATTCCATATTTGGCTTAAGGAACTTTATCTGTGCTCATTTCAATCTCTGGTTTTATGCAGCACCCCAACTCACCTTTACCCTTAAACAAGCATAAGTTGGTTTTCTAAATTTGAGACCCTGTTCTGTTCTGTAATTCAGTTCCTGTGTAGCCAAGTTTACATTCCGTGTATTACTGATATCTTATGATGTTTCTTTTTCTGTGTGACTTATTTCAGTTAGAATCATCGTACCTGAATCCACTCATTGTGCTGCTACGGGCCTGATGGCATAGATTTCACTGCTGAGTGATACTGCATTGTACGTAAGTACCACAAGTTCTTTATCCATTTTTCACTTTCTGTGATATTGAACTTGTACGGTAAACGAGGTTCTTGTAAACAGAGGCGTCCCAAACATTGGGGTGGCTGTATCTTTTTGATTTTAATTTCCCTAAGCTATAGGACCATAAGTGGAAGTGCCCTAGGCTCTGTTGCTTTGTTTTTTAGATGTTTCAGGAAACACCATACACTTCTCCCGAGTGTCTGTTGGCAATTTACATCCCGCCCATCAGCATAACAAGGCTCCCAGTTCTCCATGGCCTGTCCTGCCTTTCTGGATTTTACACTTTTTTCAGATGGCCCTTTTGACCGGGGGGAAGTGAGACTTCATTGTAGTGCAGATTTCCTTTGCAAGCTTGCTTGGTTGGCCAAAAAGGGCGTATGCGTTTTTTCCTGAATATATTCAGGAAAAAACGCATACGCCCTTTTTGGCCAAGTGCATCATTGTGGACGTTCTGCCTCTTTTCCTATGCTTTCAATGCAATTCCAGTCTACCTCCTGAAATCGGTTTCCTGCAATTCTGCCCCGCTTTCAAGTCCTCTTGGCAGCCTTACTTCAGTATATTTTTGGACGATAGTTGTCATTTATAACTCTGCAGGTTTGTGAATTACAGTGCCCCTGAGCTCCTTTCTTCAACTCGTTTTCTTGTGAGCTGGCCGCAACACCGCAGGATGGCTTCAGGCCCTAATCTGGTTCCGGCACGGCACGCTGAGCCTTTGGTTATTTCCTCTTCCTGGTGGGAAATGAGAGTTAAATTTGCCCGTCCAGACACCTCCAGCTAGTCTCTCATTGGTTCTCGCTATTCCTGTTCATCTTCCGCAGAAATTGCAAACTGGGCCAAACAGGAGGTTAAAGGCGCTGACTCTCCAAGTGGGGAGAGTGTTAGTAAAGCGTCTGGAATGTTGCACCCAAGTACCAGGGTACGAAAACTGAGACATATTTGAACACGTCTCCCGATCACATGGTTGATCATACTCTAGGTTCCACATGCATGTTTTAGCTGAAGGAAGAATACCTTAAACCTGGGTAGTTGAAACCCGTGGAATGGGTACCATGCAATATGACTTCAAAGGGTCTTCATTTGCTCACCGAACCTCTCCAATCCTATCACTGCTGCGTTTATGTCCCTGTACACATGCTTGATTCTCTTTCGGAGACATAGCAATCCATAGGTTTTAAGATACTTAAGAGTCAGGTACATTCTTAGGCGTTTAATATGGGGTGTTGAGTCCATTTCGTTGAGCAAGGAGTAGCTCTTGTCTATTCCATATTTGGCTTAAGGAACTTTATCTGTGCTCATTTCAATCTCTGGTTTTATGCAGCACCCCAACTCACCTTTACCCTTAAACAAGCATAAGTTGGTTTTCTAAATTTGAGACCCTGTTCTGTTCTGTAATTCAGTTCCTGTGTAGCCAAGTTTACATTCCGTGTATTACTGATATCTTATGATGTTTCTTTCTCTGTGTGACTTATTTCAGTTAGAATCATCGTACCTGAATCCACTCATTGTGCTGCTACGGGCCTGATGACATAGATTTCACTGCTGAGTGATACTGCATTGTACGTAAGTACCACAAGTTCTTTATCCATTTTTCACTTTCTGTGATATTGAACTTGTACGGTAAACGAGGTTCTTGTAAACAGAGGCGTCCCAAACATTGGGGTGGCTGTATCTTTTTGATTTTAATTTCCCTAAGCTATAGGACCATAATTGGAAGTGCCCTAGGCTCTGTTGCTTTGTTTTTTAGATGTTTCAGGAAACACCATACACTTCTCCCGAGTGTCTGTTGGCAATTTACATCCCGCCCATCAGCATAACAAGGCTCCCAGTTCTCCATGGCCTGTCCTGCCTTTCTGGATTTTACACTTTTTTCAGATGGCCCTTTTGACCGGGGGGAAGTGAGACTTCATTGTAGTGCAGATTTCCTTTGCAAGCTTGCTTGGTTGGCCAAAAAGGGCGTATGCGTTTTTTCCTGAATATATTCAGGAAAAAACGCATACGCCCTTTTTGGCCAAGTGCATCATTGTGGACGTTCTGCCTCTTTTCCTATGCTTTCAATGCAATTCCAGTCTACCTCCTGAAATCGGTTTCCTGCAATTCTGCCCCGCTTTCAAGTCCTCTTGGCAGCCTTACTTCAGTATATTTTTGGACGATAGTTGTCATTTATAACTCTGCAGGTTTGTGAATTACAGTGCCCCTGAGCTCCTTTCTTCAACTCGTTTTCTTGTGAGCTGGCCGCAACACCGCAGGATGGCTTCAGGCCCTAATCTGGTTCCGGCACGGCACGCTGAGCCTTTGGTTATTTCCTCTTCCTGGTGGGAAATGAGAGTTAAATTTGCCCGTCCAGACACCTCCAGCTAGTCTCTCATTGGTTCTCGCTATTCCTGTTCATCTTCCGCAGAAATTGCAAACTGGGCCAAACAGGAGGTTAAAGGGACTGACTCTCCAAGTCGGGAGAGTGTTAGTAAAGCGTCTGGAATGTTGCACCCGAGTACCAGGGTACGAAAACTGAGACATATTTGAACACGTCTCCCGATCACATGGTTGATCATACTCTAGGTTCCACATGCATGTTTTAGCTGAAGGAAGAATACCTTAAACCTGGGTAGTTGAAACCCGTGGAATGGGTACCATGCAATATGACTTCAAAGGGTCTTCATTTGCTCACCGAACCTCTCCAATCCTATCACTGCTGCGTTTATGTCCCTGTACACATGCTTGATTCTCTTTCGGAGACATAGCAATCCATCGGTTTTAAGATACTTAAGAGTCAGGTACATTCTTAGGCGTTTAATATGCGGTGTTGAGTCCATTTCGTTGAGCAAGGAGTAGCTCTTGTCTATTCCATATTTGGCTTAAGGAACTTTATCTGTGCTCATTTCAATCTCTGGTTTTATGCAGCACCCCAACTCACCTTTACCCTTAAACAAGCATAAGTTGGTTTTCTAAATTTGAGACCCTGTTCTGTTCTGTAATTCAGTTCCTGTGTAGCCAAGTTTACATTCCGTGTATTACTGATATCTTATGATGTTTCTTTTTCTGTGTGACTTATTTCAGTTAGAATCATCGTACCTGAATCCACTCATTGTGCTGCTACGGGCCTGATGACATAGATTTCACTGCTGAGTGATACTGCATTGTACGTAAGTACCACAAGTTCTTTATCCATTTTTCACTTTCTGTGATATTGAACTTGTACGGTAAACGAGGTTCTTGTAAACAGAGGCGTCCCAAACATTGGGGTGGCTGTGTCTTTTTGATTTTAATTTCCCTAAGCTATAGGACCATAAGTGGAAGTGCCCTAGGCTCTGTTGCTTTGTTTTTTAGATGTTTCAGGAAACACCATACACTTCTCCCGAGTGTCTGTTGGCAGTTTACATCCCGCCCATCAGCATAACAAGGCTCCCAGTTCTCCATGGCCTGTCCTGCCTTTCTGGATTTTACACTTTTTTCAGATGGCCCTTTTGACCGGGGGGAAGTGCGACTTCATTGTAGTGCAGATTTCCCTTGCAAGCTTGCTTGGTTGGCCAAAAAGGGCGTATGCGTTTTTTCCTGAATATATTCAGGAAAAAACGCATACGCCCTTTTTGGCCAAGTGCATCATTGTGGACGTTCTGCCTCTTTTCCTATGCTTTCAATGCAATTCCAGTCTACCTCCTGAAATCGGTTTCCTGCAATTCTGCCCCGCTTTCAAGTCCTCTTGGCAGCCTTACTTCAGTATATTTTTGGACGATAGTTGTCATTTATAACTCTGCAGGTTTGTGAATTACAGTGCCCCTGAGCTCCTTTCTTCAACTCGTTTTCTTGTGAGCTGGCCGCAACACCGCAGGATGGCTTCAGGCCCTAATCTGGTTCCGGCACGGCACGCTGAGCCTTTGGTTATTTCCTCTTCCTGGTGGGAAATGAGAGTTAAATTTGCCCGTCCAGACACCTCCAGCTAGTCTCTCATTGGTTCTCGCTATTCCTGTTCATCTTCCGCAGAAATTGCAAACTGGGCCAAACAGGAGGTTAAAGGGACTGACTCTCCAAGTCGGGAGAGTGTTAGTAAAGCGTCTGGAATGTTGCACCCGAGTACCAGGGTACGAAAACTGAGACATATTTGAACACGTCTCCCGATCACATGGTTGATCATACTCTAGGTTCCACATGCATGTTTTAGCTGAAGGAAGAATACCTTAAACCTGGGTAGTTGAAACCCGTGGAATGGGTACCATGCAATATGACTTCAAAGGGTCTTCATTTGCTCACCGAACCTCTCCAATCCTATCACTGCTGCGTTTATGTCCCTGTACACATGCTTGATTCTCTTTCGGAGACATAGCAATCCATAGGTTTTAAGATACTTAAGAGTCAGGTACATTCTTAGGCGTTTAATATGCGGTGTTGAGTCCATTTCGTTGAGCAAGGAGTAGCTCTTGTCTATTCCATATTTGGCTTAAGGAACTTTATCTGTGCTCATTTCAATCTCTGGTTTTATGCAGCACCCCAACTCACCTTTACCCTTAAACAAGCATAAGTTGGTTTTCTAAATTTGAGACCCTGTTCTGTTCTGTAATTCAGTTCCTGTGTAGCCAAGTTTACATTCCGTGTATTACTGATATCTTATGATGTTTCTTTTTCTGTGTGACTTATTTCAGTTAGAATCATCGTACCTGAATCCACTCATTGTGCTGCTACGGGCCTGATGGCATAGATTTCACTGCTGAGTGATACTGCATTGTACGTAAGTACCACAAGTTCTTTATCCATTTTTCACTTTCTGTGATATTGAACTTGTACGGTAAACGAGGTTCTTGTAAACAGAGGCGTCCCAAACATTGGGGTGGCTGTATCTTTTTGATTTTAATTTCCCTAAGCTATAGGACCATAAGTGGAAGTGCCCTAGGCTCTGTTGCTTTGTTTTTTAGATGTTTCAGGAAACACCATACACTTCTCCCGAGTGTCTGTTGGCAATTTACATCCCGCCCATCAGCATAACAAGGCTCCCAGTTCTCCATGGCCTGTCCTGCCTCTCTGGATTTTACACTTTTTTCAGATGGCCCTTTTGACCGGGGGGAGGTGAGACTTCATTGTAGTGCAGATTTCCTTTGCAAGCTTGCTTGGTTGGCCAAAAAGGGCGTATGCGTTTTTTCCTGAATATATTCAGGAAAAAACGCATACGCCCTTTTTGGCCAAGTGCATCATTGTGGACGTTCTGCCTCTTTTCCTATGCTTTCAATGCAATTCCAGTCTACCTCCTGAAATCGGTTTCCTGCAATTCTGCCCCGCTTTCAAGTCCTCTTGGCAGCCTTACTTCAGTATATTTTTGGACGATAGTTGTCATTTATAACTCTGCAGGTTTGTGAATTACAGTGCCCCTGAGCTCCTTTCTTCAACTCGTTTTCTTGTGAGCTGGCCGCAACACCGCAGGATGGCTTCAGGCCCTAATCTGGTTCCGGCACGGCACGCTGAGCCTTTGGTTATTTCCTCTTCCTGGTGGGAAATGAGAGTTAAATTTGCCCGTCCAGACACCTCCAGCTAGTCTCTCATTGGTTCTCGCTATTCCTGTTCATCTTCCGCAGAAATTGCAAACTGGGCCAAACAGGAGGTTAAAGGGACTGACTCTCCAAGTCGGGAGAGTGTTAGTAAAGCGTCTGGAATGTTGCACCCGAGTACCAGGGTACGAAAACTGAGACATATTTGAACACGTCTCCCGATCACATGGTTGATCATACTCTAGGTTCCACATGCATGTTTTAGCTGAAGGAAGAATACCTTAAACCTGGGTAGTTGAAACCCGTGGAATGGGTACCATGCAATATGACTTCAAAGGGTCTTCATTTGCTCACCGAACCTCTCCAATCCTATCACTGCTGCGTTTATGTCCCTGTACACATGCTTGATTCTCTTTCGGAGACATAGCAATCCATCGGTTTTAAGATACTTAAGAGTCAGGTACATTCTTAGGCGTTTAATATGCGGTGTTGAGTCCATTTCGTTGAGCAAGGAGTAGCTCTTGTCTATTCCATATTTGGCTTAAGGAACTTTATCTGTGCTCATTTCAATCTCTGGTTTTATGCAGCACCCCAACTCACCTTTACCCTTAAACAAGCATAAGTTGGTTTTCTAAATTTGAGACCCTGTTCTGTTCTGTAATTCAGTTCCTGTGTAGCCAAGTTTACATTCCGTGTATTACTGATATCTTATGATGTTTCTTTTTCTGTGTGACTTATTTCAGTTAGAATCATCGTACCTGAATCCACTCATTGTGCTGCTACGGGCCTGATGACATAGATTTCACTGCTGAGTGATACTGCATTGTACGTAAGTACCACAAGTTCTTTATCCATTTTTCACTTTCTGTGATATTCAACTTGTACGGTAAACGAGGTTCTTGTAAACAGAGGCGTCCCAAACATTGGGGTGGCTGTGTCTTTTTGATTTTAATTTCCCTAAGCTATAGGACCATAAGTGGAAGTGCCCTAGGTTCTGTTGCTTTGTTTTTTAGATGTTTCAGGAAACACCATACACTTCTCCCGAGTGTCTGTTGGCAGTTTACATCCCGCCCATCAGCATAACAAGGCTCCCAGTTCTCCATGGCCTGTCCTGCCTTTCTGGATTTTACACTTGTTTCAGATGGCCCTTTTGCCCGGGGGGAAGTGAGACTTCATTGTAGTGCAGATTTCCTTTGCAAGCTTGCTTGGTTGGCCAAAAAGGGCGTATGCGTTTTTTCCTGAATATATTCAGGAAAAAACGCATACGCCCTTTTTGGCCAAGTGCATCATTGTGGACGTTCTGCCTCTTTTCCTATGCTTTCAATGCAATTCCAGTCTACCTCCTGAAATCGGTTTCCTGCAATTCTGCCCCGCTTTCAAGTCCTCTTGGCAGCCTTACTTCAGTATATTTTTGGACGATAGTTGTCATTTATAACTCTGCAGGTTTGTGAATTACAGTGCCCCTGAGCTCCTTTCTTCAACTCGTTTTCTTGTGAGCTGGCCGCAACACCGCAGGATGGCTTCAGGCCCTAATCTGGTTCCGGCACGGCACGCTGAGCCTTTGGTTATTTCCTCTTCCTGGTGGGAAATGAGAGTTAAATTTGCCCGTCCAGACACCTCCAGCTAGTCTCTCATTGGTTCTCGCTATTCCTGTTCATCTTCCGCAGAAATTGCAAACTGGGCCAAACAGGAGGTTAAAGGGACTGACTCTCCAAGTCGGGAGAGTGTTAGTAAAGCGTCTGGAATGTTGCACCCGAGTACCAGGGTACGAAAACTGAGACATATTTGAACACGTCTCCCGATCACATGGTTGATCATACTCTAGGTTCCACATGCATGTTTTAGCTGAAGGAAGAATACCTTAAACCTGGGTAGTTGAAACCCGTGGAATGGGTACCATGCAATATGACTTCAAAGGGTCTTCATTTGCTCACCGAACCTCTCCAATCCTATCACTGCTGCGTTTATGTCCCTGTACACATGCTTGATTCTCTTTCGGAGACAGAGCAATCCATAGGTTTTAAGATACTTAAGAGTCAGGTACATTCTTAGGCGTTTAATATGCGGTGTTGAGTCCATTTCGTTGAGCAAGGAGTAGCTCTTGTCTATTCCATATTTGGCTTAAGGAACTTTATCTGTGCTCATTTCAATCTCTGGTTTTATGCAGCACCCCAACTCACCTTTACCCTTAAACAAGCATAAGTTGGTTTTCTAAATTTGAGACCCTGTTCTGTTCTGTAATTCAGTTCCTGTGTAGCCAAGTTTACATTCCGTGTATTACTGATATCTTATGATGTTTCTTTTTCTGTGTGACTTATTTCAGTTAGAATCATCGTACCTGAATCCACTCATTGTGCTGCTACGGGCCTGATGGCATAGATTTCACTGCTGAGTGATACTGCATTGTACGTAAGTACCACAAGTTCTTTATCCATTTTTCACTTTCTGTGATATTGAACTTGTACGGTAAACGAGGTTCTTGTAAACAGAGGCGTCCCAAACATTGGGGTGGCTGTATCTTTTTGATTTTAATTTCCCTAAGCTATAGGACCATAAGTGGAAGTGCCCTAGGCTCTGTTGCTTTGTTTTTTAGATGTTTCAGGAAACACCATACACTTCTCCCGAGTGTCTGTTGGCAATTTACATCCCGCCCATCAGCATAACAAGGCTCCCAGTTCTCCATGGCCTGTCCTGCCTTTCTGGATTTTACACTTTTTTCAGATGGCCCTTTTGACCGGGGGGAAGTGAGACTTCATTGTAGTGCAGATTTCCTTTGCAAGCTTGCTTGGTTGGCCAAAAAGGGCGTATGCGTTTTTTCCTGAATATATTCAGGAAAAAACGCATACGCCCTTTTTGGCCAAGTGCATCATTGTGGACGTTCTGCCTCTTTTCCTATGCTTTCAATGCAATTCCAGTCTACCTCCTGAAATCGGTTTCCTGCAATTCTGCCCCGCTTTCAAGTCCTCTTGGCAGCCTTACTTCAGTATATTTTTGGACGATAGTTGTCATTTATAACTCTGCAGGTTTGTGAATTACAGTGCCCCTGAGCTCCTTTCTTCAACTCGTTTTCTTGTGAGCTGGCCGCAACACCGCAGGATGGCTTCAGGCCCTAATCTGGTTCCGGCACGGCACGCTGAGCCTTTGGTTATTTCCTCTTCCTGGTGGGAAATGAGAGTTAAATTTGCCCGTCCAGACACCTCCAGCTAGTCTCTCATTGGTTCTCGCTATTCCTGTTCATCTTCCGCAGAAACTGCAAACTGGGCCAAACAGGAGGTTAAAGGCGCTGACTCTCCAAGTGGGGAGAGTGTTAGTAAAGCGTCTGGAATGTTGCACCCAAGTACCAGGGTACGAAAACTGAGACATATTTGAACACGTCTCCCGATCACATGGTTGATCATACTCTAGGTTCCACATGCATGTTTTAGCTGAAGGAAGAATACCTTAAACCTGGGTAGTTGAAACCCGTGGAATGGGTACCATGCAATATGACTTCAAAGGGTCTTCATTTGCTCACCGAACCTCTCCAATCCTATCACTGCTGCGTTTATGTCCCTGTACACATGCTTGATTCTCTTTCGGAGACATAGCAATCCATAGGTTTTAAGATACTTAAGAGTCAGGTACATTCTTAGGCGTTTAATATGGGGTGTTGAGTCCATTTCGTTGAGCAAGGAGTAGCTCTTGTCTATTCCATATTTGGCTTAAGGAACTTTATCTGTGCTCATTTCAATCTCTGGTTTTATGCAGCACCCCAACTCACCTTTACCCTTAAACAAGCATAAGTTGGTTTTCTAAATTTGAGACCCTGTTCTGTTCTGTAATTCAGTTCCTGTGTAGCCAAGTTTACATTCCGTGTATTACTGATATCTTATGATGTTTCTTTCTCTGTGTGACTTATTTCAGTTAGAATCATCGTACCTGAATCCACTCATTGTGCTGCTACGGGCCTGATGACATAGATTTCACTGCTGAGTGATACTGCATTGTACGTAAGTACCACAAGTTCTTTATCCATTTTTCACTTTCTGTGATATTGAACTTGTACGGTAAACGAGGTTCTTGTAAACAGAGGCGTCCCAAACATTGGGGTGGCTGTATCTTTTTGATTTTAATTTCCCTAAGCTATAGGACCATAATTGGAAGTGCCCTAGGCTCTGTTGCTTTGTTTTTTAGATGTTTCAGGAAACACCATACACTTCTCCCGAGTGTCTGTTGGCAATTTACATCCCGCCCATCAGCATAACAAGGCTCCCAGTTCTCCATGGCCTGTCCTGCCTTTCTGGATTTTACACTTTTTTCAGATGGCCCTTTTGACCGGGGGGAAGTGAGACTTCATTGTAGTGCAGATTTCCTTTGCAAGCTTGCTTGGTTGGCCAAAAAGGGCGTATGCGTTTTTTCCTGAATATATTCAGGAAAAAACGCATACGCCCTTTTTGGCCAAGTGCATCATTGTGGACGTTCTGCCTCTTTTCCTATGCTTTCAATGCAATTCCAGTCTACCTCCTGAAATCGGTTTCCTGCAATTCTGCCCCGCTTTCAAGTCCTCTTGGCAGCCTTACTTCAGTATATTTTTGGACGATAGTTGTCATTTATAACTCTGCAGGTTTGTGAATTACAGTGCCCCTGAGCTCCTTTCTTCAACTCGTTTTCTTGTGAGCTGGCCGCAACACCGCAGGATGGCTTCAGGCCCTAATCTGGTTCCGGCACGGCACGCTGAGCCTTTGGTTATTTCCTCTTCCTGGTGGGAAATGAGAGTTAAATTTGCCCGTCCAGACACCTCCAGCTAGTCTCTCATTGGTTCTCGCTATTCCTGTTCATCTTCCGCAGAAATTGCAAACTGGGCCAAACAGGAGGTTAAAGGGACTGACTCTCCAAGTCGGGAGAGTGTTAGTAAAGCGTCTGGAATGTTGCTCCCGAGTACCAGGGTACGAAAACTGAGACATATTTGAACACGTCTCCCGATCACATGGTTGATCATACTCTAGGTTCCACATGCATGTTTTAGCTGAAGGAAGAATACCTTAAACCTGGGTAGTTGAAACCCGTGGAATGGGTACCATGCAATATGACTTCAAAGGGTCTTCATTTGCTCACCGAACCTCTCCAATCCTATCACTGCTGCGTTTATGTCCCTGTACACATGCTTGATTCTCTTTCGGAGACATAGCAATCCATAGGTTTTAAGATACTTAAGAGTCAGGTACATTCTTAGGCGTTTAATATGCGGTGTTGAGTCCATTTCGTTGAGCAAGGAGTAGCTCTTGTCTATTCCATATTTGGCTTAAGGAACTTTATCTGTGCTCATTTCAATCTCTGGTTTTATGCAGCACCCCAACTCACCTTTACCCTTAAACAAGCATAAGTTGGTTTTCTAAATTTGAGACCCTGTTCTGTTCTGTAATTCAGTTCCTGTGTAGCCAAGTTTACATTCCGTGTATTACTGATATCTTATGATGTTTCTTTCTCTGTGTGACTTATTTAAGTTAGAATCATCGTACCTGAATCCACTCATTGTGCTGCTACGGGCCTGATGACATAGATTTCACTGCTGAGTGATACTGCATTGTACGTAAGTACCACAAGTTCTTTATCCATTTTTCACTTTCTGTGATATTGAACTTGTACGGTAAACGAGGTTCTTGTAAACAGAGGCGTCCCAAACATTGGGGTGGCTGTATCTTTTTGATTTTAATTTCCCTAAGCTATAGGACCATAAGTGGAAGTGCCCTAGGCTCCGTTGCTTTGTTTTTTAGATGTTTCAGGAAACACCATACACTTCTCCCGAGTGTCTGTTGGCAATTTACATCCCGCCCATCAGCATAACAAGGCTCCCAGTTCTCCATGGCCTGTCCTGCCTTTCTGGATTTTACACTTTTTTCAGATGGCCCTTTTGACCGGGGGGAAGTGAGACTTCATTGTAGTGCAGATTTCCTTTGCAAGCTTGCTTGGTTGGCCAAAAAGGGCGTATGCGTTTTTTCCTGAATATATTCAGGAAAAAACGCATACGCCCTTTTTGGCCAAGTGCATCATTGTGGACGTTCTGCCTCTTTTCCTATGCTTTCAATGCAATTCCAGTCTACCTCCTGAAATCGGTTTCCTGCAATTCTGCCCCGCTTTCAAGTCCTCTTGGCAGCCTTACTTCAGTATATTTTTGGACGATAGTTGTCATTTATAACTCTGCAGGTTTGTGAATTACAGTGCCCCTGAGCTCCTTTCTTCAACTCGTTTTCTTGTGAGCTGGCCGCAACACCGCAGGATGGCTTCAGGCCCTAATCTGGTTCCGGCACGGCACGCTGAGCCTTTGGTTATTTCCTCTTCCTGGTGGGAAATGAGAGTTAAATTTGCCCGTCCAGACACCTCCAGCTAGTCTCTCATTGGTTCTCGCTATTCCTGTTCATCTTCCGCAGAAATTGCAAACTGGGCCAAACAGGAGGTTAAAGGGACTGACTCTCCAAGTCGGGAGAGTGTTAGTAAAGCGTCTGGAATGTTGCACCCGAGTACCAGGGTACGAAAACTGAGACATATTTGAACACGTCTCCCGATCACATGGTTGATCATACTCTAGGTTCCACATGCATGTTTTAGCTGAAGGAAGAATACCTTAAACCTGGGTAGTTGAAACCCGTGGAATGGGTACCATGCAATATGACTTCAAAGGGTCTTCATTTGCTCACCGAACCTCTCCAATCCTATCACTGCTGCGTTTATGTCCCTGTACACATGCTTGATTCTCTTTCGGAGACATAGCAATCCATAGGTTTTAAGATACTTAAGAGTCAGGTACATTCTTAGGCGTTTAATATGCGGTGTTGAGTCCATTTCGTTGAGCAAGGAGTAGCTCTTGTCTATTCCATATTTGGCTTAAGGAACTTTATCTGTGCTCATTTCAATCTCTGGTTTTATGCAGCACCCCAACTCACCTTTACCCTTAAACAAGCATAAGTTGGTTTTCTAAATTTGAGACCCTGTTCTGTTCTGTAATTCAGTTCGTGTGTAGCCAAGTTTACATTCCGTGTATTACTGATATCTTATGATGTTTCTTTTTCTGTGTGACTTATTTAAGTTAGAATCATCGTACCTGAATCCACTCATTGTGCTGCTACGGGCCTGATGACATAGATTTCACTGCTGAGTGATACTGCATTGTACGTAAGTACCACAAGTTCTTTATCCATTTTTCACTTTCTGTGATATTGAACTTGTACGGTAAACGAGGTTCTTGTAAACAGAGGCGTCCCAAACATTGGGGTGGCTGTATCTTTTTGATTTTAATTTCCCTAAGCTATAGGACCATAATTGGAAGTGCCCTAGGCTCTGTTGCTTTGTTTTTTAGATGTTTCAGGAAACACCATACACTTCTCCCGAGTGTCTGTTGGCAATTTACATCCCGCCCATCAGCATAACAAGGCTCCCAGTTCTCCATGGCCTGTCCTGCCTTTCTGGATTTTACACTTTTTTCAGATGGCCCTTTTGACCGGGGGGAAGTGAGACTTCATTGTAGTGCAGATTTCCTTTGCAAGCTTGCTTGGTTGGCCAAAAAGGGCGTATGCGTTTTTTCCTGAATATATTCAGGAAAAAACGCATACGCCCTTTTTGGCCAAGTGCATCATTGTGGACGTTCTGCCTCTTTTCCTATGCTTTCAATGCAATTCCAGTCTACCTCCTGAAATCGGTTTCCTGCAATTCTGCCCCGCTTTCAAGTCCTCTTGGCAGCCTTACTTCAGTATATTTTTGGACGATAGTTGTCATTTATAACTCTGCAGGTTTGTGAATTACAGTGCCCCTGAGCTCCTTTCTTCAACTCGTTTTCTTGTGAGCTGGCCGCAACACCGCAGGATGGCTTCAGGCCCTAATCTGGTTCCGGCACGGCACGCTGAGCCTTTGGTTATTTCCTCTTCCTGGTGGGAAATGAGAGTTAAATTTGCCCGTCCAGACACCTCCAGCTAGTCTCTCATTGGTTCTCGCTATTCCTGTTCATCTTCCGCAGAAATTGCAAACTGGGCCAAACAGGAGGTTAAAGGGACTGACTCTCCAAGTCGGGAGAGTGTTAGTAAAGCGTCTGGAATGTTGCTCCCGAGTACCAGGGTACGAAAACTGAGACATATTTGAACACGTCTCCCGATCACATGGTTGATCATACTCTAGGTTCCACATGCATGTTTTAGCTGAAGGAAGAATACCTTAAACCTGGGTAGTTGAAACCCGTGGAATGGGTACCATGCAATATGACTTCAAAGGGTCTTCATTTGCTCACCGAACCTCTCCAATCCTATCACTGCTGCGTTTATGTCCCTGTACACATGCTTGATTCTCTTTCGGAGACATAGCAATCCATAGGTTTTAAGATACTTAAGAGTCAGGTACATTCTTAGGCGTTTAATATGCGGTGTTGAGTCCATTTCGTTGAGCAAGGAGTAGCTCTTGTCTATTCCATATTTGGCTTAAGGAACTTTATCTGTGCTCATTTCAATCTCTGGTTTTATGCAGCACCCCAACTCACCTTTACCCTTAAACAAGCATAAGTTGGTTTTCTAAATTTGAGACCCTGTTCTGTTCTGTAATTCAGTTCCTGTGTAGCCAAGTTTACATTCCGTGTATTACTGATATCTTATGATGTTTCTTTCTCTGTGTGACTTATTTAAGTTAGAATCATCGTACCTGAATCCACTCATTGTGCTGCTACGGGCCTGATGACATAGATTTCACTGCTGAGTGATACTGCATTGTACGTAAGTACCACAAGTTCTTTATCCATTTTTCACTTTCTGTGATATTGAACTTGTACGGTAAACGAGGTTCTTGTAAACAGAGGCGTCCCAAACATTGGGGTGGCTGTATCTTTTTGATTTTAATTTCCCTAAGCTATAGGACCATAAGTGGAAGTGCCCTAGGCTCCGTTGCTTTGTTTTTTAGATGTTTCAGGAAACACCATACACTTCTCCCGAGTGTCTGTTGGCAATTTACATCCCGCCCATCAGCATAACAAGGCTCCCAGTTCTCCATGGCCTGTCCTGCCTTTCTGGATTTTACACTTTTTTCAGATGGCCCTTTTGACCGGGGGGAAGTGAGACTTCATTGTAGTGCAGATTTCCTTTGCAAGCTTGCTTGGTTGGCCAAAAAGGGCGTATGCGTTTTTTCCTGAATATATTCAGGAAAAAACGCATACGCCCTTTTTGGCCAAGTGCATCATTGTGGACGTTCTGCCTCTTTTCCTATGCTTTCAATGCAATTCCAGTCTACCTCCTGAAATCGGTTTCCTGCAATTCTGCCCCGCTTTCAAGTCCTCTTGGCAGCCTTACTTCAGTATATTTTTGGACGATAGTTGTCATTTATAACTCTGCAGGTTTGTGAATTACAGTGCCCCTGAGCTCCTTTCTTCAACTCGTTTTCTTGTGAGCTGGCCGCAACACCGCAGGATGGCTTCAGGCCCTAATCTGGTTCCGGCACGGCACGCTGAGCCTTTGGTTATTTCCTCTTCCTGGTGGGAAATGAGAGTTAAATTTGCCCGTCCAGACACCTCCAGCTAGTCTCTCATTGGTTCTCGCTATTCCTGTTCATCTTCCGCAGAAATTGCAAACTGGGCCAAACAGGAGGTTAAAGGGACTGACTCTCCAAGTCGGGAGAGTGTTAGTAAAGCGTCTGGAATGTTGCACCCGAGTACCAGGGTACGAAAACTGAGACATATTTGAACACGTCTCCCGATCACATGGTTGATCATACTCTAGGTTCCACATGCATGTTTTAGCTGAAGGAAGAATACCTTAAACCTGGGTAGTTGAAACCCGTGGAATGGGTACCATGCAATATGACTTCAAAGGGTCTTCATTTGCTCACCGAACCTCTCCAATCCTATCACTGCTGCGTTTATGTCCCTGTACACATGCTTGATTCTCTTTCGGAGACATAGCAATCCATAGGTTTTAAGATACTTAAGAGTCAGGTACATTCTTAGGCGTTTAATATGCGGTGTTGAGTCCATTTCGTTGAGCAAGGAGTAGCTCTTGTCTATTCCATATTTGGCTTAAGGAACTTTATCTGTGCTCATTTCAATCTCTGGTTTTATGCAGCACCCCAACTCACCTTTACCCTTAAACAAGCATAAGTTGGTTTTCTAAATTTGAGACCCTGTTCTGTTCTGTAATTCAGTTCGTGTGTAGCCAAGTTTACATTCCGTGTATTACTGATATCTTATGATGTTTCTTTTTCTGTGTGACTTATTTCAGTTAGAATCATCGTACCTGAATCCACTCATTGTGCTGCTACGGGCCTGATGACATAGATTTCACTGCTGAGTGATACTGCATTGTACGTAAGTACCACAAGTTCTTTATCCATTTTTCACTTTCTGTGATATTGAACTTGTACGGTAAACGAGGTTCTTGTAAACAGAGGCGTCCCAAACATTGGGGTGGCTGTGTCTTTTTGATTTTAATTTCCCTAAGCTATAGGACCATAAGTGGAAGTGCCCTAGGCTCTGTTGCTTTGTTTTTTAGATGTTTCAGGAAACACCATACACTTCTCCCGAGTGTCTGTTGGCAGTTTACATCCCGCCCATCAGCATAACAAGGCTCCCAGTTCTCCATGGCCTGTCCTGCCTTTCTGGATTTTACACTTTTTTCAGCTGGCCCTTTTGACCGGCGGGAAGTGAGACTTCATTGTAGTGCAGATTTCCTTTGCAAGCTTGCTTGGTTGGCCAAAAAGGGCGTATGCGTTTTTTCCTGAATATATTCAGGAAAAAACGCATACGCCCTTTTTGGCCAAGTGCATCATTGTGGACGTTCTGCCTCTTTTCCTATGCTTTCAATGCAATTCCAGTCTACCTCCTGAAATCGGTTTCCTGCAATTCTGCCCCGCTTTCAAGTCCTCTTGGCAGCCTTACTTCAGTATATTTTTGGACGATAGTTGTCATTTATAACTCTGCAGGTTTGTGAATTACAGTGCCCCTGAGCTCCTTTCTTCAACTCGTTTTCTTGTGAGCTGGCCGCAACACCGCAGGATGGCTTCAGGCCCTAATCTGGTTCCGGCACGGCACGCTGAGCCTTTGGTTATTTCCTCTTCCTGGTGGGAAATGAGAGTTAAATTTGCCCGTCCAGACACCTCCAGCTAGTCTCTCATTGGTTCTCGCTATTCCTGTTCATCTTCCGCAGAAATTGCAAACTGGGCCAAACAGGAGGTTAAAGGGACTGACTCTCCAAGTCGGGAGAGTGTTAGTAAAGCGTCTGGAATGTTGCACCCGAGTACCAGGGTACGAAAACTGAGACATATTTGAACACGTCTCCCGATCACATGGTTGATCATACTCTAGGTTCCACATGCATGTTTTAGCTGAAGGAAGAATACCTTAAACCTGGGTAGTTGAAACCCGTGGAATGGGTACCATGCAATATGACTTCAAAGGGTCTTCATTTGCTCACCGAACCTCTCCAATCCTATCACTGCTGCGTTTATGTCCCTGTACACATGCTTGATTCTCTTTCGGAGACATAGCAATCCATAGGTTTTAAGATACTTAAGAGTCAGGTACATTCTTAGGCGTATAATATGCGGTGTTGAGTCCATTTCGTTGAGCAAGGAGTAGCTCTTGTCTATTCCATATTTGGCTTAAGGAACTTTATCTGTGCTCATTTCAATCTCTGGTTTTATGCAGCATCCCAACTCACCTTTACCCTTAAACAAGCATAAGTTGGTTTTCTAAATTTGAGACCCTGTTCTGTTCTGTAATTCAGTTCCTGTGTAGCCAAGTTTACATTCCGTGTATTACTGATATCTTATGATGTTTCTTTTTCTGTGTGACTTATTTCAGTTAGAATCATCGTACCTGAATCCACTCATTGTGCTGCTACGGGCCTGATGACATAGATTTCACTGCTGAGTGATACTGCATTGTACGTAAGTACCACAAGTTCTTTATCCATTTTTCACTTTCTGTGATATTGAACTTGTACGGTAAACGAGGTTCTTGTAAACAGAGGCGTCCCAAACATTGGGGTGGCTGTGTCTTTTTGATTTTAATTTCCCTAAGCTATAGGACCATAAGTGGAAGTGCCCTAGGCTCTGTTGCTTTGTTTTTTAGATGTTTCAGGAAACACCATACACTTCTCCCGAGTGTCTGTTGGCAGTTTACATCCCGCCCATCAGCATAACAAGGCTCCCAGTTCTCCATGGCCTGTCCTGCCTTTCTGGATTTTACACTTTTTTCAGCTGGCCCTTTTGACCGGCAGGAAGTGAGACTTCATTGTAGTGCAGATTTCCTTTGCAAGCTTGCTTGGTTGGCCAAAAAGGGCGTATGCGTTTTTTCCTGAATATATTCAGGAAAAAACGCATACGCCCTTTTTGGCCAAGTGCATCATTGTGGACGTTCTGCCTCTTTTCCTATGCTTTCAATGCAATTCCAGTCTACCTCCTGAAATCGGTTTCCTGCAATTCTGCCCCGCTTTCAAGTCCTCTTGGCAGCCTTACTTCAGTATATTTTTGGACGATAGTTGTCATTTATAACTCTGCAGGTTTGTGAATTACAGTGCCCCTGAGCTCCTTTCTTCAACTCGTTTTCTTGTGAGCTGGCCGCAACACCGCAGGATGGCTTCAGGCCCTAATCTGGTTCCGGCACGGCACGCTGAGCCTTTGGTTATTTCCTCTTCCTGGTGGGAAATGAGAGTTAAATTTGCCCGTCCAGACACCTCCAGCTAGTCTCTCATTGGTTCTCGCTATTCCTGTTCATCTTCCGCAGAAATTGCAAACTGGGCCAAACAGGAGGTTAAAGGGACTGACTCTCCAAGTCGGGAGAGTGTTAGTAAAGCGTCTGGAATGTTGCACCCGAGTACCAGGGTACGAAAACTGAGACATATTTGAACACGTCTCCCGATCACATGGTTGATCATACTCTAGGTTCCACATGCATGTTTTAGCTGAAGGAAGAATACCTTAAACCTGGGTAGTTGAAACCCGTGGAATGGGTACCATGCAATATGACTTCAAAGGGTCTTCATTTGCTCACCGAACCTCTCCAATCCTATCACTGCTGCGTTTATGTCCCTGTACACATGCTTGATTCTCTTTCGGAGACATAGCAATCCATAGGTTTTAAGATACTTAAGAGTCAGGTACATTCTTAGGCGTTTAATATGCGGTGTTGAGTCCATTTCGTTGAGCAAGGAGTAGCTCTTGTCTATTCCATATTTGGCTTAAGGAACTTTATCTGTGCTCATTTCAATCTCTGGTTTTATGCAGCACCCCAACTCACCTTTACCCTTAAACAAGCATAAGTTGGTTTTCTAAATTTGAGACCCTGTTCTGTTCTGTAATTCAGTTCCTGTGTAGCCAAGTTTACATTCCGTGTATTACTGATATCTTATGATGTTTCTTTTTCTGTGTGACTTATTTCAGTTAGAATCATCGTACCTGAATCCACTCATTGTGCTGCTACGGGCCTGATGACATAGATTTCACTGCTGAGTGATACTGCATTGTACGTAAGTACCACAAGTTCTTTATCCATTTTTCACTTTCTGTGATATTGAACTTGTACGGTAAACGAGGTTCTTGTAAACAGAGGCGTCCCAAACATTGGGGTGGCTGTGTCTTTTTGATTTTAATTTCCCTAAGCTATAGGACCATAAGTGGAAGTGCCCTAGGCTCTGTTGCTTTGTTTTTTAGATGTTTCAGGAAACACCATACACTTCTCCCGAGTGTCTGTTGGCAGTTTACATCCCGCCCATCAGCATAACAAGGCTCCCAGTTCTCCATGGCCTGTCCTGCCTTTCTGGATTTTACACTTTTTTCAGATGGCCCTTTTGACCGGCGGGAAGTGAGACTTCATTGTAGTGCAGATTTCCTTTGCAAGCTTGCTTGGTTGGCCAAAAAGGGCGTATGCGTTTTTTCCTGAATATATTCAGGAAAAAACGCATACGCCCTTTTTGGCCAAGTGCATCATTGTGGACGTTCTGCCTCTTTTCCTATGCTTTCAATGCAATTCCAGTCTACCTCCTGAAATCGGTTTCCTGCAATTCTGCCCCGCTTTCAAGTCCTCTTGGCAGCCTTACTTCAGTATATTTTTGGACGATAGTTGTCATTTATAACTCTGCAGGTTTGTGAATTACAGTGCCCCTGAGCTCCTTTCTTCAACTCGTTTTCTTGTGAGCTGGCCGCAACACCGCAGGATGGCTTCAGGCCCTAATCTGGTTCCGGCACGGCACGCTGAGCCTTTGGTTATTTCCTCTTCCTGGTGGGAAATGAGAGTTAAATTTGCCCGTCCAGACACCTCCAGCTAGTCTCTCATTGGTTCTCGCTATTCCTGTTCATCTTCCGCAGAAATTGCAAACTGGGCCAAACAGGAGGTTAAAGGGACTGACTCTCCAAGTCGGGAGAGTGTTAGTAAAGCGTCTGGAATGTTGCACCCGAGTACCAGGGTACGAAAACTGAGACATATTTGAACACGTCTCCCGATCACATGGTTGATCATACTCTAGGTTCCACATGCATGTTTTAGCTGAAGGAAGAATACCTTAAACCTGGGTAGTTGAAACCCGTGGAATGGGTACCATGCAATATGACTTCAAAGGGTCTTCATTTGCTCACCGAACCTCTCCAATCCTATCACTGCTGCGTTTATGTCCCTGTACACATGCTTGATTCTCTTTCGGAGACATAGCAATCCATAGGTTTTAAGATACTTAAGAGTCAGGTACATTCTTAGGCGTTTAATATGCGGTGTTGAGTCCATTTCGTTGAGCAAGGAGTAGCTCTTGTCTATTCCATATTTGGCTTAAGGAACTTTATCTGTGCTCATTTCAATCTCTGGTTTTATGCAGCACCCCAACTCACCTTTACCCTTAAACAAGCATAAGTTGGTTTTCTAAATTTGAGACCCTGTTCTGTTCTGTAATTCAGTTCCTGTGTAGCCAAGTTGACATTCCGTGTATTACTGATATCTTATGATGTTTCTTTTTCTGTGTGACTTATTTCAGTTAGAATCATCGTACCTGAATCCACTCATTGTGCTGCTACGGGCCTGATGGCATAGATTTCACTGCTGAGTGATACTGCATTGTACGTAAGTACCACAAGTTCTTTATCCATTTTTCACTTTCTGTGATATTGAACTTGTACGGTAAACGAGGTTCTTGTAAACAGAGGCGTCCCAAACATTGGGGTGGCTGTATCTTTTTGATTTTAATTTCCCTAAGCTATAGGACCATAAGTGGAAGTGCCCTAGGCTCTGTTGCTTTGTTTTTTAGATGTTTCAGGAAACACCATACACTTCTCCCGAGTGTCTGTTGGCAATTTACATCCCGCCCATCAGCATAACAAGGCTCCCAGTTCTCCATGGCCTGTCCTGCCTTTCTGGATTTTACACTTTTTTCAGATGGCCCTTTTGACCGGGGGGAAGTGAGACTTCATTGTAGTGCAGATTTCCTTTGCAAGCTTGCTTGGTTGGCCAAAAAGGGCGTATGCGTTTTTTCCTGAATATATTCAGGAAAAAACGCATACGCCCTTTTTGGCCAAGTGCATCATTGTGGACGTTCTGCCTCTTTTCCTATGCTTTCAATGCAATTCCAGTCTACCTCCTGAAATCGGTTTCCTGCAATTCTGCCCCGCTTTCAAGTCCTCTTGGCAGCCTTACTTCAGTATATTTTTGGACGATAGTTGTCATTTATAACTCTGCAGGTTTGTGAATTACAGTGCCCCTGAGCTCCTTTCTTCAACTCGTTTTCTTGTGAGCTGGCCGCAACACCGCAGGATGGCTTCAGGCCCTAATCTGGTTCCTGCACGGCATGCTGAGCCTTTGGTTATTTCCTCTTCCTGGTGGGAAATGAGAGTTAAATTTGCCCGTCCAGACACCTCCAGCTAGTCTCTCATTGGTTCTCGCTATTCCTGTTCATCTTCCGCAGAAATTGCAAACTGGGCCAAACAGGAGGTTAAAGGGACTGACTCTCCAAGTCGGGAGAGTGTTAGTAAAGCGTCTGGAATGTTGCACCCGAGTACCAGGGTACGAAAACTGAGACATATTTGAACACGTCTCCCGATCACATGGTTGATCATACTCTAGGTTCCACATGCATGTTTTAGCTGAAGGAAGAATACCTTAAACCTGGGTAGTTGAAACCCGTGGAATGGGTACCATGCAATATGACTTCAAAGGATCTTCATTTGCTCACCGAACCTCTCCAATCCTATCACTGCTGCGTTTATGTCCCTGTACACATGCTTGATTCTCTTTTGGAGACATAGCAATCCATAGGTTTTAAGATACTTACGAGTCAGGTACATTCTTAGGCGTTTAATATGCGGTGTTGAGTCCATTTCGTTGAGCAAGGAGTAGCTCTTGTCTATTCCATATTTGGCTTAAGGAACTTTATCTGTGCTCATTTCAATCTCTGGTTTTATGCAGCACCCCAACTCACCTTTACCCTTAAACAAGCATAAGTTGGTTTTCTAAATTTGAGACCCTGTTCTGTTCTGTAATTCAGTTCCTGTGTAGCCAAGTTTACATTCCGTGTATTACTGATATCTTATGATGTTTCTTTTTCTGTGTGACTTATTTCAGTTAGAATCATCGTACCTGAATCCACTCATTGTGCTGCTACGGGCCTGATGGCACAGATTTCACTGCTGAGTGATACTGCATTGTACGTAAGTACCACAAGTTCTTTATCCATTTTTCACTTTCTGTGATATTGAACTTGTACCGTAAACGAGGTTCTTGTAAACAGAGGCGTCCCAAACATTGGGGTGGCTGTATCTTTTTGATTTTAATTTCCCTAAGCTATAGGACCATAAGTGGAAGTGGCCTAGGCTCTGTTGCTTTGTTTTTTAGATGTTTCAGGAAACACCATACACTTCTCCCGAGTGTCTGTTGGCAATTTACATCCCGCCCATCAGCATAACAAGGCTCCCAGTTCTCCATGGCCTGTCCTGCCTTTCTGGATTTTACACTTTTTTCAGATGGCCCTTTTGACCGGGGGGAAGTGAGACTTCATTGTAGTGCAGATTTCCTTTGCAAGCTTGCTTGGTTGGCCAAAAAGGGCGTATGCGTTTTTTCCTGAATATATTCAGGAAAAAACGCATACGCCCTTTTTGGCCAAGTGCATCATTGTGGACGTTCTGCCTCTTTTCCTATGCTTTCAATGCAATTCCAGTCTACCTCCTGAAATCGGTTTCCTGCAATTCTGCCCCGCTTTCAAGTCCTCTTGGCAGCCTTACTTCAGTATATTTTTGGACGATAGTTGTCATTTATAACTCTGCAGGTTTGTGAATTACAGTGCCCCTGAGCTCCTTTCTTCAACTCGTTTTCTTGTGAGCTGGCCGCAACACCGCAGGATGGCTTCAGGCCCTAATCTGGTTCCGGCACGGCACGCTGAGCCTTTGGTTATTTCCTCTTCCTGGTGGGAAATGAGAGTTAAATTTGCCCGTCCAGACACCTCCAGCTAGTCTCTCATTGGTTCTCGCTATTCCTGTTCATCTTCCGCAGAAATTGCAAACTGGGCCAAACAGGAGGTTAAAGGGACTGACTCTCCAAGTCGGGAGAGTGTTAGTAAAGCGTCTGGAATGTTGCACCCGAGTACCAGGGTACGAAAACTGAGACATATTTGAACACGTCTCCCGATCACATGGTTGATCATACTCTAGGTTCCACATGCATGTTTTAGCTGAAGGAAGAATACCTTAAACCTGGGTAGTTGAAAGCCGTGGAATGGGTACCATGCAATATGACTTCAAAGGGTCTTCATTTGCTCACCGAACCTCTCCAATCCTATCACTGCTGCGTTTATGTCCCTGTACACATGCTTGATTCTCTTTCGGAGACATAGCAATCCATAGGTTTTAAGATACTTAAGAGTCAGGTACATTCTTAGGCGTTTAATATGCGGTGTTGAGTCCATTTCGTTGAGCAAGGAGTAGCTCTTGTCTATTCCATATTTGGCTTAAGGAACTTTATCTGTGCTCATTTCAATCTCTGGTTTTATGCAGCACCCCAACTCACCTTTACCCTTAAACAAGCATAAGTTGGTTTTCTAAATTTGAGACCCTGTTCTGTTCTGTAATTCAGTTCCTGTGTAGCCAAGTTTACATTCCGTGTATTACTGATATCTTATGATGTTTCTTTTTCTGTGTGACTTATTTCAGTTAGAATCATCGTACCTGAATCCACTCATTGTGCTGCTACGGGCCTGATGACATAGATTTCACTGCTGAGTGATACTGCATTGTACGTAAGTACCACAAGTTCTTTATCCATTTTTCACTTTCTGTGATATTGAACTTGTACGGTAAACGAGGTTCTTGTAAACAGAGGCGTCCCAAACATTGGGGTGGCTGTGTCTTTTTGATTTTAATTTCCCTAAGCTATAGGACCATAAGTGGAAGTGCCCTAGGCTCTGTTGCTTTGTTTTTTAGATGTTTCAGGAAACACCATACACTTCTCCCGAGTGTCTGTTGGCAGTTTACATCCCGCCCATCAGCATAACAAGGCTCCCAGTTCTCCATGGCCTGTCCTGCCTTTCTGGATTTTACACTTTTTTCAGATGGCCCTTTTGACCGGGGGGAAGTGAGACTTCATTGTAGTGCAGATTTCCTTTGCAAGCTTGCTTGGTTGGCCAAAAAGGGCGTATGCGTTTTTTCCTGAATATATTCAGGAAAAAACGCATACGCCCTTTTTGGCCAAGTGCATCATTGTGGACGTTCTGCCTCTTTTCCTATGCTTTCAATGCAATTCCAGTCTACCTCCTGAAATCGGTTTCCTGCAATTCTGCCCCGCTTTCAAGTCCTCTTGGCAGCCTTACTTCAGTATATTTTTGGACGATAGTTGTCATTTATAACTCTGCAGGTTTGTGAATTACAGTGCCCCTGAGCTCCTTTCTTCAACTCGTTTTCTTGTGAGCTGGCCGCAACACCGCAGGATGGCTTCAGGCCCTAATCTGGTTCCGGCACGGCACGCTGAGCCTTTGGTTATTTCCTCTTCCTGGTGGGAAATGAGAGTTAAATTTGCCCGTCCAGACACCTCCAGCTAGTCTCTCATTGGTTCTCACTATTCCTGTTCATCTTCCGCAGAAATTGCAAACTGGGCCAAACAGGAGGTTAAAGGGACTGACTCTCCAAGTCGGGAGAGTGTTAGTAAAGCGTCTGGAATGTTGCACCCGAGTACCAGGGTACGAAAACTGAGACATATTTGAACACGTCTCCCGATCACATGGTTGATCATACTCTAGGTTCCACATGCATGTTTTAGCTGAAGGAAGAATACCTTAAACCTGGGTAGTTGAAAGCCGTGGAATGGGTACCATGCAATATGACTTCAAAGGGTCTTCATTTGCTCACCGAACCTCTCCAATCCTATCACTGCTGCGTTTATGTCCCTGTACACATGCTTGATTCTCTTTCGGAGACATAGCAATCCATAGGTTTTAAGATACTTAAGAGTCAGGTACATTCTTAGGCGTTTAATATGCGGTGTTGAGTCCATTTCGTTGAGCAAGGAGTAGCTCTTGTCTATTCCATATTTGGCTTAAGGAACTTTATCTGTGCTCATTTCAATCTCTGGTTTTATGCAGCACCCCAACTCACCTTTACCCTTAAACAAGCATAAGTTGGTTTTCTAAATTTGAGACCCTGTTCTGTTCTGTAATTCAGTTCCTGTGTAGCCAAGTTGACATTCCGTGTATTACTGATATCTTATGATGTTTCTTTTTCTGTGTGACTTATTTCAGTTAGAATCATCGTACCTGAATCCACTCATTGTGCTGCTACGGGCCTGATGGCATAGATTTCACTGCTGAGTGATACTGCATTGTACGTAAGTACCACAAGTTCTTTATCCATTTTTCACTTTCTGTGATATTGAACTTGTACGGTAAACGAGGTTCTTGTAAACAGAGGCGTCCCAAACATTGGGGTGGCTGTATCTTTTTGATTTTAATTTCCCTAAGCTATAGGACCATAAGTGGAAGTGCCCTAGGCTCTGTTGCTTTGTTTTTTAGATGTTTCAGGAAACACCATACACTTCTCCCGAGTGTCTGTTGGCAATTTACATCCCGCCCATCAGCATAACAAGGCTCCCAGTTCTCCATGGCCTGTCCTGCCTTTCTGGATTTTACACTTTTTTCAGATGGCCCTTTTGACCGGGGGGAAGTGAGACTTCATTGTAGTGCAGATTTCCTTTGCAAGCTTGCTTGGTTGGCCAAAAAGGGCGTATGCGTTTTTTCCTGAATATATTCAGGAAAAAACGCATACGCCCTTTTTGGCCAAGTGCATCATTGTGGACGTTCTGCCTCTTTTCCTATGCTTTCAATGCAATTCCAGTCTACCTCCTGAAATCGGTTTCCTGCAATTCTGCCCCGCTTTCAAGTCCTCTTGGCAGCCTTACTTCAGTATATTTTTGGACGATAGTTGTCATTTATAACTCTGCAGGTTTGTGAATTACAGTGCCCCTGAGCTCCTTTCTTCAACTCGTTTTCTTGTGAGCTGGCCGCAACACCGCAGGATGGCTTCAGGCCCTAATCTGGTTCCTGCACGGCACGCTGAGCCTTTGGTTATTTCCTCTTCCTGGTGGGAAATGAGAGTTAAATTTGCCCGTCCAGACACCTCCAGCTAGTCTCTCATTGGTTCTCGCTATTCCTGTTCATCTTCCGCAGAAATTGCAAACTGGGCCAAACAGGAGGTTAAAGGGACTGACTCTCCAAGTCGGGAGAGTGTTAGTAAAGCGTCTGGAATGTTGCACCCGAGTACCAGGGTACGAAAACTGAGACATATTTGAACACGTCTCCCGATCACATGGTTGATCATACTCTAGGTTCCACATGCATGTTTTAGCTGAAGGAAGAATACCTTAAACCTGGGTAGTTGAAACCCGTGGAATGGGTACCATGCAATATGACTTCAAAGGATCTTCATTTGCTCACCGAACCTCTCCAATCCTATCACTGCTACGTTTATGTCCCTGTACACATGCTTGATTCTCTTTCGGAGACATAGCAATCCATAGGTTTTAAGATACTTAAGAGTCAGGTACATTCTTAGGCGTTTAATATGCGGTGTTGAGTCCATTTCGTTGAGCAAGGAGTAGCTCTTGTCTATTCCATATTTGGCTTAAGGAACTTTATCTGTGCTCATTTCAATCTCTGGTTTTATGCAGCACCCCAACTCACCTTTACCCTTAAACAAGCATAAGTTGGTTTTCTAAATTTGAGACCCTGTTCTGTTCTGTAATTCAGTTCCTGTGTAGCCAAGTTTACATTCCGTGTATTACTGATATCTTATGATGTTTCTTTTTCTGTGTGACTTATTTCAGTTAGAATCATCGTACCTGAATCCACTCATTGTGCTGCTACGGGCCTGATGGCATAGATTTCACTGCTGAGTGATACTGCATTGTACGTAAGTACCACAAGTTCTTTATCCATTTTTCACTTTCTGTGATATTGAACTTGTACCGTAAACGAGGTTCTTGTAAACAGAGGCGTCCCAAACATTGGGGTGGCTGTATCTTTTTGATTTTAATTTCCCTAAGCTATAGGACCATAAGTGGAAGTGCCCTAGGCTCTGTTGCTTTGTTTTTTAGATGTTTCAGGAAACACCATACACTTCTCCCGAGTGTCTGTTGACAATTTACATCCCGCCCATCAGCATAACAAGGCTCCCAGTTCTCCATGGCCTGTCCTGCCTTTCTGGATTTTACACTTTTTTCAGATGGCCCTTTTGACCGGGGGGAAATGAGACTTCATTGTAGTGCAGATTTCCTTTGCAAGCTTGCTTGGTTGGCCAAAAAGGGCGTATGCGTTTTTTCCTGAATATATTCAGGAAAAAACGCATACGCCCTTTTTGGCCAAGTGCATCATTGTGGACGTTCTGCCTCTTTTCCTATGCTTTCAATGCAATTCCAGTCTACCTCCTGAAATCGGTTTCCTGCAATTCTGCCCCGCTTTCAAGTCCTCTTGGCAGCCTTACTTCAGTATATTTTTGGACGATAGTTGTCATTTATAACTCTGCAGGTTTGTGAATTACAGTGCCCCTGAGCTCCTTTCTTCAACTCGTTTTCTTGTGAGCTGGCCGCAACACCGCAGGATGGCTTCAGGCCCTAATCTGGTTCCGGCACGGCACGCTGAGCCTTTGGTTATTTCCTCTTCCTGGTGGGAAATGAGAGTTAAATTTGCCCGTCCAGACACCTCCAGCTAGTCTCTCATTGGTTCTCGCTATTCCTGTTCATCTTCCGCAGAAATTGCAAACTGGGCCAAACAGGAGGTTAAAGGGACTGACTCTCCAAGTCGGGAGAGTGTTAGTAAAGCGTCTGGAATGTTGCACCCGAGTACCAGGGTACGAAAACTGAGACATATTTGAACACGTCTCCCGATCACATGGTTGATCATACTCTAGGTTCCACATGCATGTTTTAGCTGAAGGAAGAATACCTTAAACCTGGGTAGTTGAAACCCGTGGAATGGGTACCATGCAATATGACTTCAAAGGGTCTTCATTTGCTCACCGAACCTCTCCAATCCTATCACTGCTGCGTTTATGTCCCTGTACACATGGTTGATTCTCTTTCGGAGACATAGCAATCCATAGGTTTTAAGATACTTAAGAGTCAGGTACATTCTTAGGCGTTTAATATGCGGTGTTGAGTCCATTTCGTTGAGCAAGGAGTAGCTCTTGTCTATTCCATATTTGGCTTAAGGAACTTTATCTGTGCTCATTTCAATCTCTGGTTTTATGCAGCACCCCAACTCACCTTTACCCTTAAACAAGCATAAGTTGGTTTTCTAAATTTGAGACCCTGTTCTGTTCTGTAATTCAGTTCCTGTGTAGCCAAGTTTACATTCCGTGTATTACTGATATCTTATGATGTTTCTTTTTCTGTGTGACTTATTTCAGTTAGAATCATCGTACCTGAATCCACTCATTGTGCTGCTACGGGCCTGATGGCATAGATTTCACTGCTGAGTGATACTGCATTGTACGTAAGTACCACAAGTTCTTTATCCATTTTTCACTTTCTGTGATATTGAACTTGTACGGTAAACGAGGTTCTTGTAAACAGAGGCGTCCCAAACATTGGGGTGGCTGTATCTTTTTGATTTTAATTTCCCTAAGCTATAGGACCATAAGTGGAAGTGCCCTAGGCTCTGTTGCTTTGTTTTTTAGATGTTTCAGGAAACACCATACACTTCTCCCGAGTGTCTGTTGGCAATTTACATCCCGCCCATCAGCATAACAAGGCTCCCAGTTCTCCATGGCCTGTCCTGCCTTTCTGGATTTTACACTTTTTTCAGATGGCCCTTTTGACCGGGGGGAAGTGAGACTTCATTGTAGTGCAGATTTCCTTTGCAAGCTTGCTTGGTTGGCCAAAAAGGGCGTATGCGTTTTTTCCTGAATATATTCAGGAAAAAACGCATACGCCCTTTTTGGCCAAGTGCATCATTGTGGACGTTCTGCCTCTTTTCCTATGCTTTCAATGCAATTCCAGTCTACCTCCTGAAATCGGTTTCCTGCAATTCTGCCCCGCTTTCAAGTCCTCTTGGCAGCCTTACTTCAGTATATTTTTGGACGATAGTTGTCATTTATAACTCTGCAGGTTTGTGAATTACAGTGCCCCTGAGCTCCTTTCTTCAACTCGTTTTCTTGTGAGCTGGCCGCAACACCGCAGGATGGCTTCAGTCCCTAATCTGGTTCCGACACGGCACGCTGAGCCTTTGGTTATTTCCTCTTCCTGGTGGGAAATGAGAGTTAAATTTGCCCGTCCAGACACCTCCAGCTAGTCTCTCATTGGTTCTCGCTATTCCTGTTCATCTTCCGCAGAAATTGCAAACTGGGCCAAACAGGAGGTTAAAGGCGCTGACTCTCCAAGTCGGGAGAGTGTTAGTAAAGCGTCTGGAATGTTGCACCCGAGTACCAGGGTACGAAAACTGAGACATATTTGAACACGTCTCCCGATCACATGGTTGATCATACTCTAGGTTCCACATGCATGTTTTAGCTGAAGGAAGAATACCTTAAACCTGGGTAGTTGAAACCCGTGGAATGGGTACCATGCAATATGACTTCAAAGGGTCTTCATTTGCTCACCGAACCTCTCCAATCCTATCACTGCTGCGTTTATGTCCCTGTACACATGCTTGATTCTCTTTCGGAGACATAGCAATCCATAGGTTTTAAGATACTTAAGAGTCAGGTACATTCTTAGGCATTTAATATGCGGTGTTGAGTCCATTTCGTTGAGCAAGGAGTAGCTCTTGTCTATTCCATATTTGGCTTAAGGAACTTTATCTGTGCTCATTTCAATCTCTGGTTTTATGCAGCACCCCAACTCACCTTTACCCTTAAACAAGCATAAGTTGGTTTTCTAAATTTGAGACCCTGTTCTGTTCTGTAATTCAGTTCCTGTGTAGCCAAGTTTACATTCCGTGTATTACTGATATCTTATGATGTTTCTTTTTCTGTGTGACTTATTTCAGTTAGAATCATCGTACCTGAATCCACTCATTGTGCTGCTACGGGCCTGATGGCATAGATTTCACTGCTGAGTGATACTGCATTGTACGTAAGTACCACAAGTTCTTTATCCATTTTTCACTTTCTGTGATATTGAACTTGTACCGTAAACGAGGTTCTTGTAAACAGAGGCGTCCCAAACATTGGGGTGGCTGTATCTTTTTGATTTTAATTTCCCTAAGCTATAGGACCATAAGTGGAAGTGCCCTAGGCTCTGTTGCTTTGTTTTTTAGATGTTTCAGGAAACACCATACACTTCTCCCGAGTGTCTGTTGACAATTTACATCCCGCCCATCAGCATAACAAGGCTCCCAGTTCTCCATGGCCTGTCCTGCCTTTCTGGATTTTACACTTTTTTCAGATGGCCCTTTTGACCGGGGGGAAGTGAGACTTCATTGTAGTGCAGATTTCCTTTGCAAGCTTGCTTGGTTGGCCAAAAAGGGCGTATGCGTTTTTTCCTGAATATATTCAGGAAAAAACGCATACGCCCTTTTTGGCCAAGTGCATCATTGTGGACGTTCTGCCTCTTTTCCTATGCTTTCAATGCAATTCCAGTCTACCTCCTGAAATCGGTTTCCTGCAATTCTGCCCCGCTTTCAAGTCCTCTTGGCAGCCTTACTTCAGTATATTTTTGGACGATAGTTGTCATTTATAACTCTGCAGGTTTGTGAATTACAGTGCCCCTGAGCTCCTTTCTTCAACTCGTTTTCTTGTGAGCTGGCCGCAACACCGCAGGATGGCTTCAGGCCCTAATCTGGTTCCGGCACGGCACGCTGAGCCTTTGGTTATTTCCTCTTCCTGGTGGGAAATGAGAGTTAAATTTGCCCGTCCAGACACCTCCAGCTAGTCTCTCATTGGTTCTCGCTATTCCTGTTCATCTTCCGCAGAAATTGCAAACTGGGCCAAACAGGAGGTTAAAGGGACTGACTCTCCAAGTCGGGAGAGTGTTAGTAAAGCGTCTGGAATGTTGCACCCGAGTACCAGGGTACGAAAACTGAGACATATTTGAACACGTCTCCCGATCACATGGTTGATCATACTCTAGGTTCCACATGCATGTTTTAGCTGAAGGAAGAATACCTTAAACCTGGGTAGTTGAAACCCGTGGAATGGGTACCATGCAATATGACTTCAAAGGGTCTTCATTTGCTCACCGAACCTCTCCAATCCTATCACTGCTGCGTTTATGTCCCTGTACACATGCTTGATTCTCTTTCGGAGACATAGCAATCCATAGGTTTTAAGATACTTAAGAGTCAGGTACATTCTTAGGCGTTTAATATGCGGTGTTGAGTCCATTTCGTTGAGCAAGGAGTAGCTCTTGTCTATTCCATATTTGGCTTAAGGAACTTTATCTGTGCTCATTTCAATCTCTGGTTTTATGCAGCACCCCAACTCACCTTTACCCTTAAACAAGCATAAGTTGGTTTTCTAAATTTGAGACCCTGTTCTGTTCTGTAATTCAGTTCCTGTGTAGCCAAGTTGACATTCCGTGTATTACTGATATCTTATGATGTTTCTTTTTCTGTGTGACTTATTTCAGTTAGAATCATCGTACCTGAATCCACTCATTGTGCTGCTACGGGCCTGATGGCATAGATTTCACTGCTGAGTGATACTGCATTGTACGTAAGTACCACAAGTTCTTTATCCATTTTTCACTTTCTGTGATATTGAACTTGTACGGTAAACGAGGTTCTTGTAAACAGAGGCGTCCCAAACATTGGGGTGGCTGTATCTTTTTGATTTTAATTTCCCTAAGCTATAGGACCATAAGTGGAAGTGCCCTAGGCTCTGTTGCTTTGTTTTTTAGATGTTTCAGGAAACACCATACACTTCTCCCGAGTGTCTGTTGGCAATTTACATCCCGCCCATCAGCATAACAAGGCTCCCAGTTCTCCATGGCCTGTCCTGCCTTTCTGGATTTTACACTTTTTTCAGATGGCCCTTTTGACCGGGGGGAAGTGAGACTTCATTGTAGTGCAGATTTCCTTTGCAAGCTTGCTTGGTTGGCCAAAAAGGGCGTATGCGTTTTTTCCTGAATATATTCAGGAAAAAACGCATACGCCCTTTTTGGCCAAGTGCATCATTGTGGACGTTCTGCCTCTTTTCCTATGCTTTCAATGCAATTCCAGTCTACCTCCTGAAATCGGTTTCCTGCAATTCTGCCCCGCTTTCAAGTCCTCTTGGCAGCCTTACTTCAGTATATTTTTGGACGATAGTTGTCATTTATAACTCTGCAGGTTTGTGAATTACAGTGCCCCTGAGCTCCTTTCTTCAACTCGTTTTCTTGTGAGCTGGCCGCAACACCGCAGGATGGCTTCAGGCCCTAATCTGGTTCCGGCACGGCACGCTGAGCCTTTGGTTATTTCCTCTTCCTGGTGGGAAATGAGAGTTAAATTTGCCCGTCCAGACACCTCCAGCTAGTCTCTCATTGGTTCTCGCTATTCCTGTTCATCTTCCGCAGAAATTGCAAACTGGGCCAAACAGGAGGTTAAAGGGACTGACTCTCCAAGTCGGGAGAGTGTTAGTAAAGCGTCTGGAATGTTGCACCCGAGTACCAGGGTACGAAAACTGAGACATATTTGAACACGTCTCCCGATCACATGGTTGATCATACTCTAGGTTCCACATGCATGTTTTAGCTGAAGGAAGAATACCTTAAACCTGGGTAGTTGAAACCCGTGGAATGGGTACCATGCAATATGACTTCAAAGGATCTTCATTTGCTCACCGAACCTCTCCAATCCTATCACTGCTGCGTTTATGTCCCTGTACACATGCTTGATTCTCTTTCGGAGACATAGCAATCCATAGGTTTTAAGATACTTAAGAGTCAGGTACATTCTTAGGCGTTTAATATGCGGTGTTGAGTCCATTTCGTTGAGCAAGGAGTAGCTCTTGTCTATTCCATATTTGGCTTAAGGAACTTTATCTGTGCTCATTTCAATCTCTGGTTTTATGCAGCACCCCAACTCACCTTTACCCTTAAACAAGCATAAGTTGGTTTTCTAAATTTGAGACCCTGTTCTGTTCTGTAATTCAGTTCCTGTGTAGCCAAGTTTACATTCCGTGTATTCCTGATATCTTATGATGTTTCTTTTTCTGTGTGACTTATTTCAGTTAGAATCATCGTACCTGAATCCACTCATTGTGCTGCTACGGGCCTGATGGCATAGATTTCACTGCTGAGTGATACTGCATTGTACGTAAGTACCACAAGTTCTTTATCCATTTTTCACTTTCTGTGATATTGAACTTGTACCGTAAACGAGGTTCTTGTAAACAGAGGCGTCCCAAACATTGGGGTGGCTGTATCTTTTTGATTTTAATTTCCCTAAGCTATAGGACCATAAGTGGAAGTGCCCTAGGCTCTGTTGCTTTGTTTTTTAGATGTTTCAGGAAACACCATACACTTCTCCCGAGTGTCTGTTGGCAATTTACATCCCGCCCATCAGCATAACAAGGCTCCCAGTTCTCCATGGCCTGTCCTGCCTTTCTGGATTTTACACTTTTTTCAGATGGCCCTTTTGACCGGGGGGAAGTGAGACTTCATTGTAGTGCAGATTTCCTTTGCAAGCTTGCTTGGTTGGCCAAAAAGGGCGTATGCGTTTTTTCCTGAATATATTCAGGAAACAACGCATACGCCCTTTTTGGCCAAGTGCATCATTGTGGACGTTCTGCCTCTTTTCCTATGCTTTCAATGCAATTCCAGTCTACCTCCTGAAATCGGTTTCCTGCAATTCTGCCCCGCTTTCAAGTCCTCTTGGCAGCCTTACTTCAGTATATTTTTGGACGATAGTTGTCATTTATAACTCTGCAGGTTTGTGAATTACAGTGCCCCTGAGCTCCTTTCTTCAACTCGTTTTCTTGTGAGCTGGCCGCAACACCGCAGGATGGCTTCAGGCCCTAATCTGGTTCCGGCACGGCACGCTGAGCCTTTGGTTATTTCCTCTTCCTGGTGGGAAATGAGAGTTAAATTTGCCCGTCCAGACACCTCCAGCTAGTCTCTCATTGGTTCTCGCTATTCCTGTTCATCTTCCGCAGAAATTGCAAACTGGGCCAAACAGGAGGTTAAAGGCACTGACTCTCCAAGTGGGGATAGTGTTAGTAAAGCGTCTGGAATGTTGCACCCGAGTACCAGGGTACGAAAACTGAGACATATTTGAACACGTCTCCCGATCACATGGTTGATCATACTCTAGGTTCCACATGCATGTTTTAGCTGAAGGAAGAATACCTTAAACCTGGGTAGTTGAAACCCGTGGAATGGGTACCATGCAATATGACTTCAAAGGGTCTTCATTTGCTCACCGAACCTCTCCAATCCTATCACTGCTGCGTTTATGTCCCTGTACACATGCTTGATTCTCTTTCGGAGACATAGCAATCCATAGGTTTTAAGATACTTAAGAGTCAGGTACATTCTTAGGCGTTTAATATGCGGTGTTGAGTCCATTTCGTTGAGCAAGGAGTAGCTCTTGTCTATTCCATATTTGGCTTAAGGAACTTTATCTGTGCTCATTTCAATCTCTGGTTTTATGCAGCACCCCAACTCACCTTTACCCTTAAACAAGCATAAGTTGGTTTTCTAAATTTGAGACCCTGTTCTGTTCTGTAATTCAGTTCCTGTGTAGCCAAGTTTACATTCCGTGTATTACTGATATCTTATGATGTTTCTTTTTCTGTGTGACTTATTTCAGTTAGAATCATCGTACCTGAATCCACTCATTGTGCTGCTACGGGCCTGATGACATAGATTTCACTGCTGAGTGATACTGCATTGTACGTAAGTACCACAAGTTCTTTATCCATTTTTCACTTTCTGTGATATTGAACTTGTACGGTAAACGAGGTTCTTGTAAACAGAGGCGTCCCAAACATTGGGGTGGCTGTGTCTTTTTGATTTTAATTTCCCTAAGCTATAGGACCATAAGTGGAAGTGCCCTAGGCTCTGTTGCTTTGTTTTTTAGATGTTTCAGGAAACACCATACACTTCTCCCGAGTGTCTGTTGGCAGTTTACATCCCGCCCATCAGCATAACAAGGCTCCCAGTTCTCCATGGCCTGTCCTGCCTTTCTGGATTTTACACTTTTTTCAGATGGCCCTTTTGACCGGGGGGAAGTGAGACTTCATTGTAGTGCAGATTTCCTTTGCAAGCTTGCTTGGTTGGCCAAAAAGGGCGTATGCGTTTTTTCCTGAATATATTCAGGAAAAAACGCATACGCCCTTTTTGGCCAAGTGCATCATTGTGGACGTTCTGCCTCTTTTCCTATGCTTTCAATGCAATTCCAGTCTACCTCCTGAAATCGGTTTCCTGCAATTCTGCCCCGCTTTCAAGTCCTCTTGGCAGCCTTACTTCAGTATATTTTTGGACGATAGTTGTCATTTATAACTCTGCAGGTTTGTGAATTACAGTGCCCCTGAGCTCCTTTCTTCAACTCGTTTTCTTGTGAGCTGGCCGCAACACCGCAGGATGGCTTCAGGCCCTAATCTGGTTCCGGCACGGCACGCTGAGCCTTTGGTTATTTCCTCTTCCTGGTGGGAAATGAGAGTTAAATTTGCCCGTCCAGACACCTCCAGCTAGTCTCTCATTGGTTCTCGCTATTCCTGTTCATCTTCCGCAGAAATTGCAAACTGGGCCAAACAGGAGGTTAAAGGGACTGACTCTCCAAGTCGGGAGAGTGTTAGTAAAGCGTCTGGAATGTTGCACCCGAGTACCAGGGTACGAAAACTGAGACATATTTGAACACGTCTCCCGATCACATGGTTGATCATACTCTAGGTTCCACATGCATGTTTTAGCTGAAGGAAGAATACCTTAAACCTGGGTAGTTGAAACCCGTGGAATGGGTACCATGCAATATGACTTCAAAGGGTCTTCATTTGCTCACCGAACCTCTCCAATCCTATCACTGCTGCGTTTATGTCCCTGTACACATGCTTGATTCTCTTTCGGAGACATAGCAATCCATCGGTTTTAAGATACTTAAGAGTCAGGTACATTCTTAGGCGTTTAATATGCGGTGTTGAGTCCATTTCGTTGAGCAAGGAGTAGCTCTTGTCTATTCCATATTTGGCTTAAGGAACTTTATCTGTGCTCATTTCAATCTCTGGTTTTATGCAGCACCCCAACTCACCTTTACCCTTAAACAAGCATAAGTTGGTTTTCTAAATTTGAGACCCTGTTCTGTTCTGTAATTCAGTTCCTGTGTAGCCAAGTTTACATTCCGTGTATTACTGATATCTTATGATGTTTCTTTTTCTGTGTGACTTATTTCAGTTAGAATCATCGTACCTGAATCCACTCATTGTGCTGCTACGGGCCTGATGACATAGATTTCACTGCTGAGTGATACTGCATTGTACGTAAGTACCACAAGTTCTTTATCCATTTTTCACTTTCTGTGATATTGAACTTGTACGGTAAACGAGGTTCTTGTAAACAGAGGCGTCCCAAACATTGGGGTGGCTGTGTCTTTTTGATTTTAATTTCCCTAAGCTATAGGACCATAAGTGGAAGTGCCCTAGGCTCTGTTGCTTTGTTTTTTAGATGTTTCAGGAAACACCATACACTTCTCCCGAGTGTCTGTTGGCAGTTTACATCCCGCCCATCAGCATAACAAGGCTCCCAGTTCTCCATGGCCTGTCCTGCCTTTCTGGATTTTACACTTTTTTCAGATGGCCCTTTTGACCGGCGGGAAGTGAGACTTCATTGTAGTGCAGATTTCCTTTGCAAGCTTGCTTGGTTGGCCAAAAAGGGCGTATGCGTTTTTTCCTGAATATATTCAGGAAAAAACGCATACGCCCTTTTTGGCCAAGTGCATCATTGTGGACGTTCTGCCTCTTTTCCTATGCTTTCAATGCAATTCCAGTCTACCTCCTGAAATCGGTTTCCTGCAATTCTGCCCCGCTTTCAAGTCCTCTTGGCAGCCTTACTTCAGTATATTTTTGGACGATAGTTGTCATTTATAACTCTGCAGGTTTGTGAATTACAGTGCCCCTGAGCTCCTTTCTTCAACTCGTTTTCTTGTGAGCTGGCCGCAACACCGCAGGATGGCTTCAGGCCCTAATCTGGTTCCGGCACGGCACGCTGAGCCTTTGGTTATTTCCTCTTCCTGGTGGGAAATGAGAGTTAAATTTGCCCGTCCAGACACCTCCAGCTAGTCTCTCATTGGTTCTCGCTATTCCTGTTCATCTTCCGCAGAAATTGCAAACTGGGCCAAACAGGAGGTTAAAGGGACTGACTCTCCAAGTCGGGAGAGTGTTAGTAAAGCGTCTGGAATGTTGCACCCGAGTACCAGGGTACGAAAACTGAGACATATTTGAACACGTCTCCCGATCACATGGTTGATCATACTCTAGGTTCCACATGCATGTTTTAGCTGAAGGAAGAATACCTTAAACCTGGGTAGTTGAAACCCGTGGAATGGGTACCATGCAATATGACTTCAAAGGGTCTTCATTTGCTCACCGAACCTCTCCAATCCTATCACTGCTGCGTTTATGTCCCTGTACACATGCTTGATTCTCTTTCGGAGACATAGCAATCCATAGGTTTTAAGATACTTAAGAGTCAGGTACATTCTTAGGCGTTTAATATGCGGTGTTGAGTCCATTTCGTTGAGCAAGGAGTAGCTCTTGTCTATTCCATATTTGGCTTAAGGAACTTTATCTGTGCTCATTTCAATCTCTGGTTTTATGCAGCACCCCAACTCACCTTTACCCTTAAACAAGCATAAGTTGGTTTTCTAAATTTGAGACCCTGTTCTGTTCTGTAATTCAGTTCCTGTGTAGCCAAGTTGACATTCCGTGTATTACTGATATCTTATGATGTTTCTTTTTCTGTGTGACTTATTTCAGTTAGAATCATCGTACCTGAATCCACTCATTGTGCTGCTACGGGCCTGATGGCATAGATTTCACTGCTGAGTGATACTGCATTGTACGTAAGTACCACAAGTTCTTTATCCATTTTTCACTTTCTGTGATATTGAACTTGTACCGTAAACGAGGTTCTTGTAAACAGAGGCGTCCCAAACATTGGGGTGGCTGTATCTTTTTGATTTTAATTTCCCTAAGCTATAGGACCATAAGTGGAAGTGCCCTAGGCTCTGTTGCTTTGTTTTTTAGATGTTTCAGGAAACACCATACACTTCTCCCGAGTGTCTGTTGGCAGTTTACATCCCGCCCATCAGCATAACAAGGCTCCCAGTTCTCCATGGCCTGTCCTGCCTTTCTGGATTTTACACTTTTTTCAGATGGCCCTTTTGACCGGGGGGAAGTGAGACTTCATTGTAGTGCAGATTTCCTTTGCAAGCTTGCTTGGTTGGCCAAAAAGGGCGTATGCGTTTTTTCCTGAATATATTCAGGAAAAAACGCATACGCCCTTTTTGGCCAAGTGCATCATTGTGGACGTTCTGCCTCTTTTCCTATGCTTTCAATGCAATTCCAGTCTACCTCCTGAAATCGGTTTCCTGCAATTCTGCCCCGCTTTCAAGTCCTCTTGGCAGCCTTACTTCAGTATATTTTTGGACGATAGTTGTCATTTATAACTCTGCAGGTTTGTGAATTACAGTGCCCCTGAGCTCCTTTCTTCAACTCGTTTTCTTGTGAGCTGGCCGCAACACCGCAGGATGGCTTCAGGCCCTAATCTGGTTCCTGCACGGCACGCTGAGCCTTTGGTTATTTCCTCTTCCTGGTGGGAAATGAGAGTTAAATTTGCCCGTCCAGACACCTCCAGCTAGTCTCTCATTGGTTCTCGCTATTCCTGTTCATCTTCCGCAGAAATTGCAAACTGGGCCAAACAGGAGGTTAAAGGGACTGACTCTCCAAGTCGGGAGAGTGTTAGTAAAGCGTCTGGAATGTTGCACCCGAGTACCAGGGTACGAAAACTGAGACATATTTGAACACGTCTCCCGATCACATGGTTGATCATACTCTAGGTTCCACATGCATGTTTTAGCTGAAGGAAGAATACCTTAAACCTGGGTAGTTGAAACCCGTGGAATGGGTACCATGCAATATGACTTCAAAGGATCTTCATTTGCTCACCGAACCTCTCCAATCCTATCACTGCTGCGTTTATGTCCCTGTACACATGCTTGATTCTCTTTCGGAGACATAGCAATCCATAGGTTTTAAGATACTTAAGAGTCAGGTACATTCTTAGGCGTTTAATATGCGGTGTTGAGTCCATTTCGTTGAGCAAGGAGTAGCTCTTGTCTATTCCATATTTGGCTTAAGGAACTTTATCTGTGCTCATTTCAATCTCTGGTTTTATGCAGCACCCCAACTCACCTTTACCCTTAAACAAGCATAAGTTGGTTTTCTAAATTTGAGACCCTGTTCTGTTCTGTAATTCAGTTCCTGTGTAGCCAAGTTTACATTCCGTGTATTACTGATATCTTATGATGTTTCTTTTTCTGTGTGATTTATTTCAGTTAGAATCATCGTACCTGAATCCACTCATTGTGCTGCTACGGGCCTGATGGCATAGATTTCACTGCTGAGTGATACTGCATTGTACGTAAGTACCACAAGTTCTTTATCCATTTTTCACTTTCTGTGATATTGAACTTGTACCGTAAACGAGGTTCTTGTAAACAGAGGCGTCCCAAACATTGGGGTGGCTGTATCTTTTTGATTTTAATTTCCCTAAGCTATAGGACCATAAGTGGAAGTGCCCTAGGCTCTGTTGCTTTGTTTTTTAGATGTTTCAGGAAACACCATACACTTCTCCCGAGTGTCTGTTGACAATTTACATCCCGCCCATCAGCATAACAAGGCTCCCAGTTCTCCATGGCCTGTCCTGCCTTTCTGGATTTTACACTTTTTTCAGATGGCCCTTTTGACCGGGGGGAAATGAGACTTCATTGTAGTGCAGATTTCCTTTGCAAGCTTGCTTGGTTGGCCAAAAAGGGCGTATGCGTTTTTTCCTGAATATATTCAGGAAAAAACGCATACGCCCTTTTTGGCCAAGTGCATCATTGTGGACGTTCTGCCTCTTTTCCTATGCTTTCAATGCAATTCCAGTCTACCTCCTGAAATCGGTTTCCTGCAATTCTGCCCCGCTTTCAAGTCCTCTTGGCAGCCTTACTTCAGTATATTTTTGGACGATAGTTGTCATTTATAACTCTGCAGGTTTGTGAATTACAGTGCCCCTGAGCTCCTTTCTTCAACTCGTTTTCTTGTGAGCTGGCCGCAACACCGCAGGATGGCTTCAGGCCCTAATCTGGTTCCGGCACGGCACGCTGAGCCTTTGGTTATTTCCTCTTCCTGGTGGGAAATGAGAGTTAAATTTGCCCGTCCAGACACCTCCAGCTAGTCTCTCATTGGTTCTCGCTATTCCTGTTCATCTTCCGCAGAAATTGCAAACTGGGCCAAACAGGAGGTTAAAGGGACTGACTCTCCAAGTCGGGAGAGTGTTAGTAAAGCGTCTGGAATGTTGCACCCGAGTACCAGGGTACGAAAACTGAGACATATTTGAACACGTCTCCCGATCACATGGTTGATCATACTCTAGGTTCCACATGCATGTTTTAGCTGAAGGAAGAATACCTTAAACCTGGGTAGTTGAAAGCCGTGGAATGGGTACCATGCAATATGACTTCAAAGGGTCTTCATTTGCTCACCGAACCTCTCCAATCCTATCACTGCTGCGTTTATGTCCCTGTACACATGCTTGATTCTCTTTCGGAGACATAGCAATCCATAGGTTTTAAGATACTTAAGAGTCAGGTACATTCTTAGGCGTTTAATATGCGGTGTTGAGTCCATTTCGTTGAGCAAGGAGTAGCTCTTGTCTATTCCATATTTGGCTTAAGGAACTTTATCTGTGCTCATTTCAATCTCTGGTTTTATGCAGCACCCCAACTCACCTTTACCCTTAAACAAGCATAAGTTGGTTTTCTAAATTTGAGACCCTGTTCTGTTCTGTAATTCAGTTCCTGTGTAGCCAAGTTTACATTCCGTGTATTACTGATATCTTATGATGTTTCTTTTTCTGTGTGACTTATTTCAGTTAGAATCATCGTACCTGAATCCACTCATTGTGCTGCTACGGGCCTGATGACATAGATTTCACTGCTGAGTGATACTGCATTGTACGTAAGTACCACAAGTTCTTTATCCATTTTTCACTTTCTGTGATATTGAACTTGTACGGTAAACGAGGTTCTTGTAAACAGAGGCGTCCCAAACATTGGGGTGGCTGTATCTTTTTGATTTTAATTTCCCTAAGCTATAGGACCATAAGTGGAAGTGCCCTAGGCTCTGTTGCTTTGTTTTTTAGATGTTTCAGGAAACACCATACACTTCTCCCGAGTGTCTGTTGGCAATTTACATCCCGCCCATCAGCATAACAAGGCTCCCAGTTCTCCATGGCCTGTCCTGCCTTTCTGGATTTTACACTTTTTTCAGATGGCCCTTTTGACCGGGGGGAAGTGAGACTTCATTGTAGTGCAGATTTCCTTTGCAAGCTTGCTTGGTTGGCCAAAAAGGGCGTATGCGTTTTTTCCTGAATATATTCAGGAAAAAACGCATACGCCCTTTTTGGCCAAGTGCATCATTGTGGACGTTCTGCCTCTTTTCCTATGCTTTCAATGCAATTCCAGTCTACCTCCTGAAATCGGTTTCCTGCAATTCTGCCCCGCTTTCAAGTCCTCTTGGCAGCCTTACTTCAGTATATTTTTGGACGATAGTTGTCATTTATAACTCTGCAGGTTTGTGAATTACAGTGCCCCTGAGCTCCTTTCTTCAACTCGTTTTCTTGTGAGCTGGCCGCAACACCGCAGGATGGCTTCAGGCCCTAATCTGGTTCCGGCACGGCACGCTGAGCCTTTGGTTATTTCCTCTTCCTGGTGGGAAATGAGAGTTAAATTTGCCCGTCCAGACACCTCCAGCTAGTCTCTCATTGGTTCTCGCTATTCCTGTTCATCTTCCGCAGAAATTGCAAACTGGGCCAAACAGGAGGTTAAAGGGACTGACTCTCCAAGTCGGGAGAGTGTTAGTAAAGCGTCTGGAATGTTGCACCCGAGTACCAGGGTACGAAAACTGAGACATATTTGAACACGTCTCCCGATCACATGGTTGATCATACTCTAGGTTCCACATGCATGTTTTAGCTGAAGGAAGAATACCTTAAACCTGGGTAGTTGAAACCCGTGGAATGGGTACCATGCAATATGACTTCAAAGGGTCTTCATTTGCTCACCGAACCTCTCCAATCCTATCACTGCTGCGTTTATGTCCCTGTACACATGCTTGATTCTCTTTCGGAGACATAGCAATCCATAGGTTTTAAGATACTTAAGAGTCAGGTACATTCTTAGGCGTTTAATATGCGGTGTTGAGTCCATTTCGTTGAGCAAGGAGTAGCTCTTGTCTATTCCATATTTGGCTTAAGGAACTTTATCTGTGCTCATTTCAATCTCTGGTTTTATGCAGCACCCCAACTCACCTTTACCCTTAAACAAGCATAAGTTGGTTTTCTAAATTTGAGACCCTGTTCTGTTCTGTAATTCAGTTCCTGTGTAGCCAAGTTTACATTCCGTGTATTACTGATATCTTATGATGTTTCTTTTTCTGTGTGACTTATTTCAGTTAGAATCATCGTACCTGAATCCACTCATTGTGCTGCTACGGGCCTGATGACATAGATTTCACTGCTGAGTGATACTGCATTGTACGTAAGTACCACAAGTTCTTTATCCATTTTTCACTTTCTGTGATATTGAACTTGTACGGTAAACGAGGTTCTTGTAAACAGAGGCGTCCCAAACATTGGGGTGGCTGTGTCTTTTTGATTTTAATTTCCCTAAGCTATAGGACCATAAGTGGAAGTGCCCTAGGCTCTGTTGCTTTGTTTTTTAGATGTTTCAGGAAACACCATACACTTCTCCCGAGTGTCTGTTGGCAGTTTACATCCCGCCCATCAGCATAACAAGGCTCCCAGTTCTCCATGGCCTGTCCTGCCTTTCTGGATTTTACACTTTTTTCAGATGGCCCTTTTGACCGGCGGGAAGTGAGACTTCATTGTAGTGCAGATTTCCTTTGCAAGCTTGCTTGGTTGGCCAAAAAGGGCGTATGCGTTTTTTCCTGAATATATTCAGGAAAAAACGCATACGCCCTTTTTGGCCAAGTGCATCATTGTGGACGTTCTGCCTCTTTTCCTATGCTTTCAATGCAATTCCAGTCTACCTCCTGAAATCGGTTTCCTGCAATTCTGCCCCGCTTTCAAGTCCTCTTGGCAGCCTTACTTCAGTATATTTTTGGACGATAGTTGTCATTTATAACTCTGCAGGTTTGTGAATTACAGTGCCCCTGAGCTCCTTTCTTCAACTCGTTTTCTTGTGAGCTGGCCGCAACACCGCAGGATGGCTTCAGGCCCTAATCTGGTTCCGGCACGGCACGCTGAGCCTTTGGTTATTTCCTCTTCCTGGTGGGAAATGAGAGTTAAATTTGCCCGTCCAGACACCTCCAGCTAGTCTCTCATTGGTTCTCGCTATTCCTGTTCATCTTCTGCAGAAATTGCAAACTGGGCCAAACAGGAGGTTAAAGGGACTGACTCTCCAAGTCGGGAGAGTGTTAGTAAAGCGTCTGGAATGTTGCACCCGAGTACCAGGGTACGAAAACTGAGACATATTTGAACACGTCTCCCGATCACATGGTTGATCATACTCTAGGTTCCACATGCATGTTTTAGCTGAAGGAAGAATACCTTAAACCTGGGTAGTTGAAACCCGTGGAATGGGTACCATGCAATATGACTTCAAAGGGTCTTCATTTGCTCACCGAACCTCTCCAATCCTATCACTGCTGCGTTTATGTCCCTGTACACATGCTTGATTCTCTTTCGGAGACATAGCAATCCATAGGTTTTAAGATACTTAAGAGTCAGGTACATTCTTAGGCGTTTAATATGCGGTGTTGAGTCCATTTCGTTGAGCAAGGAGTAGCTCTTGTCTATTCCATATTTGGCTTAAGGAACTTTATCTGTGCTCATTTCAATCTCTGGTTTTATGCAGCACCCCAACTCACCTTTACCCTTAAACAAGCATAAGTTGGTTTTCTAAATTTGAGACCCTGTTCTGTTCTGTAATTCAGTTCCTGTGTAGCCAAGTTTACATTCCGTGTATTACTGATATCTTATGATGTTTCTTTTTCTGTGTGACTTATTTCAGTTAGAATCATCGTACCTGAATCCACTCATTGTGCTGCTACGGGCCTGATGGCATAGATTTCACTGCTGAGTGATACTGCATTGTACGTAAGTACCACAAGTTCTTTATCCATTTTTCACTTTCTGTGATATTGAACTTGTACGGTAAACGAGGTTCTTGTAAACAGAGGCGTCCCAAACATTGGGGTGGCTGTATCTTTTTGATTTTAATTTCCCTAAGCTATAGGACCATAAGTGGAAGTGCCCTAGGCTCTGTTGCTTTGTTTTTTAGATGTTTCAGGAAACACCATACACTTCTCCCGAGTGTCTGTTGGCAATTTACATCCCGCCCATCAGCATAACAAGGCTCCCAGTTCTCCATGGCCTGTCCTGCCTTTCTGGATTTTACACTTTTTTCAGATGGCCCTTTTGACCGGGGGGAAGTGAGACTTCATTGTAGTGCAGATTTCCTTTGCAAGCTTGCTTGGTTGGCCAAAAAGGGCGTATGCGTTTTTTCCTGAATATATTCAGGAAAAAACGCATACGCCCTTTTTGGCCAAGTGCATCATTGTGGACGTTCTGCCTCTTTTCCTATGCTTTCAATGCAATTCCAGTCTACCTCCTGAAATCGGTTTCCTGCAATTCTGCCCCGCTTTCAAGTCCTCTTGGCAGCCTTACTTCAGTATATTTTTGGACGATAGTTGTCATTTATAACTCTGCAGGTTTGTGAATTACAGTGCCCCTGAGCTCCTTTCTTCAACTCGTTTTCTTGTGAGCTGGCCGCAACACCGCAGGATGGCTTCAGGCCCTAATCTGGTTCCGGCACGGCACGCTGAGCCTTTGGTTATTTCCTCTTCCTGGTGGGAAATGAGAGTTAAATTTGCCCGTCCAGACACCTCCAGCTAGTCTCTCATTGGTTCTCGCTATTCCTGTTCATCTTCCGCAGAAATTGCAAACTGGGCCAAACAGGAGGTTAAAGGGACTGACTCTCCAAGTCGGGAGAGTGTTAGTAAAGCGTCTGGAATGTTGCACCCGAGTACCAGGGTACGAAAACTGAGACATATTTGAACACGTCTCCCGATCACATGGTTGATCATACTCTAGGTTCCACATGCATGTTTTAGCTGAAGGAAGAATACCTTAAACCTGGGTAGTTGAAACCCGTGGAATGGGTACCATGCAATATGACTTCAAAGGGTCTTCATTTGCTCACCGAACCTCTCCAATCCTATCACTGCTGCGTTTATGTCCCTGTACACATGCTTGATTCTCTTTCGGAGACATAGCAATCCATAGGTTTTAAGATACTTAAGAGTCAGGTACATTCTTAGGCGTTTAATATGCGGTGTTGAGTCCATTTCGTTGAGCAAGGAGTAGCTCTTGTCTATTCCATATTTGGCTTAAGGAACTTTATCTGTGCTCATTTCAATCTCTGGTTTTATGCAGCACCCCAACTCACCTTTACCCTTAAACAAGCATAAGTTGGTTTTCTAAATTTGAGACCCTGTTCTGTTCTGTAATTCAGTTCCTGTGTAGCCAAGTTTACATTCCGTGTATTACTGATATCTTATGATGTTTCTTTTTCTGTGTGACTTATTTCAGTTAGAATCATCGTACCTGAATCCACTCATTGTGCTGCTACGGGCCTGATGACATAGATTTCACTGCTGAGTGATACTGCATTGTACGTAAGTACCACAAGTTCTTTATCCATTTTTCACTTTCTGTGATATTGAACTTGTACGGTAAACGAGGTTCTTGTAAACAGAGGCGTCCCAAACATTGGGGTGGCTGTATCTTTTTGATTTTAATTTCCCTAAGCTATAGGACCATAAGTGGAAGTGGCCTAGGCTCTGTTGCTTTGTTTTTTAGATGTTTCAGGAAACACCATACACTTCTCCCGAGTGTCTGTTGGCAATTTACATCCCGCCCATCAGCATAACAAGGCTCCCAGTTCTCCATGGCCTGTCCTGCCTTTCTGGATTTTACACTTTTTTCAGATGGCCCTTTTGACCGGGGGGAAGTGAGACTTCATTGTAGTGCAGATTTCCTTTGCAAGCTTGCTTGGTTGGCCAAAAAGGGCGTATGCGTTTTTTCCTGAATATATTCAGGAAAAAACGCATACGCCCTTTTTGGCCAAGTGCATCATTGTGGACGTTCTGCCTCTTTTCCTATGCTTTCAATGCAATTCCAGTCTACCTCCTGAAATCGGTTTCCTGCAATTCTGCCCCGCTTTCAAGTCCTCTTGGCAGCCTTACTTCAGTATATTTTTGGACGATAGTTGTCATTTATAACTCTGCAGGTTTGTGAATTACAGTGCCCCTGAGCTCCTTTCTTCAACTCGTTTTCTTGTGAGCTGGCCGCAACACCGCAGGATGGCTTCAGGCCCTAATCTGGTTCCGGCACGGCACGCTGAGCCTTTGGTTATTTCCTCTTCCTGGTGGGAAATGAGAGTTAAATTTGCCCGTCCAGACACCTCCAGCTAGTCTCTCATTGGTTCTCGCTATTCCTGTTCATCTTCCGCAGAAATTGCAAACTGGGCCAAACAGGAGGTTAAAGGCGCTGACTCTCCAAGTGGGGAGAGTGTTAGTAAAGCGTCTCGAATGTTGCACCCGAGTACCAGGGTACGAAAACTGAGACATATTTGAACACGTCTCCCGATCACATGGTTGATCATACTCTAGGTTCCACATGCATGTTTTAGCTGAAGGAAGAATACCTTAAACCTGGGTAGTTGAAACCCGTGGAATGGGTACCATGCAATATGACTTCAAAGGGTCTTCATTTGCTCACCGAACCTCTCCAATCCTATCACTGCTGCGTTTATGTCCCTGTACACATGCTTGATTCTCTTTCGGAGACATAGCAATCCATAGGTTTTAAGATACTTAAGAGTCAGGTACATTCTTAGGCGTTTAATATGCGGTGTTGAGTCCATTTCGTTGAGCAAGGAGTAGCTCTTGTCTATTCCATATTTGGCTTAAGGAACTTTATCTGTGCTCATTTCAATCTCTGGTTTTATGCAGCACCCCAACTCACCTTTACCCTTAAACAAGCATAAGTTGGTTTTCTAAATTTGAGACCCTGTTCTGTTCTGTAATTCAGTTCCTGTGTAGCCAAGTTTACATTCCGTGTATTACTGATATCTTATGATGTTTCTTTTTCTGTGTGACTTATTTCAGTTAGAATCATCGTACCTGAATCCACTCATTGTGCTGCTACGGGCCTGATGGCATAGATTTCACTGCTGAGTGATACTGCATTGTACGTAAGTACCACAAGTTCTTTATCCATTTTTCACTTTCTGTGATATTGAACTTGTACCGTAAACGAGGTTCTTGTAAACAGAGGCGTCCCAAACATTGGGGTGGCTGTATCTTTTTGATTTTAATTTCCCTAAGCTATAGGACCATAAGTGGAAGTGCCCTAGGCTCTGTTGCTTTGTTTTTTAGATGTTTCAGGAAACACCATACACTTCTCCCGAGTGTCTGTTGGCAATTTACATCCCGCCCATCAGCATAACAAGGCTCCCAGTTCTCCATGGCCTGTCCTGCCTTTCTGGATTTTACACTTTTTTCAGATGGCCCTTTTGACCGGGGGGAAGTGAGACTTCATTGTAGTGCAGATTTCCTTTGCAAGCTTGCTTGGTTGGCCAAAAAGGGCGTATGCGTTTTTTCCTGAATATATTCAGGAAAAAACGCATACGCCCTTTTTGGCCAAGTGCATCATTGTGGACGTTCTGCCTCTTTTCCTATGCTTTCAATGCAATTCCAGTCTACCTCCTGAAATCGGTTTCCTGCAATTCTGCCCCGCTTTCAAGTCCTCTTGGCAGCCTTACTTCAGTATATTTTTGGACGATAGTTGTCATTTATAACTCTGCAGGTTTGTGAATTACAGTGCCCCTGAGCTCCTTTCTTCAACTCGTTTTCTTGTGAGCTGGCCGCAACACCGCAGGATGGCTTCAGGCCCTAATCTGGTTCCGGCACGGCACGCTGAGCCTTTGGTTATTTCCTCTTCCTGGTGGGAAATGAGAGTTAAATTTGCCCGTCCAGACACCTCCAGCTAGTCTCTCATTGGTTCTCGCTATTCCTGTTCATCTTCCGCAGAAATTGCAAACTGGGCCAAACAGGAGGTTAAAGGGACTGACTCTCCAAGTCGGGAGAGTGTTAGTAAAGCGTCTGGAATGTTGCACCCGAGTACCAGGGTACGAAAACTGAGACATATTTGAACACGTCTCCCAATCACATGGTTGATCATACTCTAGGTTCCACATGCATGTTTTAGCTGAAGGAAGAATACCTTAAACCTGGGTAGTTGAAACCCGTAGAATGGGTACCATGCAATATGACTTCAAAGGGTCTTCATTTGCTCACCGAACCTCTCCAATCCTATCACTGCTGCGTTTATGTCCCTGTACACATGCTTGATTCTCTTTCGGAGACATAGCAATCCATAGGTTTTAAGATACTTAAGAGTCAGGTACATTCTTAGGCGTTTAATATGCGGTGTTGAGTCCATTTCGTTGAGCAAGGAGTAGCTCTTGTCTATTCCATATTTGGCTTAAGGAACTTTATCTGTGCTCATTTCAATCTCTGGTTTTATGCAGCACCCCAACTCACCTTTACCCTTAAACAAGCATAAGTTGGTTTTCTAAATTTGAGACACTGTTCTGTTCTGTAATTCAGTTCCTGTGTAGCCAAGTTTACATTCCGTGTATTACTGATATCTTATGATGTTTCTTTTTCTGTGTGACTTATTTCAGTTAGAATCATCGTACCTGAATCCACTCATTGTGCTGCTACGGGCCTGATGGCATAGATTTCACTGCTGAGTGATACTGCATTGTACGTAAGTACCACAAGTTCTTTATCCATTTTTCACTTTCTGTGATATTGAACTTGTACGGTAAACGAGGTTCTTGTAAACAGAGGCGTCCCAAACATTGGGGTGGCTGTATCTTTTTGATTTTAATTTCCCTAAGCTATAGGACCATAAGTGGAAGTGCCCTAGGCTCTGTTGCTTTGTTTTTTAGATGTTTCAGGAAACACCATACACTTCTCCCGAGTGTCTGTTGGCAATTTACATCCCGCCCATCAGCATAACAAGGCTCCCAGTTCTCCATGGCCTGTCCTGCCTTTCTGGATTTTACACTTTTTTCAGATGGCCCTTTTGACCGGGGGGAAGTGAGACTTCATTGTAGTGCAGATTTCCTTTGCAAGCTTGCTTGGTTGGCCAAAAAGGGCGTATGCGTTTTTTCCTGAATATATTCAGGAAAAAACGCATACGCCCTTTTTGGCCAAGTGCATCATTGTGGACGTTCTGCCTCTTTTCCTATGCTTTCAATGCAATTCCAGTCTACCTCCTGAAATCGGTTTCCTGCAATTCTGCCCCGCTTTCAAGTCCTCTTGGCAGCCTTACTTCAGTATATTTTTGGACGATAGTTGTCATTTATAACTCTGCAGGTTTGTGAATTACAGTGCCCCTGAGCTCCTTTCTTCAACTCGTTTTCTTGTGAGCTGGCCGCAACACCGCAGGATGGCTTCAGGCCCTAATCTGGTTCCGGCACGGCACGCTGAGCCTTTGGTTATTTCCTCTTCCTGGTGGGAAATGAGAGTTAAATTTGCCCGTCCAGACACCTCCAGCTAGTCTCTCATTGGTTCTCGCTATTCCTGTTCATCTTCCGCAGAAATTGCAAACTGGGCCAAACAGGAGGTTAAAGGGACTGACTCTCCAAGTCGGGAGAGTGTTAGTAAAGCGTCTGGAATGTTGCACCCGAGTACCAGGGTACGAAAACTGAGACATATTTGAACACGTCTCCCGATCACATGGTTGATCATACTCTAGGTTCCACATGCATGTTTTAGCTGAAGGAAGAATACCTTAAACCTGGGTAGTTGAAACCCGTGGAATGGGTACCATGCAATATGACTTCAAAGGGTCTTCATTTGCTCACCGAACCTCTCCAATCCTATCACTGCTGCGTTTATGTCCCTGTACACATGCTTGATTCTCTTTCGGAGACATAGCAATCCATAGGTTTTAAGATACTTAAGAGTCAGGTACATTCTTAGGCGTTTAATATGCGGTGTTGAGTCCATTTCGTTGAGCAAGGAGTAGCTCTTGTCTATTCCATATTTGGCTTAAGGAACTTTATCTGTGCTCATTTCAATCTCTGGTTTTATGCAGCACCCCAACTCACCTTTACCCTTAAACAAGCATAAGTTGGTTTTCTAAATTTGAGACCCTGTTCTGTTCTGTAATTCAGTTCCTGTGTAGCCAAGTTTACATTCCGTGTATTACTGATATCTTATGATGTTTCTTTCTCTGTGTGACTTATTTCAGTTAGAATCATCGTACCTGAATCCACTAATTGTGCTGCTACGGGCCTGATGACATAGATTTCACTGCTGAGTGATACTGCATTGTACGTAAGTACCACAAGTTCTTTATCCATTTTTCACTTTCTGTGATATTGAACTTGTACGGTAAACGAGGTCTTGTAAACAGAGGCGTCCCAAACATTGGGGTGGCTGTGTCTTTTTGATTTTAATTTCCCTAAGCTATAGGACCATAAGTGGAAGTGCCCTAGGCTCTGTTGCTTTGTTTTTTAGATGTTTCAGGAAACACCATACACTTCTCCCGAGTGTCTGTTGGCAATTTACATCCCGCCCATCAGCATAACAAGGCTCCCAGTTCTCCATGGCCTGTCCTGCCTTTCTGGATTTTACACTTTTTTCAGATGGCCCTTTTGACCGGGGGGAAGTGAGACTTCATTGTAGTACAGATTTCCTTTGCAAGCTTGCTTGGTTGGCCAAAAAGGGCGTATGCGTTTTTTCCTGAATATATTCAGGAAAAAACGCATACGCCCTTTTTGGCCAAGTGCATCATTGTGGACGTTCTGCCTCTTTTCCTATGCTTTGAATGCAATTCCAGTCTACCTCCTGAATTCGGTTTCCTGCAATTCTGCCCCGCTTTCAAGTCCTCTTGGCAGCCTTACTTCAGTATATTTTTGGACGATAGTTGTCATTTATAACTCTGCAGGTTTGTGAATTACAGTGCCCCTGAGCTCCTTTCTTCAACTCGTTTTCTTGTGAGCTGGCCGCAACACCGCAGGATGGCTTCAGGCCCTAATCTGGTTCCGGCACGGCACGCTGAGCCTTTGGTTATTTCCTCTTCCTGGTGGGAAATGAGAGTTAAATTTGCCCGTCCAGACACCTCCAGCTAGTCTCTCATTGGTTCTCGCTATTCCTGTTCATCTTCCGCAGAAATTGCAAACTGGGCCAAACAGGAGGTTAAAGGGACTGACTCTCCAAGTCGGGAGAGTGTTAGTAAAGCGTCTGGAATGTTGCACCCGAGTACCAGGGTACGAAAACTGAGACATATTTGAACACGTCTCCCGATCACATGGTTGATCATACTCTAGGTTCCACATGCATGTTTTAGCTGAAGGAAGAATACCTTAAACCTGGGTAGTTGAAACCCGTGGAATGGGTACCATGCAATATGACTTCAAAGGGTCTTCATTTGCTCACCGAACCTCTCCAATCCTATCACTGCTGCGTTTATGTCCCTGTACACATGCTTGATTCTCTTTCGGAGACATAGCAATCCATAGGTTTTAAGATACTTAAGAGTCAGGTACATTCTTAGGCGTTTAATATGCGGTGTTGAGTCCATTTCGTTGAGCAAGGAGTAGCTCTTGTCTATTCCATATTTGGCTTAAGGAACTTTATCTGTGCTCATTTCAATCTCTGGTTTTATGCAGCACCCCAACTCACCTTTACCCTTAAACAAGCATAAGTTGGTTTTCTAAATTTGAGACCCTGTTCTGTTCTGTAATTCAGTTCCTGTGTAGCCAAGTTGACATTCCGTGTATTACTGATATCTTATGATGTTTCTTTTTCTGTGTGACTTATTTCAGTTAGAATCATCGTACCTGAATCCACTCATTGTGCTGCTACGGGCCTGATGACATAGATTTCACTGCTGAGTGATACTGCATTGTACGTAAGTACCACAAGTTCTTTATCCATTTTTCACTTTCTGTGATATTGAACTTGTACGGTAAACGAGGTTCTTGTAAACAGAGGCGTCCCAAACATTGGGGTGGCTGTATCTTTTTGATTTTAATTTCCCTAAGCTATAGGACCATAAGTGGAAGTGCCCTAGGCTCTGTTGCTTTGTTTTTTAGATGTTTCAGGAAACACCATACACTTCTCCCGAGTGTCTGTTGGCAATTTACATCCCGCCCATCAGCATAACAAGGCTCCCAGTTCTCCATGGCCTGTCCTGCCTTTCTGGATTTTACACTTTTTTCAGATGGCCCTTTTGACCGGCGGGAAGTGAGACTTCATTGTAGTGCAGATTTCCTTTGCAAGCTTGCTTGGTTGGCCAAAAAGGGCGTATGCGTTTTTTCCTGAATATATTCAGGAAAAAACGCATACGCCCTTTTTGGCCAAGTGCATCATTGTGGACGTTCTGCCTCTTTTCCTATGCTTTCAATGCAATTCCAGTCTACCTCCTGAAATCGGTTTCCTGCAATTCTGCCCCGCTTTCAAGTCCTCTTGGCAGCCTTACTTCAGTATATTTTTGGACGATAGTTGTCATTTATAACTCTGCAGGTTTGTGAATTACAGTGCCCCTGAGCTCCTTTCTTCAACTCGTTTTCTTGTGAGCTGGCCGCAACACCGCAGGATGGCTTCAGGCCCTAATCTGGTTCCGGCACGGCACGCTGAGCCTTTGGTTATTTCCTCTTCCTGGTGGGAAATGAGAGTTAAATTTGCCCGTCCAGACACCTCCAGCTAGTCTCTCATTGGTTCCCGCTATTCCTGTTCATCTTCCGCAGAAATTGCAAACTGGGCCAAACAGGAGGTTAAAGGGACTGACTCTACAAGTCGGGAGAGTGTTAGTAAAGCGTCTGGAATGTTGCACCCGAGTACCAGGGTACGAAAACTGAGACATATTTGAACACGTCTCCCGATCACATGGTTGATCATACTCTAGGTTCCACATGCATGTTTTAGCTGAAGGAAGAATACCTTAAACCTGGGTAGTTGAAACCCGTGGAATGGGTACCATGCAATATGACTTCAAAGGGTCTTCATTTGCTCACCGAACCTCTCCAATCCTATCACTGCTGCGTTTATGTCCCTGTACACATGCTTGATTCTCTTTCGGAGACATAGCAATCCATAGGTTTTAAGATACTTAAGAGTCAGGTACATTCTTAGGCGTTTAATATGCGGTGTTGAGTCCATTTCGTTGAGCAAGGAGTAGCTCTTGTCTATTCCATATTTGGCTTAAGGAACTTTATCTGTGCTCATTTCAATCTCTGGTTTTATGCAGCACCCCAACTCACCTTTACCCTTAAACAAGCATAAGTTGGTTTTCTAAATTTGAGACCCTGTTCTGTTCTGTAATTCAGTTCCTGTGTAGCCAAGTTTACATTCCGTGTATTACTGATATCTTATGATGTTTCTTTTTCTGTGTGACTTATTTCAGTTAGAATCATCGTACCTGAATCCACTCATTGTGCTGCTACGGGCCTGATGGCATAGATTTCACTGCTGAGTGATACTGCATTGTACGTAAGTACCACAAGTTCTTTATCCATTTTTCACTTTCTGTGATATTGAACTTGTACGGTAAACGAGGTTCTTGTAAACAGAGGCGTCCCAAACATTGGGGTGGCTGTATCTTTTTGATTTTAATTTCCCTAAGCTATAGGACCATAAGTGGAAGTGCCCTAGGCTCTGTTGCTTTGTTTTTTAGATGTTTCAGGAAACACCATACACTTCTCCCGAGTGTCTGTTGGCAGTTTACATCCCGCCCATCAGCATAACAAGGCTCCCAGTTCTCCATGGCCTGTCCTGCCTTTCTGGATTTTACACTTTTTTCAGATGGCCCTTTTGACCGGGGGGAAGTGAGACTTCATTGTAGTGCAGATTTCCTTTGCAAGCTTGCTTGGTTGGCCAAAAAGGGCGTATGCGTTTTTTCCTGAATATATTCAGGAAAAAACGCATACGCCCTTTTTGGCCAAGTGCATCATTGTGGACGTTCTGCCTCTTTTCCTATGCTTTCAATGCAATTCCAGTCTACCTCCTGAAATCGGTTTCCTGCAATTCTGCCCCGCTTTCAAGTCCTCTTGGCAGCCTTACTTCAGTATATTTTTGGACGATAGTTGTCATTTATAACTCTGCAGGTTTGTGAATTACAGTGCCCCTGAGCTCCTTTCTTCAACTCGTTTTCTTGTGAGCTGGCCGCAACACCGCAGGATGGCTTCAGGCCCTAATCTGGTTCCGGCATGGCACGCTGAGCCTTTGGTTATTTCCTCTTCCTGGTGGGAAATGAGAGTTAAATTTGCCCGTCCAGACACCTCCAGCTAGTCTCTCATTGGTTCTCGCTATTCCTGTTCATCTTCCGCAGAAATTGCAAACTGGGCCAAACAGGAGGTTAAAGGGACTGACTCTCCAAGTCGGGAGAGTGTTAGTAAAGCGTCTGGAATGTTGCACCCGAGTACCAGGGTACGAAAACTGAGACATATTTGAACACGTCTCCCGATCACATGGTTGATCATACTCTAGGTTCCACATGCATGTTTTAGCTGAAGGAAGAATACCTTAAACCTGGGTAGTTGAAACCCGTGGAATGGGTACCATGCAATATGACTTCAAAGGGTCTTCATTTGCTCACCGAACCTCTCCAATCCTATCACTGCTGCGTTTATGTCCCTGTACACATGCTTGATTCTCTTTCGGAGACATAGCAATCCATAGGTTTTAAGATACTTAAGAGTCAGGTACATTCTTAGGCGTTTAATATGCGGTGTTGAGTCCATTTCGTTGAGCAAGGAGTAGCTCTTGTCTATTCCATATTTGGCTTAAGGAACTTTATCTGTGCTCATTTCAATCTCTGGTTTTATGCAGCACCCCAACTCACCTTTACCCTTAAACAAGCATAAGTTGGTTTTCTAAATTTGAGACCCTGTTCTGTTCTGTAATTCAGTTCCTGTGTAGCCAAGTTTACATTCCGTGTATTACTGATATCTTATGATGTTTCTTTCTCTGTGTGACTTATTTCAGTTAGAATCATCGTACCTGAATCCACTCATTGTGCTGCTACGGGCCTGATGACATAGATTTCACTGCTGAGTGATACTGCATTGTACGTAAGTACCACAAGTTCTTTATCCATTTTTCACTTTCTGTGATATTGAACTTGTACGGTAAACGAGGTCTTGTAAACAGAGGCGTCCCAAACATTGGGGTGGCTGTGTCTTTTTGATTTTAATTTCCCTAAGCTATAGGACCATAAGTGGAAGTGCCCTAGGCTCTGTTGCTTTGTTTTTTAGATGTTTCAGGAAACACCATACACTTCTCCCGAGTGTCTGTTGGCAATTTACATCCCGCCCATCAGCATAACAAGGCTCCCAGTTCTCCATGGCCTGTCCTGCCTTTCTGGATTTTACACTTTTTTCAGATGGCCCTTTTGACCGGCGGGAAGTGAGACTTCATTGTAGTGCAGATTTCCTTTGCAAGCTTGCTTGGTTGGCCAAAAAGGGCGTATGCGTTTTTTCCTGAATATATTCAGGAAAAAACGCATACGCCCTTTTTGGCCAAGTGCATCATTGTGGACGTTCTGCCTCTTTTCCTATGCTTTCAATGCAATTCCAGTCTACCTCCTGAAATCGGTTTCCTGCAATTCTGCCCCGCTTTCAAGTCCTCTTGGCAGCCTTACTTCAGTATATTTTTGGACGATAGTTGTCATTTATAACTCTGCAGGTTTGTGAATTACAGTGCCCCTGAGCTCCTTTCTTCAACTCGTTTTCTTGTGAGCTGGCCGCAACACCGCAGGATGGCTTCAGGCCCTAATCTGGTTCCGGCACGGCACGCTGAGCCTTTGGTTATTTCCTCTTCCTGGTGGGAAATGAGAGTTAAATTTGCCCGTCCAGACACCTCCAGCTAGTCTCTCATTGGTTCTCGCTATTCCTGTTCATCTTCCGCAGAAATTGCAAACTGGGCCAAACAGGAGGTTAAAGGGACTGACTCTCCAAGTCGGGAGAGTGTTAGTAAAGCGTCTGGAATGTTGCACCCGAGTACCAGGGTACGAAAACTGAGACATATTTGAACACGTCTCCCGATCACATGGTTGATCATACTCTAGGTTCCACATGCATGTTTTAGCTGAAGGAAGAATACCTTAAACCTGGGTAGTTGAAACCCGTGGAATGGGTACCATGCAATATGACTTCAAAGGGTCTTCATTTGCTCACCGAACCTCTCCAATCCTATCACTGCTGCGTTTATGTCCCTGTACACATGCTTGATTCTCTTTCGGAGACATAGCAATCCATAGGTTTTAAGATACTTAAGAGTCAGGTACATTCTTAGGCGTTTAATATGCGGTGTTGAGTCCATTTCGTTGAGCAAGGAGTAGCTCTTGTCTATTCCATATTTGGCTTAAGGAACTTTATCTGTGCTCATTTCAATCTCTGGTTTTATGCAGCACCCCAACTCACCTTTACCCTTAAACAAGCATAAGTTGGTTTTCTAAATTTGAGACCCTGTTCTGTTCTGTAATTCAGTTCCTGTGTAGCCAAGTTTACATTCCGTGTATTACTGATATCTTATGATGTTTCTTTTTCTGTGTGACTTATTTCAGTTAGAATCATCGTACCTGAATCCACTCATTGTGCTGCTACGGGCCTGATGGCATAGATTTCACTGCTGAGTGATACTGCATTGTACGTAAGTACCACAAGTTCTTTATCCATTTTTCACTTTCTGTGATATTGAACTTGTACGGTAAACGAGGTTCTTGTAAACAGAGGCGTCCCAAACATTGGGGTGGCTGTATCTTTTTGATTTTAATTTCCCTAAGCTATAGGACCATAAGTGGAAGTGCCCTAGGCTCTGTTGCTTTGTTTTTTAGATGTTTCAGGAAACACCATACACTTCTCCCGAGTGTCTGTTGGCAATTTACATCCCGCCCATCAGCATAACAAGGCTCCCAGTTCTCCATGGCCTGTCCTGCCTTTCTGGATTTTACACTTTTTTCAGATGGCCCTTTTGACCGGGGGGAAGTGAGACTTCATTGTAGTGCAGATTTCCTTTGCAAGCTTGCTTGGTTGGCCAAAAAGGGCGTATGCGTTTTTTCCTGAATATATTCAGGAAAAAACGCATACGCCCTTTTTGGCCAAGTGCATCATTGTGGACGTTCTGCCTCTTTTCCTATGCTTTCAATGCAATTCCAGTCTACCTCCTGAAATCGGTTTCCTGCAATTCTGCCCCGCTTTCAAGTCCTCTTGGCAGCCTTACTTCAGTATATTTTTGGACGATAGTTGTCATTTATAACTCTGCAGGTTTGTGAATTACAGTGCCCCTGAGCTCCTTTCTTCAACTCGTTTTCTTGTGAGCTGGCCGCAACACCGCAGGATGGCTTCAGGCCCTAATCTGGTTCCGGCACGGCACGCTGAGCCTTTGGTTATTTCCTCTTCCTGGTGGGAAATGAGAGTTAAATTTGCCCGTCCAGACACCTCCAGCTAGTCTCTCATTGGTTCTCGCTATTCCTGTTCATCTTCCGCAGAAATTGCAAACTGGGCCAAACAGGAGGTTAAAGGGACTGACTCTCCAAGTCGGGAGAGTGTTAGTAAAGCGTCTGGAATGTTGCACCCGAGTACCAGGGTACGAAAACTGAGACATATTTGAACACGTCTCCCGATCACATGGTTGATCATACTCTAGGTTCCACATGCATGTTTTAGCTGAAGGAAGAATACCTTAAACCTGGGTAGTTGAAACCCGTGGAATGGGTACCATGCAATATGACTTCAAAGGGTCTTCATTTGCTCACCGAACCTCTCCAATCCTATCACTGCTGCGTTTATGTCCCTGTACACATGCTTGATTCTCTTTCGGAGACATAGCAATCCATAGGTTTTAAGATACTTAAGAGTCAGGTACATTCTTAGGCGTTTAATATGCGGTGTTGAGTCCATTTCGTTGAGCAAGGAGTAGCTCTTGTCTATTCCATATTTGGCTTAAGGAACTTTATCTGTGCTCATTTCAATCTCTGGTTTTATGCAGCACCCCAACTCACCTTTACCCTTAAACAAGCATAAGTTGGTTTTCTAAATTTGAGACCCTGTTCTGTTCTGTAATTCAGTTCCTGTGTAGCCAAGTTTACATTCCGTGTATTACTGATATCTTATGATGTTTCTTTCTCTGTGTGACTTATTTCAGTTAGAATCATCGTACCTGAATCCACTCATTGTGCTGCTACGGGCCTGATGACATAGATTTCACTGCTGAGTGATACTGCATTGTACGTAAGTACCACAAGTTCTTTATCCATTTTTCACTTTCTGTGATATTGAACTTGTACGGTAAACGAGGTCTTGTAAACAGAGGCGTCCCAAACATTGGGGTGGCTGTGTCTTTTTGATTTTAATTTCCCTAAGCTATAGGACCATAAGTGGAAGTGCCCTAGGCTCTGTTGCTTTGTTTTTTAGATGTTTCAGGAAACACCATACACTTCTCCCGAGTGTCTGTTGGCAATTTACATCCCGCCCATCAGCATAACAAGGCTCCCAGTTCTCCATGGCCTGTCCTGCCTTTCTGGATTTTACACTTTTTTCAGATGGCCCTTTTGACCGGCGGGAAGTGAGACTTCATTGTAGTGCAGATTTCCTTTGCAAGCTTGCTTGGTTGGCCAAAAAGGGCGTATGCGTTTTTTCCTGAATATATTCAGGAAAAAACGCATACGCCCTTTTTGGCCAAGTGCATCATTGTGGACGTTCTGCCTCTTTTCCTATGCTTTCAATGCAATTCCAGTCTACCTCCTGAAATCGGTTTCCTGCAATTCTGCCCCGCTTTCAAGTCCTCTTGGCAGCCTTACTTCAGTATATTTTTGGACGATAGTTGTCATTTATAACTCTGCAGGTTTGTGAATTACAGTGCCCCTGAGCTCCTTTCTTCAACTCGTTTTCTTGTGAGCTGGCCGCAACACCGCAGGATGGCTTCAGGCCCTAATCTGGTTCCGGCACGGCACGCTGAGCCTTTGGTTATTTCCTCTTCCTGGTGGGAAATGAGAGTTAAATTTGCCCGTCCAGACACCTCCAGCTAGTCTCTCATTGGTTCTCGCTATTCCTGTTCATCTTCCGCAGAAATTGCAAACTGGGCCAAACAGGAGGTTAAAGGGACTGACTCTCCAAGTCGGGAGAGTGTTAGTAAAGCGTCTGGAATGTTGCACCCGAGTACCAGGGTACGAAAACTGAGACATATTTGAACACGTCTCCCGATCACATGGTTGATCATACTCTAGGTTCCACATGCATGTTTTAGCTGAAGGAAGAATACCTTAAACCTGGGTAGTTGAAACCCGTGGAATGGGTACCATGCAATATGACTTCAAAGGGTCTTCATTTGCTCACCGAACCTCTCCAATCCTATCACTGCTGCGTTTATGTCCCTGTACACATGCTTGATTCTCTTTCGGAGACATAGCAATCCATAGGTTTTAAGATACTTAAGAGTCAGGTACATTCTTAGGCGTTTAATATGCGGTGTTGAGTCCATTTCGTTGAGCAAGGAGTAGCTCTTGTCTATTCCATATTTGGCTTAAGGAACTTTATCTGTGCTCATTTCAATCTCTGGTTTTATGCAGCACCCCAACTCACCTTTACCCTTAAACAAGCATAAGTTGGTTTTCTAAATTTGAGACCCTGTTCTGTTCTGTAATTCAGTTCCTGTGTAGCCAAGTTTACATTCCGTGTATTACTGATATCTTATGATGTTTCTTTTTCTGTGTGACTTATTTCAGTTAGAATCATCGTACCTGAATCCACTCATTGTGCTGCTACGGGCCTGATGGCATAGATTTCACTGCTGAGTGATACTGCATTGTACGTAAGTACCACAAGTTCTTTATCCATTTTTCACTTTCTGTGATATTGAACTTGTACGGTAAACGAGGTTCTTGTAAACAGAGGCGTCCCAAACATTGGGGTGGCTGTATCTTTTTGATTTTAATTTCCCTAAGCTATAGGACCATAAGTGGAAGTGCCCTAGGCTCTGTTGCTTTGTTTTTTAGATGTTTCAGGAAACACCATACACTTCTCCCGAGTGTCTGTTGGCAGTTTACATCCCGCCCATCAGCATAACAAGGCTCCCAGTTCTCCATGGCCTGTCCTGCCTTTCTGGATTTTACACTTTTTTCAGATGGCCCTTTTGACCGGGGGGAAGTGAGACTTCATTGTAGTGCAGATTTCCTTTGCAAGCTTGCTTGGTTGGCCAAAAAGGGCGTATGCGTTTTTTCCTGAATATATTCAGGAAAAAACGCATACGCCCTTTTTGGCCAAGTGCATCATTGTGGACGTTCTGCCTCTTTTCCTATGCTTTCAATGCAATTCCAGTCTACCTCCTGAAATCGGTTTCCTGCAATTCTGCCCCGCTTTCAAGTCCTCTTGGCAGCCTTACTTCAGTATATTTTTGGACGATAGTTGTCATTTATAACTCTGCAGGTTTGTGAATTACAGTGCCCCTGAGCTCCTTTCTTCAACTCGTTTTCTTGTGAGCTGGCCGCAACACCGCAGGATGGCTTCAGGCCCTAATCTGGTTCCGGCACGGCACGCTGAGCCTTTGGTTATTTCCTCTTCCTGGTGGGAAATGAGAGTTAAATTTGCCCGTCCAGACACCTCCAGCTAGTCTCTCATTGGTTCTCGCTATTCCTGTTCATCTTCCGCAGAAATTGCAAACTGGGCCAAACAGGAGGTTAAAGGGACTGACTCTCCAAGTCGGGAGAGTGTTAGTAAAGCGTCTGGAATGTTGCACCCGAGTACCAGGGTACGAAAACTGAGACATATTTGAACACGTCTCCCGATCACATGGTTGATCATACTCTAGGTTCCACATGCATGTTTTAGCTGAAGGAAGAATACCTTAAACCTGGGTAGTTGAAACCCGTGGAATGGGTACCATGCAATATGACTTCAAAGGGTCTTCATTTGCTCACCGAACCTCTCCAATCCTATCACTGCTGCGTTTATGTCCCTGTACACATGCTTGATTCTCTTTCGGAGACATAGCAATCCATAGGTTTTAAGATACTTAAGAGTCAGGTACATTCTTAGGCGTTTAATATGCGGTGTTGAGTCCATTTCGTTGAGCAAGGAGTAGCTCTTGTCTATTCCATATTTGGCTTAAGGAACTTTATCTGTGCTCATTTCAATCTCTGGTTTTATGCAGCACCCCAACTCACCTTTACCCTTAAACAAGCATAAGTTGGTTTTCTAAATTTGAGACCCTGTTCTGTTCTGTAATTCAGTTCCTGTGTAGCCAAGTTTACATTCCGTGTATTACTGATATCTTATGATGTTTCTTTCTCTGTGTGACTTATTTCAGTTAGAATCATCGTACCTGAATCCACTCATTGTGCTGCTACGGGCCTGATGACATAGATTTCACTGCTGAGTGATACTGCATTGTACGTAAGTACCACAAGTTCTTTATCCATTTTTCACTTTCTGTGATATTGAACTTGTACGGTAAACGAGGTCTTGTAAACAGAGGCGTCCCAAACATTGGGGTGGCTGTGTCTTTTTGATTTTAATTTCCCTAAGCTATAGGACCATAAGTGGAAGTGCCCTAGGCTCTGTTGCTTTGTTTTTTAGATGTTTCAGGAAACACCATACACTTCTCCCGAGTGTCTGTTGGCAATTTACATCCCGCCCATCAGCATAACAAGGCTCCCAGTTCTCCATGGCCTGTCCTGCCTTTCTGGATTTTACACTTTTTTCAGATGGCCCTTTTGACCGGCGGGAAGTGAGACTTCATTGTAGTGCAGATTTCCTTTGCAAGCTTGCTTGGTTGGCCAAAAAGGGCGTATGCGTTTTTTCCTGAATATATTCAGGAAAAAACGCATACGCCCTTTTTGGCCAAGTGCATCATTGTGGACGTTCTGCCTCTTTTCCTATGCTTTCAATGCAATTCCAGTCTACCTCCTGAAATCGGTTTCCTGCAATTCTGCCCCGCTTTCAAGTCCTCTTGGCAGCCTTACTTCAGTATATTTTTGGACGATAGTTGTCATTTATAACTCTGCAGGTTTGTGAATTACAGTGCCCCTGAGCTCCTTTCTTCAACTCGTTTTCTTGTGAGCTGGCCGCAACACCGCAGGATGGCTTCAGGCCCTAATCTGGTTCCGGCACGGCACGCTGAGCCTTTGGTTATTTCCTCTTCCTGGTGGGAAATGAGAGTTAAATTTGCCCGTCCAGACACCTCCAGCTAGTCTCTCATTGGTTCTCGCTATTCCTGTTCATCTTCCGCAGAAATTGCAAACTGGGCCAAACAGGAGGTTAAAGGGACTGACTCTCCAAGTCGGGAGAGTGTTAGTAAAGCGTCTGGAATGTTGCACCCGAGTACCAGGGTACGAAAACTGAGACATATTTGAACACGTCTCCCGATCACATGGTTGATCATACTCTAGGTTCCACATGCATGTTTTAGCTGAAGGAAGAATACCTTAAACCTGGGTAGTTGAAACCCGTGGAATGGGTACCATGCAATATGACTTCAAAGGGTCTTCATTTGCTCACCGAACCTCTCCAATCCTATCACTGCTGCGTTTATGTCCCTGTACACATGCTTGATTCTCTTTCGGAGACATAGCAATCCATAGGTTTTAAGATACTTAAGAGTCAGGTACATTCTTAGGCGTTTAATATGCGGTGTTGAGTCCATTTCGTTGAGCAAGGAGTAGCTCTTGTCTATTCCATATTTGGCTTAAGGAACTTTATCTGTGCTCATTTCAATCTCTGGTTTTATGCAGCACCCCAACTCACCTTTACCCTTAAACAAGCATAAGTTGGTTTTCTAAATTTGAGACCCTGTTCTGTTCTGTAATTCAGTTCCTGTGTAGCCAAGTTTACATTCCGTGTATTACTGATATCTTATGATGTTTCTTTTTCTGTGTGACTTATTTCAGTTAGAATCATCGTACCTGAATCCACTCATTGTGCTGCTACGGGCCTGATGGCATAGATTTCACTGCTGAGTGATACTGCATTGTACGTAAGTACCACAAGTTCTTTATCCATTTTTCACTTTCTGTGATATTGAACTTGTACGGTAAACGAGGTTCTTGTAAACAGAGGCGTCCCAAACATTGGGGTGGCTGTATCTTTTTGATTTTAATTTCCCTAAGCTATAGGACCATAAGTGGAAGTGCCCTAGGCTCTGTTGCTTTGTTTTTTAGATGTTTCAGGAAACACCATACACTTCTCCCGAGTGTCTGTTGGCAGTTTACATCCCGCCCATCAGCATAACAAGGCTCCCAGTTCTCCATGGCCTGTCCTGCCTTTCTGGATTTTACACTTTTTTCATATGGCCCTTTTGACCGGGGGGAAGTGAGACTTCACTGTAGTGCAGATTTCCTTTGCAAGCTTGCTTGGTTGGCCAAAAAGGGCGTATGCGTTTTTTCCTGAATATATTCAGGAAAAAACGCATACGCCCTTTTTGGCCAAGTGCATCATTGTGGACGTTCTGCCTCTTTTCCTATGCTTTCAATGCAATTCCAGTCTACCTCCTGAAATCGGTTTCCTGCAATTCTGCCCCGCTTTCAAGTCCTCTTGGCAGCCTTACTTCAGTATATTTTTGGACGATAGTTGTCATTTATAACTCTGCAGGTTTGTGAATTACAGTGCCCCTGAGCTCCTTTCTTCAACTCGTTTTCTTGTGAGCTGGCCGCAACACCGCAGGATGGCTTCAGGCCCTAATCTGGTTCCGGCACGGCACGCTGAGCCTTTGGTTATTTCCTCTTCCTGGTGGGAAATGAGAGTTAAATTTGCCCGTCCAGACACCTCCAGCTAGTCTCTCATTGGTTCTCGCTATTCCTGTTCATCTTCCGCAGAAATTGCAAACTGGGCCAAACAGGAGGTTAAAGGGACTGACTCTCCAAGTCGGGAGAGTGTTAGTAAAGCGTCTGGAATGTTGCACCCGAGTACCAGGGTACGAAAACTGAGACATATTTGAACACGTCTCCCGATCACATGGTTGATCATACTCTAGGTTCCACATGCATGTTTTAGCTGAAGGAAGAATACCTTAAACCTGGGTAGTTGAAACCCGTGGAATGGGTACCATGCAATATGACTTCAAAGGGTCTTCATTTGCTCACCGAACCTCTCCAATCCTATCACTGCTGCGTTTATGTCCCTGTACACATGCTTGATTCTCTTTCGGAGACATAGCAATCCATAGGTTTTAAGATACTTAAGAGTCAGGTACATTCTTAGGCGTTTAATATGCGGTGTTGAGTCCATTTCGTTGAGCAAGGAGTAGCTCTTGTCTAATCCATATTTGGCTTAAGGAACTTTATCTGTGCTCATTTCAATCTCTGGTTTTATGCAGCACCCCAACTCACCTTTACCCTTAAACAAGCAAAAGTTGGTTTTCTAAATTTGAGACCCTGTTCTGTTCTGTAATTCAGTTCCTGTGTAGCCAAGTTTACATTCCGTGTATTACTGATATCTTATGATATTTCTTCTTCTGTGTGACTTATTTCAGTTAGAATCATCGTACCTGAATCCACTCATTGTGCTGCTACGGGCCTGATGACATAGATTTCACTGCTGAGTGATACTGCATTGTACGTAAGTACCACAAGTTCTTTATCCATTTTTCACTTTCTGTGATATTGAACTTGTACGGTAAACGAGGTTCTTGTAAACAGAGGCGTCCCAAACATTGGGGTGGCTGTATCTTTTTGATTTTAATTTCCCTAAGCTATAGGACCATAAGTGGAAGTGCCCTAGGCTCTGTTGCTTTGTTTTTTAGATGTTTCAGGAAACACCATACACTTCTCCCGAGTGTCTGTTGGCAATTTACATCCCGCCCATCAGCATAACAAGGCTCCCAGTTCTCCATGGCCTGTCCTGCCTTTCTGGATTTTACACTTTTTTCAGATGGCCCTTTTGACCGGCGGGAAGTGAGACTTCATTGTAGTGCAGATTTCCTTTGCAAGCTTGCTTGGTTGGCCAAAAAGGGCGTATGCGTTTTTTCCTGAATATATTCAGGAAAAAACGCATACGCCCTTTTTGGCCAAGTGCATCATTGTGGACGTTCTGCCTCTTTTCCTATGCTTTCAATGCAATTCCAGTCTACCTCCTGAAATCGGTTTCCTGCAATTCTGCCCCGCTTTCAAGTCCTCTTGGCAGCCTTACTTCAGTATATTTTTGGACGATAGTTGTCATTTATAACTCTGCAGGTTTGTGAATTACAGTGCCCCTGAGCTCCTTTCTTCAACTCGTTTTCTTGTGAGCTGGCCGCAACACCGCAGGATGGCTTCAGGCCCTAATCTGGTTCCGGCACGGCACGCTGAGCCTTTGGTTATTTCCTCTTCCTGGTGGGAAATGAGAGTTAAATTTGCCCGTCCAGACACCTCCAGCTAGTCTCTCATTGGTTCTCGCTATTCCTGTTCATCTTCCGCAGAAATTGCAAACTGGGCCAAACAGGAGGTTAAAGGGACTGACTCTCCAAGTCGGGAGAGTGTTAGTAAAGCGTCTGGAATGTTGCACCCGAGTACCAGGGTACGAAAACTGAGACATATTTGAACACGTCTCCCGATCACATGGTTGATCATACTCTAGGTTCCACATGCATGTTTTAGCTGAAGGAAGAATACCTTAAACCTGGGTAGTTGAAACCCGTGGAATGGGTACCATGCAATATGACTTCAAAGGGTCTTCATTTGCTCACCGAACCTCTCCAATCCTATCACTGCTGCGTTTATGTCCCTGTACACATGCTTGATTCTCTTTCGGAGACATAGCAATCCATAGGTTTTAAGATACTTAAGAGTCAGGTACATTCTTAGGCGTTTAATATGCGGTGTTGAGTCCATTTCGTTGAGCAAGGAGTAGCTCTTGTCTAATCCATATTTGGCTTAAGGAACTTTATCTGTGCTCATTTCAATCTCTGGTTTTATGCAGCACCCCAACTCACCTTTACCCTTAAACAAGCAAAAGTTGGTTTTCTAAATTTGAGACCCTGTTCTGTTCTGTAATTCAGTTCCTGTGTAGCCAAGTTTACATTCCGTGTATTACTGATATCTTATGATATTTCTTCTTCTGTGTGACTTATTTCAGTTAGAATCATCGTACCTGAATCCACTCATTGTGCTGCTACGGGCCTGATGACATAGATTTCACTGCTGAGTGATACTGAATTGTACGTAAGTACCACAAGTTCTTTATCCATTTTTCACTTTCTGTGATATTGAACTTGTACGGTAAACGAGGTTCTTGTAAACAGAGGCGTCCCAAACATTGGGGTGGCTGTGTCTTTTTGATTTTAATTTCCCTAAGCTATAGGACCATAAGTGGAAGTGCCCTAGGCTCTGTTGCTTTGTTTTTTAGATGTTTCAGGAAACACCATACACTTCTCCCGAGTGTCTGTTGGCAGTTTACATCCCGCCCATCAGCATAACAAGGCTCCCAGTTCTCCATGGCCTGTCCTGCCTTTCTGGATTTTACACTTTTTTCAGATGGCCCTTTTGACCGGGGGGAAGTGCGACTTCATTGTAGTGCAGATTTCCCTTGCAAGCTTGCTTGGTTGGCCAAAAAGGGCGTATGCGTTTTTTCCTGAATATATTCAGGAAAAAACGCATACGCCCTTTTTGGCCAAGTGCATCATTGTGGACGTTCTGCCTCTTTTCCTATGCTTTCAATGCAATTCCAGTCTACCTCCTGAAATCGGTTTCCTGCAATTCTGCCCCGCTTTCAAGTCCTCTTGGCAGCCTTACTTCAGTATATTTTTTGACAATAGCTGTCATTTATAACTCTGCAGGTTTGTGAATTACAGTGCCCCTGAGCTCCTTTCTTCAACTCGCTTTCTTGTGAGCTGGCCGCAACACCGCAGGATGGCTTCAGGCCCTAATCTGGTTCCGGCATGTTACGCTGAGCCTTTGGTTAATTCCTCTTCCTGGTGGGAAATGAGAGTTAAATTTGACCGTCCAGACACCTCCAGCTAGTCTCTCATTGGTTCTCGCTATTCCTGTTCATCTTCCGCAGAAATTGCAAACTGGGCCAAACAGGAGGTTAAAGGGACTGACTCTCCAAGTCGGGAGAGTGTTAGTAAAGCATCTGGAATGTTGCACCCGAGTACCAGGGTACGAAAACTGAGACATATTTGAACACGTCTCCCGATCACATGGTTGATCATACTCTAGGTTCCACATGCATGTTTTAGCTGAAGGAAGAATACCTTAAACCTGGGTAGTTGAAACCCGTGGAATGGGTACCATGCAATATGACTTCAAAGGGTCTTCATTTGCTCACCGAACCTCTCCAATCCTATCACTGCTGCGTTTATGTCCCTGTACACATGCTTGATTCTCTTTCGGAGACATAGCAATCCATAGGTTTTAAGATACTTAAGAGTCAGGTACATTCTTAGGCGTTTAATATGCGGTGTTGAGTCCATTTCGTTGAGCAAGGAGTAGCTCTTGTCTATTCCATATTTGGCTTAAGGAACTTTATCTGTGCTCATTTCAATCTCTGGTTTTATGCAGCACCCCAACTCACCTTTACCCTTAAACAAGCATAAGTTGGTTTTCTAAATTTGAGACCCTGTTCTGTTCTGTAATTCAGTTCCTGTGTATCCAAGTTTACATTCCGTGTATTACTGATAGCTTATGATGTTTCTTTTTCTGTGTGACTTATTTCAGTTAGAATCATCATACCTGAATCCACTCATTGTGCTGCTAAGGGCCTGATGACATAGATTTCATTGCTGAGTGATATTGCTTTGTAAGTAAATACCACAACTTCTTTATCCATTTTTCACTTTCTGCGATGTTGAACTTGTACTGTAAATGAGGTTCTTCTAAACAGAGGCGTCCCAAACTTTGGGGTGGCTGTGTCTTTTTGATTTTAATTTCCCTAAGCTATAGGACCATAAGTGGAAGTGCCCTAGGCTCTGTTGCTTTGTTTTTTAGATGTTTCAGGAAACACCATACACTTCTCCCGAGTGTCTGTTGGCAATGTACATCCCGCCCATCAGCATAACAAGGTTCCCAGTTCTCCATGGCCTGTCCTGCCTTTCTGGATTTTACACTTTTTTCAGATGGCCCTTTTGACCGGGGGGAAGTGAGACTTCATTGTAGTGCAGATTTCCTTTGCAAGCTTGCTTGGTTGGCCAAAAAGGGCGTATACGTTTTTTCCTGAATATATTCAGGAAAAAACGCATACGCGCTTTTTGGCCAAGTGCATTCTTGTGGACCTTCTGCCTCTTTTCCTATGCTTTCAATGCAATTCCAGTCTACATCCTGAAATCGGTTTCCTGCAATTCTGCCCCGCTTCAACTCCTTTTGGCAGCCTTACTTCAGTATATTTTTGGACGATAGCTGTCATTTATAACTCTGCAGGTTTGTGAATTACAGTGCCCCTGAGCTCCTTTCTTCAACTCGCTTTCTTGTGAGCTGGCCGCAACACCGCAGGATGGCTTCAGGCCCTAATCTGGTTCCGGCACAGCACGCTGAGCCTTTGGTTAATTCCTCTTCCTGGTGGGAAATGAGAGTTAAATTTGCCCGTCCAGACACCTCCAGCTAGTCTCTCATTGCTTCTCCCTATTCCTGTTCATCTTCCGCAGAAATTGCAACCTGGGCCAAACAGGAGGTTAAAGGGACTGACTCTCCAAGTCGGGAGAGTGTTAGTAAAGCGTCTGGAATGTTGCACCCGAGTACCAGGGTACGAAAACTGAGACATATTTGAACACGTCTCCCGATCACATGGTTGATCATACTCTAGGTTCCACATGCATGTTTTACCTGAAGGAAGAATACCTTAAACCTGGGTAGTTGAAACCCGTGGAATGGGCACCATGCAATATGACTTCAAAGGGTCTTCATTTGCTCACCGAACCTCTCCAATCCTATCACTGCTGCGTTTATGCCCCTGTACAGACGCTTGATTCTCTTTCAGACATAGCCATCCATACGTTTTAAGATTCTTACTAGTCAGGTATATTCTTAGGCGTTTTATATGGGGTGTTGAGTCCATTTCGTTGAGCAAGGAGTAGCTCTTGTCTATTCCATATTTGGCTTAAGGAACTTTATCTGTGCTCATTTCAATCTCTGGTTTTATGCAGCACCCCAACTCACCTTTACCCTTAAACAAGCATAAGTTGGTTTTCTAAATTTGAGACCCTGTTCTGTTCTGTAATTCAGTTCCTGTGTAGCCAAGTTTACATTCCGTGTATTACTGATATCTTATGATGTTTCTTTTTCTGTGTGACTTATTTCAGTTAGAATCATCATACCTGAATCCACTCATTGTGCTGCTAAGGGCCTGATGACATAGATTTCATTGCTGAGTGATATTGCCTTGTATGTAAGTACCACAACTTCTTTATCCATTTTTCACTTTCTGCGATATTGAACTTGTACCGTAAACGAGGTTCTTGTAAACAGAGCCGTCCCAAACTTTGGGGTGGCTGTGTCTTTTTAATTTTAATTTCCCTAATCTATAGGACCATAAGTGGAA